>NW_027506889.1:0-600000 GCF_052324685.1 Brachyhypopomus gauderio
TTGAAGTTGTATGGGTTGTGGATGTACTTGTGGTGCTCAAAGATGTTGGCGACGTTTTTGATGTGGCTGAAGATGTTGTCTCAGTTGATGTTGTAGTGGAAGGGGCTAGTGTGGAAGTTGTTGGAGAGATTGTAGATGTGGCCGTAGAAGTTGTCTTTGCTGAAGTTGCTGTTGAAGGGGCCAGTGTTGAAGATATTTGTGGTGTGGATGTACTTGTGGTGCTCAAAGTTGTTGGAGACGTTGTTGATGTGGCTGAAGATGTTGTCTCAGTTGATGTTGTAGTTGAAGGGGCCAGTGTTGAAGATATTTGTGGTGTGGATGTACTTGTGGTGCTCAAAGTTGTTGGAGACGTTGTTGATGTGGCTGAAGATGTTGTCTCAGTTGATGTTGTAGTGGAAGGGGCTAGTGTGGAAGTTGTTGGAGAGATTGTTGATGTGGCCGTAGAAGTTGTCTTTGCTGAAGTTGCTGTTGAAGGGGCCAGTGTTGAAGATATTTGTGGTGTGGATGTACTTGTGGTGCTCAAAGTTGTTGGAGACGTTGTTGATGTGGCTGAAGATGTCTCAGTTGATGTTGTAGTTGAAGGGGCCAGTGTTGAAGTTGTATGTGGTGTGGATGTACTTGTGGTGCTCACAGTTGTTGGAGACGTTGTTGATGTGGCTGGAGATGTTGTCTCAGTTGATGTTGTAGTGGAAGGGGCCAGTGTTGAAGTTGTTGGAGAGGTTGTTGATGTGGCTGTAGATGTCTCAGCTGAAGTTGTAGTTGAAGGGGCCAGTGTTGAAGTTGTTGGTGGTGTGGATGTACTTGTGCTGCTCAAAGTTGTTGGAGACTTTGTTGATGTGGCTGAAGATGTCTCAGTTGATGTTGTAGTTGAAGGGGCCAGTGTTGACGTTGTTTGTGGTGTGGATGTACTTGTGGTGCTCAAAGATGTTGGAGACATTGTCGATGTGGCTGAAGATGTCTCAGTTGATGTTGTAGTTGAAGGGGCCAATGTTGAAGTTGTATGTGGTGTGGATGTACTTGTGGTGCTCAAAGTTGTTGGAGACGTTGTAGATGTGGCCGTAGAAGTTGTCTTTGCTGAAGTTGCTGTTGAAGGGGCCTGTGTTGAAGTTGTATGGGGTGTGGATGTACTTGTGGTGCTCAAAGATGTTGGAGACGTTGTTGATGTGGCTGAAGATGTTGTCTCAGTTGATGTTGTAGTTGAAGGGGCCAGTGTTGAAGTTGTATGTGGTGTGGATGTACTTTTGGTGCTCAAAGTTGTTGGAGACATTGTCGATGTGGCTGAAGATGTCTCAGTTGATGTTGTAGTTGAAGGAGCCAGTGTTGAAGTTGTATGTGGTGTGGATGTACTTGTGGTGCTCAAAGTTGTTGGAGATGTTGTTGATGTGGCTGAAGATGTTGTCTCAGTTGATGATGTAGTGGAAGGGGCTAGTGTGGAAGTTGTTTGTGGTGTGGATGTACTTGTGGTGCTCAAAGATGTTGGAGACATTGTCGATGTGGCTGAAGATGTCTCAGTTGATGTTGTAGTTGAAGGGGCCAATGTTGAAGTTGTATGTTGTGTGGATGTACTTGTGGTGCTCAAAGTTGTTGGAGACGTTGTAGATGTGGCTGAAGATGTTGTCTCAGTTGATGTAGTTGAAGGGGCCAGTGTTGAAGATATTTGTGGTGTGGATGTACTTGTGGTGCTCAAAGTTGTTGGAGACGTTGTTGATGTGGCTGAAGATGTTGTCTCAGTTGATGTTGTAGTTGAAGGGGCCAGTGTTGAAGTTGTATGTGGTGTGGATGTACTTTTGGTGCTCAAAGTTGTTGGAGACATTGTCGATGTGGCTGAAGATGTCTCAGTTGATGTTGTAGTTGAAGGGGCCAGTGTTGAAGTTGTATGGGTTGTGGATGTACTTGTGGTGCTCAAAGATGTTGGCGACGTTGTTGATGTGGCTGAAGATGTTGTCTCAGTTGATGTTGTAGTGGAAGGGGCTAGTGTGGAAGTTGTTGGAGAAATTGTAGATGTGGCCGTAGAAGTTGTCTTTGCTGAAGTTGCTGTTGAAGGGGCCAGTGTTGAAGATATTTGTGGTGTGGATGTACTTGTGGTGCTCAAAGTTGTTGGAGACATTGTCGATGTGGCTGAAAATGTTGTCTCAGTTGATGTTGTAGTTGAAGGGGCTAGTGTGGAAGTTGTTGGAGAGATTGTTGATGTGGCCGTAGAAGTTGTCTTTGGTGAAGTTGCTGTTGAAGGGGCCAGTGTTGAAGATATTTGTGGTGTGGATGTACTTGTGGTGCTCAAAGTTGTTGGAGACATTGTCGATGTGGCTGAAAATGTTGTCTCAGTTGATGTTGTAGTTGAAGGGGCTAGTGTGGAAGTTGTTGGAGAGATTGTTGATGTGGTCGTAGAAGTTGTCTTTGGTGAAGTTGCTGTTGAAGGGGCCAGTGTTGAAGATATTTGTGGTGTGGATGTACTTGTGGTGCTCAAAGTTGTTGGAGACATTCTTGATGTGGCCGTAGAAGTTGTCTCTGCTGAAGTTGCTGTTGAAGGGGCCAGTGTTGAAGATATTTGTGGTGTGGATGTACTTGTGGTGCTCAAAGTTGTTGGAGACGTTCTTGATGTGGCTGAAGATGTTGTCTCAGTTGATGTTGTAGTTGAAGGGGCCAGTGTTGAAGTTGTATGGGTTGTGGATGTACTTGTGGTGCTTAAAGATGTTGGAGACGTTGTTGATGTGGCTGAAGATATCTCAGTTGATGTTGTAGTTGAAGGGGCCAGTGTTGAAGTTGTATGTGGTGTGGATGTACTTGTGGTGCTCACAGTTGTTGGAGACGTTGTTGATGTGGCTGGAGATGTTGTCTCAGTTGATGTTGTAGTGGAAGGGGCCAGTGTTGAAGTTGTTGGAGAGGTTGTTGATGTGGCTGTAGATGTCTCAGCTGAAGTTGTAGTTGAAGGGGCCAGTGTTGAAGTTGTTGGTGGTGTGGATGTACTTGTGCTGCTCAAAGTTGTTGGAGACTTTGTTGATGTGGCTGAAGATGTCTCAGTTGATGTTGTAGTTGAAGGGGCCAGTGTTGAAGTTGTTTGTGGTGTGGATGTACTTGTGGTGCTCAAAGATGTTGGAGACATTGTCGATGTGGCTGAAGATGTCTCAGTTGATGTTGTAGTTGAAGGGGCCAATGTTGAAGTTGTATGTGGTGTGGATGTACTTGTGGTGCTCAAAGTTGTTGGAGACGTTGTAGATGTGGCTGAAGATGTTGTCTCAGTTGATGTAGTTGAAGGGGCCAGTGTTGAAGATATTTGTGGTGTGGATGTACTTGTGGTGCTCAAAGTTGTTGGAGACGTTGTTGATGTGGCTGAAGATGTTGTCTCAGTTGATGTTGTAGTTGAAGGGGCCAGTGTTGAAGTTGTATGTGGTGTGGATGTACTTTTGGTGCTCAAAGTTGTTGGAGACATTGTCGATGTGGCTGAAGATGTCTCAGTTGATGTTGTAGTTGAAGGGGCCAGTGTTGAAGTTGTATGGGTTGTGGATGTACTTGTGGTGCTCAAAGATGTTGGCGACGTTGTTGATGTGGCTGAAGATGTTGTCTCAGTTGATGTTGTAGTGGAAGGGGCTAGTGTGGAAGTTGTTGGAGAAATTGTAGATGTGGCCGTAGAAGTTGTCTTTGCTGAAGTTGCTGTTGAAGGGGCCAGTGTTGAAGATATTTGTGGTGTGGATGTACTTGTGGTGCTCAAAGTTGTTGGAGACATTGTCGATGTGGCTGAAAATGTTGTCTCAGTTGATGTTGTAGTTGAAGGGGCTAGTGTGGAAGTTGTTGGAGAGATTGTTGATGTGGCCGTAGAAGTTGTCTTTGGTGAAGTTGCTGTTGAAGGGGCCAGTGTTGAAGATATTTGTGGTGTGGATGTACTTGTGGTGCTCAAAGTTGTTGGAGACATTGTCGATGTGGCTGAAAATGTCTCAGTTGATGTTGTAGTTGAAGGGGCCAGTGTTGAAGTTGTATGTGGTGTGGATGTACTTGTGGTGCTCAAAGTTGTTGGAGACGTTCTTGATGTGGCTGAAGATGTTGTCTCAGTTGATGTTGTAGTTGAAGGGGCCAGTGTTGAAGTTGTATGGGTTGTGGATGTACTTGTGGTGCTTAAAGATGTTGGAGACGTTGTTGATGTGGCTGTAAATGTCTCAGCTGAAGTTGTAGTTGAAGGGGCCAGTGTTGAAGTTGTTGGTGGTGTGGATGTACTTGTGCTGCTCAAAGTTGTTGGAGACTTTGTTGATGTGGCTGAAGATGTGTCAGTTGATGTTGTAGTTGAAGGGGCCAGTGTTGAAGTTGTATGGGTTGTGGATGTACTTGTGGTGCTCAAAGATGTTGGCGACGTTTTTGATGTGGCTGAAGATGTTGTCTCAGTTGATGTTGTAGTGGAAGGGGCTAGTGTGGAAGTTGTTGGAGAGATTGTAGATGTGGCCGTAGAAGTTGTCTTTGCTGAAGTTGCTGTTGAAGGGGCCAGTGTTGAAGATATTTGTGGTGTGGATGTACTTGTGGTGCTCAAAGTTGTTGGAGACGTTGTTGATGTGGCTGAAGATGTTGTCTCAGTTGATGTTGTAGTTGAAGGGGCCAGTGTTGAAGATATTTGTGGTGTGGATGTACTTGTGGTGCTCAAAGTTGTTGGAGACGTTGTTGATGTGGCTGAAGATGTTGTCTCAGTTGATGTTGTAGTGGAAGGGGCTAGTGTGGAAGTTGTTGGAGAGATTGTTGATGTGGCCGTAGAAGTTGTCTTTGCTGAAGTTGCTGTTGAAGGGGCCAGTGTTGAAGATATTTGTGGTGTGGATGTACTTGTGGTGCTCAAAGTTGTTGGAGACGTTGTTGATGTGGCTGAAGATGTCTCAGTTGATGTTGTAGTTGAAGGGGCCAGTGTTGAAGTTGTATGTGGTGTGGATGTACTTGTGGTGCTCACAGTTGTTGGAGACGTTGTTGATGTGGCTGGAGATGTTGTCTCAGTTGATGTTGTAGTGGAAGGGGCCAGTGTTGAAGTTGTTGGAGAGGTTGTTGATGTGGCTGTAGATGTCTCAGCTGAAGTTGTAGTTGAAGGGGCCAGTGTTGAAGTTGTTGGTGGTGTGGATGTACTTGTGCTGCTCAAAGTTGTTGGAGACTTTGTTGATGTGGCTGAAGATGTCTCAGTTGATGTTGTAGTTGAAGGGGCCAGTGTTGAAGTTGTTTGTGGTGTGGATGTACTTGTGGTGCTCAAAGATGTTGGAGACATTGTCGATGTGGCTGAAGATGTCTCAGTTGATGTTGTAGTTGAAGGGGCCAATGTTGAAGTTGTATGTGGTGTGGATGTACTTGTGGTGCTCAAAGTTGTTGGAGACGTTGTAGATGTGGCCGTAGAAGTTGTCTTTGCTGAAGTTGCTGTTGAAGGGGCCTGTGTTGAAGTTGTATGGGGTGTGGATGTACTTGTGGTGCTCAAAGATGTTGGAGACGTTGTTGATGTGGCTGAAGATGTCTCAGTTGATGTTGTAGTTGAAGGGGCCAGTGTTGAAGTTGTATGTGGTGTGGATGTACTTGTGGTGCTCACAGTTGTTGGAGACGTTGTTGATGTGGCTGGAGATGTTGTCTCAGTTGATGTTGTAGTGGAAGGGGCCAGTGTTGAAGTTGTTGGAGAGGTTGTTGATGTGGCTGTAGATGTCTCAGCTGAAGTTGTAGTTGAAGGGGCCAGTGTTGAAGTTGTTGGTGGTGTGGATGTACTTGTGCTGCTCAAAGATGTTGGAGACTTTGTTGATGTGGCTGAAGATGTCTCAGTTGATGTTGTAGTTGAAGGGGCCAGTGTTGACGTTGTTTGTGGTGTGGATGTACTTGTGGTGCTCAAAGATGTTGGAGACATTGTCGATGTGGCTGAAGATGTCTCAGTTGATGTTGTAGTTGAAGGGGCCAATGTTGAAGTTGTATGTGGTGTGGATGTACTTGTGGTGCTCAAAGTTGTTGGAGACGTTGTAGATGTGGCCGTAGAAGTTGTCTTTGCTGAAGTTGCTGTTGAAGGGGCCTGTGTTGAAGTTGTATGGGGTGTGGATGTACTTGTGGTGCTCAAAGATGTTGGAGACGTTGTTGATGTGGCTGAAGATGTTGTCTCAGTTGATGTTGTAGTTGAAGGGGCCAGTGTTGAAGTTGTATGTGGTGTGGATGTACTTTTGGTGCTCAAAGTTGTTGGAGACATTGTCGATGTGGCTGAAGATGTCTCAGTTGATGTTGTAGTTGAAGGAGCCAGTGTTGAAGTTGTATGTGGTGTGGATGTACTTGTGGTGCTCAAAGTTGTTGGAGATGTTGTTGATGTGGCTGAAGATGTTGTCTCAGTTGATGATGTAGTGGAAGGGGCTAGTGTGGAAGTTGTTGGAGAGATTGTTGATGTGGCCGTAGAAGTTGTCTCTGCTGAAGTTTCTGTTGAAGGGGCCAGTGTTGAAGATATTTGTGGTGTGGATGTACTTGTGGTGCTCAAAGTTGTTGGAGACGTTCTTGATGTGGCTGAAGATGTTGTCTCAGTTGATGTTGTAGTTGAAGGGGCCAGTGTTGAAGTTGTATGTGGTGTGGATGTACTTTTGGTGCTCAAAGTTGTTGGAGACATTGTCGATGTGGCTGAAGATGTCTCAGTTGATGTTGTAGTTGAAGGAGCCAGTGTTGAAGTTGTATGTGGTGTGGATGTACTTGTGGTGCTCAAAGTTGTTGGAGACGTTGTTGATGTGGCTGAAGATGTTGTCTTAGTTGATGTAGTGGAAGTGGCTAGTGTGGAAGTTGTTGGAGAGATTGTTGATGTGGCCGTAGAAGTTGTCTCTGCTGAAGTTGCTGTTGAAGGGGCTAGTGTTGAAGATATTTGTGGTGTGGATGTACTTGTGGTGCTCAAAGTTGTTGGAGACGTTCTTGATGTGGCTGAAGATGTTGTCTCAGTTGATGTTGTAGTGGAAGGGGCCAGTGTTGAAGTTGTTGGAGAGGTTGTTGATGTGGCTGTAGATGTCTCAGCTGAAGTTGTAGTTGAAGGGGCCAGTGTTGAAGTTGTTTGTGGTGTGGATGTACTTGTGCTGCTCAAAGTTGTTGGAGACTTTGTTGATGTGGCTGAAGATGTCTCAGTTGATGTTGTAGTTGAAGGGGCCAGTGTTGAAGTTGTTTGTGGTGTGGATGTACTTGTGGTGCTCAAAGATGTTGGAGACATTGTCGATGTGGCTGAAGATGTCTCAGTTGATGTTGTAGTTGAAGGGGCCAATGTTGAAGTTGTATGTGGTGTGGATGTACTTGTGGTGCTCAAAGTTGTTGGAGACGTTGTAGATGTGGCTGAAGATGTTGTCTCAGTTGATGTAGTTGAAGGGGCCAGTGTTGAAGTTGTATGGGATGTGGATGTACTTGTGGTGCTCAAAGATGTTGGAGACGTTGTTGATGTGGCTGAAGATGTTGTCTCAGTTGATGTTGTAGTGGAAGGGGCTAGTGTGGAAGTTGTTGGAGAGATTGTTGATGTGGCCGTAGAAGTTGTCTTTGCTGAAGTTGCTGTTGAAGGGGCCAGTGTTGAAGATATTTGTGGTGTGGATGTACTTGTGGTGCTCAAAGTTGTTGGAGACGTTCTTGATGTGGCTGAAGATGTTGTCTCAGTTGATGTAGTTGAAGGGGCCAGTGTTGAAGTTGTATGTGATGTGGATGTACTTTTGGTGCTCAAAGTTGTTGGAGACGTTCTTGATGTGGCTGAAGATGTCTCAGTTGATGTTGTAGTTGAAGGGGCCAGTGTTGAAGTTGTATGGGTTGTGGATGTACTTGTGGTGCTCAACGTTGTTGGAGACGTTGTTGATGTGGCTGAAGATGTTGTCTCAGTTGATGTTGTAGTGGAAGGGGCTAGTGTGGAAGTTGTTGGAGAGATTGTTGATGTAGCCGTAGAAGTTGTCTTTGCTGAAGTTGCTGTTGAAGGGGCTAGTGTTGAAGATATTTGTGGTGTGGATGTACTTGTGGTGCTCAAAGTTGTTGGAGACGTTCTTGATGTGGCTGAAGATGTTGTCTCAGTTGATGTTGTAGTTGAAGGGGCCAGTGTTGAAGTTGTATGTGGTGTGGATGTACTTGTGGTGCTCACAGTTGTTGGAGACGTTGTTGATGTGGCTGGAGATGTTGTCTCAGTCGATGTTGTAGTGGAAGGGGCCAGTGTTGAAGTTGTTGGAGAGGTTGTTGATGTGGCTGTAGATGTCTCAGCTGAAGTTGTAGTTGAAGGGGCCAGTGTTGAAGTTGTTTGTGGTGTGGATGTACTTGTGCTGCTCAAAGTTGTTGGAGACGTTGTTGATGTGGCTGGAGATGTTGTCTCAGTTGATGTTGTAGTGGAAGGGGCCAGTGTTGAAGTTGTTGGAGAGGTTGTTGATGTGGCTGTAGATGTCTCAGCTGAAGTTGTAGTTGAAGGGGCCAGTGTTGAAGTTGTTGGTGGTGTGGATGTACTTGTGCTGCTCAAAGTTGTTGGAGACTTTGTTGATGTGGCTGAAGATGTCTCAGTTGATGTTGTAGTTGAAGGGGCCAGTGTTGAAGTTGTTTGTGGTGTGGATGTACTTGTGGTGCTCAAAGATGTTGGAGACATTGTCGATGTGGCTGAAGATGTCTCAGTTGATGTTGTAGTTGAAGGGGCCAATGTTGAAGTTGTATGTGGTGTGGATGTACTTGTGGTGCTCAAAGTTGTTGGAGACGTTGTAGATGTGGCCGTAGAAGTTGTCTTTGCTGAAGTTGCTGTTGAAGGGGCCTGTGTTGAAGTTGTATGGGGTGTGGATGTACTTGTGGTGCTCAAAGATGTTGGAGACGTTGTTGATGTGGCTGAAGATGTCTCAGTTGATGTTGTAGTTGAAGGGGCCAGTGTTGAAGTTGTATGTGGTGTGGATGTACTTGTGGTGCTCACAGTTGTTGGAGACGTTGTTGATGTGGCTGGAGATGTTGTCTCAGTTGATGTTGTAGTGGAAGGGGCCAGTGTTGAAGTTGTTGGAGAGGTTGTTGATGTGGCTGTAGATGTCTCAGCTGAAGTTGTAGTTGAAGGGGCCAGTGTTGAAGTTGTTGGTGGTGTGGATGTACTTGTGCTGCTCAAAGATGTTGGAGACTTTGTTGATGTGGCTGAAGATGTCTCAGTTGATGTTGTAGTTGAAGGGGCCAGTGTTGACGTTGTTTGTGGTGTGGATGTACTTGTGGTGCTCAAAGATGTTGGAGACATTGTCGATGTGGCTGAAGATGTCTCAGTTGATGTTGTAGTTGAAGGGGCCAATGTTGAAGTTGTATGTGGTGTGGATGTACTTGTGGTGCTCAAAGTTGTTGGAGACGTTGTAGATGTGGCCGTAGAAGTTGTCTTTGCTGAAGTTGCTGTTGAAGGGGCCTGTGTTGAAGTTGTATGGGGTGTGGATGTACTTGTGGTGCTCAAAGATGTTGGAGACGTTGTTGATGTGGCTGAAGATGTTGTCTCAGTTGATGTTGTAGTTGAAGGGGCCAGTGTTGAAGTTGTATGTGGTGTGGATGTACTTTTGGTGCTCAAAGTTGTTGGAGACATTGTCGATGTGGCTGAAGATGTCTCAGTTGATGTTGTAGTTGAAGGAGCCAGTGTTGAAGTTGTATGTGGTGTGGATGTACTTGTGGTGCTCAAAGTTGTTGGAGATGTTGTTGATGTGGCTGAAGATGTTGTCTCAGTTGATGATGTAGTGGAAGGGGCTAGTGTGGAAGTTGTTGGAGAGATTGTTGATGTGGCCGTAGAAGTTGTCTCTGCTGAAGTTTCTGTTGAAGGGGCCAGTGTTGAAGATATTTGTGGTGTGGATGTACTTGTGGTGCTCAAAGTTGTTGGAGACGTTCTTGATGTGGCTGAAGATGTTGTCTCAGTTGATGTTGTAGTTGAAGGGGCCAGTGTTGAAGTTGTATGTGGTGTGGATGTACTTTTGGTGCTCAAAGTTGTTGGAGACATTGTCGATGTGGCTGAAGATGTCTCAGTTGATGTTGTAGTTGAAGGAGCCAGTGTTGAAGTTGTATGTGGTGTGGATGTACTTGTGGTGCTCAAAGTTGTTGGAGACGTTGTTGATGTGGCTGAAGATGTTGTCTTAGTTGATGTAGTGGAAGTGGCTAGTGTGGAAGTTGTTGGAGAGATTGTTGATGTGGCCGTAGAAGTTGTCTCTGCTGAAGTTGCTGTTGAAGGGGCTAGTGTTGAAGATATTTGTGGTGTGGATGTACTTGTGGTGCTCAAAGTTGTTGGAGACGTTCTTGATGTGGCTGAAGATGTTGTCTCAGTTGATGTTGTAGTGGAAGGGGCCAGTGTTGAAGTTGTTGGAGAGGTTGTTGATGTGGCTGTAGATGTCTCAGCTGAAGTTGTAGTTGAAGGGGCCAGTGTTGAAGTTGTTTGTGGTGTGGATGTACTTGTGCTGCTCAAAGTTGTTGGAGACTTTGTTGATGTGGCTGAAGATGTCTCAGTTGATGTTGTAGTTGAAGGGGCCAGTGTTGAAGTTGTTTGTGGTGTGGATGTACTTGTGGTGCTCAAAGATGTTGGAGACATTGTCGATGTGGCTGAAGATGTCTCAGTTGATGTTGTAGTTGAAGGGGCCAATGTTGAAGTTGTATGTGGTGTGGATGTACTTGTGGTGCTCAAAGTTGTTGGAGACGTTGTAGATGTGGCTGAAGATGTTGTCTCAGTTGATGTAGTTGAAGGGGCCAGTGTTGAAGTTGTATGGGATGTGGATGTACTTGTGGTGCTCAAAGATGTTGGAGACGTTGTTGATGTGGCTGAAGATGTTGTCTCAGTTGATGTTGTAGTGGAAGGGGCTAGTGTGGAAGTTGTTGGAGAGATTGTTGATGTGGCCGTAGAAGTTGTCTTTGCTGAAGTTGCTGTTGAAGGGGCCAGTGTTGAAGATATTTGTGGTGTGGATGTACTTGTGGTGCTCAAAGTTGTTGGAGACGTTCTTGATGTGGCTGAAGATGTTGTCTCAGTTGATGTAGTTGAAGGGGCCAGTGTTGAAGTTGTATGTGATGTGGATGTACTTTTGGTGCTCAAAGTTGTTGGAGACGTTCTTGATGTGGCTGAAGATGTCTCAGTTGATGTTGTAGTTGAAGGGGCCAGTGTTGAAGTTGTATGGGTTGTGGATGTACTTGTGGTGCTCAACGTTGTTGGAGACGTTGTTGATGTGGCTGAAGATGTTGTCTCAGTTGATGTTGTAGTGGAAGGGGCTAGTGTGGAAGTTGTTGGAGAGATTGTTGATGTAGCCGTAGAAGTTGTCTTTGCTGAAGTTGCTGTTGAAGGGGCTAGTGTTGAAGATATTTGTGGTGTGGATGTACTTGTGGTGCTCAAAGTTGTTGGAGACGTTCTTGATGTGGCTGAAGATGTTGTCTCAGTTGATGTTGTAGTTGAAGGGGCCAGTGTTGAAGTTGTATGTGGTGTGGATGTACTTGTGGTGCTCACAGTTGTTGGAGACGTTGTTGATGTGGCTGGAGATGTTGTCTCAGTCGATGTTGTAGTGGAAGGGGCCAGTGTTGAAGTTGTTGGAGAGGTTGTTGATGTGGCTGTAGATGTCTCAGCTGAAGTTGTAGTTGAAGGGGCCAGTGTTGAAGTTGTTTGTGGTGTGGATGTACTTGTGCTGCTCAAAGTTGTTGGAGACGTTGTTGATGTGGCTGGAGATGTTGTCTCAGTTGATGTTGTAGTGGAAGGGGCCAGTGTTGAAGTTGTTGGAGAGGTTGTTGATGTGGCTGTAGATGTCTCAGCTGAAGTTGTAGTTGAAGGGGCCAGTGTTGAAGTTGTTGGTGGTGTGGATGTACTTGTGCTGCTCAAAGTTGTTGGAGACTTTGTTGATGTGGCTGAAGATGTCTCAGTTGATGTTGTAGTTGAAGGGGCCAGTGTTGAAGTTGTTTGTGGTGTGGATGTACTTGTGGTGCTCAAAGATGTTGGAGACATTGTCGATGTGGCTGAAGATGTCTCAGTTGATGTTGTAGTTGAAGGGGCCAATGTTGAAGTTGTATGTGGTGTGGATGTACTTGTGGTGCTCAAAGTTGTTGGAGACGTTGTAGATGTGGCCGTAGAAGTTGTCTTTGCTGAAGTTGCTGTTGAAGGGGCCTGTGTTGAAGTTGTATGGGGTGTGGATGTACTTGTGGTGCTCAAAGATGTTGGAGACGTTGTTGATGTGGCTGAAGATGTCTCAGTTGATGTTGTAGTTGAAGGGGCCAGTGTTGAAGTTGTATGTGGTGTGGATGTACTTGTGGTGCTCACAGTTGTTGGAGACGTTGTTGATGTGGCTGGAGATGTTGTCTCAGTTGATGTTGTAGTGGAAGGGGCCAGTGTTGAAGTTGTTGGAGAGGTTGTTGATGTGGCTGTAGATGTCTCAGCTGAAGTTGTAGTTGAAGGGGCCAGTGTTGAAGTTGTTGGTGGTGTGGATGTACTTGTGCTGCTCAAAGATGTTGGAGACTTTGTTGATGTGGCTGAAGATGTCTCAGTTGATGTTGTAGTTGAAGGGGCCAGTGTTGACGTTGTTTGTGGTGTGGATGTACTTGTGGTGCTCAAAGATGTTGGAGACATTGTCGATGTGGCTGAAGATGTCTCAGTTGATGTTGTAGTTGAAGGGGCCAATGTTGAAGTTGTATGTGGTGTGGATGTACTTGTGGTGCTCAAAGTTGTTGGAGACGTTGTAGATGTGGCCGTAGAAGTTGTCTTTGCTGAAGTTGCTGTTGAAGGGGCCTGTGTTGAAGTTGTATGGGGTGTGGATGTACTTGTGGTGCTCAAAGATGTTGGAGACGTTGTTGATGTGGCTGAAGATGTTGTCTCAGTTGATGTTGTAGTTGAAGGGGCCAGTGTTGAAGTTGTATGTGGTGTGGATGTACTTTTGGTGCTCAAAGTTGTTGGAGACATTGTCGATGTGGCTGAAGATGTCTCAGTTGATGTTGTAGTTGAAGGAGCCAGTGTTGAAGTTGTATGTGGTGTGGATGTACTTGTGGTGCTCAAAGTTGTTGGAGATGTTGTTGATGTGGCTGAAGATGTTGTCTCAGTTGATGATGTAGTGGAAGGGGCTAGTGTGGAAGTTGTTGGAGAGATTGTTGATGTGGCCGTAGAAGTTGTCTCTGCTGAAGTTTCTGTTGAAGGGGCCAGTGTTGAAGATATTTGTGGTGTGGATGTACTTGTGGTGCTCAAAGTTGTTGGAGACGTTCTTGATGTGGCTGAAGATGTTGTCTCAGTTGATGTTGTAGTTGAAGGGGCCAGTGTTGAAGTTGTATGTGGTGTGGATGTACTTTTGGTGCTCAAAGTTGTTGGAGACATTGTCGATGTGGCAGAAGATGTCTCAGTTGATGTTGTAGTTGAAGGGGCCAGTGTTGAAGTTGTATGTGGTGTGGATGTACTTGTGGTGCTCAAAGTTGTTGGAGATGTTGTAGATGTGGCTGAAGATGTTGTCTCAGTTGATGTTGTAGTGGAAGGGGCCAGTGTTGAAGTTGTATGTGGTGTGGATGTACTTTTGGTGCTCAAAGTTGTTGGAGACATTGTCGATGTGGCTGAAGATGTCTCAGTTGATGTTGTAGTTGAAGGAGCCAGTGTTGAAGTTGTATGTGGTGTGGATGTACTTGTGGTGCTCAAAGTTGTTGGAGACGTTGTTGATGTGGCTGAAGATGTTGTCTCAGTTGATGTTGTAGTTGAAGGGGCCAGTGTTGAAGTTGTATGGGTTGTGAATGTACTTGTGGTGCTCAAAGTTGTTGGAGACGTTGTTGATGTGGCTGAAGATGTTGTCTCAGTTGATGTTGTAGTTGAAGGGGCCAGTGTTGAAGTTGTATGTGGTGTGGATGTACTTTTGGTGCTCAAAGTTGTTGGAGACATTGTCGATGTGACTGAAGATGTCTCAGTTGATGTTGTAGTTGAAGGGCCCAGTGTTGAAGTTGTATGTGGTGTGGATGTACTTGTGGTGCTCAAAGTTGTTGGAGATGTTGTAGATGTGGCTGAAGATATTGTCTCAGTTGATGTTGTAGTTGAAGGGGCCAGTGTTGAAGTTGTATGTGGTGTGGATGTACTTTTGGTGCTCAAAGTTGTTGGAGACATTGTCGATGTGGCTGAAGATGTCTCAGTTGATGTTGTAGTTGAAGGAGCCAGTGTTGAAGTTGTATGTGGTGTGGATGTACTTGTGGTGCTCAAAGTTGTTGGAGACGTTCTTGATGTGGCTGAAGATGTTGTCTCAGTTGATGTTGGAGTGGAAGGGGCTAGTGTGGAAGTTGTTGGAGAGATTGTTGATGTGGCCGTAGAAGTTGTCTTTGCTGAAGTTGCTGTTGAAGGGGCCAGTGTTGAAGATATTTGTGGTGTGGATGTACTTGTGGTGCTCAAAGTTGTTGGAGACGTTGTTGATGTGGCTGAAGATGTTGTCTCAGTTGATGTTGTAGTTGAAGGGGCCAGTGTTGAAGTTGTATGTGGTGTGGATGTACTTTTGGTGCTCAAAGTTGTTGGAGACATTGTCGATGTGGCAGAAGATGTCTCAGTTGATGTTGTAGTTGAAGGGGCCAGTGTTGAAGTTGTATGTGGTGTGGATGTACTTGTGGTGCTCAAAGTTGTTAGAGATGTTGTAGATGTGGCTGAAGATGTTGTCTCAGTTGATGTTGTAGTGGAAGGGGCCAGTGTTGAAGTTGTATGTGGTGTGGATGTACTTTTGGTGCTCAAAGTTGTTGGAGACATTGTCGATGTGGCTGAAGATGTCTCAGTTGATGTTGTAGTTGAAGGAGCCAGTGTTGAAGTTGTATGTGGTGTGGATGTACTTGTGGTGCTCAAAGTTGTTGGAGACGTTGTTGATGTGGCTGAAGATGTTGTCTCAGTTGATGTTGTAGTTGAAGGGGCCAGTGTTGAAGT
Organism: Brachyhypopomus gauderio; assembly: GCF_052324685.1. NCBI lineage: Eukaryota > Metazoa > Chordata > Actinopteri > Gymnotiformes > Hypopomidae > Brachyhypopomus > Brachyhypopomus gauderio. Next base: position 14,789 of record NW_027506889.1, read on the forward strand.
TGTATGTGGTGTGGATGTACTTTTGGTGCTCAAAGTTGTTGGAGACATTGTCGATGTGACTGAAGATGTCTCAGTTGATGTTGTAGTTGAAGGGGCCAGTGTTGAAGTTGTATGTGGTGTGGATGTACTTGTGGTGCTCAAAGTTGTTGGAGATGTTGTAGATGTGGCTGAAGATGTTGTCTCAGTTGATGTTGAAGTTGAAGGGGCCAGTGTTGAAGTTGTATGTGGTGTGGATGTACTTTTGGTGCTCAAAGTTGTTGGAGACATTGTCGATGTGGCTGAAGATGTCTCAGTTGATGTTGTAGTTGAAGGAGCCAGTGTTGAAGTTGTATGTGGTGTGGATGTACTTGTGGTGCTCAAAGTTGTTGGAGATGTTGTTGATGTGGCTGAAGATGTTGTCTCAGTTGATGTTGTAGTGGAAGGGGCTAGTGTGGAAGTTGTTGGAGAGATTGTTGATGTGGCTGTAGAAGTTGTCTTTGCTGAAGTTGCTGTTGAAGGGGCCAGTGTTGAAGATATTTGTGGTGTGGATGTACTTGTGGTGCTCAAAGTTGTTGGAGACGTTCTTGATGTGGCTGAAGATGTTGTCTCAGTTGATGTTGTAGTGGAAGGGGCTAGTGTGGAAGTTGTTGGAGAGATTGTTGATGTGGCCGTAGAAGTTGTCTTTGCTGAAGTTGCTGTTGAAGGGGCCAGTGTTGAAGATATTTGTGGTGTGGATGTACTTGTGGTGCTCAAAGTTGTTGGAGACGTTCTTGATGTGGCTGAAGATGTTGTCTCAGTTGATGTTGTAGTTGAAGGGGCCAGTGTTGAAGTTGTATGTGGTGTGGATGTACTTTTGGTGCTCAAAGTTGTTGGAGACATTGTCGATGTGGCAGAAGATGTCTCAGTTGATGTTGTAGTTGAAGGGGCCAGTGTTGAAGTTGTATGTGGTGTGGATGTACTTGTGGTGCTCAAAGTTGTTGGAGATGTTGTAGATGTGGCTGAAGATGTTGTCTCAGTTGATGTTGTAGTGGAAGGGGCCAGTGTTGAAGTTGTATGTGGTGTGGATGTACTTTTGGTGCTCAAAGTTGTTGGAGACATTGTCGATGTGGCTGAAGATGTCTCAGTTGATGTTGTAGTTGAAGGAGCCAGTGTTGAAGTTGTATGTGGTGTGGATGTACTTGTGGTGCTCAAAGTTGTTGGAGACGTTCTTGATGTGGCTGAAGATGTTGTCTCAGTTGATGTTGGAGTGGAAGGGGCTAGTGTGGAAGTTGTTGGAGAGATTGTTGATGTGGCCGTAGAAGTTGTCTTTGCTGAAGTTGCTGTTGAAGGGGCCAGTGTTGAAGATATTTGTGGTGTGGATGTACTTGTGGTGCTCAAAGTTGTTGGAGACGTTGTTGATGTGGCTGAAGATGTTGTCTCAGTTGATGTTGTAGTTGAAGGGGCCAGTGTTGAAGTTGTATGTGGTGTGGATGTACTTTTGGTGCTCAAAGTTGTTGGAGACATTGTCGATGTGGCAGAAGATGTCTCAGTTGATGTTGTAGTTGAAGGGGCCAGTGTTGAAGTTGTATGTGGTGTGGATGTACTTGTGGTGCTCAAAGTTGTTAGAGATGTTGTAGATGTGGCTGAAGATGTTGTCTCAGTTGATGTTGTAGTGGAAGGGGCCAGTGTTGAAGTTGTATGTGGTGTGGATGTACTTTTGGTGCTCAAAGTTGTTGGAGACATTGTCGATGTGGCTGAAGATGTCTCAGTTGATGTTGTAGTTGAAGGAGCCAGTGTTGAAGTTGTATGTGGTGTGGATGTACTTGTGGTGCTCAAAGTTGTTGGAGACGTTGTTGATGTGGCTGAAGATGTTGTCTCAGTTGATGTTGTAGTTGAAGGGGCCAGTGTTGAAGTTGTATGTGGTGTGGATGTACTTTTGGTGCTCAAAGTTGTTGGAGACATTGTCGATGTGACTGAAGATGTCTCAGTTGATGTTGTAGTTGAAGGGGCCAGTGTTGAAGTTGTATGTGGTGTGGATGTACTTGTGGTGCTCAAAGTTGTTGGAGATGTTGTAGATGTGGCTGAAGATGTTGTCTCAGTTGATGTTGAAGTTGAAGGGGCCAGTGTTGAAGTTGTATGTGGTGTGGATGTACTTTTGGTGCTCAAAGTTGTTGGAGACATTGTCGATGTGGCTGAAGATGTCTCAGTTGATGTTGTAGTTGAAGGAGCCAGTGTTGAAGTTGTATGTGGTGTGGATGTACTTGTGGTGCTCAAAGTTGTTGGAGACGTTCTTGATGTGGCTGAAGATGTTGTCTCAGTTGATGTTGTAGTGGAAGGGGCCAGTGTTGAAGTTGTTGGAGAGGTTGTTGATGTGGCTGTAGATGTCTCAGCTGAAGTTGTAGTTGAAGGGGCCAGTGTTGAAGTTGTTTGTGGTGTGGATGTACTTGTGCTGCTCAAAGTTGTTGGAGACTTTGTTGATGTGGCTGAAGATGTCTCAGTTGATGTTGTAGTTGAAGGGGCCAGTGTTGAAGTTGTTTGTGGTGTGGATGTACTTGTGGTGCTCAAAGATGTTGGAGACATTGTCGATGTGGCTGAAGATGTCTCAGTTGATGTTGTAGTTGAAGGGGCCAATGTTGAAGTTGTATGTGGTGTGGATGTACTTGTGGTGCTCAAAGTTGTTGGAGACGTTGTAGATGTGGCTGAAGATGTTGTCTCAGTTGATGTAGTTGAAGGGGCCAGTGTTGAAGTTGTATGGGATGTGGATGTACTTGTGGTGCTCAAAGATGTTGGAGACGTTGTTGATGTGGCTGAAGATGTTGTCTCAGTTGATGTTGTAGTGGAAGGGGCTAGTGTGGAAGTTGTTGGAGAGATTGTTGATGTGGCCGTAGAAGTTGTCTTTGCTGAAGTTGCTGTTGAAGGGGCCAGTGTTGAAGATATTTGTGGTGTGGATGTACTTGTGGTGCTCAAAGTTGTTGGAGACGTTCTTGATGTGGCTGAAGATGTTGTCTCAGTTGATGTAGTTGAAGGGGCCAGTGTTGAAGTTGTATGTGATGTGGATGTACTTTTGGTGCTCAAAGTTGTTGGAGACGTTCTTGATGTGGCTGAAGATGTCTCAGTTGATGTTGTAGTTGAAGGGGCCAGTGTTGAAGTTGTATGGGTTGTGGATGTACTTGTGGTGCTCAACGTTGTTGGAGACGTTGTTGATGTGGCTGAAGATGTTGTCTCAGTTGATGTTGTAGTGGAAGGGGCTAGTGTGGAAGTTGTTGGAGAGATTGTTGATGTAGCCGTAGAAGTTGTCTTTGCTGAAGTTGCTGTTGAAGGGGCTAGTGTTGAAGATATTTGTGGTGTGGATGTACTTGTGGTGCTCAAAGTTGTTGGAGACGTTCTTGATGTGGCTGAAGATGTTGTCTCAGTTGATGTTGTAGTTGAAGGGGCCAGTGTTGAAGTTGTATGTGGTGTGGATGTACTTGTGGTGCTCACAGTTGTTGGAGACGTTGTTGATGTGGCTGGAGATGTTGTCTCAGTCGATGTTGTAGTGGAAGGGGCCAGTGTTGAAGTTGTTGGAGAGGTTGTTGATGTGGCTGTAGATGTCTCAGCTGAAGTTGTAGTTGAAGGGGCCAGTGTTGAAGTTGTTTGTGGTGTGGATGTACTTGTGCTGCTCAAAGTTGTTGGAGACTTTGTTGATGTGGCTGAAGATGTCTCAGTTGATGTTGTAGTTGAAGGGGCCAGTGTTGAAGTTGTATGTGGTGTGGATGTACTTGTGGTGCTCAAAGTTGTTGGAGACGTTCTTGATGTGGCTGAAGATGTTGTCTCAGTTGATGTTGTAGTTGAAGGGGCCAGTGTTGAAGTTGTATGTGGTGTGGATGTACTTTTGGTGCTCAAAGTTGTTGGAGACATTGTCGATGTGGCTGAAGATGTCTCAGTTGATGTTGTAGTTGAAGGAGCCAGTGTTGAAGTTGTATGTGGTGTGGATGTACTTGTGGTGCTCAAAGTTGTTGGAGATGTTGTTGATGTGGCTGAAGATGTTGTCTCAGTTGATGTTGTAGTGGAAGGGGCTAGTGTGGAAGTTGTTGGAGAGATTGTTGATATGGCCGTAGAAGTTGTCTTTGCTGAAGTTGCTGTTGAAGGGGCCAGTGTTGAAGATATTTGTGGTGTGGATGTACTTGTGGTGCTCAAAGTTGTTTGAGACGTTCTTGATGTGGCTGAAGATGTTGTCTCAGTTGATTTTGTAGTTGAAGGGGCCAGTGTTGAAGTTGTATGTGGTGTGGATGTACTTTTGGTGCTCAAAGTTGTTGGAGACATTGTCGATGTGGAGGAGGATGTCTCAGTTGATGTTGTAGTTGAAGGAGCCAGTGTTGAAGTTGTATGTGGTGTGGATGTACTTGTGGTGCTCAAAGTTGTTGGAGACGTTCTTGATGTGGCTGAAGATGTTGTCTCAGTTGATGTTGTAGTTGAAGAGGCCAGTGTTGACGTTGTATGTGGTGTGGATGTACTTGTGGTGCTCACAGTTGTTGGAGACGTTGTTGATGTGGCTGGAGATGTTGTCTCAGTTGATGGTTTAGTGGAAGGGGCCAGTGTTGAAGTTGTTGGAGAGGTTGTTGATGTGGCTGAAGATGTCTCAGTTGATGTTGTAGTTGAAGGGGCCAGTGTTGAAGTTGTATGCGGTGTGGATGTACTTGTGGTGCTCAAAGTTGTTGGAGACGTTCTTGATGTGGCTGAAGATGTTGTCTCAGTTGATGTTGTAGTTGAAGGGGCCAGTGTTGAAGTTGTATGTGGTGTGGATGTACTTTTGGTGCTCAAAGTTGTTGGAGACATTGTCGATGTGGCTGAAGATGTCTCAGTTGATGTTGTAGTTGAAGGAGCCAGTGTTGAAGTTGTATGTGGTGTGGATGTACTTGTGGTGCTCAAAGTTGTTGGAGATGTTGTTGATGTGGCTGAAGATGTTGTCTCAGTTGATGTTGTAGTGGAAGGGGCTAGTGTGGAAGTTGTTGGAGAGATTGTTGATGTGGCCGTAGAAGTTGTCTTTGCTGAAGTTGCTGTTGAAGGGGCCAGTGTTGAAGATATTTGTGGTGTGGATGTACTTGTGGTGCTCAAAGTTGTTGGAGACGTTGTTGATGTGGCTGAAGATGTTGTCTCAGTTGATGTTGTAGTTGAAGCGGCCAGTGTTGAAGTTGTATGGGGTGTGGATGTACTTGTGGTGCTCAAAGTTGTTGGAGATGTTGTTGATGTGGCTGAAGATGTTGTCTCAGTTGATGTTGTAGTGGAAGGGGCTAGTGTGGAAGTTGTTGGAGAGATTGTTGATATGGCCGTAGAAGTTGTCTTTGCTGAAGTTGCTGTTGAAGGGGCCAGTGTTGAAGATATTTGTGGTGTGGATGTACTTGTGGTGCTCAAAGTTGTTTGAGACGTTCTTGATGTGGCTGAAGATGTTGTCTCAGTTGATTTTGTAGTTGAAGGGGCCAGTGTTGAAGTTGTATGTGGTGTGGATGTACTTTTGGTGCTCAAAGTTGTTGGAGACATTGTCGATGTGGAGGAGGATGTCTCAGTTGATGTTGTAGTTGAAGGAGCCAGTGTTGAAGTTGTATGTGGTGTGGATGTACTTGTGGTGCTCAAAGTTGTTGGAGACGTTCTTGATGTGGCTGAAGATGTTGTCTCAGTTGATGTTGTAGTTGAAGAGGCCAGTGTTGACGTTGTATGTGGTGTGGATGTACTTGTGGTGCTCACAGTTGTTGGAGACGTTGTTGATGTGGCTGGAGATGTTGTCTCAGTTGATGGTTTAGTGGAAGGGGCCAGTGTTGAAGTTGTTGGAGAGGTTGTTGATGTGGCTGAAGATGTCTCAGTTGATGTTGTAGTTGAAGGGGCCAGTGTTGAAGTTGTATGCGGTGTGGATGTACTTGTGGTGCTCAAAGTTGTTGGAGACGTTCTTGATGTGGCTGAAGATGTTGTCTCAGTTGATGTTGTAGTTGAAGGGGCCAGTGTTGAAGTTGTATGTGGTGTGGATGTACTTTTGGTGCTCAAAGTTGTTGGAGACATTGTCGATGTGGCTGAAGATGTCTCAGTTGATGTTGTAGTTGAAGGAGCCAGTGTTGAAGTTGTATGTGGTGTGGATGTACTTGTGGTGCTCAAAGTTGTTGGAGATGTTGTTGATGTGGCTGAAGATGTTGTCTCAGTTGATGTTGTAGTGGAAGGGGCTAGTGTGGAAGTTGTTGGAGAGATTGTTGATGTGGCCGTAGAAGTTGTCTTTGCTGAAGTTGCTGTTGAAGGGGCCAGTGTTGAAGATATTTGTGGTGTGGATGTACTTGTGGTGCTCAAAGTTGTTGGAGACGTTGTTGATGTGGCTGAAGATGTTGTCTCAGTTGATGTTGTAGTTGAAGCGGCCAGTGTTGAAGTTGTATGGGGTGTGGATGTACTTGTGGTGCTCAAAGATGTTGGAGACGTTGTTGATGTGGCTGAAGATGTTGTCTCAGTTGATGTTGTAGTGGAAGGGGCTAGTGTGGAAGTTGTTGGAGAGATTGTTGATGTGGCCGTAGAAGTTGTCTTTGCTGAAGTTGCTGTTGAAGGGGCCAGTGTTGAAGATATTTGTGGTGTGGATGTACTTGTGGTGCTCAAAGTTGTTGGAGACATTGTTGATGTGGCTGAAGATGTTGTGTCAGTTGATGTTGCAGTTGAAGGGGCCAGTGTTGAAGTTGTATGTGGTGTGGATGTACTTTTGGTGCTCAAAGTTGTTGGAGACATTGTCGATGTGGCTGAAGATGTCTCAGTTGATGTTGTAGTTGAAGGAGCCAGTGTTGAAGTTGTATGTGGTGTGGATGTACGTGTGGTGTTCAAAGTTGTTGGAGATGTTGTTGATGTGGCTGAAGATGTTGTCTCAGTTGATGTTGTAGTGGAAGGGGCTAGTGTGGAAGTTGTTGGAGAGATTGTTGATGTGGCCGTAGAAGTTGTCTTTGCTGAAGTTGCTGTTGAAGGGGCCAGTGTTGAAGATATTTGTGGTGTGGATGTACTTGTGGTGCTCAAAGTTGTTGGAGACGTTCTTGATGTGGCTGAAGATGTTGTCTCAGTTGATGTTGTAGTTGAAGGGGCCAGTGTTGAAGTTGTTTGTGGTGTGGATGTACTTGTGCTGCTCAAAGTTGTTGGAGACTTTGTTGATGTGGCTGAAGATGTCTCAGTTGATGTTGTAGTTGAAGGGGCCAGTGTTGAAGTTGTATGTGGTGTGGATGTACTTGTGGTGCTCAAAGTTGTTGGAGACGTTCTTGATGTGGCTGAAGATGTTGTCTCAGTTGATGTTGTAGTTGAAGGGGCCAGTGTTGAAGTTGTATGTGGTGTGGATGTACTTTTGGTGCTCAAAGTTGTTGGAGACGTTGTCGATGTGGCTGAAGATGTCTCAGTTGATGTTGTAGTTGAAGGAGCCAGTGTTGAAGTTGTATGTGGTGTGGATGTACTTGTGGTGCTCAAAGTTGTTGGAGACGTTGTTGATGTGGCTGAAGATGTTGTCTCAGTTGATGTTGTAGTTGAAGGGGCCAGTGTTGAAGTTGTATGGGTTGTGAATGTACTTGTGGTGCTCAAAGTTGTTGGAGACGTTGTTGATGTGGCTGAAGATGTTGTCTCAGTTGATGTTGTAGTTGAAGGGGCCAGTGTTGAAGTTGTATGTGGTGTGGATGTACTTTTGGTGCTCAAAGTTGTTGGAGACATTGTCGATGTGACTGAAGATGTCTCAGTTGATGTTGTAGTTGAAGGGCCCAGTGTTGAAGTTGTATGTGGTGTGGATGTACTTGTGGTGCTCAAAGTTGTTGGAGATGTTGTAGATGTGGCTGAAGATATTGTCTCAGTTGATGTTGTAGTTGAAGGGGCCAGTGTTGAAGTTGTATGTGGTGTGGATGTACTTTTGGTGCTCAAAGTTGTTGGAGACATTGTCGATGTGGCTGAAGATGTCTCAGTTGATGTTGTAGTTGAAGGAGCCAGTGTTGAAGTTGTATGTGGTGTGGATGTACTTGTGGTGCTCAAAGTTGTTGGAGACGTTCTTGATGTGGCTGAAGATGTTGTCTCAGTTGATGTTGTAGTTGAAGGGGCCAGTGTTGAAGTTGTTTGTGGTGTGGATGTACTTGTGCTGCTCAAAGTTGTTGGAGACTTTGTTGATGTGGCTGAAGATGTCTCAGTTGATGTTGTAGTTGAAGGGGCCAGTGTTGAAGTTGTATGTGGTGTGGATGTACTTGTGGTGCTCAAAGTTGTTGGAGACGTTCTTGATGTGGCTGAAGATGTTGTCTCAGTTGATGTTGTAGTTGAAGGGGCCAGTGTTGAAGTTGTATGTGGTGTGGATGTACTTTTGGTGCTCAAAGTTGTTGGAGACGTTGTCGATGTGGCTGAAGATGTCTCAGTTGATGTTGTAGTTGAAGGAGCCAGTGTTGAAGTTGTATGTGGTGTGGATGTACTTGTGGTGCTCAAAGTTGTTGGAGACATTGTTGATGTGGCTGAAGATGTTGTCTCAGTTGATGTTGTAGTTGAAGGGGCCAGTGTTGAAGTTGTATGGGTTGTGAATGTACTTGTGGTGCTCAAAGTTGTTGGAGACGTTGTTGATGTGGCTGAAGATGTTGTCTCAGTTGATGTTGTAGTTGAAGGGGCCAGTGTTGAAGTTGTATGTGGTGTGGATGTACTTTTGGTGCTCAAAGTTGTTGGAGACATTGTCGATGTGACTGAAGATGTCTCAGTTGATGTTGTAGTTGAAGGGCCCAGTGTTGAAGTTGTATGTGGTGTGGATGTACTTGTGGTGCTCAAAGTTGTTGGAGATGTTGTAGATGTGGCTGAAGATATTGTCTCAGTTGATGTTGTAGTTGAAGGGGCCAGTGTTGAAGTTGTATGTGGTGTGGATGTACTTTTGGTGCTCAAAGTTGTTGGAGACATTGTCGATGTGGCTGAAGATGTCTCAGTTGATGTTGTAGTTGAAGGAGCCAGTGTTGAAGTTGTATGTGGTGTGGATGTACTTGTGGTGCTCAAAGTTGTTGGAGACGTTCTTGATGTGGCTGAAGATGTTGTCTCAGTTGATGTTGGAGTGGAAGGGGCTAGTGTGGAAGTTGTTGGAGAGATTGTTGATGTGGCCGTAGAAGTTGTCTTTGCTGAAGTTGCTGTTGAAGGGGCCAGTGTTGAAGATATTTGTGGTGTGGATGTACTTGTGGTGCTCAAAGTTGTTGGAGACGTTGTTGATGTGGCTGAAGATGTTGTCTCAGTTGATGTTGTAGTTGAAGGGGCCAGTGTTGAAGTTGTATGTGGTGTGGATGTACTTTTGGTGCTCAAAGTTGTTGGAGACATTGTCGATGTGGCAGAAGATGTCTCAGTTGATGTTGTAGTTGAAGGGGCCAGTGTTGAAGTTGTATGTGGTGTGGATGTACTTGTGGTGCTCAAAGTTGTTAGAGATGTTGTAGATGTGGCTGAAGATGTTGTCTCAGTTGATGTTGTAGTGGAAGGGGCCAGTGTTGAAGTTGTATGTGGTGTGGATGTACTTTTGGTGCTCAAAGTTGTTGGAGACATTGTCGATGTGGCTGAAGATGTCTCAGTTGATGTTGTAGTTGAAGGAGCCAGTGTTGAAGTTGTATGTGGTGTGGATGTACTTGTGGTGCTCAAAGTTGTTGGAGACGTTGTTGATGTGGCTGAAGATGTTGTCTCAGTTGATGTTGTAGTTGAAGGGGCCAGTGTTGAAGTTGTATGTGGTGTGGATGTACTTTTGGTGCTCAAAGTTGTTGGAGACATTGTCGATGTGACTGAAGATGTCTCAGTTGATGTTGTAGTTGAAGGGGCCAGTGTTGAAGTTGTATGTGGTGTGGATGTACTTGTGGTGCTCAAAGTTGTTGGAGATGTTGTAGATGTGGCTGAAGATGTTGTCTCAGTTGATGTTGAAGTTGAAGGGGCCAGTGTTGAAGTTGTATGTGGTGTGGATGTACTTTTGGTGCTCAAAGTTGTTGGAGACATTGTCGATGTGGCTGAAGATGTCTCAGTTGATGTTGTAGTTGAAGGAGCCAGTGTTGAAGTTGTATGTGGTGTGGATGTACTTGTGGTGCTCAAAGTTGTTGGAGATGTTGTTGATGTGGCTGAAGATGTTGTCTCAGTTGATGTTGTAGTGGAAGGGGCTAGTGTGGAAGTTGTTGGAGAGATTGTTGATGTGGCCGTAGAAGTTGTCTTTGCTGAAGTTGCTGTTGAAGGGGCCAGAGTTGAAGATATTTGTGGTGTGGATGTACTTGTGGTGCTCAAAGTTGTTGGAGATGTTCTTGATGTGGCTGAAGATGTTGTCTCAGTTGATGTTGTCGTTGAAGGGGCCAGTGTTGAAGTTGTATGGGTTGTGGATGTACTTGTGGTGCTCAAAGATGTTGGAGAAGTTGTTGATGTGGCTGGAGATGTTGTCTCAGTTGATGTTGTAGTGGAAGGGGCCAGTGTTGAAGTTGTTGGAGAGGTTGTTGATGTGGCTGTAGATGTCTCAGCTGAAGTTGTAGTTGAAGGGGCCAGTGTTGAAGTTGTTTGTGGTGTGGATGTACTTGTGGTGCTCAAAGATGTTGGAGACGTTGTTGATGTGGCTGAAGATGTTGTCTCAGTTGATGTAGTGGAAGTGGCTAGTGTGGAAGTTGTTGGAGAGATTGTTGATGTGGCCGTAGAAGTTTTCTCTGCTGAAGTTGCTGTTGAAGGGGCCAGTGTTGAAGATATTTGTGGTGTGGATGTACTTGTGGTGCTCAAAGTTGTTTGAGACGTTCTTGATGTGGCTGAAGATGTTGTCTCAGTTGATGTTGTAGTTGAAGGGGCCAGTGTTGAAGTTGTATGTGGTGTGGATGTACTTTTGGTGCGCAAAGTTGTTGGAGACATTGTCGATGTGGCTGAAGATGTCTCAGTTGATGTTGTAGTTGAAGGAGCCAGTGTTGAAGTTGTATGTGGTGTGGATGTACTTGTGGTGCTCAAAGTTGTTGGAGACGTTGTTGATGTGGCTGAAGATGTTGTCTCAGTTGATGTTGTAGTTGAAGGGGCCAGTGTTGAAGTTGTATGGGTTGTGGATGTACTTGTGGTGCTCAAAGTTGTTGGAGACGTTGTTGATGTGGCTGAAGATGTTGTCTCAGTTGATGTTGTAGTTGAAGGGGCCAGTGTTGAAGTTGTATGTGGTGTGGATGTACTTTTGGTGCTCAAAGTTGTTGGAGACATTGTCGATGTGACTGAAGATGTCTCAGTTGATGTTGTAGTTGAAGGGCCCAGTGTTGAAGTTGTATGTGGTGTGGATGTACTTGTGGTGCTCAAAGTTGTTGGAGATGTTGTAGATGTGGCTGAAGATATTGTCTCAGTTGATGTTGTAGTTGAAGGGGCCAGTGTTGAAGTTGTATGTGGTGTGGATGTACTTTTGGTGCTCAAAGTTGTTGGAGACATTGTCGATGTGGCTGAAGATGTCTCAGTTGATGTTGTAGTTGAAGGAGCCAGTGTTGAAGTTGTATGTGGTGTGGATGTACTTGTGGTGCTCAAAGTTGTTGGAGATGTTGTTGATGTGGCTGAAGATGTTGTCTCAGTTGATGTTGTAGTGGAAGGGGCTAGTGTGGAAGTTGTTGGAGAGATTGTTGATGTGGCTGTAGAAGTTGTCTTTGCTGAAGTTGCTGTTGAAGGGGCCAGTGTTGAAGATATTTGTGGTGTGGATGTACTTGTGGTGCTCAAAGTTGTTGGAGACGTTCTTGATGTGGCTGAAGATGTTGTCTCAGTTGATGTTGTAGTGGAAGGGGCTAGTGTGGAAGTTGTTGGAGAGATTGTTGATGTGGCCGTAGAAGTTGTCTTTGCTGAAGTTGCTGTTGAAGGGGCCAGTGTTGAAGATATTTGTGGTGTGGATGTACTTGTGGTGCTCAAAGTTGTTGGAGACGTTCTTGATGTGGCTGAAGATGTTGTCTCAGTTGATGTTGTAGTTGAAGGGGCCAGTGTTGAAGTTGTATGTGGTGTGGATGTACTTTTGGTGCTCAAAGTTGTTGGAGACATTGTCGATGTGGCAGAAGATGTCTCAGTTGATGTTGTAGTTGAAGGGGCCAGTGTTGAAGTTGTATGTGGTGTGGATGTACTTGTGGTGCTCAAAGTTGTTGGAGATGTTGTAGATGTGGCTGAAGATGTTGTCTCAGTTGATGTTGTAGTGGAAGGGGCCAGTGTTGAAGTTGTATGTGGTGTGGATGTACTTTTGGTGCTCAAAGTTGTTGGAGACATTGTCGATGTGGCTGAAGATGTCTCAGTTGATGTTGTAGTTGAAGGAGCCAGTGTTGAAGTTGTATGTGGTGTGGATGTACTTGTGGTGCTCAAAGTTGTTGGAGACGTTGTTGATGTGGCTGAAGATGTTGTCTCAGTTGATGTTGTAGTTGAAGGGGCCAGTGTTGAAGTTGTATGGGTTGTGAATGTACTTGTGGTGCTCAAAGTTGTTGGAGACGTTGTTGATGTGGCTGAAGATGTTGTCTCAGTTGATGTTGTAGTTGAAGGGGCCAGTGTTGAAGTTGTATGTGGTGTGGATGTACTTTTGGTGCTCAAAGTTGTTGGAGACATTGTCGATGTGACTGAAGATGTCTCAGTTGATGTTGTAGTTGAAGGGCCCAGTGTTGAAGTTGTATGTGGTGTGGATGTACTTGTGGTGCTCAAAGTTGTTGGAGATGTTGTAGATGTGGCTGAAGATATTGTCTCAGTTGATGTTGTAGTTGAAGGGGCCAGTGTTGAAGTTGTATGTGGTGTGGATGTACTTTTGGTGCTCAAAGTTGTTGGAGACATTGTCGATGTGGCTGAAGATGTCTCAGTTGATGTTGTAGTTGAAGGAGCCAGTGTTGAAGTTGTATGTGGTGTGGATGTACTTGTGGTGCTCAAAGTTGTTGGAGACGTTCTTGATGTGGCTGAAGATGTTGTCTCAGTTGATGTTGGAGTGGAAGGGGCTAGTGTGGAAGTTGTTGGAGAGATTGTTGATGTGGCCGTAGAAGTTGTCTTTGCTGAAGTTGCTGTTGAAGGGGCCAGTGTTGAAGATATTTGTGGTGTGGATGTACTTGTGGTGCTCAAAGTTGTTGGAGACGTTGTTGATGTGGCTGAAGATGTTGTCTCAGTTGATGTTGTAGTTGAAGGGGCCAGTGTTGAAGTTGTATGTGGTGTGGATGTACTTTTGGTGCTCAAAGTTGTTGGAGACATTGTCGATGTGGCAGAAGATGTCTCAGTTGATGTTGTAGTTGAAGGGGCCAGTGTTGAAGTTGTATGTGGTGTGGATGTACTTGTGGTGCTCAAAGTTGTTAGAGATGTTGTAGATGTGGCTGAAGATGTTGTCTCAGTTGATGTTGTAGTGGAAGGGGCCAGTGTTGAAGTTGTATGTGGTGTGGATGTACTTTTGGTGCTCAAAGTTGTTGGAGACATTGTCGATGTGGCTGAAGATGTCTCAGTTGATGTTGTAGTTGAAGGAGCCAGTGTTGAAGTTGTATGTGGTGTGGATGTACTTGTGGTGCTCAAAGTTGTTGGAGACGTTGTTGATGTGGCTGAAGATGTTGTCTCAGTTGATGTTGTAGTTGAAGGGGCCAGTGTTGAAGTTGTATGTGGTGTGGATGTACTTTTGGTGCTCAAAGTTGTTGGAGACATTGTCGATGTGACTGAAGATGTCTCAGTTGATGTTGTAGTTGAAGGGGCCAGTGTTGAAGTTGTATGTGGTGTGGATGTACTTGTGGTGCTCAAAGTTGTTGGAGATGTTGTAGATGTGGCTGAAGATGTTGTCTCAGTTGATGTTGAAGTTGAAGGGGCCAGTGTTGAAGTTGTATGTGGTGTGGATGTACTTTTGGTGCTCAAAGTTGTTGGAGACATTGTCGATGTGGCTGAAGATGTCTCAGTTGATGTTGTAGTTGAAGGAGCCAGTGTTGAAGTTGTATGTGGTGTGGATGTACTTGTGGTGCTCAAAGTTGTTGGAGATGTTGTTGATGTGGCTGAAGATGTTGTCTCAGTTGATGTTGTAGTGGAAGGGGCTAGTGTGGAAGTTGTTGGAGAGATTGTTGATGTGGCTGTAGAAGTTGTCTTTGCTGAAGTTGCTGTTGAAGGGGCCAGTGTTGAAGATATTTGTGGTGTGGATGTACTTGTGGTGCTCAAAGTTGTTGGAGACGTTCTTGATGTGGCTGAAGATGTTGTCTCAGTTGATGTTGTAGTGGAAGGGGCTAGTGTGGAAGTTGTTGGAGAGATTGTTGATGTGGCCGTAGAAGTTGTCTTTGCTGAAGTTGCTGTTGAAGGGGCCAGTGTTGAAGATATTTGTGGTGTGGATGTACTTGTGGTGCTCAAAGTTGTTGGAGACGTTCTTGATGTGGCTGAAGATGTTGTCTCAGTTGATGTTGTAGTTGAAGGGGCCAGTGTTGAAGTTGTATGTGGTGTGGATGTACTTTTGGTGCTCAAAGTTGTTGGAGACATTGTCGATGTGGCAGAAGATGTCTCAGTTGATGTTGTAGTTGAAGGGGCCAGTGTTGAAGTTGTATGTGGTGTGGATGTACTTGTGGTGCTCAAAGTTGTTGGAGATGTTGTAGATGTGGCTGAAGATGTTGTCTCAGTTGATGTTGTAGTGGAAGGGGCCAGTGTTGAAGTTGTATGTGGTGTGGATGTACTTTTGGTGCTCAAAGTTGTTGGAGACATTGTCGATGTGGCTGAAGATGTCTCAGTTGATGTTGTAGTTGAAGGAGCCAGTGTTGAAGTTGTATGTGGTGTGGATGTACTTGTGGTGCTCAAAGTTGTTGGAGACGTTCTTGATGTGGCTGAAGATGTTGTCTCAGTTGATGTTGGAGTGGAAGGGGCTAGTGTGGAAGTTGTTGGAGAGATTGTTGATGTGGCCGTAGAAGTTGTCTTTGCTGAAGTTGCTGTTGAAGGGGCCAGTGTTGAAGATATTTGTGGTGTGGATGTACTTGTGGTGCTCAAAGTTGTTGGAGACGTTGTTGATGTGGCTGAAGATGTTGTCTCAGTTGATGTTGTAGTTGAAGGGGCCAGTGTTGAAGTTGTATGTGGTGTGGATGTACTTTTGGTGCTCAAAGTTGTTGGAGACATTGTCGATGTGGCAGAAGATGTCTCAGTTGATGTTGTAGTTGAAGGGGCCAGTGTTGAAGTTGTATGTGGTGTGGATGTACTTGTGGTGCTCAAAGTTGTTAGAGATGTTGTAGATGTGGCTGAAGATGTTGTCTCAGTTGATGTTGTAGTGGAAGGGGCCAGTGTTGAAGTTGTATGTGGTGTGGATGTACTTTTGGTGCTCAAAGTTGTTGGAGACATTGTCGATGTGGCTGAAGATGTCTCAGTTGATGTTGTAGTTGAAGGAGCCAGTGTTGAAGTTGTATGTGGTGTGGATGTACTTGTGGTGCTCAAAGTTGTTGGAGACGTTGTTGATGTGGCTGAAGATGTTGTCTCAGTTGATGTTGTAGTTGAAGGGGCCAGTGTTGAAGTTGTATGTGGTGTGGATGTACTTTTGGTGCTCAAAGTTGTTGGAGACATTGTCGATGTGACTGAAGATGTCTCAGTTGATGTTGTAGTTGAAGGGGCCAGTGTTGAAGTTGTATGTGGTGTGGATGTACTTGTGGTGCTCAAAGTTGTTGGAGATGTTGTAGATGTGGCTGAAGATGTTGTCTCAGTTGATGTTGAAGTTGAAGGGGCCAGTGTTGAAGTTGTATGTGGTGTGGATGTACTTTTGGTGCTCAAAGTTGTTGGAGACATTGTCGATGTGGCTGAAGATGTCTCAGTTGATGTTGTAGTTGAAGGAGCCAGTGTTGAAGTTGTATGTGGTGTGGATGTACTTGTGGTGCTCAAAGTTGTTGGAGATGTTGTTGATGTGGCTGAAGATGTTGTCTCAGTTGATGTTGTAGTGGAAGGGGCTAGTGTGGAAGTTGTTGGAGAGATTGTTGATGTGGCCGTAGAAGTTGTCTTTGCTGAAGTTGCTGTTGAAGGGGCCAGAGTTGAAGATATTTGTGGTGTGGATGTACTTGTGGTGCTCAAAGTTGTTGGAGATGTTCTTGATGTGGCTGAAGATGTTGTCTCAGTTGATGTTGTCGTTGAAGGGGCCAGTGTTGAAGTTGTATGGGTTGTGGATGTACTTGTGGTGCTCAAAGATGTTGGAGAAGTTGTTGATGTGGCTGGAGATGTTGTCTCAGTTGATGTTGTAGTGGAAGGGGCCAGTGTTGAAGTTGTTGGAGAGGTTGTTGATGTGGCTGTAGATGTCTCAGCTGAAGTTGTAGTTGAAGGGGCCAGTGTTGAAGTTGTTTGTGGTGTGGATGTACTTGTGGTGCTCAAAGATGTTGGAGACGTTGTTGATGTGGCTGAAGATGTTGTCTCAGTTGATGTAGTGGAAGTGGCTAGTGTGGAAGTTGTTGGAGAGATTGTTGATGTGGCCGTAGAAGTTTTCTCTGCTGAAGTTGCTGTTGAAGGGGCCAGTGTTGAAGATATTTGTGGTGTGGATGTACTTGTGGTGCTCAAAGTTGTTTGAGACGTTCTTGATGTGGCTGAAGATGTTGTCTCAGTTGATGTTGTAGTTGAAGGGGCCAGTGTTGAAGTTGTATGTGGTGTGGATGTACTTTTGGTGCGCAAAGTTGTTGGAGACATTGTCGATGTGGCTGAAGATGTCTCAGTTGATGTTGTAGTTGAAGGAGCCAGTGTTGAAGTTGTATGTGGTGTGGATGTACTTGTGGTGCTCAAAGTTGTTGGAGACGTTGTTGATGTGGCTGAAGATGTTGTCTCAGTTGATGTTGTAGTTGAAGGGGCCAGTGTTGAAGTTGTATGGGTTGTGGATGTACTTGTGGTGCTCAAAGTTGTTGGAGACGTTGTTGATGTGGCTGAAGATGTTGTCTCAGTTGATGTTGTAGTTGAAGGGGCCAGTGTTGAAGTTGTATGTGGTGTGGATGTACTTTTGGTGCTCAAAGTTGTTGGAGACATTGTCGATGTGACTGAAGATGTCTCAGTTGATGTTGTAGTTGAAGGGCCCAGTGTTGAAGTTGTATGTGGTGTGGATGTACTTGTGGTGCTCAAAGTTGTTGGAGATGTTGTAGATGTGGCTGAAGATATTGTCTCAGTTGATGTTGTAGTTGAAGGGGCCAGTGTTGAAGTTGTATGTGGTGTGGATGTACTTTTGGTGCTCAAAGTTGTTGGAGACATTGTCGATGTGGCTGAAGATGTCTCAGTTGATGTTGTAGTTGAAGGAGCCAGTGTTGAAGTTGTATGTGGTGTGGATGTACTTGTGGTGCTCAAAGTTGTTGGAGATGTTGTTGATGTGGCTGAAGATGTTGTCTCAGTTGATGTTGTAGTGGAAGGGGCTAGTGTGGAAGTTGTTGGAGAGATTGTTGATGTGGCTGTAGAAGTTGTCTTTGCTGAAGTTGCTGTTGAAGGGGCCAGTGTTGAAGATATTTGTGGTGTGGATGTACTTGTGGTGCTCAAAGTTGTTGGAGACGTTCTTGATGTGGCTGAAGATGTTGTCTCAGTTGATGTTGTAGTGGAAGGGGCTAGTGTGGAAGTTGTTGGAGAGATTGTTGATGTGGCCGTAGAAGTTGTCTTTGCTGAAGTTGCTGTTGAAGGGGCCAGTGTTGAAGATATTTGTGGTGTGGATGTACTTGTGGTGCTCAAAGTTGTTGGAGACGTTCTTGATGTGGCTGAAGATGTTGTCTCAGTTGATGTTGTAGTTGAAGGGGCCAGTGTTGAAGTTGTATGTGGTGTGGATGTACTTTTGGTGCTCAAAGTTGTTGGAGACATTGTCGATGTGGCAGAAGATGTCTCAGTTGATGTTGTAGTTGAAGGGGCCAGTGTTGAAGTTGTATGTGGTGTGGATGTACTTGTGGTGCTCAAAGTTGTTGGAGATGTTGTAGATGTGGCTGAAGATGTTGTCTCAGTTGATGTTGTAGTGGAAGGGGCCAGTGTTGAAGTTGTATGTGGTGTGGATGTACTTTTGGTGCTCAAAGTTGTTGGAGACATTGTCGATGTGGCTGAAGATGTCTCAGTTGATGTTGTAGTTGAAGGAGCCAGTGTTGAAGTTGTATGTGGTGTGGATGTACTTGTGGTGCTCAAAGTTGTTGGAGACGTTGTTGATGTGGCTGAAGATGTTGTCTCAGTTGATGTTGTAGTTGAAGGGGCCAGTGTTGAAGTTGTATGGGTTGTGAATGTACTTGTGGTGCTCAAAGTTGTTGGAGACGTTGTTGATGTGGCTGAAGATGTTGTCTCAGTTGATGTTGTAGTTGAAGGGGCCAGTGTTGAAGTTGTATGTGGTGTGGATGTACTTTTGGTGCTCAAAGTTGTTGGAGACATTGTCGATGTGACTGAAGATGTCTCAGTTGATGTTGTAGTTGAAGGGCCCAGTGTTGAAGTTGTATGTGGTGTGGATGTACTTGTGGTGCTCAAAGTTGTTGGAGATGTTGTAGATGTGGCTGAAGATATTGTCTCAGTTGATGTTGTAGTTGAAGGGGCCAGTGTTGAAGTTGTATGTGGTGTGGATGTACTTTTGGTGCTCAAAGTTGTTGGAGACATTGTCGATGTGGCTGAAGATGTCTCAGTTGATGTTGTAGTTGAAGGAGCCAGTGTTGAAGTTGTATGTGGTGTGGATGTACTTGTGGTGCTCAAAGTTGTTGGAGACGTTCTTGATGTGGCTGAAGATGTTGTCTCAGTTGATGTTGGAGTGGAAGGGGCTAGTGTGGAAGTTGTTGGAGAGATTGTTGATGTGGCCGTAGAAGTTGTCTTTGCTGAAGTTGCTGTTGAAGGGGCCAGTGTTGAAGATATTTGTGGTGTGGATGTACTTGTGGTGCTCAAAGTTGTTGGAGACGTTGTTGATGTGGCTGAAGATGTTGTCTCAGTTGATGTTGTAGTTGAAGGGGCCAGTGTTGAAGTTGTATGTGGTGTGGATGTACTTTTGGTGCTCAAAGTTGTTGGAGACATTGTCGATGTGGCAGAAGATGTCTCAGTTGATGTTGTAGTTGAAGGGGCCAGTGTTGAAGTTGTATGTGGTGTGGATGTACTTGTGGTGCTCAAAGTTGTTAGAGATGTTGTAGATGTGGCTGAAGATGTTGTCTCAGTTGATGTTGTAGTGGAAGGGGCCAGTGTTGAAGTTGTGTGTGGTGTGGATGTACTTTTGGTGCTCAAAGTTGTTGGAGACATTGTCGATGTGGCTGAAGATGTCTCAGTTGATGTTGTAGTTGAAGGAGCCAGTGTTGAAGTTGTATGTGGTGTGGATGTACTTGTGGTGCTCAAAGTTGTTGGAGACGTTGTTGATGTGGCTGAAGATGTTGTCTCAGTTGATGTTGTAGTTGAAGGGGCCAGTGTTGAAGTTGTATGTGGTGTGGATGTACTTTTGGTGCTCAAAGTTGTTGGAGACATTGTCGATGTGGCTGAAGATGTCTCAGTTGATGTTGTAGTTGAAGGAGCCAGTGTTGAAGTTGTATGTGGTGTGGATGTACTTGTGGTGCTCAAAGTTGTTGGAGATGTTGTTGATGTGGCTGAAGATGTTGTCTCAGTTGATGTTGTAGTGGAAGGGGCTAGTGTGGAAGTTGTTGGAGAGATTGTTGATGTGGCCGTAGAAGTTGTCTTTGCTGAAGTTGCTGTTGAAGGGGCCAGAGTTGAAGATATTTGTGGTGTGGATGTACTTGTGGTGCTCAAAGTTGTTGGAGATGTTCTTGATGTGGCTGAAGATGTTGTCTCAGTTGATGTTGTCGTTGAAGGGGCCAGTGTTGAAGTTGTATGGGTTGTGGATGTACTTGTGGTGCTCAAAGATGTTGGAGAAGTTGTTGATGTGGCTGGAGATGTTGTCTCAGTTGATGTTGTAGTGGAAGGGGCCAGTGTTGAAGTTGTTGGAGAGGTTGTTGATGTGGCTGTAGATGTCTCAGCTGAAGTTGTAGTTGAAGGGGCCAGTGTTGAAGTTGTTTGTGGTGTGGATGTACTTGTGGTGCTCAAAGATGTTGGAGACGTTGTTGATGTGGCTGAAGATGTTGTCTCAGTTGATGTAGTGGAAGTGGCTAGTGTGGAAGTTGTTGGAGAGATTGTTGATGTGGCCGTAGAAGTTGTCTCTGCTGAAGTTGCTGTTGAAGGGGCCAGTGTTGAAGATATTTGTGGTGTGGATGTACTTGTGGTGCTCAAAGTTGTTTGAGACGTTCTTGATGTGGCTGAAGATGTTGTCTCAGTTGATGTTGTAGTTGAAGGGGCCAGTGTTGAAGTTGTATGTGGTGTGGATGTACTTTTGGTGCGCAAAGTTGTTGGAGACATTGTCGATGTGGCTGAAGATGTCTCAGTTGATGTTGTAGTTGAAGGAGCCAGTGTTGAAGTTGTATGTGGTGTGGATGTACTTGTGGTGCTCAAAGTTGTTGGAGACGTTGTTGATGTGGCTGAAGATGTTGTCTCAGTTGATGTTGTAGTTGAAGGGGCCAGTGTTGAAGTTGTATGGGTTGTGGATGTACTTGTGGTGCTCAAAGTTGTTGGAGACGTTGTTGATGTGGCTGAAGATGTTGTCTCAGTTGATGTTGTAGTTGAAGGGGCCAGTGTTGAAGTTGTATGTGGTGTGGATGTACTTTTGGTGCTCAAAGTTGTTGGAGACATTGTCGATGTGACTGAAGATGTCTCAGTTGATGTTGTAGTTGAAGGGCCCAGTGTTGAAGTTGTATGTGGTGTGGATGTACTTGTGGTGCTCAAAGTTGTTGGAGATGTTGTAGATGTAGCTGAAGATATTGTCTCAGTTGATGTTGTAGTTGAAGGGGCCAGTGTTGAAGTTGT
The DNA here is from genome assembly GCF_052324685.1 of Brachyhypopomus gauderio. Taxonomy (NCBI): domain Eukaryota; kingdom Metazoa; phylum Chordata; class Actinopteri; order Gymnotiformes; family Hypopomidae; genus Brachyhypopomus; species Brachyhypopomus gauderio. The sequence goes on from NW_027506889.1 coordinate 35,444, forward strand.
ATGTGGTGTGGATGTACTTTTGGTGCTCAAAGTTGTTGGAGACATTGTCGATGTGGCTGAAGATGTCTCAGTTGATGTTGTAGTTGAAGGAGCCAGTGTTGAAGTTGTATGTGGTGTGGATGTACTTGTGGTGCTCAAAGTTGTTGGAGATGTTGTTGATGTGGCTGAAGATGTTGTCTCAGTTGATGTTGTAGTGGAAGGGGCTAGTGTGGAAGTTGTTGGAGAGATTGTTGATGTGGCTGTAGAAGTTGTCTTTGCTGAAGTTGCTGTTGAAGGGGCCAGTGTTGAAGATATTTGTGGTGTGGATGTACTTGTGGTGCTCAAAGTTGTTGGAGACGTTCTTGATGTGGCTGAAGATGTTGTCTCAGTTGATGTTGTAGTGGAAGGGGCTAGTGTGGAAGTTGTTGGAGAGATTGTTGATGTGGCCGTAGAAGTTGTCTTTGCTGAAGTTGCTGTTGAAGGGGCCAGTGTTGAAGATATTTGTGGTGTGGATGTACTTGTGGTGCTCAAAGTTGTTGGAGACGTTCTTGATGTGGCTGAAGATGTTGTCTCAGTTGATGTTGTAGTTGAAGGGGCCAGTGTTGAAGTTGTATGTGGTGTGGATGTACTTTTGGTGCTCAAAGTTGTTGGAGACATTGTCGATGTGGCAGAAGATGTCTCAGTTGATGTTGTAGTTGAAGGGGCCAGTGTTGAAGTTGTATGTGGTGTGGATGTACTTGTGGTGCTCAAAGTTGTTGGAGATGTTGTAGATGTGGCTGAAGATGTTGTCTCAGTTGATGTTGTAGTGGAAGGGGCCAGTGTTGAAGTTGTATGTGGTGTGGATGTACTTTTGGTGCTCAAAGTTGTTGGAGACATTGTCGATGTGGCTGAAGATGTCTCAGTTGATGTTGTAGTTGAAGGAGCCAGTGTTGAAGTTGTATGTGGTGTGGATGTACTTGTGGTGCTCAAAGTTGTTGGAGACGTTGTTGATGTGGCTGAAGATGTTGTCTCAGTTGATGTTGTAGTTGAAGGGGCCAGTGTTGAAGTTGTATGTGGTGTGGATGTACTTTTGGTGCTCAAAGTTGTTGGAGACATTGTCGATGTGGCTGAAGATGTTGTCTCAGTTGATGTTGTAGTTGAAGGGGCCAGTGTTGAAGTTGTATGGGTTGTGGATGTACTTGTGGTGCTCAAAGTTGTTGGAGACGTTGTTGATGTGGCTGAAGATGTTGTCTCAGTTGATGTTGTAGTTGAAGGGGCCAGTGTTGAAGTTGTATGTGGTGTGGATGTACTTTTGGTGCTCAAAGTTGTTGGAGACATTGTCGATGTGGCTGAAGATGTCTCAGTTGATGTTGTAGTTGAAGGAGCCAGTGTTGAAGTTGTATGTGGTGTGGATGTACTTGTGGTGCTCAAAGTTGTTGGAGATGTTGTTGATGTGGCTGAAGATGTTGTCTCAGTTGATGTTGTAGTGGAAGGGGCTAGTGTGGAAGTTGTTGGAGAGATTGTTGATGTGGCTGTAGAAGTTGTCTTTGCTGAAGTTGCTGTTGAAGGGGCCAGTGTTGAAGATATTTGTGGTGTGGATGTACTTGTGGTGCTCAAAGTTGTTGGAGACGTTCTTGATGTGGCTGAAGATGTTGTCTCAGTTGATGTTGTAGTGGAAGGGGCTAGTGTGGAAGTTGTTGGAGAGATTGTTGATGTGGCCGTAGAAGTTGTCTTTGCTGAAGTTGCTGTTGAAGGGGCCAGTGTTGAAGATATTTGTGGTGTGGATGTACTTGTGGTGCTCAAAGTTGTTGGAGACGTTCTTGATGTGGCTGAAGATGTTGTCTCAGTTGATGTTGTAGTTGAAGGGGCCAGTGTTGAAGTTGTATGTGGTGTGGATGTACTTTTGGTGCTCAAAGTTGTTGGAGACATTGTCGATGTGGCAGAAGATGTCTCAGTTGATGTTGTAGTTGAAGGGGCCAGTGTTGAAGTTGTATGTGGTGTGGATGTACTTGTGGTGCTCAAAGTTGTTGGAGATGTTGTAGATGTGGCTGAAGATGTTGTCTCAGTTGATGTTGTAGTGGAAGGGGCCAGTGTTGAAGTTGTATGTGGTGTGGATGTACTTTTGGTGCTCAAAGTTGTTGGAGACATTGTCGATGTGGCTGAAGATGTCTCAGTTGATGTTGTAGTTGAAGGAGCCAGTGTTGAAGTTGTATGTGGTGTGGATGTACTTGTGGTGCTCAAAGTTGTTGGAGACGTTGTTGATGTGGCTGAAGATGTTGTCTCAGTTGATGTTGTAGTTGAAGGGGCCAGTGTTGAAGTTGTATGTGGTGTGGATGTACTTTTGGTGCTCAAAGTTGTTGGAGACATTGTCGATGTGGCTGAAGATGTTGTCTCAGTTGATGTTGTAGTTGAAGGGGCCAGTGTTGAAGTTGTATGGGTTGTGGATGTACTTGTGGTGCTCAAAGTTGTTGGAGACGTTGTTGATGTGGCTGAAGATGTTGTCTCAGTTGATGTTGTAGTTGAAGGGGCCAGTGTTGAAGTTGTATGTGGTGTGGATGTACTTTTGGTGCTCAAAGTTGTTGGAGACATTGTCGATGTGACTGAAGATGTCTCAGTTGATGTTGTAGTTGAAGGGGCCAGTGTTGAAGTTGTATGTGGTGTGGATGTACTTTTGGTGCTCAAAGTTGTTGGAGACATTGTCGATGTGGCTGAAGATGTCTCAGTTGATGTTGTAGTTGAAGGAGCCAGTGTTGAAGTTGTATGTGGTGTGGATGTACTTGTGGTGCTCAAAGTTGTTGGAGATGTTGTTGATGTGGCTGAAGATGTTGTCTCAGTTGATGTTGTAGTGGAAGGGGCTAGTGTGGAAGTTGTTGGAGAGATTGTTGATGTGGCCGTAGAAGTTGTCTTTGATGAAGTTGCTGTTGAAGGGGCCAGAGTTGAAGATATTTGTGGTGTGGATGTACTTGTGGTGCTCAAAGTTGTTGGAGATGTTCTTGATGTGACTGAAGATGTTGTCTCAGTTGATGTTGTAGTTGAAGGGGCCAGTGTTGAAGTTGTATGTGGTGTGGATGTACTTTTGGTGCGCAAAGTTGTTGGAGACATTGTCAATGTGGCTGAAGATGTCTCAGTTGATGTTGTAGTTGAAGGGGCCAGTGTTGAAGTTGTATGGGTTGTGGATGTACTTGTGGTGCTCAAAGTTGTTGGAGACGTTGTTGATGTGGCTGAAGATGTTGTCTCAGTTGATGTTGTAGTTGAAGGGGCCAGTGTTGAAGTTGTATGTGGTGTGGATGTACTTTTGGTGCTCAAAGTTGTTGGAGACATTGTCGATGTGACTGAAGATGTCTCAGTTGATGTTGTAGTTGAAGGGCCCAGTGTTGAAGTTGTATGTGGTGTGGATGTACTTGTGGTGCTCAAAGTTGTTGGAGATGTTGTAGATGTGGCTGAAGATATTGTCTCAGTTGATGTTGTAGTTGAAGGGGCCAGTGTTGAAGTTGTATGTGGTGTGGATGTACTTTTGGTGCTCAAAGTTGTTGGAGACATTGTCGATGTGGCTGAAGATGTCTCAGTTGATGTTGTAGTTGAAGGAGCCAGTGTTGAAGTTGTATGTGGTGTGGATGTACTTGTGGTGCTCAAAGTTGTTGGAGATGTTGTTGATGTGGCTGAAGATGTTGTCTCAGTTGATGTTGTAGTGGAAGGGGCTAGTGTGGAAGTTGTTGGAGAGATTGTTGATGTGGCCGTAGAAGTTGTCTTTGCTGAAGTTGCTGTTGAAGGGGCCAGTGTTGAAGATATTTGTGGTGTGGATGTACTTGTGGTGCTCAAAGTTGTTGGAGACGTTCTTGATGTGGCTGAAGATGTTGTCTCAGTTGATGTTGTAGTGGAAGGGGCTAGTGTGGAAGTTGTTGGAGAGATTGTTGATGTGGCCGTAGAAGTTGTCTTTGCTGAAGTTGCTGTTGAAGGGGCCAGTGTTGAAGATATTTGTGGTGTGGATGTACTTGTGGTGCTCAAAGTTGTTGGAGACGTTCTTGATGTGGCTGAAGATGTTGTCTCAGTTGATGTTGTAGTTGAAGGGGCCAGTGTTGAAGTTGTATGTGGTGTGGATGTACTTTTGGTGCTCAAAGTTGTTGGAGACATTGTCGATGTGGCAGAAGATGTCTCAGTTGATGTTGTAGTTGAAGGGGCCAGTGTTGAAGTTGTATGTGGTGTGGATGTACTTGTGGTGCTCAAAGTTGTTGGAGATGTTGTAGATGTGGCTGAAGATGTTGTCTCAGTTGATGTTGTAGTGGAAGGGGCCAGTGTTGAAGTTGTATGTGGTGTGGATGTACTTTTGGTGCTCAAAGTTGTTGGAGACATTGTCGATGTGGCTGAAGATGTCTCAGTTGATGTTGTAGTTGAAGGAGCCAGTGTTGAAGTTGTATGTGGTGTGGATGTACTTGTGGTGCTCAAAGTTGTTGGAGACGTTGTTGATGTGGCTGAAGATGTTGTCTCAGTTGATGTTGTAGTTGAAGGGGCCAGTGTTGAAGTTGTATGTGGTGTGGATGTACTTTTGGTGCTCAAAGTTGTTGGAGACATTGTCGATGTGACTGAAGATGTCTCAGTTGATGTTGTAGTTGAAGGGCCCAGTGTTGAAGTTGTATGTGGTGTGGATGTACTTGTGGTGCTCAAAGTTGTTGGAGATGTTGTTGATGTGGCTGAAGATGTTGTCTCAGTTGATGTTGTAGTGGAAGGGGCTAGTGTGGAAGTTGTTGGAGAGATTGTTGATGTGGCTGTAGAAGTTGTCTTTGCTGAAGTTGCTGTTGAAGGGGCCAGTGTTGAAGATATTTGTGGTGTGGATGTACTTGTGGTGCTCAAAGTTGTTGGAGACGTTCTTGATGTGGCTGAAGATGTTGTCTCAGTTGATGTTGTAGTGGAAGGGGCTAGTGTGGAAGTTGTTGGAGAGATTGTTGATGTGGCCGTAGAAGTTGTCTTTGCTGAAGTTGCTGTTGAAGGGGCCAGTGTTGAAGATATTTGTGGTGTGGATGTACTTGTGGTGCTCAAAGTTGTTGGAGACGTTCTTGATGTGGCTGAAGATGTTGTCTCAGTTGATGTTGTAGTTGAAGGGGCCAGTGTTGAAGTTGTATGTGGTGTGGATGTACTTTTGGTGCTCAAAGTTGTTGGAGACATTGTCGATGTGGCAGAAGATGTCTCAGTTGATGTTGTAGTTGAAGGGGCCAGTGTTGAAGTTGTATGTGGTGTGGATGTACTTGTGGTGCTCAAAGTTGTTGGAGATGTTGTAGATGTGGCTGAAGATGTTGTCTCAGTTGATGTTGTAGTGGAAGGGGCCAGTGTTGAAGTTGTATGTGGTGTGGATGTACTTTTGGTGCTCAAAGTTGTTGGAGACATTGTCGATGTGGCTGAAGATGTCTCAGTTGATGTTGTAGTTGAAGGAGCCAGTGTTGAAGTTGTATGTGGTGTGGATGTACTTGTGGTGCTCAAAGTTGTTGGAGACGTTGTTGATGTGGCTGAAGATGTTGTCTCAGTTGATGTTGTAGTTGAAGGGGCCAGTGTTGAAGTTGTATGTGGTGTGGATGTACTTTTGGTGCTCAAAGTTGTTGGAGACATTGTCGATGTGGCTGAAGATGTTGTCTCAGTTGATGTTGTAGTTGAAGGGGCCAGTGTTGAAGTTGTATGGGTTGTGGATGTACTTGTGGTGCTCAAAGTTGTTGGAGACGTTGTTGATGTGGCTGAAGATGTTGTCTCAGTTGATGTTGTAGTTGAAGGGGCCAGTGTTGAAGTTGTATGTGGTGTGGATGTACTTTTGGTGCTCAAAGTTGTTGGAGACATTGTCGATGTGGCTGAAGATGTCTCAGTTGATGTTGTAGTTGAAGGAGCCAGTGTTGAAGTTGTATGTGGTGTGGATGTACTTGTGGTGCTCAAAGTTGTTGGAGATGTTGTTGATGTGGCTGAAGATGTTGTCTCAGTTGATGTTGTAGTGGAAGGGGCTAGTGTGGAAGTTGTTGGAGAGATTGTTGATGTGGCTGTAGAAGTTGTCTTTGCTGAAGTTGCTGTTGAAGGGGCCAGTGTTGAAGATATTTGTGGTGTGGATGTACTTGTGGTGCTCAAAGTTGTTGGAGACGTTCTTGATGTGGCTGAAGATGTTGTCTCAGTTGATGTTGTAGTGGAAGGGGCTAGTGTGGAAGTTGTTGGAGAGATTGTTGATGTGGCCGTAGAAGTTGTCTTTGCTGAAGTTGCTGTTGAAGGGGCCAGTGTTGAAGATATTTGTGGTGTGGATGTACTTGTGGTGCTCAAAGTTGTTGGAGACGTTCTTGATGTGGCTGAAGATGTTGTCTCAGTTGATGTTGTAGTTGAAGGGGCCAGTGTTGAAGTTGTATGTGGTGTGGATGTACTTTTGGTGCTCAAAGTTGTTGGAGACATTGTCGATGTGGCAGAAGATGTCTCAGTTGATGTTGTAGTTGAAGGGGCCAGTGTTGAAGTTGTATGTGGTGTGGATGTACTTGTGGTGCTCAAAGTTGTTGGAGATGTTGTAGATGTGGCTGAAGATGTTGTCTCAGTTGAGGTTGTAGTGGAAGGGGCCAGTGTTGAAGTTGTATGTGGTGTGGATGTACTTTTGGTGCTCAAAGTTGTTGGAGACATTGTCGATGTGGCTGAAGATGTCTCAGTTGATGTTGTAGTTGAAGGAGCCAGTGTTGAAGTTGTATGTGGTGTGGATGTACTTGTGGTGCTCAAAGTTGTTGGAGACTTTGTTGATGTGGCTGAAGATGTTGTCTCAGTTGATGTTGTAGTTGAAGGGGCCAGTGTTGAAGTTGTATGTGGTGTGGATGTACTTTTGGTGCTCAAAGTTGTTGGAGACATTGTCGATGTGGCTGAAGATGTTGTCTCAGTTGATGTTGTAGTTGAAGGGGCCAGTGTTGAAGTTGTATGGGTTGTGGATGTACTTGTGGTGCTCAAAGTTGTTGGAGACGTTGTTGATGTGGCTGAAGATGTTGTCTCAGTTGATGTTGTAGTTGAAGGGGCCAGTGTTGAAGTTGTATGTGGTGTGGATGTACTTTTGGTGCTCAAAGTTGTTGGAGACATTGTCGATGTGACTGAAGATGTCTCAGTTGATGTTGTAGTTGAAGGGGCCAGTGTTGAAGTTGTATGTGGTGTGGATGTACTTTTGGTGCTCAAAGTTGTTGGAGACATTGTCGATGTGGCTGAAGATGTCTCAGTTGATGTTGTAGTTGAAGGAGCCAGTGTTGAAGTTGTATGTGGTGTGGATGTACTTGTGGTGCTCAAAGTTGTTGGAGATGTTGTTGATGTGGCTGAAGATGTTGTCTCAGTTGATGTTGTAGTGGAAGGGGCTAGTGTGGAAGTTGTTGGAGAGATTGTTGATGTGGCCGTAGAAGTTGTCTTTGCTGAAGTTGCTGTTGAAGGGGCCAGAGTTGAAGATATTTGTGGTGTGGATGTACTTGTGGTGCTCAAAGTTGTTGGAGATGTTCTTGATGTGGCTGAAGATGTTGTCTCAGTTGATGTTGTAGTTGAAGGGGCCAGTGTTGAAGTTGTATGGGTTGTGGATGTACTTGTGGTGCTCAAAGATGTTGGAGAAGTTGTTGATGTGGCTGGAGATGTTGTCTCAGTTGATGTTGTAGTGGAAGGGGCCAGTGTTGAAGTTGTTGGAGAGGTTGTTGATGTGGCCGTAGAAGTTGTCTTTGCTGAAGTTGCTGTTGAAGGGGCCAGAGTTGAAGATATTTGTGGTGTGGATGTACTTGTGGTGCTCAAAGTTGTTGGAGATGTTCTTGATGTGGCTGAAGATGTTGTCTCAGTTGATGTTGTAGTTGAAGGGGCCAGTGTTGAAGTTGTATGGGTTGTGGATGTACTTGTGGTGCTCAAAGATGTTGGAGAAGTTGTTGATGTGGCTGGAGATGTTGTCTCAGTTGATGTTGTAGTGGAAGGGGCCAGTGTTGAAGTTGTTGGAGAGGTTGTTGATGTGGCTGTAGATGTCTCAGCTGAAGTTGTAGTTGAAGGGGCCAGTGTTGAAGTTGTTTGTGGTGTGGATGTACTTGTGGTGCTCAAAGATGTTGGAGACGTTGTTGATGTGGCTGAAGATGTTGTCTCAGTTGATGTAGTGGAAGTGGCTAGTGTGGAAGTTGTTGGAGAGATTGTTGATGTGGCCGTAGAAGTTGTCTCTGCTGAAGTTGCTGTTGAAGGGGCCAGTGTTGAAGATATTTGTAGTGTGGATGTACTTGTGGTGCTCAAAGTTGTTTGAGACGTTCTTGATGTGGCTGAAGATGTTGTCTCAGTTGATGTTGTAGTTGAAGGGGCCAGTGTTGAAGTTGTATGTGGTGTGGATGTACTTTTGGTGCGCAAAGTTGTTGGAGACATTGTCGATGTGACTGAAGATGTCTCAGTTGATGTTGTAGTTGAAGGGCCCAGTGTTGAAGTTGTATGTGGTGTGGATGTACTTGTGGTGCTCAAAGTTGTTGGAGATGTTGTAGATGTGGCTGAAGATGTTGTCTCAGTTGATGTTGTAGTGGAAGGGGCTAGTGTGGAAGTTGTTGGAGAGATTGTTGATGTGGCCGTAGAAGTTGTCTTTGCTGAAGTTGCTGTTGAAGGGGCCAGTGCTGAAGATATTTGTGGTGTGGATGTACTTGTGGTGCTCAAAGTTGTTGGAGATGTTCTTGATGTGGCTGAAGATGTTGTCTCAGTTGATGTTGTAGTTGAAGGGGCCAGTGTTGAAGTTGTATGGGTTGTGGATGTACTTGTGGTGCTCAAAGATGTTGGAGACGTTGTTGATGTGGCTGGAGATGTTGTCTCAGTTGATGTTGTAGTGGAAGGGGCCAGTGTTGAAGTTGTTGGAGAGGTTGTTGATGTGGCTGTAGATGTCTCAGCTGAAGTTGTAGTTGAAGGGGCCAGTGTTGAAGTTGTTTGTGGTGTGGATGTACTTGTGGTGCTCAAAGATGTTGGAGACGTTGTTGATGTGGCTGAAGATGTTGTCTCAGTTGATGTAGTGGAAGTGGCTTGTGTGGAAGTTGTTGGAGAGATTGTTGATGTGGCCGTAGAAGTTGTCTCTGCTGAAGTTGCTGTTGAAGGGGCCAGTGTTGAAGATATTTGTGGTGTGGATGTACTTGTGGTGCTCAAAGTTGTTGGAGACGTTGTTGATGTGGCTGAAGATGTTGTCTCAGTTGATGTTGTAGTTGAAGGGGCCAGTGTTGAAGTTGTTGGAGAGATTGTTGATGTGGCCGTAGAAGTTGTCTTTGCTGAAGTTGCTGTTGAAGGGGCCAGTGTTGAAGTTGTATGTGGTGTGGATGTACTTGTGGTGCTCAAATTTGTTGGAGACGTTCTTGATGTGGCTGAAGATGTTGTCTCAGTTGATGTTGTAGTTGAAGGGGCCAGTGTTGAAGTTGTATGTGGTGTGGATGTACTTTTGGTGCTCAAAGTTGTTGGAGACATTGTCGATGTGGCTGAAGATGTCTCAGTTGATGTTGTAGTTGAAGGAGCCAGTGTTGAAGTTGTATGTGCTGTGGATGTACTTGTGGTGCTCAAAGTTGTTGGAGACGTTGTTGATGTGGCTGAAGATGTTGTCTTAGTTGATGTTGTAGTTGAAGGGGCCAGTGTTGAAGTTGTATGGGTTGTGGATGTACTTGTGGTGCTCAAAGATGTTGGAGACGTTGTTGATGTGGCTGAAGATGTTGTCTCAGTTGATGTTGTAGTGGAAGGGGCCAGTGTTGAAGTTGTTGGAGAGGTTGTTGATGTGGCTGTAGATGTCTCAGCTGAAGTTGTAATTGAAGGGGCCAGTGTTGAAGTTGTTTGTGGTGTAGATGTACTTAATGCAGATTTTATCTGTGGTGTGGATGTTGTGGATGAGCTCACTGTTTGTGTTGTTTGTGTTGCAGTAGTATTTGTTATGGCCAAAGTTGTCAATGATGTTGATGAAATTCCAGTAATTACCCACCACAGACACACTGTTGCAAAAAATATATAAATCATTTAAATATAATTCTTTGTTTTAAATTTCAGGAATGCAACCAATTTTGCCATCATTCCTTGTGCAGGGAGCTCACACTCACACTAGTCATCACTAGTGGGCTGTGTTGTCCACATGGTCAGAGTGGTGGGCAGCCCTAGCCCAGTATCTGGGGAGCAGTTGTAGTTAAGTGCCTTGCTCAAGTGCACTTCACTCATGGCCTGAAGTCTGGGAATCAACCCCACAACTCTTAAGTTACAAGACCGTATCACTAACTACCAGACCATGACTGTCCATTTAACAATACAAGAATTAGCAGCACTGTTTTTCTATTATAATTGTGTATAATATTGTCACGGTGAGGGGGCCGGGTCACCACCAGAGGGCGCGTATCCCGGCCAGCAGCCGATCCCAGCACACACCCCCGCGCACGCAACCACTCCCACAGTCACAATTACCATCATACTGAGCACCTGTTTCTTGTTTACTTTGCTCTTCTTAAGCCCGCAGGTCGTCTGGTCCAGTGCTGCACATTGCCGCCACATGAGTGTCTCTGGTTTCTGCGTGCCAGTCACTGCGTTCCCTACCTGCGTGCGCGCTACGAGCTTTACTTTGCAACACTTGCAGTGTATGCGTTACGAGCCTTACTAGTGTGCGCTACGAGCTTTACCTTGCATCTCTTATAGTGTGTGAGCTAAGAGCTTTACTGGTGTGCACTACGAGCTTTACCTTGCTTCACTTGCAGTGTGCGCTAAGAGCTTTACTGGTTTGGTTGCCATGGACAATAAACATCCTTCTGTTCAACCCCCGTCTCCGGCTGCCTCTGTCCCGACGCCTCCGGCGTCACAAATATAATCTTTAAATGTATTTTTATATTTTATATTTATTATCTCAGTGCCATGTTCACATACTGTTTGTACAGGTTTCTAAAGTAAACTTTCAGTCATATTATCAGTGCCTTAGATTTATGATACAAATGGTGTTTTGTCTGCATAAAAATATTTTTCATGAAATGTATCTAAAAGTAATGTATCTAAATGTCTAATGTATCTACTAAATTTATGAAAATCCATAAATGGGGACATTTTTGTCATATCTCTTCTGCTGCAGGTTTGATGATTAACATAAACAGTGAATGTGATGGGAATATATTCCCTTCTATACCATCTCCAGGCACCAGCAGCTTCTCTCAAATAATAATTTTTGACCATTAGCTTACTTTCACCTATTCCAAGGTACATAAAATACTCCATGTTTTTTATGTTGATTGCAAAGTCTTTCTGTTCTATATTCTGAGTGTTCTCTGGTGATTTCTCTGGTGATCATAAGACATTTACATTGACAATATCAACACCCAGAACTTTCATTCTATTTACCTTATTAACCTGATTGTGTGATTTATTTGTGACTTGTGTATTCATCTGTATAATTTGTTTTTGTGTAATTTGTGTGTTAACGGGCCGCCCATTGGAGGATGTGTTCCCTTTTGAGTCTTGGTCCTCCCAAGGTTTCTTCCTATTCCCCACCATCTAGGGAGTTTTTCCTTGCCACTGTCGCCTTTGGCTTGCTCATTAGGGATTTGGACCCATAGTATTGTTAACCTTGTAAATCCTGTAAAGTGCTTTGTGACAACATGTGTTGTGAAAAGCGCTATACAAATATATTTGATTTGATTTGATTTCTGAGTGATTGTGTATTGTACTGTTATTTATTTCTTTAAATTTTTTCATTTGAATCTCTGTTTGGTTTGAACACATTTCCTCCTTTTTTGTATTGCTGTCTACAAGCTTTGCTTTGGTTTTTACTTTTACTGGTTTGTACTGTTGACCCTCATCATCATATAATAAAGGTTTGTAATTGGATCTAAAACACTACGTCTCCTGAATTTCATATTTAACAACAGTATGTTGATGTATTTTGTAAAGTGTGAACCAAAATGCTAATGCCATAATTACTTTCCAAAGCCTGTTTGATCAAATTAATGGAATAAGAATTTTCAGTACATCTTTTTGCAAATTCTTTCCCATAATTCATTACAATTGTTAAAATTTGTTGATAGGGGTGTTCATTATTGGGATATAAGCTATTTTAAAGCTATTTTAAGCATAGCTTAATGGAGAGTTGTATAAATCTTAGAACATTGCTATGTCGTTAACTCAGTCACCACCCTCTGAAAACACAGCATTAGAACATAAAGATCATATACACTATATTGCCAAAAGTATTCACTCACTCTTCCAAACGATCGGAATTCCAATCAATTGATTCGTGTTCCAATCAAATCCATGGCCACAGTTCCATTCCATGGATGAGAGACTCATCCTAAAACATATTTTAGGGACAGTATTCCACTCAGTTTGGACAAACACCAGTTTGCCTACAGGGTTAATCATTCCACAGAGGATGCCGTCTCCATTGCAGTCCTCTTCACACTTTTTACTCATGACTGCACCCCCATCCAAACTTCATGTGGCCTTCAGATAAGCTCAAGAACAGTTCGCAGAGAGCTTCATGGAGTGGGTTTCCATGGTCAAGCAGATGTATGTGTGGCACTATTGAATAGTAGAATACATGGAAATAGTAGCCCCCCCCCCATTTAATTTTGATGTCTATGGTCATTCTTTTCTGTAATTTAACAGTTTAATTTGTTTCACCAGTAGAGGGTGCTCGGTACCATATTCACCACTAACTGCCGCACTGACCGACAGAAGTAGTCGGCCAGTCAGTAGAGAACGCACCGACTTGTAACCTGCTGTTTTCTCTGTTGTGCAGCTAAACTGGGTGGTAGGCTAAATGATATAAAATATAAGAGCGACTATGAGATGATTATTTTGCAGTGTAAATGGTGGACTCTTGGTCCGAGGCAGTTGTGGTAACAGGCTGCAGAGCGGGTTTATGTCTGAAAGCTAATGCTAAAGGTATAATCGGACAGGCTAATGCTAGGCTACGGAGCGCACATGGTCATATACCTGCGCTAGTTCAATTGGCTGGCTGGGATTAGCGTCTGTGCTATGTTTAGTTTAAAACTGCATTATATATATTTTCTGTTACCCGGAGGAAATGTAAAATACTGTGGTACCACAGTACTGGTACTTGTTGTTCATTTAATTAAAACTGAGTTCATTTGGAGATGCAATTCATAAGAGTATGTTGTGATTTTGGGTTTCTTGCTTAGCAATAGCACACGCTTTGTTTATTCTTTTAACATAATATAGAAGTAAAATGTAACCACTGTTTGATATAGAAGTAAAATGTAACCACTGTTTAAGGTAGGAGTAAAATGTAACCACTGTTTTAAGATGTGTCCGAGCTGTGAACCCTGGAAGGGGATGTTGCGAAACCACACTGTAGACTGAGATTGAAAAAGCAGAAGGTGTAGGCCTGATCATGCCGACGTTTGGGAAATATGAATTTACAGCATCTTCATGTATGGTGGCCTCTTGCCGACCCATCAGTCCATAGACAAGAACCATAAGTCCATCTGGGAAAAAGTGTTGGGGTTGCAGAAAAGAAGGAGAAGTGTGGTATGCTTGAATAACATTACCATGTAAGGTATAGAAGAGCGGTGAGCGGAGGGGTGGAGAAAACAGTATATAATGACTGCGTCTAATCATACTTGTTGAGAATTCTCTGATGCACAGGTAGTGTTGGTGTCTCTGAGATTCTCCCAAGATATATCTCTGTTTTAATAAAGCCTTTTTGATAGCATTGCAACAATTTGGCTGGTGGCTCCTGTTTTCTCCTACAATCAAATGAACACGCTGGGCTGAAGTGGTGGGAACGTGGTCAGCCCTCAACAAGTACTAAAAGAGGTTAAAACTGATTAAGATGGTTGTTAAGGGCACAGTAAACCAAGATAAGAGTTTATACTGATACTGGTTTATACAGTAAACTACATTCTGGTGATTTTGTGAGTTCACGATAGAGATGTGTGTAGACATAAAACTACAAAAGTGCAGAGACATGAATGTAATTGATGATAATGCAAATTGTTAAAATAATACTGTTTTATTATTTGCATTTACAATACATGTCTTGTGTCACTGCTTTGACCGACAGAAGTAGTCCGCCAGTCAGTAGCGAATGCACCGAGTTGTAACCTGCTGTTTTCTCTGTTGTGCAGACAAAATAAATATGTTGCACCTGGGATGAGTTGGCCCATCATTTTCAGAAGTGTAACATATGCAAGCCATACATCACCAAGTGCAATGCAAAGCATCGGATGCAGTGGTGTAAAGCACGCTGCCACTGGATTTTAAAGCAGTGGAGGCGCATCCTCACGCATCGCACTTCTCCAAGTGGCAGTCTGATGGACAAATCTGGGTTTGGCAGTTGGCAGGAGAACAGTACTCATCTGACTGCATTGTGCCAAGTGTAAATTTTGGTGGAGGAGGGATTATGGTGTTGGGTTATTTTTTTATTATTATATGTTTATTATATATATATATATATATATATATATATATATATATATATATATATATATATATATATATATATATATATTATAGGAGCTGGGCTTAGTCCCTTCGTTCCAGTGAAAAGAACTCTGAATGCTTCAGCATACCAAGACATTTTGGACAATTCCATGTTCCCAAACAGTTTGGAGCTGGCCCATTCTTCTTCCAACATGATGATGGATAAGCCACCGGACGACACACACCAGAGGCCCAAGCGGTCAACATTTGTGGGCAAACCACAAATGCCGGCCTGGTATTGGGGATACCATCTCTGGGATCCTTGGATGGATCCGTGGAGAGGCTGCAGGCACGGTGCTTAAACCTAAGAACCTCACGATGATGACATGTCATGGATGCCAATCTTCCAAATTTTTCTGATGTTGATTCTTTTGATTTGTCTGATGTTGATTCAGTTAACTAATCCTTCTAACAATGATGTAATGGTGTAATGCGATTAACCATTCATAGACTTCCTGTAAGTGATGCTACAATTGAATGCCCGCAAGGGAGTGATCGGTAGTTGATGTAATTTGTGCATAAAGGCCAAAAAGGAGGGAAATGTGATGGAAATTGATGCTATGCTTTATTAGTATATGTTAAAATTATAGTCACATGATAGATGTATAAGCTAGAGCTTTTTACCTATATATGTGTTAATCATGTAATCTTGCTTAATAAATTTATTTTACTTTATTATCATACCCAACTGCTTCTGACTTTATTGTGCTCACCATTTGAGGTTTACAGAATTTCAACCACACTGTGCATCAGTGCACAGAGCAAGTCCTGACCTCAATCCGATAGAACACCTTTGGGATGAATTAGAGCAGAGACTGAGAGCCAGACCTTCTCGTCTAACATCAGTATGTGACCTCACAAATGCACTTCTGGAAGAATGGTCAAAATCCCCATAACACACTCCTAGTTGCAAAGGGTGGACCAACGTCATACTGAACCCTATGGATTAGGAATGGGATGTCAACTTAAATATGTCAGTAAGGAAAGTGAGCGAGTACTTTTGGCAATATAGTGTATTAGTCATCATTATTGTTAATATATTTTATCCCTTATGAACTTTCCCTCTGTCAAGATAACAAATGATCTTCAAATGCTTATTTGTTGTCAGCTTAGCTTACAGGTTTTCATTGGGATTTACATCAGTGACTGGGGTGGTCAGTGCAAGAGCTTGAGTCTATGGTCTGCACATTTTAGATGGCTTTCCTGCTTAAAGATCTTAGGCTCCTGACATTTTTGAAGTCCTTGAATTGTATTGATTCCTCAATTCCTTGTACCCTTAGCAAGATTGTTATGGCCTTAGAAGCAAAACAGCCTCATGGCATCATGAATCCTCCACCATATTTCATAGTGGGTATGTGAATCTTTTCCACATGTCCTTTTTGTGACATAACCACTGTTTGTTTTTTGGAAATATACTTTATACATAGATCATAACCATCAGGGTTCATAAACAGCATTATAAATTTGTGTTCCATAAATGGTACCAGGTGAACAGATTTACAGACTCAAGTGTCCGGAAAGAGTTCCAAAGTTTCATAATACACCTAGTTAAATACAGAATAAATACGATGTATCTCAAGACAATTGGCTAAGAATAATAAAACATATGTTTGATTGGTTTTCTCCCTATCAAGAGAGGAGATACCATGGTTGGAATGGATGTAAGGATAAAGGAAAAGTACAAGAGTGTTCTGTGTGTTCTGACTGAGTCACAGGCAGTGAATCCCAAATTCCCTTACACCTACATTTTATGTCTGCTGCCAGAAACCACCCATATGCAGGGTTATTGCTTAAAGTGAATAAATGACTTGTCCATTGCAAATTTATTTTTAACTGCATGTTTTCATTTCTGCAACCAATCTTTGCCATGTATATTCTGAATCAATGCATGTGTTCCCACATAAACAAATTGTATGATTCAAAATTATTTTCTTGTTTAGTCTGATTCTGGTCATTACTTGTATTGTTACACTGTTATGTTTTTTAATACAGCTAACATGTTAAGTTAGTGCTTGATGTTCTTTACATATGCTACTTAATAGTTAGCAATGTGAGGGCACCACAATAAAACCACAGTAAATGTGGATGGTTTGTGAATAAGAAAGAGAAGATATGCCAGATTTGGATGGGTATGTTAGTGTAGTAGTTACACTGCTAGTGCTAAATTTATGGAATTTTATATGGCATTTGCTCCTCAATATGTCTAAATAGCCTTATTGTTACAAACTACTAGGGCATTATAACAGATTTCAATAAGATATGTTGTCCTGTGACTTTTCGAGGTTTGATGCCACCTCTGGAAGAGACTGAATTAACTGATATAAAGGTCATAGCACCTCTATTACTGTAAAGCAGGACAAGAACTGATGTCATTTCTTTTACTTAAATTAATGAATTTGCATCATGTACATATTTTGAAAAAACATACAGTTACAAAATTAATAGAAGTTTTACTTACATATGGTGATATGTGTTTTTTGGTTGTTGCCATGTTCAGTGAGAGCAAACCTACAAATAAACAGCAAGATGAAAGCTATTTTAAATAACTTTTAAGAACTGCTTAAAAATATTCGACCATCAGCCATACTGTTAAAACTAAACCTTGGCATATATAACTTATAATATATAATAATACTGCGTACAACAGCCTTAAGTTTAGTTGTTATGTTCTAGTCATTGACTATTGCTGCTAATTATTATCTGAAAAGCAATCTGAATATGTAGTTTAGAAATTCTTGCTCTTTAAAGCCCAGTGCAATGTGTGCTGTTTATTTGCAAGAAAAAACCTGTCAATGGTGCGAATACTCTTCATTTTAAATTAGCTTTGTGTGAGGATAAGAAAATGATGAATGAATGAATAATATAGTGAATTAATAGTAAAATACAACAACTTGTTACCTCATCTTAGTTTCCAAAGTCATCACCATCCAATGCTGAGCGATAATCTCAGCAAATAATTTGTTTCTTGAAATTCCCTGACTCGTCTCCAAGACTTGTCTCTACCACAGGTAACAATCAACTGACGTTTAAAGGAGTGGCTATAGGTGTAACTTTGGTGACTTATCATTTTCAAATCACTCAACAATAACAGGTGTATATCAGGTCAGGGGATAATGTTGACACTATGAATGCCAAATATGTGGTTCAGCAAGTGAATGACAATGTTTTCACGACATAAAGAGAAGACATCAGAAAAATAATTCCAACAATTTTGAAATCAATGAAATCAATGAATTATGCAACAAGAACAAGCCTATTTGAATGGATAGTCTTAAAATTACCTATGAAAAACAATTTTATATCTGTCATTGTGCAAATATCACATGACAAATAACCTAAATCAGGTGTTAAAAAGTCTAAACAGCACACAGCACCTTATTTTCCCTCTTTCAATGGGAGGGATGTGTTAACTTTAATTTGAGTACATATGAGTACATCAGTTATTTTTGGTGAATAATGTTTTTAATTCCATCAAAACGTTTAGTAAATTTTCTGCTTTTGTACAAGGCTGTCATATTGGCTAGATGTACACAGTAACACTGAATCAGTCAAGGAATACAAAAGGGATCTATCTCTACCTATGGATTGGTGGTATAGTGACCTTTCCTGATGCACACTTCACAAGTAAGTGTGTCTTGGATTAGTTGTCTACAAGGGACAGGTGTTGTCTGCAAGGGACAGGTGTTGCCTAAAGGGGGCAGGTGTGGTTTACATGCAATAATCATGGCATACCTTGGGCCTGTAAGGTTGATGGTGTGCTTGAGCAAGGTTAAGTGGTTAAGGTTAAGTGCACTTGAACAAGAAACCTAACCCCCCCCCCCCCCCCCCCCCCCCCCCAACTGCTTCATGTGTGGTGCTGCCGTAGATGGCTGCCCACTGCTGTATGTGTGTGTTCACTCTGGATAGGTTAAATACAGATAATCATTTAATAAAAAAATATAATTTGTGTTTCTGTTATGTCTGGCTAATCCTAAATCTAATTCTTAGACTTGATATCTCTGTTAACATGTTTAATAGTAGCAGATGTTTAATACTACCTACATTTTTAAGTGGTGATTTAAACCCTGTTTATTTAAACATATCTGTTGCTTATAGGAAAGTTCAATAAACAGAACAACTTATAACAATTGCTTGTCATAGCTGATGCCATGATGATCCAACCATCCTTAGGTTTTTTGTGGGGCAGGGACTTCTTAAAACTGAAGATTAATAGAGAGTTTAAGACTTATCAGATGTACAATGGGACAAAGAAATAAAGTGACCATTACACTTTATGAATTAAAGTTATGAAAATAATTTGGCTTCCCTATAGACAGGAGCACAAACAGTTCTGGAGTACCACACTAAAGGAAATGGATGAATATCCATTATTTGCCAATACATACAGTTGTGATCAAATTTATTCAACCCCCACTGAAATAAAGTGTTTTGGCCAGTTTGACATTGATTTTGATCATTTCAGTCATCTTATTTACAATTATATCAAAGAGGCACTTATAAATTAGACAAACATAACATAATATTTATGATGGAATAACCACAAATGTCTTTACTGTGCTCACATCATTATCAGTTTTATTCAACCCCCTAGTGACATTATTTTTTAGTACTTAGTACAACATCCTTTTCCAGTTATGACAGCTTTCAAGCGTGAAGCATAGCTTGACACAAGTGTCTTGCAGCGACCTATGGGTATCTTAGCCCATTCTTCATGGGCAAAAGCCTCCAGTTCAGTCACATTCTTAGGCTTGCGCACTGCAACTGCCTTCTTTAGGTCCCACCAGAGGTTCTCAATTGGATTTAAGTCTGGTGATTGCGATGGCCACTCTAGAATGTTCCAGCCTTTCATGTTCAACCATGCTCTAGTGGACTTGGATGTGTGCTTCGGATCATTGTCCTGTTGGAAGGTCCAACGTCTCCCAAGCCGCAGGTTTGTGACTGACTCCATCACATTTTCCTCCAAGATCTCCTGGTACTGAAGGGAATTCATGGTACCCTGCACACGTTGAAGCTTTCCTGTACCATTAGAAGCAAAACAGCCCCAAAGCATAATTGACCCCCCGCCATGCTTCACAGTAGGCAAGGTGTTCTTTTGTTCATAAGCCTGGTTCTTCCTTCTCCAAACATAGCGCTGGTCCATTGTCCCAAACAGTTCTAATTTAGTTTCATCTGACCACAGTACACTGTTCCAAAACCTTTGTGGCTTGTCCACATGACTTTTGGCATACTGCAGTCGACTTTTCTTGTTCTTTGGAGTCAGCAAGGGGGTGCGTCTGGGCGTTCTGGCATGGAGGTCTTCGTTATGCAGTGCGCGCCTTATTGTCTGAGCTGAAACTTCAGTGCCCACATCTGACAGGTCTTTTTTCAGTTCCTTAGCAGTCACGCGGGGATTTTTCTCCACATTACGCTTCAGGTAGCGCACAGCAGTCGCGGTCAGGATCTTCTTTCTGCCACGACCAGGTAACGTTTCCACTGTGCCCTTTAACTTGAACTTGCGAATGATACTTCCGATAGTGTCTCTTGGAATATTTAACAACTTCGCAATCTTTTTATATCCATTGCCATTCTTGTGAAGAGCAATAACCTCTTCTCTTGTCTTCTGGGACCATTCTCTTGCCTTCACCATGCTTGGAAACACACCAGTAGATGTCTAGAAGGAGCTGAGTATCACAGTCCTTTTAAATCTGCCTAATTGGTGCTTATCATGCTTGATTGCTGCTCGTTGACATCCACAGATGTTTTCAATACCTGATGGAAAACACTGGAATGAACCTCTGTTCTTAGGAGTGGTAGTCGTAAAGGGGTTGAATAATTGTGTCAATGAAGAAATCACAAAAAGGCCATTTAATACTTTATGACAAAAAAAATTGATGCTATCTTAGTTGCATTTAGTTCTTTAACAAGTCCTTGTAAGATTTCATTATGAACACAATTACAAATGTGCACTGAATTCCATAAAACCCTTCGCAGCATTGGGGGTTGAATAAATTTGATCACAACTGTAAAACATGAAATGCAAACCAAAAATACATTTTCATATTACAATGATAATGCATTTATGTTTGAAAACCAGCAATTACAATTTTGTTAGTGTACTCATTTTTTAAAACCAGTATAATAAACTGAATTACTCTGGACATAATTTGTTTGTGATATCTATTTGTAATGGTGCAGTTATGGGATTATGGCTTGTTAAATCAGGAATCTTATAATTAAAAAGGAACAAAAGAGCACAAAGTGATGATGTGGTGAAGCAAGGTATAAATAGATCATAATATTTAAAAGGATGTCCTATTGACGTGTTGGGACACCTTTGTGACACCCAAGCATGTCCTGCTGTGACTGCTTTCAGACTGTCACTCTGAAGAAAAAAAAAAGTATATATATATATATATATATATATATATTAGGGATGCACCGAAAATTCGGCCACAGAAAATTTTTGGCCGAAATGGCTTAAATTTGCATTTTCGGTTTTCGGCCGAAATACTTTCATCACCGAAACAACACGGCCGA
This sequence comes from Brachyhypopomus gauderio, assembly GCF_052324685.1. Classification (NCBI taxonomy): domain Eukaryota; kingdom Metazoa; phylum Chordata; class Actinopteri; order Gymnotiformes; family Hypopomidae; genus Brachyhypopomus; species Brachyhypopomus gauderio. Next base: position 56,336 of record NW_027506889.1, read on the forward strand.
AACGATGTGTTGTGATGACGCAAGCAAAAATCGCCACCTGCACGTGCTTATTTGGATAAAAAAAAAAGTTTCAAAAGCAAAAAAGTTTCAGTGATGCAGAAAGCAAAAAAGTTTCAGTGATGGCGTCAAGGCAAAGGACATTACACCAAAAATTATGGAACTCGTTGCCTTAGACGATCAGCCGTTCTCTGTCGTAGAGGATGTGGGATTTCGTAGGCTAATAGAGCACATTGAGCCCCGTTATGTTTTGCCGAGCAGACGACATTTCTCAGAAGCGTGTTTACCTGAGCTGTTTAATGTTGTTGCAACTCACGTCACGTTTTTATGAGAGAATTTATATTTATCTTTCAGGCCAGTTATAATAAAATTTAACTCGTATAAAATACATATATTTATCCTCTCAGATAAAAACGGTCTGCAAGCGAGTTAAATTTAATTAGTGGTCGTCCGTTGTCAGCGTTATCGCCGTTAACGGCCCACCACTAATTTTATTTTATAATATGCATTACTGTAATGTCAGTGCTAAATAAATATTTTCAAATTTTGTAGTTGATTTATTCTTTGAATAGCAATGCCTTGATTTTAGTGAGGTTAGCCATAAATCCAATGTTACTAATAATTGGCATAATGTATTTCGGTGTTTCGGTTTTTGGCTTTCGGCCTTGGTTTCCTCATTTTCGGTTTTCGGTTTCGGCTAAGAATTTTCATTTCGGTGCATCCCTAATATATATATATATATATATATATATATATATATATATATATATATATATATATATATATATACACTGCTCAAAAAAATTGGGATAATAAGGGAACACTTAAACAACACAATATAACTCCAAGTCAACCACACTTCTGTGAAACCAACCTGGGGTGGGTTTCCCGAAACGTTCGTAGCGCTAAGTACTTCGTAACCTCGTTTGAAAAGTATGAGGTTAAGAAGTACTTAGCGCTAAGAACCTTTTGGGAAACTCACCCCTGTTCAGTTAGGAAGCAACACTGATTGTGAATCAATTTCACCTGCTGTTGTGCAAATGGAATAGACAACAGATAGAAATGAGAGGCAATTAGCAAGACCCCCCCTATAAAGGAGTGGTTCTGCAGGTGGGGACCACAGACCACTTCTAAGTACCTATGCTTTCTGGCTGATGTTTTGGTCACTTCTGAATGTTGGTGGTCTTTTCACACTCGTGGTAGCATGAGACGGACTCTACAACCCACACAAGTGGCTCAGGTAGTGCAGCTCATCGAGGATGGCACATCAATGCAAGCTGTGGCAAGAAGGTTTGCTGTATCTGTCAGCGTAGTGTCCAGAAGCTGGAGGCGCTACCAGGAGACAGGCCAGTACACCAGGAGACAGGCCAGTACACCAGGAGACGTGGAGGAGGCCGTAGGAGGGCAACAACCCAGCAGCAGGACCGCTACCTCCGCCTTTGTGCAAGAAGGAACAGGAGGAGCACTGCCAGAGCCCTGCAAAATGACCTCCAGCAGGCCAAAAATGTGCATGTGTCTGCACAAACGGTTAGAAACCGACTCCATGAGGATGGTATGAGGGCCCGACGTCCACAGATGGGGGTTGTGCTCACAGCCCAACACCGTGCAGGATGCTTGGCATTTGCCAGAGAACACCAGGATTGGCAAATTCGCCACTGGTGCCTTGTGCTTTTCACAGATGAAAGCAGGTTCACACTGAGCACATGTGACAGATGTGACAGAGTCTGGAGATGCCGTGGAGAGCGATCTGCTGCCTGCAACATCCTTCAGCATGACCAGTTTGGCAGTGGGTCAGTAATGGTGTGGGGTGGCATTTCTTTGGAGGGCCACACAGCCCTCCATGTGCTCACCAGAGGTAGCCTGACTGCCATTAGGTACTGAGATGAGATCCTCAAACCCCTTGTGAGACCATATGCTGGTGCGGTTGGCCCTGGGTTCCTCCTAATGCAGGATAATGCTAGACCTCATGTGGCTGGAGTGTGTCAGCAGTTCCTGCAAGATGAAGGCATTGAAGCTATGGACTGGCCCGCCCGTTCCCCAGACCTGAATCAGATTGAGCACATCTGGGACATCATGTCTCGCTCCATCCACCAACGTCACGTTGCACCACAGACTGTCCAGGAGTTGGCGGATGCTTTAGTCCAGGTCTGGGAGGAGATCCCTCAGGAGACCATCCGCCACCTCATCAGGAGCATGCCCAGGTATTGTAGGGAGGTCATACAGGCACGTGGAGGCCACACACAAAACTGAGCCTCATTTTGACTTGTTTTAAGGACATTACAATAAAGTTGGATCAGCCTGTAGTGTGTTTTTCCACTTTAATTTTGTGTATAGCTCCAAATCCAGGCCTCCATTGGTTAATAAATTTGATTTCCATTGATGATTTTTGTGTGATTTTGTTGTCAGCACATTCAAATTTGTACAGAAAGTATTCAATGAGAATATTTCATTCATTCAGATCTAGGATGTGTTATTTGAGTGTTCCCTTTATTTTTTTGAGCAGTGTATATAATAAACATCTGGTAATATGTTCACTTTTTGACAAATATACAACACTGTATCTTAAAAGGCATATATTATATAGACGTATATTTTGTTTAGGTGTTTGTTTAAGTGATTGTCACATTTACTAACAATTATGTCATGAAAATCATAGAATGTACATATAATGTAGCCTATTGTGACGTTCGGGCGCAGTCAAGGACGAGACACAGAATCCTCGGGTTGCGAAGCAAACGTTACTTTAATGACAACAGGAATTGCACAATAGCGCACGAGGAACAGCAAACTTGACACGTAACGTGTAAACATTAGACAACGACGAGCACAGGACACTGCGCGAGCGCACATTAAATAGACAGACCACATTAGCCCCATGTGATTACGAGATGATTCACAGGTGAGAGATTATCACGCGACATAGCCCTCACCACGGAGTTTCACAGACGCAGACAAAGCACGTGGACTATGTATACACACGCCCAAAAGGGAGGGGCCGGGGTCCTCAACGTGACACCTATATAATCATACAACATTGTTAAATTAGCTTTTTCTGAGAGCATATAACAAAGTTTGTTTTAGTCATACAAATTCACATAATTAAATTTGTTGTCTGTATTGTACTATACCATGCATGTTTGTGATAATCAGACAAAAATTAAGTCTACTTATCACATACATCTGTGTCAGACAAGCAATACATCTATACACATACATCTATGTATGACAAGCATCTCTCTCTGTCATACTGAGTCTCTCATTCATACATTTTGTTTTCATACATTTTAAGAACAAGAATGACTGGTATTTCAAGAACAATAACAGCTTGTAACTGCTTGTGGCTCCTGTTTTGGCTCATTGTTGCTTGTTGCGACCTTAAAGGAGTATAACCAAACCATTGAGACTGTGTCTGTTAACCATGTCAGATATAGGAATAACAGGGCGATATGTTTTAAAAATCTAATTAAAATTAAATAATCAACATGAAGTGAGCAGCAATATTAAGCTAAGGCTAGGACTTCTAAACATTAGATCGCTTGCATCAAAAGCTGTGATAGTGTGATGGGCAGGGTGAGCAACTAAAAAGGAAGCGATCACGCCAAGTCTCAGGGAAAGAGGATGGTTTAATAGAAAGTGCGCAAAATAAAAACCGTGACATTGTTCCAGATGAAGGAAATAATAACCAGCAGTCAACTGGTACAAAGACAAGACATATATAGACGAACAAACGACCCTCAGGTGAAATGGATCACGGGTCCCGCCCACCTGAGGGACGAACATCACGTGACCAAAACAGGACCGCTGCCGCTGTAAATGGGGGCGACCGGCAGCCCCCCCCCCCCCCCCCCACAACGTGACAGATAGTAAACGAAATAATCTCAGATAACTGTTTAACAGAGACATGGGCTAGAGTAGACGAATATGTAAGTTTTAATGAAGCAGCTCCTCCTGGATACACTGAAACTGTAAAACCTATATAATGGAATTATATTAATTATATAATATGTGGAATAATCTTCCTGCCTTTATTCAGGACTCAGAAACAGTCTCAAATGTTTAAAACTCGACTAAATACTTATCTGTTTAGTTTGGCCTTTGAATAATCTGTTACATATTTACCACATCACATATCTTTCTTCTCCGAGGTTCACCTGGGAAGTAACACTGCAGTTGGAGCCTACAAAACCAGTATCATCACTCCGACACCGAATGAAAACCTGGCGTTCATCACAAGACATTTACATTGACATTATCAACACCCAGAACTTTCATTCTAGTTACCTTATACTTAGCCTGATTGTGTAATTTGTTTGTAACTTGTGTATTCATCTGTATAATTTGTTTTTGTGTAATTTGTGTTAATGGGCCGCCCAATGGAGGATGGGTTCCCTTTTGAGTCTTGGTCCTCCCAAGGTTTCTTCCTATTCCCCACCATCATAGGGAGTTTTTCCTTGCTACTGTCGCCTTTGGCTTGCTCATTAGGGATTTGGACCCATAGTATTGTTAACCTTGTAAATCCTGTAAAGCGCTTTGTGACAACGTGTTGTGAAAAGTGCTATACAAATATATTTGATTTGATTTTGCATTGTACTTATTTACCTGTCATACTGTTTTTAGCTCTTTAGTCCCTTTTGCTCCAAATTAAAACACTAAAACTCTAAAAAGGTGCAAGCAACAAAGAGCCAAAACAGGAGCCGCAACTGTTACATGTTTACTTAACATTAGTTAATTATTGTTAATGTGTTACGTCATGTGTTGTTCATGTTAACTAATGCATTATGTCACATTAGTAAGTAAACACTTAATGTAAATTGTTACCCTAATAAGGGTTGAAATTTAAGTAAAAGAAAAAAATGAGAAGAACTCAAACTATTTCCTTTGTAATTCTGACCGATTGTATGCATATCAAGGCTATAAATAGGGCATTCAATTAACCTTTCACACGTTATTCAAAACCATGGCAAACAAGCAGAGAAAATCAACTTTCTGTCAAGTGAACTGAGCCAAATGGTAGACGAAGTTGAAAATAACATCAACTGTTTTCAAATGCTTGAGGAAGTTCCTCAAATTCAGAACAAAACTAAACAAAAACGGGATAATATTGCCAAGAATATCAGTGCATGTAGTGGAATTAAGAGATCAGGCATGGCATGTGGCATGACTTCTCTAGTCAAGCCAAAAAATAAGGGTGCAGATCTCTGAAAGGAGAGGGCTAAGACTGGTGGAGGTGGTCAGACAAGTGCCCTTACTGTTGAAGGCACTGAGGATTCTGAGCCTCGGAGCTACCAAAGGGATACCAGGGGATATAATGTGTATCTGGGTGAGTTTCGATCTACCCTGCTTGAACCTACATACCCAAGACAATCTTCAGGTAGCAGCAGTCCTGAGGCATCTCAAAGGCATTTCTGTGCTCAGGCCAGGGAGAGAGCTCCACCTGAAACACTTACACCACAAAATACCTGTGTGATAGCTTCAGAGTGGATACCCACTGTCAGCTAGTACATGTCCACCATCAAATGCACTGTCCCTAGCCATCTGACACACTCCAGAATTGGCACAGATGAAGGAGTCATGAGTACTCCCAGGCCACTTGTCAACAGTGTCTGTAAAGACGCCTTGGTGGTTGCATATTACTTGTATATTCTGCCTTTACAGCAGATGTAGATTGGGCTCAAGAGGCCGGGAGTGCCCAGGATCAGGATCAGAGGGCTGTCCACTGCACCAACAACTCCAGGAATGTCTAATGCATCCACAGTCCTTAGAAATTTTGTATATGTTGCTGCATGGCGAAGCAATGCTTTAGTAACAGCATGCACACATTTAGATACGGCAGCTTTGCTTAGTCCGTGGGCATCACCAACAGTCTGCAGAAACCCACCTGTGGCATAAAATCGGAGGGCTGTTAGTTACTGCACCATGGGGCTAAGTTCAAAATTTCTCCTCGTTCCTCTAGTCAGCACCTCCTGCAAAAGTTCAAGGAGGGCCATGATGTCCCCCCTACGCAGCCGGAATCTGTCACACAGTACATCATTCAGAAAATCTAGGGGGTTCGTATTTTAATGCTGTTCGGCATGTAGGCGAAACTATATGGCTTTGTGGATTATGTCGTTGTAACGTCCAGCTCTGCCCTCCTCCTGCCTAGTTTCCCCATTTCCTTGGTTTCCCTTTTGTCTGCCAATCACTGTCCTTAATGTCCCCACCTGTGTTTCGTTTACTTCCCTGAGTTTGGTGTATTTAGTTTCCCCTGCCCTGTCTACCCTCGTCGGTCATTGTACGTGAGTCCCTCCTTGTTTTCCTGGTCGTTCTAGTTCTAGCTTTTTGTTTATCCTGTTCTTGTTTCCTGTCTTGTCTCTAGTTCTCCTCATTGCTCTGCCTCCCCGCACCGTGTAGTCTCTCTCGAATTAAGATTTGTATCATGTTGTTGTTGGTTTCCTTTTTGCTATGTCTAATTCTAGTTATGTTTTCGGTTGTCTGGTTTAGATGTTCATCTGTAGCCTAGTTCTGTTATTTTTAGTCTCTCTCTCTCTCTCCCTTCTGCCGCTGCTCCCCTTGTTGTTTAAAGGTTCACTCTTTTGCGTTTTCGTATTATGTGTTATAGTAATGTTCCCGTGTGTATTATTTCTTCCTAGATGTATTGCAGTTCCGCTCCTTAGCGTTATTCCTTTGTTGTATAGTATTGTCCCTATCAGTACTTTGTGTTTCATTCTAGTGTCTTGCTTTCTTCTTTTTATTAAATATTCAGTAACTTGCGGTTGCGTCACTCCGGTCTCTGTTCGTGAAGCCCAGGAAATGCTGGAGCTCATGCCGTGTGTGAGGCTTGGCCCATCTTACCACAGCCTCCACCTTGCCGGGTTGCATGTGTACGGAGCCTGGCCAAATGATGTAGCCTAGGAAGTTTACCTCAGAGAGGTGAAACTCTCACATCTTGAGCTTGCAATATAAGCAATTGTGCAGGTTTGCGAATACCATAAAGACATGGATGGCATGTCTTACCCTCCGTTGTTAAAGACATGGATGGCATGGAGTCTGGTGTAGATTAACTTGACTGGCAGGCAAAGAAACCTGACCCAATAGAACACCTTTGGGAAGCATTAGAGCAGAGACCGAGAGACAGGACTTCTCATCCGACATCAGTATGTGACCTCACAAATGCGCTTCTGGAAGAATGGTCAAAAGTCCTCATAAACACACTCCTAAACCTTGTGGACACCCTTCCCAGAAGAGTTGAAGCTGTTCTAGGAATGGAGTAGGAATGAGATGTCACTTAAGATCATATGTGAGTCAAGGAAGGTGAGCAAATACTTTAGACAATATACACCATGTTCCAAGTTATTATGCAAATTATATTTTTTCCTGATTTTCCTAAATGGTTGATGCAAATGAGCCAGTATAATAAAAGCTATTTCAATCAAAAACAGGCCAAGTTACATGTTAACATAGGAACCCTTCTTTGATATTACCTTCACAATTCTTGCATCCATTGAACTTGTGAGTTTTTGGAGTTTCTGCTTGAATTTCTTTCTTTGTCTTCCAGAGCTGCTGTTTTGATGTGAACTGCCTCCACCCTCATATATATTTTGCTTGATGACACTCCAAAGGTTCTGTGATGGAAAATTTATGATTTCCCTTTATGCCAGGCTTTCTTAGTATATATTAAACACATTAGATGTATATGTTAGGGCTCTTTGCATATATGTGTGTTAATCATGGCACTGAAGCCATTCAGTGGCTTAGTAGGCCTTAGAGGAATACTGTTTTTCCTCTGCCACAACATCAGCCCACTTTGGGTACCTGATGTTCCTAGCATGACCTCGCTCTTATCCATACTGGAGACACCAGCTGGTCTCGTAGTCTCAACATGGAAGTGGCAACATTGGCAAGCCTGGCCAGCGTGGATGGGGCATGCGAGGGGAGAGGCCAATATACATCTGTCAAATCATGTGTTATGTCATGTTTACCCAATCATATTCTGTTAATCACCTCATGTTCACAGCGTGGACACCGTGTGTGCTTATGATTAAAGTATAAAAGATGAGAGTTCCCGGGGGGGAATGGGCTCTCTGTGGCAGACGTCTTGTGCGTTTGTAACAGGGGTCTCTGGAACTAATCCATACTTGCTTAATTAATCCTTACTTGCTTAATAAATCCATACTTGCTTAACTCTATTATCTTACCCAACTGATTCTGACTTTTATTGTGCTTACCATTTAAGGGTTACAGAATTTCAACCACAGTTCTCTATAGGGTTGAGGTCAGGGGAAGATGGTGGCCACATCATGAGTTTCTCTCCCTTTATGCCCATAGCAGCCAATGAGCCAGATGTATTCTTTGCAGCATGAGATGGTGCATTGTCACGCATGAAGATGATTTTGCTCCGGAAGCTCTGAATCAGCCACGAATCTCTTCATAGTGCGATGATCACGCTTAAGTTTTCGTGAAACATTTAATGTTTTCATACCTTGCACTATTCAGACCCTCCAGAAAGTCGCGATGTTGCGATTTGCAACTTCAACGCAACTTCAAGCAAACCCCACGAATTCAGGGCGTGTTGCAACTTCAGTCAATCACCGCAACTTTCCCGCAAATTTGACCAATCACTGATGTCGTCTTGATGTGACGTCGACAAACTCCCGCCTTACTTCCGTATATACGTTCAAGAGGAGCAGACTGAAAGCAGCACGAGCGACAAAAAAAACGGAAAAAAGATCGGGAAAAGCAGTATCCCGGCACACTACATGAAAGCGGGGATAAACTGTTTTTTTTTTTTTCAGTGTTTTATTGTTTCACAGCGATGGGTATTTCCAACAAGTTTAACATTTCTAGCACCAGCCCATCCACTCCAAGTGATTTTTCATAGTCTTTTAAGAGACGGAAAGTCCATTTCCGCCACCAAGCTGTTGCACTTCGAGGGATCATTGTGCAATCTCTGTCCCAAGACCTGTGTTTCAGGGGGCGGGGCATACAAAATCTTGAGAGGGATCATTCCTGCCCAAACTATTTCATACCACATAGAGCACATATTGTCAGGGCTGGCTCAGATGCCGTGCCATCTACATCCACAAGTGCCGTGCCATCTACATCCACAAGGGGTACCCGAACCAGTCCTAGACTACAGCAACGCAATCAGCAATCTGTCTCACCTGTTGCCATGGCTTCTTAAGGAAGCCAGTGGAGACGGATCATTGCTGATTCGTTGTGGTTATGCTGTTACGTTCTCAGCCTCTCACTGCTTTCTCTGTTGCTACGTTTGCCTCTGTAGGTGTCCTGTCACCTACGTCCCGTCTCCTGTCTGTTTTCTCTGTCTTTTTTCGAGTTCTCTCCTGCGTCGCTTACTGACCTCCCTCAAGTTTTCCTCTACCTGTTTACCTTCCTATCCCGTTGCTGTTTGTGTGGGAAGGGTTTTTGTTTTAGCAGCTTTTATTGCTGGTAGCCAGCTACTTCCCCTGGCGTCCTTTGTTTGCTTTATTTCTTTTTACGCGTTGAGCAGTCTGCGTTTATTTAGGCGCTCCTTTTAGTTCTGTTGGTTTTTAGTGGCACTTGGTTCCACCTCTACCTCGTTACAGAACGAATCAGCCATTAACATGGAACCAGCCGCTTCTAGCGAAGCAGCAGTACTTAGAGCGGCCCTCTCCCAGCAGGGTCAGTTGTTGGGCAGTCATGACCAGGTCCTCCGCCAGATCATGGACCAGCTCAACAACGTGACCACTGCCATTCGGCCTTTAAGTAACCCGTCTCCCGCTCATCGGGATCCACCTCCCGCAAGCCCAGCCAAACCCGCAGCAGTCCCGCGTCACTTCGAGCCTGCTCTCCTCGCTCCGGCTCGCTATTCAGGGGATCCCGAAGGGTGTAGAGGATTCCTTTTACAATGTTCGCTCATGTTCGAGCAACAACCGCTACGCTTCCCTACCGAGCATGCTAAAATAGCCTACTAGACAGGCGCGTTTACAGGAGGGGCAGTGTCTGTACTGTGGGGGCGGGGGACACCAATGTACCAAATGCCCCGAGCTGCAGGGAAAGTGCGACCCACCAGTAGACGGGAAGGCTCTGGTGGGTCGTAACACCAGACCTCCTATAACCGGTCTGTTCATCCACGTTTCGTTGTCGTGGCATAAATCTCAGGAGAAGCGTCTTATGGCTTTTGTTGATTCCGGTGCCGCGGCTAATTTTATCGATAGCTCTTTAGCGCAGGAGTTGAAAATCCCTTTGGTTCGCCTTGACAAACCCCTCGCTGTCGCCGCGGTGGACGGCCGCGCCCTTATCTCAGGCGGTATCGACCACCAAACCATACCGCTGGAGATGCACGTCGGGGAGCACTTCGAGTTAGTCACCCTGTACGTCATCAGCGCCCCTCACATGCTACTCATACTAGGATTTCCATGGCTACGACTCAACCCTGACATAGACTGGCTCTCGCGCAGTATGGGGTGCGATGTGCAAAGACACATGTCATAAGAGCCTCCCTGCTTCTTCCACTGAAAAGCCTGTCGAGATCATTGATCTGTCTCCTGTACCTGCCAATTACCACGACCTCCAGGCAGTGTTCAGCAAAAAGAAGGCCAGTTTTCTTCCACTTCACAGATCTTACGACATCGCCATTGACCTACTTCCCGGGTCTAGTCCTCCTAGGGGTCGTCTCTTCTCTTTGGCCGCTCCCGAGCGAAGAGCCATGGAGACGTACATTCAGGAGGCGTTAGCCGCTGGGTTCATACAGCCCTCCACGTCTCCAGCCGGTGCTGGTTTTTTCTTTGACGGTAAGAAAGATGGTGGGTTGAGGCCGTGCATCGATTACAGGGGTCTCAATAAGATCACGGTCAAAGACCGTCACCCCCTGCCGCTTATGTCAACGGCCTTTGAGGCACTCCAACAAGCCACCATCTTCACTAAACTAGACCTTCGGAGTGCCTACAACTTAGTGAGGGTCAGAGAGGGGGATTAGTGGAAGACAGCCTCATCACACCATCAGGTCACTACGAATATCTTGTGATGCCGTTTGGTTTGATGAACCCCCCGGCTGTCTTCCAGAGGCTGATAAACGAGGTGTTGCGTAAGGCTCTCAACCGGTATGCCTTCCCATATCTTGACGACATCCTCATTTATAGTTCTCGGGCTGAGCACATCAAACACGTCAGGAGGGTTCTCCAACTTCTGTTGGAGAATCACCTGTTCGTTAAATTAGAAAAATCCCTTTTCCACGTCCAGGAAGTAGCCTTTTTGGGCTACAGAATAGCCCAAAACGCTCTTGCCATGGATCCTACTAAGATCCGAGCAGTCGCCAAATGGCCCACTCCCACATCGCTTCGCTTGGTTCAACGGTTCTTGGGGTTCGCGAATTTCTATCGTCGCTTCATAAAGAACTACAGCACGCTGGCTGGTCCCCTCATTACGCTTACCAAGAAAACCCCGGGTCCCTTTGTCTGGTCTCCTGCGGCCCAGAAGTCTTTTGATAAGCTCAAGGAGCGGTTTACCTCGGCGCCTGTTCTGTGCATGCCAAACCCCGACCTACCGTTTGTGGTGGAAGTCGATGCGTCTGACTACGAGGTTGGGGCCGTCCTGTCCCAGAGAACAGGTATGCCGCTTAAGCTCCACCCTTGTGCTTACTACTCACATTGTATGTCTCCTGCCGAGCGTAATTACGATGTGGGTGACAAGGAACTCTTGGCCGTAAAGCTAGCCCTGGAAGAATGGCGGCATTGGCTGGAGGGGGCCAAACACCCGTTTCTTGTATGGACCGACCACAAGAACTTGGCCTACCTCCAGCAAGCCAAGAGGCTCAATCCCCGTCAGGCCAGGTGGTCGCTTTTCTTTGGGCGCTTCGAGTTCACCCTCTCCTATCGCCCAGGGACTAAAAACGTTAAGCCCGATGCCCTCTCTCGTCAATGGGAGACACCCCCCGACTCCACCGAGCCCGGTATGGTCATTCCTGTCTCCAAAATTGTTGTGCCCATTCAATGGGAGGTCGAGACTGCCGTTAAACGGGCGTTAGCAGCCGACCCTGGCCCAGGTGGTGAGGCATCGGGTCGTCTCTTTGTCCACCCTAACCTGCGAAAGAAGGTCATGGAATGGGGTCACAACTCACCCTTTGCTGGGCATCCAGGGTCCCGTCGTACGGCGGAACTTATCCGTAGACGGTTTTGGTGGCCGGGGAATGATAAGGACGTTAGCGAATTCGTTTCGACCTGTGTCACGTGCGTTCAAAACAAAACGCCCCACTCTAAGCCCTCGGGTCTTCTTCGCCCCCTGCCTATTCCATCCAGGCCCTGGACTCACGCCTCTTTGGACTTTGTTATGGGGTTAGCACCCTCACGTCGCAACACGACCATATTAGTTATCGTGGACAGGTTTTCCAAGGTAGCTAGGTTCGTAGCTCTCCCCAAGCTCCCGTCTGCCAAAGAGACCGCCTCGCTCTTCCTGCACCACATTGTCAGGCATTTTGGGTTCCCCGTTGAAGTGGTTTCCGATCGAGGGCCGCAATTCACCAGCCGGTTTTGGGGGGCTTTTCTGGCTCTGCTTAACACCAAGGCCAGTTTGTCCTCTGGTTTCCATCCTCAAACCAACGGTCAGACCGAGAGGACCAATCAGGACCTGGAGCAGACTCTCAGGTGCCTGGCGTCCTCCAACCCCTCCTCCTAGTCTGACCAGCTCCTCTGGGCCGAATACGCCCACAACACCCTATGGAACTCTGCCCTCGGGATGTCACCTTTTGAGTGTCTCTATGGCTACGCCCCTCCTATGTTTGCTGACCAGGAGGACGAGGTGGCGGTTCCGGGTGCTCGTGCCTTGGTGCGGCGGTGCCGGTTGGCGTGGAGTAAGGCCCGTAGGGCCCTTCTGTCTGCCTCAGCCGGTTACCGTCGCAACGCTGACAAGCACCGTCTTCCGGCTTTGTCTTTCCACCCCGGGCAGCGGGTCTGGCTTTCCGCCAAGGATCTGCCGATCTGTGGTGGAACCAAGAAGCTGGCCCCTCGGTTCTTGGGTCCCTTTAAGGTGGACAGGCGGATCAATCCCATCTCTTACTGGCTGCTGCTCCCTCCTTCCATGAGAGTCCATCCGGTGTTCCATGTCTCGCGTCTCCGCCCGGTTTTGTGTCACATGCCCCGTGCTCCGGCCCCGCCGCCTCCCCGCATGGTTGACGGTGGTCCGGTGTACACCGTTTCTCGGTTGTTGGATCACCGCCGTGTTCGTGATCGGGACCAGTACCTCGTTGACTGGGCGGTTTACGGGCCCGAGGAACAGTCCTGGGTCCCCACCCCTCGGGTTGTCGACCGCTCTCTTATTCGCACTGTCTGCACTTTTGTTATAATAAACGTAACGTTAGTGTAAGGAAGATTGGACTCTGTGCCTCGTCCTTCTCCCTGCACCCAACGTCAAATACACATAATACATAGGGGAGTCCGGGTATGGTTGTAACACTTTTTGCTTCAGCACCGGTAACTCACTGAATTTTTGAGCTAGACTTCTCAAACTTTTACACAAAGTACATCCATTTGTTTACTACAAATGGCACCAATTCAAATACAAGGTTTTCCCTTGTTACAACCTACCCCACTACCGGGGTAGGTTGTAACACATGCTGGGGTGAGTTGTAACAATTAGACAAAAGAAGCAAAAACAGAGGCCACACCATGCAAAATATTTTTTTAAATAAAATAACAATCCAGAACAATGTCTCTCTCTCTGTGACTGACCATAACTCATATCCACTGTCTGTTTTACTCAGAAGTGTGTGTGTGGGTGTGTAAATTATGTCCCCCCCCAAATTTTTAACACCAGAAGTCCCTGAAATTTCAACCACCCCCCTGAAGTCCCTAAAGAGGGTCCAAAGAACCTTAGTCCAAACTGACACCTCTGGTGGCTCCAATTAACATCCATTCATTTGCAAAAGTGCCCATTGCCTGAGGAATCAGCAGGGGGGAGAAGAGCTGAACTTGCCTCCAGTGTTATGTAAATGAGGCGTGTATCAGGTATGGGTGGTTGCTGCTGAAAGCTTGCACCTCCTTGGCTGCCATATGAGACTGTGCAAGATCTCTTCTGATCTAACGCCTCCTGAATGTACGTCTCCATGGCTCTTCGCTCGGGAGCGGCCAAAGAGAAGAGACGACCCCTAGGAGGACTAGACCCGGGAAGTAGGTCAATGGCGATGTCGTAAGATCTGTGAAGTGGAAGAAAACTGGCCTTCTTTTTGCTGAACACTGCCTGGAGGTCGTGGTAATTGGCAGGTACAGGAGACAGATCAATGATCTCGACAGGCTTTTCAGTGGAAGAAGCAGGGAGGCTCTTATGACATGTGTCTTTGCACATCGCACCCCATACTGCGCGAGAGCCAGTCTATGTCAGGGTTGTGTCGTAGCCATGGAAATCCTAGTATGAGTAGCATGTGAGGGGCGCTGATGACGTACAGGGTGACTAACTCGAAGTGCTCCCCGACGTGCATCTCCAGCAGTATGGTTTGGTGGTCGATACCGCCTGAGATAAGGGCGCGGCCGTCCACCGCGGCGACAGCGAGGGGTTTGTCAAGGCGAACCAAAGGGATTTTCAACTCCTGCGCTAAAGAGCTATCGATAAAATTAGCCGCGGCACCGGAATCAACAAAAGCCATAAGACGCTTCTCCTGAGATTTATGCCACGACAACGAAACGTGGATGAACAGACCGGTTATAGGAGGTCTGGTGTTACGACCCACCAGAGCCTTCCCGTCTACTGGTGGGTCGCACTTTCCCTGCAGCTCGGGGCATTTGGTACATTGGTGTCCCCCGCCCCCACAGTACAGACACCGCCCCTCCTGTAAACGCGCCTGTCTAGTAGGCTATTTTAGCACGCTCGGTAGGGAAGCGTAGCGGTTGTTGCTCGAACATGAGCGAACATTGTAAAAGGAATCCTCTACACCCTTCGGGATCCCCTGAATAGCGAGCCGGAGCGAGGAGAGCAGGCTCGAAGTGACGCGGGACTGCTGCGGGTTCGGCTGGGCTTGCGGGAGGTGGATCCCGATGAGCGGGAGACGGGTTACTTAAAGCCCGAATGGCAGTGGTCACGTTGTTGAGCTGGTCCATGATCTGGTGGAGGACCTGGTCATGACTGCCCAACAACTGACCCTGCTGGGAGAGGGCCGCCCTAAGTACTGCTGCTTCGCTAGAAGCGGCTGGTTCCATGTTAATGGAAAGACAGAAGAGCAGAAAAAACAGCTCAAATGACCACTGCAATGATTCACCAACTGCTGCTACTAAATGAAGAGCAGAAAGTAAGACATACAGCACAAATGACTGATGTATGTGTGTGTGAGTGTGTGTGTTTATGTAAGTGCAACATAGGATAAATGTACATAATGTACTTATTAGCAAGGCCCCAGAGGCCAGAGGCAGGCAGAGAAAGACCAGGGAACCCCACCCGCCCACGGCCCCTCCAGGATCATGTCCAAAGCCTGCTGTGTACTGGAAACCTTTGCTATCCTTGCTTCTCAGTCAACAGAGTAAGTGAAATGTGTGGTGACATGGATTATCATCCACATGTAGGTGGCTACAGTCATCTTTCTCTTTATTATAAAACTGACAGACATTATTTGAACTATAATTCCAAAACATATCAAGTCTACCTCCTTTGTACTAATTTTGGATTTTTTTCTCACTGCAAAAGGTGACATGATTATTGGTCAAAATAGCTAAAGTTCAGATTTCTCTGAAAGGGTCTTTTCTTCTCCGTCTGAGTCAATGGATCAACATAGCTCACACTATCACCCATCCCCCCGTCTACCTAGAAGTGGCTGCATGACAAAGGATGGCCTCATGGCCTCATGGGATGCAAAATACCTCAGCACTGGCTTTGGCAGGCTCAGGTAGAAATGTAGTAATGTTAGTAATGTTTTTCTTCTAAAAAAGATAAGTGGGTTCAAAATAACAATTTTTGAAAAAAATGACCAAATTAATTGTGATGATCCACCTCAAAAAAGGTCATGCAAAAGTCTGTAAGCTGGTCCTGAGTGTGTCTGCCCATCCCCCAGCTGCATTGTTGTGCAGGGGACATGCATAAGGTGAGAGAGGCAGTCAGAGGGCCTGGCTGAGAGCAGCAGCTACAGAGGACATGATGTAAGTTTAGAAATATATACAATAAAGTTGAAATGTTCTCAACAGAGCACTCACATACAATTATCCACTCAGTCCGCCACTCCCTCATTTGGGGAGAAAGCTACACTATTGTGGCTATTCCCCACTTTAGACAATTTAGACATTTTTTAATCATGGAGGGGTCTGAAATTTTCGTCTTAGGTGCATGTCTTCACTGTATTGGAGTATTTTATTGTCTGAGTGAAAGAGAAACAAAATGGGGTCACTAAAGTGGGAATAGCCACAGTACTGTAGCTTTCTCCCCAAATGAGGGACTGGCAGACTGGGTAGATAGTTGTATGTGAATGCTCTGATGAGAACACTCATGAACAATTGTGCAAATGTGAGATGTGTCGACTGCTACAGATACACGTGTGGCAAATGTACCAGGGAGATACCCTGGCAGTGCCAGGCATGTTCTGACAGACTGCTGAGTGACTGCTGAAGTGCTAGTCACACAAGAAGGACATGCCACTCACACACACACACACACACACACACACACACACACACACACACACACACACACACACACACACACACACACTAAGCCCTGCACTGCAGCCTATTGTAAATATGTGTGGAATTGTTTTATTCCTTGTATTTTTTGTATAATTTTATGGCAATAATAAAAAGCATGGAACATAAAAAAGCATGGAAACATAACAGTTGTTCTTTTGTATGTTTCTCATGCTGAAATTTCAGTCCTCCTGACTTAGACACAAATGCTTCTGGTCATTGCTCACATGTACCTGGCTATAAAATTTCTAATTTTCTATTTAAAATATAAAAAAATAATTTATTGTTTGTGCTTTGTTGCTCAGATAAAACTAAACTAAATACAATATATAACCTTTATATTATAAAATACAATAAACTAAATAGAACTAACTAGAAACTAAATGGCTAAACTCAATGGAAAACAACAATTAGTTGTGAGCTGAAGCATGCCCCCTCCTGTGGTGCGCCAGTAATGGCCTTATTTACAGGACAAAAGTGCCTGCTTACAGCTGATAATAGGGTGTTAGCTAAAATCCTTCAGTTCTCTCGACCCTTCTCTGGGTTCCGATGGTAGAAGTGTTGAAAGACCCTTCTCTGGGACTTCTAGTGTTAAAAGTCACTAAATTTGAGATTTAAAAATGTGCAGATACCCTGCTGTACTGCAAACATACACATAACACATAACCGAGTCGTATTTGCAGACTCTCATGCTATACACAGAAATTGTACATCTCCCACGCCAAATGCTAGCTCACCCCGCTTAGCCGACAAATTAGCAACAGAAAAACGAACTCTTAACAACATATAACCAGCATAGTTTTTTACTCCGGTTGCTTTTAATATGTTTTAAACTATTTTATTAACTCATTAACTCTCAAAACCTGAATACATACACCACATATAGGCCTACTACTTAACCGAATCTTTCATCCACCAACAATGTCCAAACTCACCGGAGCCTCTCTCCACCAGTTAGTGTTGCCACCTGTCCCGGTTTTCCCGTGCCTGTCCCGGTTTTCCCGGACTGTCCCGGTTTTTCGTCTTTTTAATATTCGGTCCCGGCAAAAAAACTAGGTTAGTTCAAACCATGATTCAGACTTTTTCTGCACACTTTAAATCTGTTTTTTTTTTCTCGCTGTGTCCATTTTAAACCCCTCCGGTAACGTTTTACATTACGTTTACGTTCGCCACCCCGCGCTCAACAACTTACGTTCGACACCCCCCCCCCCCCCCCTTCAACAGATTACGACCAGAATGCAGTATTCAGTATATACTGAGTACAGTATGCAGTATGTAGTAGGCTATTTCGAACACAGCCTTAAATAGAATAGGTTAACAAGCCACAGGTGGCCTAGTACTCAGGGGAGGATGATCGGTGTTTGCATGGTTGAGCATGCTGGCAGTTGGAGTCCTCAAGGTCGTGGGGCATGACAAGTATACAGTAGATACAGAATAATACATTTGACATCATCAAAAAAAAAAAAGATTTTGCATGTAAAACTAATGGATGAAATGTTAGGCTGTTTCTGTAACTCCAGCAACTGTTAGTATTTTGATAATCGTATTACAATTGACTACAGGTTCCTATTGGAAAGAAAATGTGATAGTGTTTTAAAAGAATCACTTGATATTGAGCCAGCTTTGACCTGTTTTGATAATGTATGTAAAAAGGCTTTTTTTTTTTCGGTTGGTATTTAATGAATAATGTAACTTTGAAAAGAAAACTTGCTTAAACAGACATCAGAGGGATTTTGCCAGAGGTGGGACCAAGTCAGTGTTTTGCAAGTCTCAAGTAAGTCCAAGTCTTTATCCTCAAGTCCCGAGTCAAGTCTCAAGCAAAGACAGTCAACTTCAATCAAGTCTCGAGTCAAGACAGGCAACAGTCAAGTCAAGTCCCAAGTCTGAAACTTGGAATTTCAAGTCCTTTCGAGTCTTTTTTTTTTTTTAAACAATGTTGCAGGTATATTTTAAATGTAAATAATACACATGTTCTTTTTTAAATCTGTATTCTCGTCAAATCTTGATAAAACATGTGCAACTGAAAACACGAAGTATAAAAAAAATTTAAATTATACCTCTTTATTGCACAGTTCAATTTGTTAAAATTAGCTGCAAAAATATTCATACTTTAAACTACAGTTTTCCAGAAATAAATATTCTGTGAAAAAGTCATAAGTAGAACTCCATGTTCAAATAAAAAGTGCTGATATTTTCACAGTACAATACAAAGAACCATAACAGGATTTTTCCCTCTCTTCTCTTATCTGGTTTCTTGGAGAACATGTGTGTCCATGTGTGAGTGACACAAGACAAACAAATATAAGAACTGAACAATTAACAGGAATCAGGAATGCAACTTTAGACATTTCAGTAAACTATTCTGCATTGCATTTGCAAAAGACCAAACTGGCCAAAAGTCTGTATGTCATTTGTGCACGATGAGGCCGTAGAATGATGTCCCCATAGCTGAAAACTCGCTCCACTTTTGTCAATATATTTTTTTCTCGACGTAGATGTCTTCAAATACACAATCCATGCTGAGATAGAACTGGATATGATGGTGACAGAGAGAGGCTCTCTTCCCTGAGTTCAGATACAGAACCCAGGGTTGCCAACTCTCACGCATCGAAAAAAAAATCTAGTTTATTTACCTCTGATCCTTATCTATGATTCAATGAGTTACTAGTTTGCTCTGGCACCAACCACTGGCGATCGATCGATCGCGATATAATACTTAATTTGTGTCCATTTTACACCCCGCCCGGTAACAATTCACGTTCGCTGACCCCCCCCCCCCCCCCCATTTGATTGGTTGAGCTGCAGCTCATGCACACACACACACACACAACTTATGTAGCACCACAGGTCTTTATACACAAACATCTCTCTTCAATAAATGTGTCACCGGTCCCTCTGCTCAGGGGAAATGTGCACACACACACACAACCACACCACACCCTTCACACCACCCCCAGTCCCAGTGACCCACCTACTGACAACGTCTTCATTGCATGCACCTGTTGCTTCTTCTCTCCGCCCTATTTATGCCCACAGGTGCCAACCACCAGTGCTGCACATTCACAGAGGCTACAGAGAGAGAGAGAGAGAGAGAGAGAGAGAGACTGACTGACTGACTGACTGATGCTGCAGCCTTTCTTGTCATGCCCTCCCAGTGTATTCCCCTTATTGCTTTGTTTAGGCAATACTGTGCATTCTGAGGTGGTATTATGTACCTATGTCACTTCAAGTCGTAACAGGGCCTTGTGCTTCCTGTGTTTTGCATTGAGAAATGCCTACTACTCCTTCTTTTCCTCCTGCATTACAAAATACAATGTACAAACTGGAATCACAAGTTTCTTCTGTTTTTTTAATCTTCCACAGAAGCAGTCGGGTAGGTACATGAGGTAATTATGTTGAAACAATGTAAAGGTGGAATGAATGAGTGACAGTGATTGATATAAAAACAAGGGACATGCCTGAATGGGGCTGTGGCAACACATGACAGACTGGCTATGAAAAACACAAAGCACATGGTGTGGATTGAAATCAAAACAAAGTACCACATGAAGGACTGTACCATGTGTAGAGTGACACAGCACAAGTGCTGTTATAAAAATCTCCCTCCAAGACTCAACAAGATAGGACTGCTCCAACAAGAGAGGAGCTCCTTTCTTTCTCAGCCCTTCTCTTATCATTCTCTTACAAGAGGGGTGTTACCCAATACAAAGTTCTTAAAGACACAACATACCTGTGTCTGTTATACCATGTAGGGGTCACTTGGCAAGAGTGTGACTGGGAACAAAGGCTGGAGAGAGAAACAGTGAGATGAGAAGTTAGAGATGGGTTTGAGGCTGAGATTGTGGTCTGAACAAGAGAGATAAACAGAGGACTAGGAGATATACTGGACCTTACGTTGAATAGACTGGTCATGCAGGACCAGTGACACATGAACTTTACACACACTTAATTGCTAATATACTCTTGTGAAAGACATAGCTAGTGTTTTTATAGTAATGTAATGCATTGAGAAGAAATTTTCCTCAGGTTTGCCCTGTGAAGGTGTTAGTGTGCAATTGACTCCTGCAGCATCCCGATTGTCAGTGTAAGCATAAGGAATTATTTACATCCTCTCAGATGCTGCAGAGGTCTAAACAATGTAATAAAGTATTCTTGCTCTGGTAGGCAAAGATATTCTATGTGGTCCTCTGATTGCACCAAGCTGTATGAGAAAGCACATACCTCCGTTGAGGGTGTAGTGAGTGCTAATGTTCATCTAAAGTTCAAAAAGCAGAGGCATACCACAGAAGAAACATTGATTCTGTCAGGGCTGGCCCCAGGGCGGGTCCTCCAGTCGGCACCAGGAGGAGCCCGCGAGTCAGACCACAGGCTAATCAGCAATGATGGCATGCACCTGTTGTCCTGGGTTTATAAGGACGACAGACGCAGTGCCTCACCGCTGAGTTGTCTGCTTCATGTCGTCAACCTCCAGCCCTTTTGCTATTGTCTTTGCTTGGTGTCTCGCCACCCTACCTCATGCCTCATTCAACTACTTACCTCCTGCGCCGCTCCCTGGCCTCTCTAAAGTTTTCCTCCTGCTGTGATTCTTCCTATCTGTTTGGTTTTGGTTTTTGGGAAGGGTTTTTTGTTCCTTGTGGCGTTTGCCAGCCAGCCAGCTACTTACCCTGGCGTCCTTTGTTTGTCTTTGGTTTTCTGCTTGTTCATTACGCGTTGAGTATTTCTGCAATTGTTTTCAGTTCTCCCCTGTTTTACTCGTCAAGTTTCTCCGCGATTACTTTCAGTTCACCCTCGACGTCGGCACTGAAAATACAGTGCAACGTGTCTTTGTTTTCTCGCGTGTGTACTATTGTTCAGTGCACGGACAAATTGCGTGTGTCAAACAGAGACCGTATATATAATGGACGGTGCGTCACCGTTGACTCCCATTGTGAATTTTTGAGGTTTAATGTGAATGACTTCAACTATATATAGCCTACATAATTTATATATATATATATATATATATATATATATATATATATATATATATATACACTACCGTTCAAAAGTTTGGGGTCACTTAGAAATGTTCTTATTTTTGAAAGAAAATGTAGCTAACATGGTTAGATATGTTCCAGTCAGGTCTCTGAGGTCTTCAAACAGTAATCTACTGGTGATTCCTAGATGCCGATTAAAGATTGGCGAGGGTGCTTTTAGCCACTATGGCCCAAAGCTCTGGAATTCTCTTCCTGAAGAGCTCAGAGGCATTTCATCCGTGAATAGTTTCAAGAACAGTCTCAAAACTTTCCTGTTTAGATCTGCTTTTAGTTAAGAAACTCTAGTCTATTATTTTATAATTTGTCACTTTATTTAATTATTTCTTTTTATCTTTAATTTTAATATTTTATTTTTATCTTCTTATATTTACTTATCTTAATTAGTTTTACTTACTTTACTTTTTTATTATATTGTTTACTTTTTTACATTTTATGTTATTTTACTTTAATTTCTTCTAACATTTTCTTTTTGTCTTCTCCTTTTTATGTTTCTTTTATTTATACTGTAAAGCACTTTGAGTTGCATGTATGTATGAAAGGTGCTATACAAATAAAGATGATTATTATTATTATTATTATAACATTAAATGCATCAAAAATACACTCTATACATTATTAATGTGGTAAATGACTATTCTAGCTGTAAACGTCTGGTTTTTAATGCAATATCTACATAGATGTATGGAGACCCATTTCCAACAACCATCACTCCAGTGTTCTAATGGTACATTGTGTTTGCTAACTGTGTAAGGAGTCTATTGGATATTTAGAAAACCCTTGAAAATCCTTGTGCAAGTAGGTTAGCACCGCTGAAAACAGTTTTGCTGATTAGAGAAGCTATAAAACTGACCTTCCTTTAAGCTAGTTGAGAATCTGGAGCATTACAATTGTTGGTTCGATTAAACTCACAAAATGGCCAGAAAAAGACAACTTTCAATTGAAACTCGACAGTCTATTCTTGTTCTGAGAAATGAAGTCTATTCCATGCGAGACATTGCCAAGAAACTGAAGATTTCCTACAATGCAGTGGTTCCCAAACTTTTTCTGCCGTGCCCCCCTTTAGTAGATGAGAATATTTTTGCGCCCCCCCCCCCCCCCTACAAACTCAAACGCATATTGACCAGTGGTGTAGTTAAGAAAAATAAGTGAGGGTTCGCGAGTGTAAGTTGTTGAGGCTGCAGTGTTCTCCGAAACGATAGGTGGGCAGGGGCGAAGCGATAGGGGGGCGAAGCGATAGGGGGCGAAGCGATAGGGGGCAGTGGAGAATAAAAACCCCTGCAAAACCGTTGAAAGAACATTTTTACCTGACGGTATATATACATATATATATATATATATATATATATATATATATATATATATATATATATATATATATATATATATATATATATATGAAGAGTTTGGTTCCAAAACGCGATAAACGCCATTTAAAAAAAAAATGAGTTAGAGCCAGAATCAGAATGGTATGTGACCACTCTTGAAAAGCCAATGTAGTGGAGACAGCTAAACGCCATTTCACTGTGACACCCAAAATGGAATCCTTTCCCACTGAACTGAGAAACTGACTCACATCTCTTTGGTTGCATGTAAATTTAAAGACTGATACTTTACACAGCAACGGGCCCCAAAGGACCCACATCCATAGTGGTGTTTACCTCCCAAAAGCCTACAATGCTGACCTTATGATCTCCTGAGCTTGGGAGAGAGGCCATCTAAGAGAGGCTGGTCAAAACCAACCTTCGTCGAAGGACACTGGGACCACAGTCAGGAAGGACCATAAAACTCTAAATTCCAACCTTATCTGATCGCCCACAGTTTAAACCCACTCTATGTCCTGTGTTATAATCCAGAGCTGAAGATACAAATATTTCAGAGATCTCTGTAACTCCAAATCTGATCTGTACACAGAATTGGGATTCAGCCTACAGGAACCAGCTCGGCGAATGCAGTCTAGAGACACCGAACTTGACTATCTTCCATACAAGGAACGATTAATTATTCTTGAAACCAGTATTCAGCTTTCCAGCCTTTAAGGACAAAGGACCACAGGACCATGTGCCCAAATGTGAACACTGTGCCATGTGGTTGATATGAAGACACAACTTATGATCTTTTATGTATTCAGTATTAAGTGATCTTATTAGAATACGTGTTACTGTATAAACACACCACATACCCATATCTATGTATTAGTTTGTATGTTACTCATTGAATGTGATCACTCTCATGTGTGCATATGTGACCTCACATTTATTCCTGTCTGTGCATTATGTGTCATTTATTGTCCAAAAGTGGAAATTAATAATGGCTCAATGTGTAGACTAATAGAATCAAATAATTCTTGTTTAGGCAGAGTATGTAAGACAATTTATTTAGGATTAGTTTACTTTGTCTTCGAATTGTGTTAATCTGTCTTCTTTGGTTAAGTCATTAACTAGACCTGGAAAGACGGGCACTCCTCGCTCTCTCCCTCTCTCTCTCTCTCTCTCTTTCTCTCCCCTGTCTGGGCAGAGGTCATGAATATTCATTAATAAAGGCCAGTGGTCAATGGCCTGATGAACATGAAAGCGCCTTACAATTACGCCCCTAAAACTTGTTTTAAAAGCCCTTGCTCGAAGCGAAACAATGAGCTTGGCAGCCTGGTAATTTGGGAAGACTTGGAGAACTTCGCCAGAGTCGCCGAGACTCAAAGACTCGAACACGCCAAACCATCGCGACTGTTCGCTGGACTCACGCCGAACACCGCCGTGTCCAGAAGAGCGATGCCAAGAAACCGCAACTAACGCTCTCACCGAGTCCAACAGAAGATTCTTCTTTATTTTCTTTTATTTTCTTTATTCTACGTTTCGTCGTCAAAAGTACTTTTATTTCGTCTAGTCATTCAAGTCAAGCTCATCTTCTTTCTCAGTCAAGTCATCTGCACAAGTTTGTCTGCGCCCTCAAGCTTCGACTGTGACGTCACCGCTAAGCCTCCGCGACCCGAGCCGTCTCACGTGACCTGCTCCGCAGACCTTAGCCGCCTCAAGAAACGAACCGTGAACGCGCACCCGTTGGTCCGCGTAACCACGTCTCTCCTTCGAAGTAAGACGCTCAGTTCATATGCTGTTTTGGGGTTGCCAGCTGCTATTTCTCCCGGAGACCAAAATAGTAAATACTGTTACCATTAACCTGCCCAAACTTCCTCTTTCTTCTTTTCTATTCTCTCTCTAAAGACCTCGTGTCCATCCCTGGGTCCTACGCTAGTTAGGCAAGCCTTAGGATAGTTAAATAAATAAATCTCATGATCCGACAGTTGTTTATCATTCGCTATTGTTGTTTAATTTTATATTCTTTGCTGTTCACTATTATATCCCTGGTTTAAATTAGTAGATTCACATATAGGTTTAGTTTCAATTTGAGCCAAATCATTCATATGCTTTGTATCAATTGTAATATTAACCATTTAATAAATGTGGACATTTATTCATCTGGTCACGGTGGTAAATGCATATTTTGGTCGATGGTATTAGGTCACTGCGCGGAACCAGAACTTAACCCTTTAGTAATGAGACTGATCAAACCATATTCCACCTAACTCCGTTATCACAATACTGGTTCCTGAGCAATCAGGATGGTGCCCC
Organism: Brachyhypopomus gauderio; assembly: GCF_052324685.1. Classification (NCBI taxonomy): domain Eukaryota; kingdom Metazoa; phylum Chordata; class Actinopteri; order Gymnotiformes; family Hypopomidae; genus Brachyhypopomus; species Brachyhypopomus gauderio. The sequence goes on from NW_027506889.1 coordinate 81,602, forward strand.
GTTCATAATCCATAAACTAACATATGTATCCGCTACACCAATATTCAATTTTTATCAAAACGCCACATCCGCCGTGTAATACTGCCCTACTTTCTTTCCAAAATGCAACAAACGCCAATCCTGATTTCCCACAGAACGCCACATCTCCACTCATCCAATCACAGCACACCACCACATATGGAAACATCTTAGAACGCGACCTGTTGAGCCGCCCGGCATTTCTTGGAGCCTACTTTGTTAAAATATATCTCGTTTTTCACTCTCAGAATCCGCGAAAATGGACGGTTTTGATAGTATAGAGGAGCCTGTTCGTATAGCAGTTATACTATTTATGTTAATAGTTATACTATTTTACTATTTATGTCTGTAACGGGTCCGAGGGAGTCGAGGATGCAAAGACGAGGTGCGTTCAAAGGCTACGTTTATTGAGCTTGACGATGGACACACTCACGGCGTCTTGAAACAGCTGTCAATCACACTGAACAGTAAACGCTCACGGCGCATCATAACACCAGTAGAATACACTAAACAGTACATGCTCACGGCGTGCTGACACGGTTTAACACACACAACGAATGTCACGTTAAAGACGAGCACCAAACGATACAAACACACACACTATATACACGTAGCCTAACAAGCACCGCGTGAAACACATTAGTCTTAACGAGACAAGTGAACACACACACACACACCAACGGACGTACATATAAAGACACGGACAACATTAACACACGCTCGAAGGGAGGAGTTCGGGGCTGTAGCGTGACAATGTCTTTTTCGTTAATGAAATGTTTTGAAATTTGTGTTTTTAGGCCCAATGGTCAAACTATTATATTAAGATGTACAATTTACAGTTATTTGTTATTGTATTTTGCACATTTTCAGTCAAAAAAAATGTTCTATTGATGCCAAAGGATATACAAGACATTTTGAAAAAAACATGGCATGGATTTATTGCGTTTTGCGAAAAAATGAATTGTTTTTTTTAAATAAATCTTTAAATATTAAAATCTTGATTTGATTTGTTTGTGTTTTTTTAACCTTAGTATGGTATTTGATAGTTTGAAACAGAAAACAGTGGTTTTCAGCCTACCACTTTCTTGCTAAAGAAAACACATTTTTACTCAAATTCATCAAAATGGATTTATAGCGTTTTGGAACCAAACTCTTCATATATATATATATATATATATATATATATATATATATATATATATATATATATATATATATATATATATATATATATATATATATTTACACACACACATATATATATATTACATAGATCTATATAGATAGAAATATACATCTATGAACCTGCGCAAATGGTGGAGGCGTTTATACTAGCCGCGTCACATTCTTTGTAGTTTTGTCCGAAACGATATGTGGTAATATAAAGAAACACCCCTCAGAAAAAGTGGAATGAACATTTACCTGCCGAATTTTAATGTTGCTTTGTGTTTCAGGTTTGAAAAGTGTTGGAATTTAGGCTAAAGTACATTAAAATGTTGAAATTGTAACTACTTCGTTTCACAACAAATATCTGTCTGACTGAACAGTTCTCTTGTATTTGTAATTCCAGGACGAAACATGAAAACATGAGAGAACGTGAAGACGTTAAGATTGGGCGTTTTGAAAATAAACCACCATTAAATAATGTGATAAAAAAGCAAATTATTTCGAATCATTACGAGTATATGTATAAATATTTAACTTATTTAAGTTTATCGTGCTGGGAAATATTGAACTGGACCTTGAAAGTGACGTACAAGTGCTTTAATTCCACCTTGTTAAGGTGCATGAACCCTGCAAACACGACTTGCGCTGAGATGAGGCGCGTGCAAAGTTACAAAATTCAAGAGGTACACGACCTCGTGAATCAACAGCGCGTGAGGCCCTCGCGTAGCGATTACGCCATTTTCGCTGTGCGGACCCTCGCGCCGCTCGCGACGCATCAAGTATAAACCAGGCTTAAGAATTTTTTCATAGACACTCACGCCGGTCACGACGCAACCTTCCAAGCTTTCAAGCTCCGCGCCCCCCACTTTGGGAACCACTGTTACAATGGTGTGTACTACTCCCTTCAGAGGAGAGCACAGACAGGCTCTAACCAGAGTAGAAGGAGAAGTGGAAGGCCCCGCTGCACAACGGAGCAAGAAGACAAGTACATTAGAGTCTCAGGTTTGAGAAATCGACGCCTCACTGGTCCTCAACTGGCAGCTTCATTAAATAGTACCCACAAAACGCCAGTGTCAACATCTACAGTGAAGAGGCGACTCCGGGATGCTGGCCTTCAGGGCAGAGTGGCAAAGAAAAAGCCATATCTGAGACTGGCTAATAAAAGAAAAAGATTAATATGGGCAAAAGAACACAGACATTGGACAGAGGAAGATTGGAAAAAAGTGTTATGGACAGACGAATCAAAGTTTGAGGTGTTTGGATCACACAGACGAACATTTGTGAGACGCAGAACAACTGAAAAGATGCTGGATGAGTGCCTATGTTACGACCCCACGATGTCATGGGTCTAGGTTTGGGGTGTGGGGCAGTAGCATGCTGGTTGCGGACAAGATGTAATAAAAGAAGAACGCAGAAACCAGTCGGATGCGTTAAAAGAACTCTTTACTGCAGAGTGGTAACGAGTAAAAGAGCCTTTACGCAGCAAACACTGAACACACTGAACAGACACATACGTACAACCACACACGATTAACCATAAATCAACCAACCAAGGAAAGAAGCAGTAGACAGCACCAAAGAAAAGAAACAAACAAAAACACACTACACTACGGTAACAAAGCAAAACTTACCCCTCACAGAAAAGAAAACATACCTACTGCTCTAACTAATCTCAAACAAAAATACACAAACGGTGCCCGCCTCTATACTGGTGTTTCTAACAAATGCAGGACTGCGTGAGTGCATATATGAGTGTGCACATGCTGCTATGCTCTTAGTCCATGGTGGTGTTTGTTATACAACTCAGTTCATAACATTATGACAAAGATCATCACAACAACCGTAAAGGCAGAAAAGCTTGTGTCGCCTCTCAGCGACTTCCAGCAAACACAGCAACCACACACATACATACATACACAACCATAAAGGCAGTAAAGCTCGTGTCACCTCCCAGCGGCTTCCAGCAATCACAGCAGGCAGATTATGAAGCCGAAGATCTGCCCCCTCATCCAAATCGCGGTCTCTGATTGGCCGACAGAATCCACTCGTGATGAGGCAATCCACCTGTTGAAAATTAACCAGACAAAAAAAGAACAACCTCCCTAAAAACCACAGTACACGTAACACTGACACCATCTGTCAAACATGGTGGAGGTAATTTGATGGTCTGGGGTTGCTTTGGTGTTGGTAAAGTGGGAGATTTGTACAAGGTAAAAGGGATTTTGAATAAGGAAGGCTATCACTCCATTTTGCAACACCATGCCATACCCTGTGGACAGCGCTTGATTGGAGCCATTTTCATCCTGCAACAGGACAATGACCCAAAGCACACCTCCAAATTATGCACAAACTATTTAGAGAAGAAGCAGGCAGCTGGTGTTTTATCGGTAATGGAGTGGCCAGCGCAGTCACCAGATCTCAACCCCATTGAGCTGTTGTGGTAGCATCTTGACCGTATGGTATGAAAAAAGTGCCCATCAACCCAATCAAACTTGTGGGAGCGGCTTCTGGAAGCATGGGGTGAAATTTCTCCAGATTACCTCAGCAAATTAATTGCCAAAGGTCTGCAATGCTGTAATTGCTGCTAAGGGAGCATTCTATGACGAAAGCAAAGTTTAAAGTAGAAAATTATTTCAAAAAAAAAAAAAAACATTATTTCTACCTTGTCAGTGTCTGGACTATATTTCTATTCATTTTGCAACTCATTTGATAAATAAAAGTATGAGATTTCAGGGCAAAACACAAAATTGTCTAGGTGACCCCAAACTTTTGAACGGTAGTGTATATATACAGTCTCTGGTGTATACACACACACACACACACGTATACATGGTATATGCTTCAAGTACATTTCGTTCAGTTCGCTAAACTACGAACTAGCTAGCACAATGTGCTAACCTGAGAGGATTTAAAGTTAACATCTGGCTAGCTAGTCAAATATCTAACTGAGCTACTTACCGAAAGAACTGCAAAGAACTTGACCCTAATGGTCTGTTACAACTATTTACTGCAGAGAAATTGAGGTGTGGTATAAAGACACTTTTGATGTTTTACAAAATAAACAAAGGTGAAAGGTTTTAATACTGCTGTCGAGAGTTTTGATAGAGTTTTGCTGTTGAGCGCGTTCACGTTTGAGCATCTGGTATTAGATGTCAATCAACGCAGTTATTAACTGTCAATCACCTTATCCCCACACCCCTTTAAGTAACACTTAATAACTTCTATAACATCTGTTTATCATAGAGAAAAACACTGGGAGAGATACTAACGCAATGGGGTGTTATAGAATTGACAAAATATAATTGCTCAAAAAACTTATTTTACGTGTAATAAAAAATGTAAAGTTCTCATCCGGCACATTCACTTACATGGGAATGGGCGAGGTTAAAAGTTGTACTGCAGATAGATAGATAGATTGAGAGATTGATAGATTGATAGATAGATTGATTCAACTTTCAATTAGATTCATTGCTAAGTACAGGTACATGGCAACGAAATGCAGTTAGCATCTACCAGAAGTGCAAATAGTAGCAATAGTGCAAAAAAGACAGGGCAAGTGTGCAATAAGTATACATAGTATACATATACATAGTGCAAGAGATTGTTAGAATAAATTACTATTATAAATTATAAATATGCAAAAATAGATTCACTGTGGATATGGTGACTATTACTATTATAAATATGCAAAAATAGATGCACTGTGTATATGGTGAATATTACTATTATAAATATGCAAAAATAGATTCACTGTGGATATGGGTATGTAGATATGTACATGAACATGTTGGAGACTGCAATGAAACTGTATTGATCAACTATTGTGTGTTATTTACATGTCAGCTGAGTGTACAGTTATGCCGTGGTAATAATAGTTGTGATAACAACAGCTCTGATTGTTGGGTAGAGTTCGGGGTCCGCTGTGTGTAGTATGAGTGGTAGTGTTATCGGTGAGGTGTGGAGTTCAGCAGAGTGATTGTGGAGGGAAAGAATCTGGACCTGAGTCGACTGGATCTGGCCCGGAGGCTCCTGAATGGAAGTAGGTCGAACAGTTTGTGGTTTGGGTGAGAGGGGTCCCTAATGTTGCTGTGTGCTCTACGCACACAGCGCTGGTGGTGAATGTCTTCACGACGCAACCTTCCAAGCTTTCAAGCTCCGCGCCCCCCACTTTGGGAACCACTGTTACAATGGTGTGTACTACTCCCTTCAGAGGAGAGCACAGACAGGCTCTAACCAGAGTAGAAGGAGAAGTGGAAGGCCCCGCTGCACAACGGAGCAAGAAGACAAGTACATTAGAGTCTCAGGTTTGAGAAATCGACGCCTCACTGGTCCTCAACTGGCAGCTTCATTAAATAGTACCCACAAAACGCCAGTGTCAACATCTACAGTGAAGAGGCGACTCCGGGATGCTGGCCTTCAGGGCAGAGTGGCAAAGAAAAAGCCATATCTGAGACTGGCTAATAAAAGAAAAAGATTAATATGGGCAAAAGAACACAGACATTGGACAGAGGAAGATTGGAAAAAAGTGTTATGGACAGACGAATCAAAGTTTGAGGTGTTTGGATCACACAGACGAACATTTGTGAGACGCAGAACAACTGAAAAGATGCTGGATGAGTGCCTATGTTACGACCCCACGATGTCATGGGTCTAGGTTTGGGGTGTGGGGCAGTAGCATGCTGGTTGCGGACAAGATGTAATAAAAGAAGAACGCAGAAACCAGTCGGATGCGTTAAAAGAACTCTTTACTGCAGAGTGGTAACGAGTAAAAGAGCCTTTACGCAGCAAACACTGAACACACTGAACAGACACATACGTACAACCACACACGATTAACCATAAATCAACCAACCAAGGAAAGAAGCAGTAGACAGCACCAAAGAAAAGAAACAAACAAAAACACACTACACTACGGTAACAAAGCAAAACTTACCCCTCACAGAAAAGAAAACATACCTACTGCTCTAACTAATCTCAAACAAAAATACACAAACGGTGCCCGCCTCTATACTGGTGTTTCTAACAAATGCAGGACTGCGTGAGTGCATATATGAGTGTGCACATGCTGCTATGCTCTTAGTCCATGGTGGTGTTTGTTATACAACTCAGTTCATAACATTATGACAAAGATCATCACAACAACCGTAAAGGCAGAAAAGCTTGTGTCGCCTCTCAGCGACTTCCAGCAAACACAGCAACCACACACATACATACATACACAACCATAAAGGCAGTAAAGCTCGTGTCACCTCCCAGCGGCTTCCAGCAATCACAGCAGGCAGATTATGAAGCCGAAGATCTGCCCCCTCATCCAAATCGCGGTCTCTGATTGGCCGACAGAATCCACTCGTGATGAGGCAATCCACCTGTTGAAAATTAACCAGACAAAAAAAGAACAACCTCCCTAAAAACCACAGTACACGTAACACTGACACCATCTGTCAAACATGGTGGAGGTAATTTGATGGTCTGGGGTTGCTTTGGTGTTGGTAAAGTGGGAGATTTGTACAAGGTAAAAGGGATTTTGAATAAGGAAGGCTATCACTCCATTTTGCAACACCATGTCATACCCTGTGGACAGCGCTTGATTGGAGCCATTTTCATCCTGCAACAGGACAATGACCCAAAGCACACCTCCAAATTATGCACAAACTATTTAGAGAAGAAGCAGGCAGCTGGTGTTTTATCGGTAATGGAGTGGCCAGCGCAGTCACCAGATCTCAACCCCATTGAGCTGTTGTGGTAGCATCTTGACCGTATGGTATGAAAAAAGTGCCCATCAACCCAATCAAACTTGTGGGAGCGGCTTCTGGAAGCATGGGGTGAAATTTCTCCAGATTACCTCAGCAAATTAATTGCCAAAGGTCTGCAATGCTGTAATTGCTGCTAAGGGAGCATTCTATGACGAAAGCAAAGTTTAAAGTAGAAAATTATTTCAAAAAAAAAAAAAAAACATTATTTCTACCTTGTCAGTGTCTGGACTATATTTCTATTCATTTTGCAACTCATTTGATAAATAAAAGTATGAGATTTCAGGGCAAAACACAAAATTGTCTAGGTGACCCCAAACTTTTGAACGGTAGTGTATATATACAGTCTCTGGTGTATACACACACACACACACACGTATACATGGTATATGCTTCAAGTACATTTCGTTCAGTTCGCTAAACTACGAACTAGCTAGCACAATGTGCTAACCTGAGAGGATTTAAAGTTAACATCTGGCTAGCTAGTCAAATATCTAACTGAGCTACTTACCGAAAGAACTGCAAAGAACTTGACCCTAATGGTCTGTTACAACTATTTACTGCAGAGAAATTGAGGTGTGGTATAAAGACACTTTTGATGTTTTACAAAATAAACAAAGGTGAAAGGTTTTAATACTGCTGTCGAGAGTTTTGATAGAGTTTTGCTGTTGAGCGCGTTCACGTTTGAGCATCTGGTATTAGATGTCAATCAACGCAGTTATTAACTGTCAATCACCTTATCCCCACACCCCTTTAAGTAACACTTAATAACTTCTATAACATCTGTTTATCATAGAGAAAAACACTGGGAGAGATACTAACGCAATGGGGTGTTATAGAATTGACAAAATATAATTGCTCAAAAAACTTATTTTACGTGTAATAAAAAATGTAAAGTTCTCATCCGGCACATTCACTTACATGGGAATGGGCGAGGTTAAAAGTTGTACTGCAGATAGATAGATAGATTGAGAGATTGATAGATTGATAGATAGATTGATTCAACTTTCAATTAGATTCATTGCTAAGTACAGGTACATGGCAACGAAATGCAGTTAGCATCTACCAGAAGTGCAAATAGTAGCAATAGTGCAAAAAAGACAGGGCAAGTGTGCAATAAGTATACATAGTATACATATACATAGTGCAAGAGATTGTTAGAATAAATTACTATTATAAATTATAAATATGCAAAAATAGATTCACTGTGGATATGGTGACTATTACTATTATAAATATGCAAAAATAGATGCACTGTGTATATGGTGAATATTACTATTATAAATATGCAAAAATAGATTCACTGTGGATATGGGTATGTAGATATGTACATGAACATGTTGGAGACTGCAATGAAACTGTATTGATCAACTATTGTGTGTTATTTACATGTCAGCTGAGTGTACAGTTATGCCGTGGTAATAATAGTTGTGATAACAACAGCTCTGATTGTTGGGTAGAGTTCGGGGTCCGCTGTGTGTAGTATGAGTGGTAGTGTTATCGGTGAGGTGTGGAGTTCAGCAGAGTGATTGTGGAGGGAAAGAATCTGGACCTGAGCCGACTGGATCTGGCCCGGAGGCTCCTGAATGGAAGTAGGTCGAACAGTTTGTGGTTTGGGTGAGAGGGGTCCCTAATGTTGCTGTGTGCTCTACGCACACAGCGCTGGTGGTGAATGTCTTCACGACGCAACCTTCCAAGCTTTCAAGCTCCGCGCCCCCCACTTTGGGAACCACTGTTACAATGGTGTGTACTACTCCCTTCAGAGGAGAGCACAGACAGGCTCTAACCAGAGTAGAAGGAGAAGTGGAAGGCCCCGCTGCACAACGGAGCAAGAAGACAAGTACATTAGAGTCTCAGGTTTGAGAAATCGACGCCTCACTGGTCCTCAACTGGCAGCTTCATTAAATAGTACCCACAAAACGCCAGTGTCAACATCTACAGTGAAGAGGCGACTCCGGGATGCTGGCCTTCAGGGCAGAGTGGCAAAGAAAAAGCCATATCTGAGACTGGCTAATAAAAGAAAAAGATTAATATGGGCAAAAGAACACAGACATTGGACAGAGGAAGATTGGAAAAAAGTGTTATGGACAGACGAATCAAAGTTTGAGGTGTTTGGATCACACAGACGAACATTTGTGAGACGCAGAACAACTGAAAAGATGCTGGATGAGTGCCTATGTTACGACCCCACGATGTCATGGGTCTAGGTTTGGGGTGTGGGGCAGTAGCATGCTGGTTGCGGACAAGATGTAATAAAAGAAGAACGCAGAAACCAGTCGGATGCGTTAAAAGAACTCTTTACTGCAGAGTGGTAACGAGTAAAAGAGCCTTTACGCAGCAAACACTGAACACACTGAACAGACACATACGTACAACCACACACGATTAACCATAAATCAACCAACCAAGGAAAGAAGCAGTAGACAGCACCAAAGAAAAGAAACAAACAAAAACACACTACACTACGGTAACAAAGCAAAACTTACCCCTCACAGAAAAGAAAACATACCTACTGCTCTAACTAATCTCAAACAAAAATACACAAACGGTGCCCGCCTCTATACTGGTGTTTCTAACAAATGCAGGACTGCGTGAGTGCATATATGAGTGTGCACATGCTGCTATGCTCTTAGTCCATGGTGGTGTTTGTTATACAACTCAGTTCATAACATTATGACAAAGATCATCACAACAACCGTAAAGGCAGAAAAGCTTGTGTCGCCTCTCAGCGACTTCCAGCAAACACAGCAACCACACACATACATACATACACAACCATAAAGGCAGTAAAGCTCGTGTCACCTCCCAGCGGCTTCCAGCAATCACAGCAGGCAGATTATGAAGCCGAAGATCTGCCCCCTCATCCAAATCGCGGTCTCTGATTGGCCGACAGAATCCACTCGTGATGAGGCAATCCACCTGTTGAAAATTAACCAGACAAAAAAAGAACAACCTCCCTAAAAACCACAGTACACGTAACACTGACACCATCTGTCAAACATGGTGGAGGTAATTTGATGGTCTGGGGTTGCTTTGGTGTTGGTAAAGTGGGAGATTTGTACAAGGTAAAAGGGATTTTGAATAAGGAAGGCTATCACTCCATTTTGCAACACCATGCCATACCCTGTGGACAGCGCTTGATTGGAGCCATTTTCATCCTGCAACAGGACAATGACCCAAAGCACACCTCCAAATTATGCACAAACTATTTAGAGAAGAAGCAGGCAGCTGGTGTTTTATCGGTAATGGAGTGGCCAGCGCAGTCACCAGATCTCAACCCCATTGAGCTGTTGTGGTAGCATCTTGACCGTATGGTATGAAAAAAGTGCCCATCAACCCAATCAAACTTGTGGGAGCGGCTTCTGGAAGCATGGGGTGAAATTTCTCCAGATTACCTCAGCAAATTAATTGCCAAAGGTCTGCAATGCTGTAATTGCTGCTAAGGGAGCATTCTATGACGAAAGCAAAGTTTAAAGTAGAAAATTATTTCAAAAAAAAAAAAAAAACATTATTTCTACCTTGTCAGTGTCTGGACTATATTTCTATTCATTTTGCAACTCATTTGATAAATAAAAGTATGAGATTTCAGGGCAAAACACAAAATTGTCTAGGTGACCCCAAACTTTTGAACGGTAGTGTATATATACAGTCTCTGGTGTATACACACACACACACACACGTATACATGGTATATGCTTCAAGTACATTTCGTTCAGTTCGCTAAACTACGAACTAGCTAGCACAATGTGCTAACCTGAGAGGATTTAAAGTTAACATCTGGCTAGCTAGTCAAATATCTAACTGAGCTACTTACCGAAAGAACTGCAAAGAACTTGACCCTAATGGTCTGTTACAACTATTTACTGCAGAGAAATTGAGGTGTGGTATAAAGACACTTTTGATGTTTTACAAAATAAACAAAGGTGAAAGGTTTTAATACTGCTGTCGAGAGTTTTGATAGAGTTTTGCTGTTGAGCGCGTTCACGTTTGAGCATCTGGTATTAGATGTCAATCAACGCAGTTATTAACTGTCAATCACCTTATCCCCACACCCCTTTAAGTAACACTTAATAACTTCTATAACATCTGTTTATCATAGAGAAAAACACTGGGAGAGATACTAACGCAATGGGGTGTTATAGAATTGACAAAATATAATTGCTCAAAAAACTTATTTTACGTGTAATAAAAAATGTAAAGTTCTCATCCGGCACATTCACTTACATGGGAATGGGCGAGGTTAAAAGTTGTACTGCAGATAGATAGATAGATTGAGAGATTGATAGATTGATAGATAGATTGATTCAACTTTCAATTAGATTCATTGCTAAGTACAGGTACATGGCAACGAAATGCAGTTAGCATCTACCAGAAGTGCAAATAGTAGCAATAGTGCAAAAAAGACAGGGCAAGTGTGCAATAAGTATACATAGTATACATATACATAGTGCAAGAGATTGTTAGAATAAATTACTATTATAAATTATAAATATGCAAAAATAGATTCACTGTGGATATGGTGACTATTACTATTATAAATATGCAAAAATAGATGCACTGTGTATATGGTGAATATTACTATTATAAATATGCAAAAATAGATTCACTGTGGATATGGGTATGTAGATATGTACATGAACATGTTGGAGACTGCAATGAAACTGTATTGATCAACTATTGTGTGTTATTTACATGTCAGCTGAGTGTACAGTTATGCCGTGGTAATAATAGTTGTGATAACAACAGCTCTGATTGTTGGGTAGAGTTCGGGGTCCGCTGTGTGTAGTATGAGTGGTAGTGTTATCGGTGAGGTGTGGAGTTCAGCAGAGTGATTGTGGAGGGAAAGAATCTGGACCTGAGCCGACTGGATCTGGCCCGGAGGCTCCTGAATGGAAGTAGGTCGAACAGTTTGTGGTTTGGGTGAGAGGGGTCCCTAATGTTGCTGTGTGCTCTACGCACACAGCGCTGGTGGTGAATGTCTTCGATGGCAGGGAGCTGTGTGCCTGTGATGCGCTGAGCGGTCATTACCACCCTCTGCAGGGATTTCCTCTCCACCACAGTGGAGCTACTGTACCACACAGTCACACAGTTGGTCAGTATGCTCTCAATGGTGCAGCGGTAGAAGTTTGTGAGGATCTGAGGAGACAGACGGTTTTTCTTTAGCCTCCTCAGGAAGTAAAGACGCTGCTGTGCCTTCTTGACCAGATGGGAGGTGTTGAAGGACCATGAAAGGTCTGCAGAAATGTGGATTTCCAGGAACTTAAAGCTGGAGACACGTTCTGCCTCTGCTCCGTTGATGTAGACAGAACCAGCCCTTGGTTCTCCTGTAGTCCACAATGAGTTCTTTCGTTTTGTCTGTGTTCAGGATGAGGTTGTTGGTGGTGCACCAGGAAGTCAGGTGCTGAATCTCCTCCCTGTAGGCCGATTCATCATTATTCCTGATGTGACCAACCACAGTGGTGTCGTCTGCAAACTTAATGAAAATGTTGGATGTGTGCAGAGGAACACAGTCATGGGTGAATAGGGAGAAGAGCAGAGGGCTCAGCACACAGCCTTGTGGCACACCAGTGTTCAGAGTGATGGTGGTAGACGTATGACTGCCCAATCTCATGGACTGGGGTCTGTCTGTCAGGAATTCCAAGACCCAGTTACACATGGGGGTGCTGATTCCCAGGTCGCTGAGCTTGGTGACCAGCCTAGTCGGGATGACCTGTGTAACGTTTCAAGGGGCGGGTGTGACTCAAACGCAAGAAAAGGATAATTTATTCAAAACACAGGCAATGGATCAACAAAGGAAGACAACAACATCTAAGTACGTAGGCGATGAAGAACAGGTGGATAACGAAACTGAGAAACTACATATGTGATGAATCAAAACAGACATCTATGCATATGACTAGAACACAACTAAAACAGGACAGGTACACTGTTAGTGAACACGGAAACAAGCACACAATCCTACACACTAACAAGGAACGTAAGAGACACACTACAATAAACCAAACTACCAGGAAACAACTGACAAGGGGAAAACTATAGTAGAAGAATCACACGGAGAACAGGGAGGTGAACAATATCCTACATGATGAAAGGAAAGACTACATGTAAACCAAGGGAACAAGAACTAAAACGGAGACAAACAGAACTAACCCGAGAAGCGAGGAGAAGACACAGGCTACAAACTATCGCGGGGAGTAAGCACAGGGGAGACAGGGAACACAGCAAACCCACAAGGATCAACACGGGAGTGAAATATCACGGGGATTAACGAGATTCAGGTGTGTGCGTTAACGACGAGGGCGTAATAGACAGAGGGAGGAACGAATGGGAATGGGGAAGCTAGGCGGGACCAGGGAGGAGGGAGGGGCTGGACGTGACACCGTGTTAAAAGTGGAGATGAAGTTGATGAATAACATGCGGATGTAGGTGTTCCTTTCATCCAGGTGGGTGAGGGCAGAATGAAGAGCAGTGGAAATTGCATCCTCAGTTGACCTGTTCGCACGGTAAGCAAACTGGTGGGAGTCCAGAGATGGTGGGAGCACCGTCTTCAGGTGGCTGAGGACCAGTTTCTCAAAGCACTTCATCATGATGGGGGTGAGTGCGGCTGGACAGAAGTCATTAGGACATGCAGCAGTTGAGCGCTTTGGCACCGGTATAATGGTGGATGTCTTCCAGCATGCAGGAACAGCCACCTGGGCCAGTGATAGATTGAAGATATCAGTGAAGACCTTGGCTAACTATCCAGCGCACGCTCTGAGGACACGTCCAGGAACGCCATCTGGACCAGCAGCTTTGCGTGCATGCACCCTGCTCAGTACAGACTGCACATTATCAGAGTAGAGTGTGAGAGGGCTTCCATTGTGGGGAAGACCACTCCATGTGCTGTGTTTGTCATTCCTCTGGTCAAAACGAGCGTAGAACTGATTCAGCTCATCTGGGAGAGAGACACTGCTGGCTGGGGGGGTCAGAGAAATTTTTTTTTTATTTAACTGGGCCAGTCCTTTAATTTAACAAACCATATCTGTAATCTAGATCCAAACTGTTATTGGGCTAATTGCACTAAGGATCCATTAAGCAAGTCTGATGTTATGGTTGGTATTGCTCAGTCCTATCACAGCTCTTCAGCAAGTGAACAGATACAGTTTGAATAATAATTGGAATATTCCATCCATTATTCCAAAAATACAGAACAACCTAATACAAAACATGCATGGCAATCATTACTATATATGGTTACCATAGAAATATAATCACCCAGTTCTGGATTGTATGGGGAAAATGTGTTTAACCTTTAAAGCACTCCTCCACAGTATAGATGATTAAAATGTCATAGATTGGCATGAGTTCAGCCAGTTAATGAATGGTTGGTAAGTTTACCCATGGAAAGAATTTGATGATTCTCTTTGTTGACTTATCTTAAGGACAAATGCATGTTTTATACCTGTGATCTACAAACGTGGTTTACCTTTTTGTTATTGTATACAATTTCTATACTAATACTGCATAATAATGGGGTTCTCTAAAACTTCCACTGTGAGATGAGGGGAGATCTGTGAGAATGGAAGAGATGCTCACCTGGGCTTGCATGTGCTTCAAGCCAGAAAAGTTCCGAGCTCTGGTGTTGAAGAAATGAAAGGGCACCAACAAGTTTCATTTTACAATTTCTGTACCAACACATGAAGGAGATTATGTGAACAAAAAATCCATCCATAGCATTAATGTACATGTACTGACCATTATAACCTTTATTGAAAGTTGTACTTACATTTACGGCATTTGGCAGACGCCCTTATCCAGAACAACTTACATTTTTATCTCATTTTTATACAAGTGAGCAATTGAGGGTTAAGGGCCTTGCTCAGGGGCACCTCAGTCATAGCCTCAGGTCTGGGAATCGAACCCACGACCCTCCGATCACAAGACCAGTTCCCTAACCACCAGGCCATGACTACTTATCTTTAATTGTGCAAAAAAATAATTCTGTATTGTAGCTGACTGTTCTCCTCCCCTATCAAGATCATATTTGATACTTCCAACATCACCACAAATATTGAGGTATCCCTGCATGACCTAATCCATCTAATGACACCATACTCAGACCTTAATATTAAAGTATATTATAATATATTATAATACAGACATTAATATTGATAAACCCACAGTACCTCGACCTTTAACTTATATTCCCAGTTACTGTAAGAACACCACCAATCACTGGATAGATTATATAATTGGTCACACTGTAATGGAGTATTTAAATGAAACAATCATTCCACAGTTTTTGAACTACAAAGGGGTTAATGTAAATCAAATGTAATGAGCTTCCCTTGAACATAGGCTCTTGTGTCATGTGACATTGTTGGTTCTGATGAGCTTCCTCCAGGTATTCCCTCAGTTATAGGCAGGCCACAGACGATGCAGGGAATTCTGGGAGTAGTAGTCTCCCTGGCCATGCTGCAGGACACACTGTACTTTGAACAGTATTATGTGTATTATTGTCAGGTCTGATGCTATGTCCCCATCTTGCCCCCATAGATCCTCATCTGCAGAATTCTAGACTCTGATCCTCAGCTGTTCAACATTATCGCTAATTGAGTTACACTATTTAAGCCAGCTCGTATCAGTCTGTCTTTGCAAAGTACTTTGTCTAACTTTTTATGCACCTCTGCTTAGTTTTCTGGGTTGCTCTACTGTTGCTGACCTTGAACTACTGTTGTGTGTTTTTTGGCTCCTGCCTCACTCCTTTGTACCTCTGCCTGATTTTTTGCATACCTCTCCTGTTATCGACCTGAACTGTATTGTTGTATTTTTGCCCTTTGTCTTGCCCCACCCTGTTACTATTAAAACTTCTCTTTTTAATCTGCACTCTCTATATATCCTCATTCTCATTCTGAGCACACCAATACAATTATGCTTTTAGAGCCTTTGTGCTGGGAAACAAAATGCAGAGGAAAGCTTCTGCCACTTAGAATCAAAGAACAAAAAGAAATAACTGGCCATGTTTGATTCTTATACAACATTAATGCAGTTCTCTTGTTTCAAAATAAGGAATTCAAAGCAGGATGGGAAGGCAAGGTCTATGGTCAAATACTGATTTAAACAAGTAACATGAATGTGGATTCACACACTTGGCTGGTCAACAACGAACAAAACAAAAAGACAAACATAGTTTACACACACGTTAACAAGGGATGAAAAGAAGACACAGGTGCGGCAAATGACAAGAGAGAGGTGTGACACACAAATACTGACAGACAGCCACGATTAATACTAACCGGACACAATGAGGGGTGTGTGGCAGACACACAAACACACAGAACCATGACAAACATTACCCAGACAAATAAGGGAAAGGATATGTGATGGAGAGAGCATTTAAATTATACTGTACTTTACTGTACTTTGATAACAGTATTATGTTTATAACTGACTTTTTTGCTGACTGTATTGTGTTTATGAATTTTGAAGGAGCTCAATTCTCCTACTGGCATAGTGGTGAAATAGCATCCGAGAAATTGGCTGTGTATTGGCTTCGCTGTGTTTTGCTGTGTTTTCTATCCGTTTTCTCACGGATAGTTGCGCTAACACTTCTAATAAAGCCGTATTTAAATCACCATCTCATCTCAACACCATGCCTCCCCCTTCCCTTACAAAAACATGGTATATCTTGCATTTCTCACATATAAGTCATGAAAAAGAATGGATTAAAGCCTCATACAATGTGACATTAGTGCACATCATACAACATGAAATGTTATGTTGTGACACTACCATTTCAGCATTGTTAATAAGAAATATTTCTCCATTGAGTAATCTAAGTTGGCAGAGTGCACATAGGGTACCAGTCTGTACCAGTCTAATGGGTCAAGCAAGGTAGAACAAACTCTTGTAGAAAAGTTTCATAAAGTGGTTTCCTATCCAGGGAAAAAAACATCTTAATGGGTGTCAAAACACTGCCAAATATTTCTGATACTGTTCTTTAATCTGTTCTTTAATACTCCAGGGCAGAACTCTGCAACTGTCACAATATTTTTAATACACCTAGATAGTTATAGCTATAAAAAATCTGACTAGCTAAGATTAGTAATTGAGAAATTATCCATATTTATTAAGGGGTCAAAATAACCAGATGTATTTACTACGTAATCTAAAGTATAAGCTCACAGAAAGGGCAATATTCAATTATATACATTTCTGACACCGACAGAGTAACTTAGGCTATGTTCACACAGCAAGTAAACATAGCTAAAAAATGATTTACTGATCAAATCTAGTGATAGGTGATGACTTTCATCACCTAATTCTGAGAGGAACAAGAGCTTTTCAAAAATCAAGGATGCCACACAATGAAAATTGCAACAAACAAACTTCAAACTAACAAATAACGTCCATATATGTATATCACACAAATTAGGTTAGAGCATAAAATATAGAGCCATATGCTGGACCTTGAGAACTGGGTTAAGAAACCACATTAGAGTAGGAATGTTCACAAGAATTTTAGAAACTTGAGAAGTCAGAGAGGGCTGGTATATATATGCACAGTAGCTATGCAAACTATGTTGAAATTGGGCCTCATGGACTAAAAACCATATTTCGTCCTGTTTCCTACTACCCACCTATTCGATTATACTTACGTACGTGTTACTCCTACCATAAAAACCCAAATGCTTTGATTTTATTATCACAGTATACTACCTTAAAAAAACTCTCATGAATGCATTTTATACCCGAGTGAACCCCCCACGCTCCAGGGCTTGAAGCAGTCAGTCATTCTGTCACAGTGAGCAAGGGGGGGGGGGGGGGGGAGCTGAGAGAGCGGTGTGAACACTCCCTGAAATGTACTCTCTGAAATTTGAGTAATCAAAATTTCCTTTAGAAAACCATGAAGTGCGTCTCATTCTGAGACAGTTTTGTTCTGTTCGAGTGGTACGCCATTTATTAGAATTATTATTATAAAAATAGCTTCTAACATTAATTCATAGTAATAATTTCTGCACTGCAACAAGATATAATGTTTTAATAAGATATAATTCAACGCCCCAGTCATCTGGTTTGCTAGTCTAGGTCGAGCACAGCATAATGTGCTGTAAAATCACTCTATCCTGCTATGTGTATTAACTCTTTCCTCCATAACTTGTCATGCCCTTGTAAAAGAAAAAATAATTTTAAATGAACTTATGCATTATAACCATGTGTACGTTTATATGGGTACACAGTGACATCTACTGATCAGAAGGAGTACAGCCAGGGCTTAATTTGTAAATCAAACGTTGCCGGAACGCAAGCGTAAATTGTTACACTGGCGGTATAATATTTTGCCGGATCGAGGCAGACAGTTCCCGGAACGCACGCTTCAAAATGAAAGAGTTCCCGGATCTTGTTCCGGCAGGATCCGGCTCAAATTAAGCCCTGAGTACAGCATATTTTATAGTGCGGCCTCTTACTATATCCATTCCAGTTTGGTTTCGCTTCTGAAAAGGTACGGTAGGCTTGTGCATCTTCTTTTCTCTATTCAACTATTTATGAGTTTCGTTACTTGCAGACAAAAATTAACATGTTAAAAAAATGAATAAAATGAGCTTAGTTTAATTAGTATGCTTTAGTTCTACTAATGTTGTTTTTGTTGTATTATAAAAAAAGGGTTATCAGATGTAATTATTTTTTTGACCACAGCTAGTTATGCTAGCTGTGTGTTCCATGTGGTCTGATCCCTATATTAAGCTAATACGACTCCTTGGTGCCTTATAGCTGAGAGAGTGGAGAGGCACACATTGTAAAGGCCCATTTCTAGATGCAAAGTATCTAATTGAAATGCTGCATACCTCTACACTATGGGGTCAAAAGAGCACTCAAATGCAGGATAATTACAATGGCAGTTTCCAGTTTAAAAAAACTATTATAAATCACTGAAATGCTTAAAACAATGCTGTACAAAACTTGAATGACAATTTAAATGTATTGAAAGCTATTGTACTTTTTGGCATATGAATAATTTTTCCTCACTTGTTTGATAGAATGTCAGGGTTTCTCTTATTGGGTAGGAACAGAGGGGAGCTATTTGTGGTTAAAATTATGTGGGCTTACATGGTTTCCATTCCCAGGCAATAGTTCAGTGATGTCAGTCACAGTTTTTACTTAAAAGTATAGCAGTGATTGCATAACACCCACTGTGACATTTGAAGGGTGTTCCATGCATGCATACTTTTTCAGTTAAATATATGGCTTAGGCTTTTGGTCATTTTCCATTCAGCAGAATAGTTTTTCATTGTATTTGATGGCATTTGATGACACCTTTGTTGGTTAAAACTAACAGTGCACACCTCCCGCAAGGTATTTTCAATAGCCCTTCCTTGTATCATCAAGGTGGATTCTGGGAGAACCAGAATGTCATGTTAAAATCTGACCATAGGTATTGACCGAAAGAATGAGATCGCAAATACACGCTGCTGAAATTAGCTTTCTCCTCAGGGTGTCCAGGCTCTCCCTTAGAGATAAGGTGAGGAATATTGTCATCCAGGATAGAGTAGAGCTGCTGTTCCTTCATGTAGCCAGGAGCCTATTGAGGTGGTTTGGGCATCTGGTCTGGACACCCCCAGGGCGCCTCCCTGGTGTGGTGATCTGGGCATGTCCAACTGAATACAGCCGAGCTAAACTATCAAGTTGAAAGTCATCATAGTTTGCTTACCCATTTTGACCCAGTTCCCAACCCAATTTTAAGAATAGATTAACGGCGATAATTTTTATATCGCCTGATAATAGTATCAAATTAACGAACGCCGTTAACGCCGTTAACGGCCCACCACTAGTCTGAAGGTAGATGTAAAAAGTCTGATGTTGAATGTTGTCAGTGGTTATGCTCCACAGGTTGGATGTGAGGTAGACATTTGGATGTGATTTGGATGTGATTGTGCCAGCGGGAACAGGCGGCGTCCGCTGGCGGGCAGCGGGAACGGGAACCGGCGTCTGCTGGCGGGCAGTGGGAACGGGCGGCGTCCGCTGGCGGGCAGCGGGAACGGGCGGTGTCCACTGGCGGGCAGCGGGAATGGGCGCCGGCGTGGACGACCTCTCCTGGGTTGCGGGGATGGGCGTCGGCGTGGACAACCTCTCCTTGGTCACGGGGACGGGAACCGTGGTAGACCTCCTCCGGGTCACTGGGACAGGCCACCGAGGTGAGGAGATGCGTTCAGAGGGCGTGGCCGCCGCCCTAACGTTCTCGGGGGGCGTGGCCGCCGCCCTGACGTCCTTGGGGGGCGTGACCACCGCGCTGACGTCCTCGGGGGGCGTGACCACCGCACTGACGTCCTCGGGGGTCGTGACCACCGCGCTGACGTCATTGGGGGTCGTGACCACCGCGCTGACGTCATTGGAGGGTGTGACCGCCATACTGACGTCATCGGGGGGCGTGATCGCCATACTGACGTCATCGGGGGGCGTGACCGCCATACTGACGTCCTCCCAGGTTTCAGCCTGCCACTCCTTGGTTGAGTGGCTAGTACGTCCCCCCAAAAATATCTTGGGGAGCCCTCGGGGAGTGGCTTCTGGGATCAGCAGAGGGAGGTCCTCTTCCACGGGGTCCTGGGTAAGCCTGGAAGAACAGACACACAAGCCCCTCGGTGGCTCTCTCTGCGATGGCTCCGCCTCCTCTGAGGCATCGGGAGCTTGCAGCAGCCATCGAGAGCCAACCGAGGGTTAAGCCAACGCTCGTCTGTGCATTCAATCCGTCTGCCCGCAACTTGCACTACAGGTTGTTCCTCCCCGTAGTGTTTGCCAAGCCGGGCAGACTCACAGCGCTCGATAGAAGTCTCATCACGAAAGCTAGTCAAAACTGAAAGTGACTGCGCTTTCCTCGGTCTGCGACGAGATTTCCTTGTTCCCACAGTGCCAGGGGTATTCCTGTCTTTGGCTCGTTCGCCCTGTAACACACGAGAGTTAAACTGCATGGGAGCAGCCAACAACTCGTTACAGCGACTAAACTCACTGGAGTCTCGCTCCCTCGCTGTGTCCTTGTACGATCCGTGGTTATGTAACGCAGCACTCGCTGCGGAATGGGGAGACGGACACAAATGCTGAGGAGAGCGAGATTTATTCATGGGAATACCAAACTCAGAGTCGTACAGACAGGCAGGGGTCATAGCAGGCAGGCAATCCAGACATGAAACACTAATCGACATCTTGAACAAGAACAGGGAAGACTCACGGACCAGGTAGGAACGAACGGGTATGGGAAACACAGGGCAGAACAGGAAACAACGACCAGGGATAGAACAGGCTGACAGCACAACGCTCGAACTGACGGATCAAACAAAACCATGGATAACTAGACCGGGGGAATACTGGGACTTATATACATTGAAACTAAACTAGGGACATGTGACGGCAATGACACGGGGGCGTGGTAACAAACAAGGAATCACGGAGACAAACAAGCAGGGCGGGATGAACAGGCACGGAACACAGACACGAGGGAGTCCGGAGTGACGACTAAGGGAGGGGGGCGCAGTCATATGTGACAAAAGAAAAGCAGAAAGTGTACCCAAGACATTTAGCACAAATTACGTGATGTATGTGTATGTGTGAGTGTGTGTTTATGTGTAACCTAGTAGTGCAACATAGGATAAATGTATGGAATGTACTTACCAGCAAGGGTAGAAAGCTGCGACAACATTCCGCCAGAGGCAGGCAGAGAAAGACCTGGGAATTCCACCCACCCACGGCCCCCCAGGAGCAGTGGAGTCCCAGGGCAGCACTTCCCCGAGACCCACGCATGCCCGTCCCCACAGGCAGGAGAGTGAGAACCCCGGACAGCGCCCCCACAGCCAAAGAGCCCAGGTCCAGGGGAACCAGAGGAAACAGAGCCCAAACCCCCCCCCCCCCCCCCTCTGGAGCGGAGCAGTAACCACAGGGGAGTGGACCGGACACGACTAGCCCCCGACCCAGAAACAGCCATCCTCACTCATACACTCAAACTCATATATGAATTTGCCCATATACACCCACACAACCCCTTTTATACCCCCCTACCATGCACACACCCACACCCATCCCCATACACACACGCGCCCCCAAACTCACCCTCACATGTAGACCCTCACACATATACACCTACACGCACATGCACATTCAACCCAACGTAACTTCTTCCACACATCCGACCACACCCATATACACAACCCAATATATACACACATACCCATATATTCCCCCCAACATGTACTCATTCATCTACCTGTACAAAAAGAGACAAGGACAAAGATACACATACATCCTAACCAACACACCCTTCGTGGCAGGGGCAGATGGCTGGACCCCCAACATGTACTCATTCAATCTACCTGTACAAAAAGAGACAAGGACAAAGATACACATACATCCTAACCAACACACCCTCCGTGGCGGGGGCAGATGGCTGGACCAGCAAGGATCGGTAGTAGTTTTCAGGACGCTACCAGCCCAGCCACGCGCTATCGACCCACCCCCACCCCGGCAGGGAGCAGGAAACGGGTGAAGGAAGGTCTTCCCACCCCTCCATCCCCAAAGCTGTGTAGGTGTTGGTTTATATGCATGTGTTGTAGTGTGTGATACTATGGTGCTGTTAAAATTGAGGGGACAGG
This sequence comes from Brachyhypopomus gauderio, assembly GCF_052324685.1. Taxonomy (NCBI): domain Eukaryota; kingdom Metazoa; phylum Chordata; class Actinopteri; order Gymnotiformes; family Hypopomidae; genus Brachyhypopomus; species Brachyhypopomus gauderio. The sequence goes on from NW_027506889.1 coordinate 104,151, forward strand.
TGTGTGTGTGTGTATGTGTGTATGTGTGGGGGGTGGGTGGGTGGTAATGCGTAGGTCCAGAGTGAATGGTCCTCTGGAAGAGGAGAGCCAGCTTGCTAGCTGGCTCATTGAGCACTGAGCTTCACTGCCCCACCAGCTCGAGGCAGGGAGTGGTCGACCAGGGGAGACCGGGCAGGCACCTCTCTCCGTCACCGCATCCAAGCCCAGATCCCCACCACCCCCACCACAGAGAACAGCCGGTCCGGACATCCACATACACTTAAACACATATTCTCTTCCGCATACGTATACACCCACACACATTCATCCCTTTTATATATCTCCATACAAAATATACACCCCCACACGTTTGTCCCATATACACAACACACCTATGTAATCACCCACAGCCATATCAATCGCACATCAAACGACAGCAGACATCCACAGGATTTAAGACAAGCTGGTCTGAGTCCGGAACCCTGCGCCCCTGGCCCACCCCAGATACACCCAACAGCCACCGCCCCACTCCCACCATCCAGGCACCTCAGAGCCCCAAGGCCCAGACCCATCACACACTCTGCCAGCTTGTAATCTTAATCCAACCACGCTGTTTGTAAGGATGTACGAATCATGGGTTGATCCAGGCCACCATTTTTGCATCACAGATTCTTTGCACGTTTATGGAAAGAAAGTGCTTTCTATTCACTTAAGCATATTTCTCCTCAGATGTTGCCTTTATAGAAATGTGTGTGCAGTCGATCTCTCCAATTACATTAGGGAAACGGCTATCACTGCAAATTGTGCTTTAATGTTTGCCTGGTCAACCCTATCATATGGGAACTTTAGATACCTAGCTAACATGCAGATGATCCCATCCAAAACATCTGGCATGGCACGGCTCAATGATGACTGGGATATCCCCAACCGGTCTGCCAGTTCTCTTTGAAACGAGCCAGTTGCCAGGAAGCTGAGCGTTGTCAGCACCTGTAAAGGAACTGGCAATACGCAACTCCTCGTCGTTTCTCTCTCCAAAACTAAACCCAACTCAGCACAGAGTTCCAAGAGGACAGCTCTTGGAAATCTGAAACGGCGTATAAGCCAGTCATCATCATGGGCCAAAAAATCATAATGGTCACGGAAAACGCGTTCTCGGCGAATTCAGCCATTAGAAATATCTTCCAGTAATACCAACGCTGCCATCTCCCAAGAACTCCAGATGAACATTTCATGCATGTTTATATAATCTAGACTAAGTGAAACACGTTGAATGATTATTTCAGTAAGGCAATAAAATTGTCTGATTAATTTACTGTTTAATTGTCTGATTAATTTACTTAATTTTACCCAATAAGGGCTTACTACAATGTGTGCGTAAGTTGTAATTTTAGTCCATCACCTCTAATTGTCGCCAAATTACAAAAAACACATTAGAAACATACGTAAGCCTGAAGTGAAAGTTCCGTGGGGGTACGCACTTTCTCACGTTCTGACCATTTGCGAGAAACATAGCATACGCAATGTTTTTGTACGTACGCACCGTTAGTACATGAGGCTCCTGGTTATTATGACCTTTTTTTTTGAGGTCAGTAGTAGAGCTCCTGACTGAACACTCGTTTACTTTCTAATGAGACATTCATTAGCCATGTCTCAGATCATATAGATTTTTTAATCAATACTAATACTTCTATTGAAATTTCTACATCTACAATGTGGGAAACGTTTAAAGCATACATAAGAGGTATTATAATTTTAGTCATCTCACGAGAGACGTTTGAGAAGGATGAGACACGGTGAAACTAACAAAACATATTTCTGAACCTATTCTAATAACCTTTATGTGACGGGCAGGGTGTGCGAACTAAAAGGAAGCGATCACGCCAAGTCTCAGGGAAAAAGGATGGTTTAATAGAAAGTGTACAAACCAAAATCCCGTGCAATATCTCCAAATTACCACTAGCAAGACTGAAATTTCAGGATCTCCAGGACATCACCCCTCCTTCTTGCCAGCAATTAGCCATCCTTTTATTATGCAAATGCGGAGCACTGAGGCAGCAGGTCAAACACTAATATGGCTAAAAGTACGAGGAGTTTCGCAGGCAAACCGCGCAGACCCCTGCTCTCCTTTCCACAGAAAACCAGCTCATCTGTATATCACAGCTTCAAGAAGCAATTCAAAAGTTACAACCCGTGAAACTATCTTTTTTTATAGCGCAAAGGTAATTATTCCTATGATGAATAGGAATTAATCTTTTGGTTTGAATCTCGCTAAACATTCTAACTGAAATAAATCTTCGCGATAAAGAATAAACGTTGTATTTGTAGTAGGCGTACGTGCTGTGCGATTTTCACGCAGATGGGAATTTTAGTTACTCAAAAGTGTTCTGAGGGCAGAACGAAAAATGATTGGTTCGGAGAGATAACCAATCACATTGTAGAGGAGGCGGGAGCGAAAAAGGCGGGAGCGCCCCCAAAAATCGAAAACCGACGGGACCAAAAAAAAAAAAACAAAGAACTGTTGCGCCTGAGAAATTTACCAAAAGGTAAGAATTTTTCATTTCGATTTGTTTTAATTGCTTATTTGGGCTTATATCGATGAGTTAGGTTGAATCAAGTAAGGTAACCTTATAAGGCTAACGAGGTAAACACTAGCTAGCTAATTTTTAACCTCGATTAACAGTAGTTTCACTAACGTTAGCTAGCTAGCTAGCAATTTCAATTACGTCTGAACGCCAACATTATTTACAGACTAATAAAAACATAGTTAGCTAGCTTGATATAGTAGATGTAGTTAGGGAATTAGCATGTAACACTTGCATTTTAGTGCTTAGCTAGCTTCCTAGCTAGATTTCCTATTTGTCATTGACAGTGAAAAATCCCAGTGTTGACTCGCCAATAGCTTTTCTAGCTATTTTAAATATGCGTTAGCAGCGGGTTTTTTTGCTAAACGAGCCAGATAAATGTAGCGTGTAGTGTAGTGCTGCTCTTAAGGCAGGAGAAATGTACCGTATAGTGTAGTGCTGCTCTTAAGGCAGGAGAAATGTACCGTATAGTGTAGTGCTGCTCTTGAGGCAGGAGAAATGTACCGTATAGTGTAGTGCTGCTCTTAAGGCAGGAGAAATGTACCGTATAGTGTAGTGCTGCTCTTAAGGCAGGAGAAATGTACCATATAGTGTAGTGCTGCTCTTAAGGCAGGAGAAATGTACCGTATAGTGTAGCGCTGCTCTTAAGGCGGGAGAAATGTACCGTATAGTGTAGCGCTGCTCTTAAGGCACGAGAAATGTACCGTATAGTGTAGTGCTGCTCTTAAAGCAGGAGAAATGTACCGTATAGTGTAGTGCTGCTCTTGAGGCAGGAGAAATGTACCGTATAGTGTAGTGCTGCTCTTAAGGCAGGAGAAATGTACAGTATAGTGTAGTGCTGCTCTTAAAGCGGGAGAAATGTACCGTATAGTGTAGTGCTGCTCTTGAGGCAGGAGAAATGTACCGTATAGTGTAGTGCTGCTCTTGAGGCAGGAGAAATGTACCGTATAGTGTAGTGCTGCTCTTGAGGCAGGAGAAATGTACCGTATAGTGTAGTGCTGCTCTTAAGGCAGGAGAAATGTACCGTATAGTGTAGCGCTGCTCTTAAGGCGGGAGAAATGTACCGTATAGTGTAGCGCTGCTCTTAAGGCACGAGAAATGTACCGTATAGTGTAGTGCTGCTCTTAAAGCAGGAGAAATGTACCGTATAGTGTAGTGCTGCTCTTAAGGCAGGAGAAATGTACCGTATAGTGTAGTGCTGCTCTTAAGGCAGGAGAAATGTACCGTATAGTGTAGTGCTGCTCTTAAGGCAGGAGAAATGTACCGTATAGTGTAGTGCTGCTCTTAAGGCAGGAGAAATGTACCATATAGTGTAGTGCTGCTCTTAAGGCAGGAGAAATGTATCGTATAGTGTAGTTGTAACGTTTCTCGCGCTGCGTAGCGAGGAGACGGACACAAATGCTGAGAGGAGCGAGATTTATTAAAGGAAATACCATACTCATCGTCAGATAGCCAGGCAGGGTCGATAGCAGGAGGGCAGTCCGAGAAACACGCAAAGACAGGCATTACAAGACAGGGAGCACGGGAAACAGGAGAAACACAAAAACGGTCGGGTACAGAGAACAGCAATGGGACAGACACGATCACAAATCAATTCAAAATACCGGACAAAGGACAAGGGAGACTCAGGGGCTTAAATACATGGAAGCTAACTACGAGCAGGTGTAGACAATGATACAGGGGCGTGGCAATAAACAAGGGAATTACGAGACAAACGAGTGGGGCGGGATGAACAGATACGGAACACAGACACGAGGGGTTCGGAGTGACAGCTAACGGAGGGGGACACGGTCATACGTGACAGTAGTGTTGCTCTTAAGGCAGAGGATGTATATTGTATAGTATAGAATATTTAGAATAGGTCTTTGAATGTTACTTTATTTTAATTTATTTTATTTTATTTGTTTAGGGAAAGAAATGGAGAATATTTGGATTGAAGGTGTCAAACGAAAGCTGAAGAAGCTAACAGATCCTGAGATTATCCAAGACGTTGTTGTTATTTTTGAAGAGGAGAAGAACTTTATGCAGTCTTGTATCAAAAAATTGGAAGAGGAAACTCACAGCTACTTTAAATCTCCTGTATGTACTCGAAAGGGCTACTACTATTATGCCTGTGAGAGATCCAATAAAGCAACAGGAAATAGCAAAGGGAAACCAACCAAAACCAGGGCTAACTCTTGCAGGGCATATGTCTCTTTCAGTATAATCAAAGATGCTGGATTCACAGGTGCTGTGGTGCATAAAATGCTCAAACACAATGGACATGATGTTGGCATTCAAGAAGAAAGTGTAAAAAATCGGATTGATCCAGAGCTACAGGCTTTCATTGATATGTGGCTTGAACAAGGGCTATCAGTCTCGGAAACACTTCTGAAAAGTGTGGAATGGGCAGAACGGCATGGACATATGGACAAACACAATCGTCGATACTATGTTACACCAGATGATATAAGAACAATCAAAAAAAGCATCAATGCCCTAATTTTTCCTGACGTGAAAGACTGTGTCAGTGTTGACATTCTAGCCACATCAAAGCTAAAGGAAAACATTTGTTTTTACCAGCCTTTAAGTGATGAAAAACCCTTGATAATTGTAGTACAGACACCCTGGCAGAAACAGCTTCTAAAAGAACATCCACATCCCATGATGTTCATGGACGCCACCTACAAAAGCATGACTTCGTATGGCTATGCGTTTTATGCACTTCTTATCACTAATAGTATTGGAAGAGGTGTTCCATTTGCATACTTCATTATCAGTCAGGAATCAACAGCCACACTCTCTCTCTGCCTGGAAAAACGTTCTAGTCATAACCCTGGCTTTCTTCCCAGGTCAGTAAACTAATGCTTTTATTTTGGATTTTACAGTCTATATATATGACAGGAGATGTTTATTTACCCCCTTTGCTGCCCGCGTTGCATATTTTTCAAATCCTAAAGATTTTTTCAAATAATTTCTAATACAGTGTATCACAACAGTGAGTATACCCCTCACATTTCTGCAGATATTTAAGTATATTTTCATGGGACAACAGACAAAATTACACTTTGACACAATTAACAGTAGTGCAGCTTATATAACAGTGTAAATTTATTCTTCCCTCAAAATAACTCAATTTACAGCTATTAATGTCTAATACAGATACACTGTCTAATGTCTATTTAATGTCTAATACAGATACACTGAATATTTATTTCATTTCATTTCTTTGTAGGTCAGTGATGATTGACAAGGACCTGAAGGAGCTCAATGCCATAAGACAGATTTTTCCTTCAGCAAAGGTCCTCATTTGCTGGTTTCATGTACTGCAGGTAGATTTCAGACCAATTTTAGAAATTTATGTTACTGCAAATTACTGCTGGTGACATAAAGGGTAAAACAGTAAATATTTTTTGTAATATTTCATAATATTTTAAATCCATAAACATCACAACCATGATGTAAATCTTCTGATTTCTTTTAACATGTAGGCTGTGCATAGGTGGTTGATAAAAAGGGATGGAGGGAACCTGTCAGTGGAGAAGAGAAATATGGTGATTCAAGCAATGGTGACAATGAAGATGTGCTTATCAGTAAGACTCTTTGACACATATACATTTAATAGGGAAACTTTGGAAAAGAAGTCACCCGTATAATAGCCCAGATCTTAATATTTTGCTATTGTCACGCTACGGTCCCCAAACCCTTCCTTTGGGGCGTGTGTTAACGTTGTCTGCGTCTATTCGTCTGCGTATGTGTACCTCCGTGGGTGCGGGTGGTTATTTAATTAAAATTAAATAATTTTAAATGTGTCATATTTTTCATTAATATTAGTTGAAAAATGCAAACACCAGAAATGGGTTGACATAAAAACTCTAGTCTGTAAAACAAATTTATTTAAACATTTCAGAAACACACATCAAATACAAATATATTTTTCTTAAAAAACAGCAGTCTGCTGTTCCTGCTTTTGCAGTATTTGCTGTGTATACGTGTGCAACAACTTCCTGTGCATGTTAGTTATATACAGTGTATATATATATATATATATATATATATATATATATATATATATATATATACACACATGGTGGGGGAAGAGCATTCTTTCTCTTGATTACCTTTTCCTCAGCCTTTTAAGTGATGTCCTCCTCCCCAACTTTTACGACAAGAGGGGCCCCTGGTCGCCGTGGTGAAGTGGCCTTGCCTATCTCCACTACAACACTTTAGTCTCAATTATGTTAAGACAAACTTGCCTTAAGATTATCTACTCCTGTTTTCCCTGGCTTCAGTTTGTAAGATCTTGTAATGTTGTAAACATGCTCATTTAAAGTTTTTGTTTTTCAGGAAGAGGAGTTTAATAACACTTCTGCCACAAAGTGCAAAGAGCTGGATTCCAACCTTGGTAGTGCACATGTATCTACCTACTTGAAGACTCAGTGGATTTCTTGTGGGGAGCTGTGGTCCAGTTTTGGTAGATTATTCAATCACGAAAACAGCGAGACAAACAACAAGGCAGAGAGGTAGGATTATACCTGTTTCTTGTAAGAAGGAACATTCCTTCTCATCACTGAAGCACATTCACAATTCCATAGGCAAATGAATGTCTTTTATAAAATCAACATGCACACCCATACTAAAACACGAAATGACAAAGATAACTATTTTTAGGAAGTGTATTGCCTGAGATTCATATTTTACATTACCATGATGTGCCAACCCAGTCTGGGCACTTTTAAAAAACTTACTCCAAAATCTAGATTCTCTATCTGAAACATGCTGGTATTAAAAAACTAAATTTCATTGGTCATAGATTACTTAAAACGTAACTAATAATAATATTTCAAATGTATTTACTGTTCTGATGCTGTTGATTTACTGTGGTAATGTGGTTATTTCTTCCTTTCATAGATTCTTTCTCACAATGAAATATCAGTTCCTGAAGGGGAACGCTAACAGGCGGATAGATCAGCTCCTTTGCTTGCTGTGTGGCAATGTTCAGAAATATTACTGGTATGTAAGATTATTGTAGCATTTACTATTGTCTTAAAAAACAAAGTGTCCATATTGTATTAGATGTTTCCTGCTACACTGAATGGAAATGGAAATCAATTTGACTGATTGCTTCTGATTTTTTGTTTTTTCTTAAGTTACATGGATGACCTAGCAGACATTGGACGAATCAAGGGAGTCAATACCGATGACTTCTCTAATGCGGTCCAGTCTATGATTGAGAAGGGACTAGACTCAAAAGTTAACATAACTGAAACTGGAACCTGTTTTGTTCCACCTGATACGAGTGCACAGTCTCACAGTGTTGATTTGGTGATGGTCAAGTGTGACTGCAGAAGATCCAAAAGTGGTTCTATGTGCAAACATATTGTTTTCTCAAGAGTAGTGGCACAGCAGCAAGGAATAGATATTCAAGACCTCAGGACTGCTGTTGCTAGAAAAATCATTGATAATCATTCATACATCTTAGATGATAATAACCTAACAGTCTTTCATAGCGATGGGAGTGTAGGAATTCTCAATCACAAAAGTCCACAATTTTGTACATGTGTAGCTAATAGTCACAGTGAGAAATGTGTCTGTATTTTAGTTCACAACATCCTCTACCTGCCACCGACACCTTGCAAGTTGATCTTAAATGATGCAGATTGGCAGAAAAAAAACAAGCCAAATACAAAAGCTGAACTGCAGGCCATGTTGATGGACCTAATTGAATGGAGCCAATCAGACAAGTATACTGAGAACAGGGAGCTGTACAAGATGGTGGAGAGGTCACACAAACTAGTTTTTTCAAACTTCAGCATTCAGTCAAGGAAAAGAAAAACAACTGCACTACATGCCTATCGGCAACAAGTAAAAAAGGCAAGATGTACAGTCAGTATGAATTACGTTTGTAGACAGAAAAGCAGAGCGAAACAAAGGAAAAATAAAAATTAGAGCTGCAACACATTTGAAAGAATTTAAGTCCATAGTGGAACATAGTGATAGTGAACATAGTGTATTTAAATTTTCTGTACATGACAGCTGTACAGTGTGGCAGTCAATTTAACCCTTCGGTTTTGTTGACCTCACGTTTTTTACTTTAGTGTTCCCGGTCTTCAGAGACCGGTCTGTTTTAACACACAAAAAAAAATTTCACCACCTTGCAAACATAGGCATAACGTGTGTGTGTCTGTAGGTGTGTGTGTAGGTGTGTCTGTGTGTGTGTAGGTGTGTGTGTGTGTGTGTGTGCGTGTCTGTGTGTGTTTAGGTGTGTGTGTCTGTGTGTGTGTGTGTGTGTGTGTGTGTGTGTGTGTGTGTGTGTTTAGGTGTGTGTGTGTAGGTGTGTGAGTGAGTGAGAGTGTGTGTGTGTCTGTGTGTGTGTGTGTGCACGCGTGCATGTGAATTCATGCACATGAGTGGCATGTCACACTCAGATCAGAGTGTGCCTTGCAAACATAGGCATAACATGTGTGTGTGTCTGTGTCTGTAGGTGTGTGTGTAGGTGTGTCTGTGTGTGTAGGTGTGTGTGTGTGTGAGTGAGTGAGTGAGTGTGTGTGTGTCTGTGTGTGTTTAGGTGTGTGTGTGTCTGTGTGTGTTTAGGTGTGTGTGTAGGTGTGTGAGTGAGTGTGTGAGTGAGTGAGTGTGTGTGTGTGTGTGAATTCATCACACTCAGATCAGAGTGTGCCTTGCAAACATAGGCATAACATGTGTGTGTGTCTGTGTGTGTAGGTGTGTGTGTGTCTGTGTGTGTAGGTGTGTGTGTGTGTGAATTCATCACACTCAGATCAGAGTGTGCCTTGCAAACATAGGCATAACATGTGTGTGTGTCTGTGTGTGTAGGTGTGTGTGTGTCTGTGTGTGTAGGTGTGTGTGTGTGTGAATTCATCACACTCAGATCAGTGTGCCTTGCAAACATAGGCATAACATGTGTGTGTGTCTGTAGGTGTGTGTGTATGTGTGTCTGTGTGTGTGTGTGAATTCATGCACATGAGTGGCATGTCACACTCAGATCAGAGGGGCCTTGCAAACATAGGCATAACGTGTGTGTGTGTCTGTCTGTGTGTGTAGGTGTGTGTGTATATGTGTGTGTCTGTGTGTGTGTAGGTGTGTGTGAGTGAGTGAGTGAGCGAGTGAGTGTCTGTGTGTATAGGTGTGTGTGTGTCTGTGTGTGTTTAGGTGTGTGTGTGTAGGTGTGTGTGTGTGTTTAGGTGTCTGTATAGGTGTGTGTGTGTGAGAGAGCGAGTGTGTGTGTGTGTGTGTAGGTGTGTGTCTGTGGGGGTGTGTGTAGGTGTGTGTGTAGGTGTGTGTAGGTGTGTGTGTGTGAGTGTGTATGGGGATGTTTTCTGTCTCATAGATGAATATATTCTGAATACCCATTCACTTCCTGTGACGGTCACGCTTGACCGGCAACAACACAGATGTAAAACATTGGTTTAAAACACTCAAAATTCAATGAAAAAGATGATCATCACTTTTATATGTTCCAGTGCATAGTGTGGAGGATGGCATAAGGCCTTGTAGCAATCAGATGTAAAACACAATATTTATGAGTGGTTTAAGTTGTAAATCGGTCAGATTTGACCTGAACACGACAGGAGGGTAAAGACTAAATACAAATAAAATGGGAAGAAAACCTTGCTCCTCTTGAGTCTTTATTTAAACACTTCTTTCCACTTTAACATACATGTTTTTTCCATGTTCCTATCAACAATGTACTCACAAATTATGTAAATATGCAAGGACATAAAGTAATAAACTATTTTTGCAAATACAAAATAAAGAGGTAAAAAAAAAAACCTACTCATCTGTGTAATCAATTGATTTCAGTGCTCTCATTTTTTCTTTAAGACATGCATCAATTAATGCAAAAGTGCCTTTTATAACAGCAGGGCCAAGACCATGAGTTGACAGATCAAATGTTTCCCAATTGGCCTCTAAAGCATTCTTTACAGCATCCAACGTCTTCCTGCAATTGAAATGAAAAACAGTGTTTAACTTTAATTAATATTTAAACTGATCATTGATTCTTTCAGTTAATGCCACACATAGTATTTCTTTATTACCTACAGTCCTCTGTTTTGGCCATGGCAGCATGGACATTGCCACTTTCCATCAAGGCTTGACCCACTTTTTTCTGTGGGATGAATTTTGTTGCCAGGTACATTATGTCACCAGCTAGGTCACTGCATTCATCTAAAATGTAATAATTGCACTTAACACAAATATTTAAAATACATAACAGGTAAATAAACCATGTTGGGATGTGTAGACTGTAAACTGTGTGTAAAATGTGTAAACTGCTGGCTAAGCTAATGTTAAAGATACAAAGTAATTTACATACACTCAAGGTAATTATTTACATACACGTATAGAAACAAAAGTAGAATTATATAAACATCAGATACCTCATCAGATACTTCATTGTTGCTCTCTATAAGGGATTGAAAACTTCCCACATAAAGTGGATAGGGCCCAACACTTCCAATTTTGGTCTCCCTTCCTCCAGACATCACAGTTTGTAAGACTGCATCGGTAAAGGTTTAATGTTAAAACATTTTGCAAAGATTGTTGTATAAAATTTACAAGCCTATACATTTCTCTCATATGCCAAATAGCTCTCTTAAAATGCTACCACACTGGAAGACATCCCTTGTATTGTTTATACCTAATTAACATGGTATGTTATTAAAAGGCACATGCACTTCATGCTGCAAGTTCATGCTTACCATTCATTTTTCCCTGCAGACAGTTGACGATTCCTTGAAAATATAAAGAAATAAAAAGACGGATTAGTATTAAAAAAAACAGTTTTCAATATAATTCTAAATCACATTGACTAAAGATCATTTTAATCAACCTCCATAAACAAATTATGACACAAACAATATAGTATCTGTGAAAACAAATATCTGTTAACACAATAGTTGGTCTCAGCTTAGCCACTATAAGCACCTCTGCCTTAAGAGCAGCACTACACTATACGGTACATTTCTCCTGCCTTAAGAGCAGCACTACACTATACGGTACATTTCTCCTGCCTTAAGAGCAGCACTACACTATACGGTACATTTCTCCTGCCTTAAGAGCAGCACTACACTATACGGAAAATTTATCTCGCCTTAAGAGCAGCACTACACTATACAGTACATTTCTCCTGCCTCAAGAGCAGCACTACACTATACTGTACATTTCTCCTGCCTTAAGAGCAACACTACACTATATGGTACATTTCTCGTGCCTTAAGAGCAGCGCTACACTATACGGTACATTTCTCCTGCCTTAAGAGCAGCGCTACACTATACGGTACATTTCTCCTGCCTTAAGAGCAGCACTACACTATACGGTACATTTCTCCTGCCTTAAGAGCAGCACTACACTATACGGTACATTTCTCCTGCCTTAAGAGCAACACTACACTATATGGTACATTTCTCGTGCCTTAAGAGCAGCGCTACACTATACGGTACATTTCTCCTGCCTTAAGAGCAGCACTACACTATACGGTACATTTCTCCTGCCTTAAGAGCAGCACTACACTATACGGAAAATTTCTCTCGCCTTAAGAGCAGCACTACACTATACGGTACATTTCTCCTGCCTTAAGAGCAGCACTACACTATACGGAAAATTTCTCTCGCCTTAAGAGCAGCACTACACTATACGGTACATTTCTCCCGCTTTAAGAGCAGCACTACACTATACGGTACATTTCTCCCGCTTTAAGAGCAGCACTACACTATACTGTACATTTCTCCTGCCTTAAGAGCAGCACTACACTATACGGTACATTTCTCCTGCCTTAAGAGCAGCACTACACTATACGGAACATTTCTCCTGCCTCAAGAGCAGCACTACACTATACGGTACATTTATCCTGCCTTAAGAGCAGCACTACACTATACGGTACATTTCTCCTGCCTCAAGAGCAGCACTACACTATACGGTACATTTCTCCTGCCTCAAGAGCAACACTACACTATACGGTACATTTCTCCCGCTTTAAGAGCAGCACTACACTATACGGAACATTTCTCCCGCCTTAAGAGCAGCACTACACTATACGGTACATTTCTCCCGCCTTAAGAGCAGCACTACACTATACGGTACATTTCTCCCGCCTTAAGAGCAGCACTACACTATACGGTACATTTCTCCTGCCTTAAGAGCAGCACTACACTATACGGTACATTTCTCCTGCCTTAAGAGCAGCACTACACTATACGGTACATTTCTCCTGCCTTAAGAGCAGCACTACACTATACGGAAAATTTCTCTCGCCTTAAGAGCAGCACTACACTATACAGTACATTTCTCCTGCCTCAAGAGCAGCACTACACTATACTGTACATTTCTCCTGCCTTAAGAGCAACACTACACTATATGGTACATTTCTCGTGCCTTAAGAGCAGCGCTACACTATACGGTACATTTCTCCTGCCTTAAGAGCAGCGCTACACTATACGGTACATTTCTCCTGCCTTAAGAGCAGCACTACACTATACGGTACATTTCTCCTGCCTTAAGAGCAGCACTACACTATACAGTACATTTCTCCTGCCTTAAGAGCAACACTACACTATACGGAAAATTTCTCTCGCCTTAAGAGCAGCACTACACTATACGGTACATTTCTCCTGCCTTAAGAGCAGCACTACACTATACGGAAAATTTCTCTCGCCTTAAGAGCAGCACTACACTATACGGTACATTTCTCCCGCTTTAAGAGCAGCACTACACTATACGGTACATTTCTCCCGCTTTAAGAGCAGCACTACACTATACGGAAAATTTCTCTTGCCTTAAGAGCAGCACTATACGGTACATTTCTCCTGCCTTAAGAGCAGCACTACACTATACGGAAAATTTCTCTCGCCTTAAGAGCAGCACTACACTATACGGTACATTTCTCCCGCTTTAAGAGCAGCACTACACTATACGGTACATTTCTCCCGCTTTAAGAGCAGCACTACACTATACTGTACATTTCTCCTGCCTTAAGAGCAGCACTACACTATACGGTACATTTCTCCTGACTTAAGAGCAGCACTACACTATACGGAACATTTCTCCTGCCTCAAGAGCAGCACTACACTATACGGTACATCTCTCCTGCCTCAAGAGCAGCACTACACTATACGGTACATTTCTCCTGCCTCAAGAGCAGCACTACACTATACGGTACATTTCTCCCGCTTTAAGAGCAGCACTACACTATACTGTACATTTCTCCTGCCTTAAGAGCAGCACTACACTATACGGTACATTTCTCCTGCCTTAAGAGCAGCACTACACTATACGGAACATTTCTCCTGCCTCAAGAGCAGCACTACACTATACGGTACATTTCTCCTGCCTCAAGAGCAGCACTACACTATACGGTACATTTCTCCTGCCTCAAGAGCAGCACTACACTATACGGTACATTTCTCCTGCCTCAAGAGCAGCACTACACTATACAGTACATTTCTCCTGCCTTAAGAGCAGCACTACACTATACGGAACATTTCTCCTGCCTTAAGAGCAGCACTACACTACACGCTACATTTATCTGGCTCGTTTAGCAAAAAAAAAAACCCGTTGCTAACGCATATTTAAAATAGCTAGAAAAGCTATTGGCGAGTCAACACTGGGATTTTTCACTGTCAATGACAAATAGGAAATCTAGCTAGGAAGCTAGCCAAGCACTAAAATGCAAGTGTTACATGCTAATTCCCTAACTACATCTACTATATCAAGCTAGCTAACTATGTTTTTATTAGTCTGTAAATAATGTTGGCGTTCAGACGTAATTGAAATTGCTAGCTATCTAGCTAACATTAGTGAAACTACTGTTAATCGAGGTTAAAAATTAGCTAGCTAGTGTTTACCTCGTTAGCCTTATAAGGTTACCTTACTTGATTCAACCTAACTCATCGATATAAGCCCAAATAAGCAATTAAAACAAATCGAAATGAAAAATTCTTACCTTTTGGTAAATTTCTCAGGCGCAACAGTTCTTTGTTTTTTTTTTTTGGTCCCGTCGGTTTTCGATTTTTGGGGGCGCGCCCGCCTTTTTCGCTCCCGCCTCCTCTACAATGTGATTGGTTATCTCTCCGAACCAATCATTTTTCGTTCTGCCCTCAGAACACTTTTGAGTAACTAAAACTCCCATCTGCGATTTTCACAAGGCAAACCAGACACTGACTAGCCAATTTTATGTGTTTCATACGCATTGTATGCTTACTTCATCGCACTAAAGAATAAACTACAATAATGTGCTCGTTGTAGGCATACGTGTTGTGCGATTTTCACAAGGCAAACCAGACACTGACTAGCCCATTTTATGTGTTTCAAACACATTTCATGCTTACTTCTTTGCACTAAAGAATAAACGTTGTATTTGTAGTAGGCATACGTGTTGTGTGATTTTCACAAGGCAAACCAGACAATGACTAGCCCATTTTATGTGTTTCATACGTCTTTTACGCTTCCTTTGAAGCGCCGACCCCGCGCTGAACATTCTAACTGAAATAAATCTTTGCGCTAAAGAATAAACGTTGTACTTGTAGTAGGCGTATGTGCTAGAAGTTATTTGTTTTATACTATCCAAGTGTTATCTAAAATTAAGTAAAAATCGAAATCAATCAGTACAAATTATATATATTCTATCCGTATCTAGATATTTAGACAGAATCAAACATTGTATGCATGTTATTTCTGCAATTCGTCCGTTACGAAACAGCACTAATTTACAGGTAGAGAATATATATAATTTGCACTGCTACATAGACAGGAAATGCCACAAAATAATCTCTGAAATATCATAAAAATTATATATATTCTATCTGTATATAGATATTTAGAGAAAGTCAAATATAGGCATTGTAGCCTACATGTTATTTATGTTGTTCTGCTTTTATGAAACAGCACTACTTATATAAAAATTCTAGCCATATCAATTTTGTTTTTCCACCAAATTCCAGATAATTACAGAACAATTAAAATAAATTTTAACCCAGAGACTGACTGATTATCCATTCATCTATACATCTATTCATCCATCAGATATAAAAAAATGGAAATGCGCAAGTATCGGTTAGTGACTAGTGGGTATCGATACGCATGTCATTAGCGCCTTTGCATCAGCCGCCGTGAAGGTCCACAATTTACACTTGTTGAAGATGGGTGGGGTGTGGTCTTCTCCAAGCTGGGATAAAAACGGACACACAAACACAGGTGAGTCATTTCATATATTTTTCTTGTTCTGCGAGGAAGACACGGACACTACGATGGCACACAAGAGGATTTACACTCCTTTGCAAGCTTTGGCTCTTCTGAACGCAATGGATGACTGTGATTCCGACGGAGGAGAGGAACTTTCTTTTAGTGCTGAAGACTCCGATCTGGCACTTTCAACTGGCGCAGATACGAGTGGACAATCGGATGAAGAAAACCGTAGCCCTCCACGAAAGAAGTGTTCTGTTGCTAAGGATGTCAGTAAGCCTGCAACGAACATAAACGCAAAAGATGGAACCGCTTGGGAAAAGACTGATGTTGTACGAAGTCTTGGACACGGCAGCACCACTTTTACGTTCAGTGAGACCGCAGGACCTACAGAGCATGCCAAGGTAATGTAAAAAACTCTTTTCGTAGATGTATACAAGAAAAGTAGAGAGGTGAATTTTGCCAGCTATATTTCCTCTTTTGTATAGATGAAACTGTAGTGCATGTTGTAGTGTAGTGCATAGGAAAAAACATTGAATTGAATTTGGCCAACTATATTTCCTCTTTGTTATATTTTATAAATATATTTATATTATATTTCCTCTTTTTTTACATATAAGTAATGTTATCACGGATGGCCAACTATATTTCCTCTTTTGTAGATGTAAAGATGAAAAAAAAAAAAATTATTTTATATTTCCTATTTTTTTACATACAAGTGATATGATTTTTATTTTACTTCTACAGCGCAGAATCACAAGCAGGTTGCAGAGCTTTCTGTGTTTGATCGACATAGAGATGCTGAGGACAATCACACACTGCACGGTCCATGAAGCCCACAGAGCGGATCAGAGCTGGAACCTGTCTGTCAGCGAGTTGATGGCTTTCATCGCAGTGCTTTTTCTGCGGGCAATACTCTGCCCGGTTGGAGCGGTGGCCGATTGTTGGTCTAAGAAATACGCTGTGCCTGCAATCAAGGACACGATGTTGCGTGACCGCTACAAAAAAATCATGCGGTACTTGCGCTTCGATGACAAGGACCCCCGTGCGGAACGTGTAAAGAGCGACAGATTTGCTGCAATCTCGGACATCTGGCAATGTTTTGTACGTAACTGCACTCTGTGTTACACGCCAGGACAACACCGTTGATGAGTAGCTCTTTCCAACCAAGGTCCGCTGTCCTTTCCTGCAATACATCGCTACAAAACCTGACAAGTTTGGCATAAAGTTTTGGATTGCTGCTGATTTGAAGACCAAGTATATGTGCAATGCTCTTCCATATTTGGGAAAGGACCCCAGTCGTCCAAAGGAAGACTGTCAGAGAATGTCGTCATGAAACTCATGGAACCATATCTGGACAAGGGCAGAACCGTCACCACTGACAACTACTTCACATCCCTGTCTCTGGCCAACAGACTGCTTGCATGCAACACAGCTCTGCTTGGGACAATCAACAAGATCAGAAGAGAAATTCCTCCTCCAGCAAAAAACACCAAGGGACGTGAGGAATTCTCCACACATGTGTACACATCAGGAAGTGCCATACTGACAGCGTATGCTCCAAAAAAAAACAAGGCAGTCTGCATTCTCAGCACAATGCACAAACAAGTCACAATCTCCGAAGGCCGCAAAAGGAAACCAAACACGATCACGGACTACAACAACATGAAGGTATGCGTATATGATGATAAATAATGTCACATTATTGAATTTTTATGTCATATATGTCAGACAAAATGATTATAATGTTTATAATGTAACATAACCTTTTTATGTTTCTTCTTTGCAGTGCGGTGTGGATATCATGGACCAGAAGGTGCGTGGGTATACGGTCCGCGCAGGAACACGCAGGTGGCCTGTTGCAGTGTTCTACAACATGCTGGACTTGGCAGCGATGAATGCACATGTTTTGTATACGACATGCACGAGGTCCACGGAGAGCAGAAGAGACTTTTTACATGCTCTTGCTGAGGAACTTCGGCGTCGATTCTTACAGGAAAAGACAATGGCGAAAAAGCAACGACCTCCACCTGCTCCTGGAAAGACGACGCAGTGCCAGGTGCAGATACACTGCAACAGGAATCACAGCTGTGTGCGCCAAGTACACCTGTCGAAAATGTAGAAAGGATGGGCCATGGATATGTAGCAACTGTTAGCTTGCGGGATGCTCAAAGCGCACTTGGCTGTATTTCAAATGAGATTTCTATTTTTCTAATAAAAATAATGTTGTTCTGCATCACACATTTGTTTTACCCTGTCATTGCTAAGGCAAGAATATCTTTATTGTTGTTATTACTGGGTGGGGTGTGTGTGTGTGTGTGTATAAAACTTTTACAACAACGGTTCTATTACCGGCATTATTTCTGTAAATCACGTATATACTCAAACTCTAACACAATGTGCAAGTATGTTACATTACAAAAAATATAGGTACACAGATTGACTGGTATCTTACAAGTTTGTAGTGGATTCAAAATGTATATTTGTTTACTCTGCAGCACGATTCTGTGAATTTGCCATCGCACTACACGTACCGCCAACGCATTGTTTATTCTTTAGTGTAAGCATAAAAAATGTATGAAACACATACAAAATCACATAACACGTATGCTTACTACAAATGGATTGTTTATTCTTCTTGAAGCTGTGATATACAGATGAACTGGCCAGGCTGAATTTCCTTGGAAATGGAGCGGTGGTCGGCGCTTGAAACTCATAAAATGGGCTAGTCAGTGTCTGGTTTGCCTTGTGAAAATCGCACAACACGTATGCCTATACATGCACATTATTGTAGTTTATTCTTTAGTGCGATGAAGTAAGCATAAAATGCGAATGAAACATATAAAACTGGCTAGTCTGTGTCTGGTGTGCTTTGAGAAAATCGCACAGCACGTACGCCTACTACAAAAACAACGCGAGGATTTATTTCACTTAGAATGTTTAGCGCGATTCAAACCAAAGGATTAATTCCTATTCAGCATATGAATAATTATCTTCGCGCTATAAAGAAATATAGATTGTAACGTTTGAATTGCTTCTTGAAGCTGTGATATACAGATGAACTGCCCAGGCTGAATTTCCTTGGAAAGGAGAGCGGTGGTCGGCGCTTGACACTCATAAAATGGGCTAGTCATTGTCTGGTTTGCCTTGTGAAAATCGCACAACACGTATGCCTACAACGAGCACATTGTAGTTTATTCTTTAGTGCGATGAAGTAAGCATAAAATGCGAATGAAACATATAAAACTGGCTAGTCTGTGTCTGGTTTGCCTTGAGAAAATTGCACAGCACGTACGCCTAATACAAAAACAACGCGAGGATTTATTTCACTTAGAATGTTTAGCGCGATTCAAACCAAAGGATTCATTCCTATTCAGCATATGAATAATTATCTTCGCTCTATAAAGAAAGATAGATTGTAACTTTTGAATTGCTTCTTGGAGCTGTGATATACAGATGCACTGGCCGGGCTGAATTTCCTTGGAAAGGAGAGCGGGGGTCGGCGCTTCAAACACGCACCATGTCTTTAGCAAGACAAAGGGCACTAATCTCTTCACAGCGGGGAAGTGGGCTACTCGGCGGCTGATTTTCCTCGCAACTTTTTTCGTAGCGTTGGCCTTCCCAGTGTTAAGGATATAATGACCAGCGGTCAACTGGTACAAAGACAAGACATATATAGGCAAACAACTGACCCTCAGGTGAGACGGATCACTGGCTCCGCCCACCTGAGGGACGCACATGACGTCACCAAACAACAACAACAGCCACTGTGGACCGTGACAGACCCCCCCACCAAGCCGCACTCCCCTCCACTGGGTGTGTGGCACACAGCGGCTGCACACAAAACACGAAGGGGCAGGAAGCAGAGACAAGCAGGAACACACCTCCTGCCGTCCGGGAGCTGGAACATAAAACACACAACATTAAACAGCTCACCTCCCCGGGCAAGACCCTGGAACGACCGGGCCGTTAACAACACAAAACCACGCCCCAGTCGGTCACAGGGCCCTCACGCCCTAACCGGCCTTCAGCCGGTGAGCCCCACAGGTGTGAGGATGAGGGGCTATGGCTCCTCTCTCGTCCCTCGTGTATGTGTGTGTGTGCAGGCTACCTCTCCAAGGCGTGGCTACTTCAACTCCTGGACCTACCTCCTCCCAGAGCTGACCCCTGCCTTCTGCTAGGGGTCACCCCAGCCTCCTGGGGAGTCAACCCCTCCCGGCGCCTCTCATCGCAAGGTGGACTCCTCCACCCAACCCAGGAGCGCCAGAGACAGAGGCCCAGAGCACCCCTGACGCGGGCTGGGGAGCAGCCCCAAGGGCCTCCTGGTCACCCCGGGCAGGAGGGAGGATCTCCTTCCTCAGCAGGAGCTTTTCAGACCGGAGCCCCTTGGTCCCCAAACATCCTGGGGGCCCCAGGCCTCTAGGGAGGGGCTCTTCATGACCGGGCTCCGGTCACCCCACAACACAAGGGGGCTCCTGCCAGGTGGAGATCCCCACAAGGTCCAGGAACACCGCCAAGGAGAAGCACCTGCACAGAGAACAGCACACACACACACACACACACACACACACACACACACACACACACAACACAAACGCGCCCTACCCTATTCAGGGCCTCCCTCAGGAGCAACGCCCTCCGTGCCACACCCCATGGCACGGGACTACAGCCGGTCCCCCCCCAAACACACATTCAAGGGGAGGAGCATGCGTGGAATTACACGCACAGTCGACAACATGATAGGACAACACACACGCAAAGACTAACTAAAACTGTGTACAAACAACGAACGGAACGGGACCCATACGTGCATGCTCGATAGACAGTGACGCACCGCTCAGGTTCGCAGTCGCTCCCCCACATTAAACACAAGACGACAGGGGAGCGAGGTGACGGTGATTAGCGGTACCCGCGTCACACATGAAACATTCAACACAAACACAAACGAGCGACGCACACTGACCAACGTTACCATTCATACATACACATTAACACCACACAAGATGAAGAGCATACCCTGGGACAGAGGTGGGACCAAGTCAGTGTTTTGCAAGTCTCAAGTAAGTCCAAGTCTTTATCCTCAAGTCCCGAGTCAAGTCTCAAGCAAAGACAGTCAACTCAAGTCAAGTTTCGAGTCAAGACAGGCAACAGTCAAGTCCCAAGTCTGAAACTTGGAATTTCAAGTCCTTTCGAGTCTTTTTTTTTTTAAACAATGTTGCAGGTATATTTTAAATGTAAATAATAGACATGTGTTCTTTTTTAAATCTGTATTCTCGTCAAATCTTGATAAAACATGTGCAACTGAAAACACGAAGTATAAAAAAAATTTAAATTATACCTCTTTATTGCACAGTTCAATTTGTTAAAATTAGCTGCAAAAATATTCATACTTTAAACTACAATTTTCCAGAAATAAATATTCTGTGAAAAAGTCATAAGTAGAACTCCATGTTCAAATATAAAGTGCTGATATTTTCACAGTACAATACAAAGAACCATAACAGCATTTTTCCCTCTCTTCTCTTATCTGGTTTCTTGGAGAACATGTGTGTCTATGTGTGAGTGACACAAGACAAACAAATATAAGAACTGAACAATTAACAGGAATCAGGAATGCAACTTTAGACATTTCAGTAAACTATTCTGCATTGCATTTGCAAAAGACCAAACTGACCAAAAGTCTGTATGTCATTTGTGCACGATGAGGCCGTAGAATGATGTCCCCATAGCTGAAAACTCGCTCCACTTTTGTCAATATATTTTTTTCTCGACGTAGATGTCTTCAAATACACAATCCATGCTGAGATAGAACTGGATATGATGGTGACAGAGAGAGGCTCTCTTCCCTGAGTTCAGATACAGAACCCAGGGTTGCCAACTCTCACGCATCGAAAAAAAAAATCTAGTTTATTTACCTCTGATCCTTATCTATGATTCAATGAGTTACTAGTTCGCTCTGGCACCAACCACTGGCGATCGATCGATCGCGATATAATACTTAATTTGTGTCCATTTTACACCCCGCCCGGTAACAATTCACGTTCGCTGACCCCCCCATTTGATTGGTTGTGCTGCAGCTCATGCACACACACACACAACGTACAGAGTGTGGAAAAGCAGAGGACCGGTCTGTGTCAGAAGGACGGAAATGAAATTAATGGGGTGCACTTTATAAATATTAATATGCGTTTTAAAATTTAGATTTGGGGTAAAAAAAAATCAAGTCTTTGCAAGTAAACAGGTTCAAGTCCAATTCAAGTCCCAAGTTATTGGTGTAAAAGTACAAGTCAAGTCTAAGTCTCTGAATATTTTTTCAAGTCAAGTCAAAAGTCTTAATATTAATGACTCGAGTCTGACTCGAGTCCAAGTCATGTGACTCGAGTCCCCACCTCTGCCCTGGGAGACTGCCCTGGTCCTCGCCGTGCCACACACACAACACGAGCACGGCGGAGCTCTTCCAACAAACAAACGACAAACACGAAGAGTTTTTCCAGGGCAGACAGCCCTGGTCCTCGCCGTACCACAAACACAACACATAAGCACGGCGGAACTCTTCACAAAACAACACGCAGACAAACACTTACCACGAGACATGACCACGAACGAAGGAGAAAGAAAAAGAGATTGGTGACTTCCGAAAGTTGGCTGGTCATTCTGTGACAGGCAGGGTGTGCGAACTAAAAGGAAGCGATCACGCCAAGTCTCAGGGAAAAAGGATGGTTTAATAGAAAGTGTGCAAACAAAAAACCTGTGCAATATCTCCAAATTAAGGATATAATGACCAGCGGTCAACTGGTACAAAGACAAGACATATATAGGCAAACAAACGACCCTCAGGTGAGATGGATCACGTGAGGGACGCACATGACGTCACCAAACAACAACAATAACAGCCGCTGTGGACGGAGGCGGCCGGTAGGGGGCCGCCTCACCGTGACACTTTAGAAGCGATCAAGCAGCAAGCATGGCAAACCGACCACGCAAACCAAATTTTTCTCAGGACAAACTAACTCAAATGCTGGAAAAAATAGAAGAAAACAAGAGTATTGTATTCTCCAAAGCTCGTGGAAGCTCGACATATAAAGAAAACTACCAGAAATGGGAAGAAATAGCCCAGAAAATGAGTACCTGCAGTGCATACCAGAGATCTGCAATGGACATACGAAAAAAATGTCATGACTTTGCTAGTCATGCTAAAAGAAAGGGTGCGGAACTTAGGAAAGAGAGGGCTAAGACTGGTGGGGGCCCTTCTGCATTCGCCGACCCCGTTTCATCAGTTTACGTGGCCTACCACTTCGTGGCTGAGTTGCTGTTGTTCCCAAACACTTCCATTTTCTTATAATACAGCTGACTGTGGAATATTTAGGAGCAAGGAAATTGCATGACTGGATTTGTTGTACAGGTGGCATCCTATCACAGTTCCAAGTTGGAATTCACTGAGATCCTGAGTGCCCCATTCTTTCACAAATGTTTGAAAAAACTGTCTGCATGCCTAGATGCTTAATTTTATACACCCATGGCCATGGAAGTGCTTGGAACACCTGATTCCCATAATTTGGATGGGTGAGTGAAAAGTTTTGACAATATAATGTATGCATTTGAAAGCATAGGAATGAAATTCAGCCAAAGTAAGACGGAGTATGTGTGAATGAGAGGGAGACAGGTGGAACAGTGAGGCTACAAGGAGTAGAGGTCACAAAGGTGCAGGACTTTAAGTATTTAGGCTCGACATGGGGAGTGTGGTAAAAACGTGAAGAACAGTGTTGAGGCAGCATGGAGTGAGTGGAGAAAAGTTTCAGGAGTGATTTGTGACAAAAGGGTGGCATACTGTGGCAAAACCTGAAAAGGTAAAAGCCAAAAGAAAAAGACTATATTGTCAAACTGACAAAGTTGAATAGTCAAACCTCTAAAGGGCTTTTTTGCATAACATAATCCATTACTCTGTTGTGTTAGGTTAAAATTGTTATGAATTGTTATGCTGGCAATTAAGGGCGTACTCACACTAGGCACGGTTTGCTGTTTCCATGCTGGGGCCCGGTTATCCCCCCTCCCCACTCCCCCTCTGGCCTGCACTCACACTGCCTTTATCAACCCGGCCCGAGCACGCTTACGTCATCACACGCTTTATTTGGAAAAAAAGCGCGCTTGCAGAAAACTATGGAGTTCACAATTCTCTTTTTATTGTATTTTTGGAGTCGTTTTGGGAGTGCAGAAACACGGTGCAAGCACAGATTTATCGATAATTTAACACGATTGTCTGCTAATCGCTTTGCCGCTATGACTGTTTAACGTGAGCGTTGCATCACTGACGTGATGTTTGAGTTCCAGCGAAATGAACCAATCACACGAGGCACCAAGCGGGCCCGGGCACGGATAGTGCTCACACTAGAAGCGAACCGTGCCCGAGTCCACATGAATCGTGCCCTGGCCCACCTCTTCAAGCGGGCCCGAGCACGGTTAACTGATCCGGGCCCGGGCACGGTTGGAGCGCTCACACTAGCCAAACGAACCGTGCTTCGGCAGGAAACCGTGCCCGGGCCAGGATCACAGAGCCTAGTGTGAGTACGCCCTAAATGTCCTGCTGGTTGTCTGGGTTGGCTGCGCCCATTGTTTCAATCTTGTCCATTAAATGGTCTGTTCATTGTGGTCTGTTTACACCCGTTGTTATTCCTTTTAGCCGTGTCTCGTATAGTTTTCATTAGTACTTGTATTTATATCCCTTATTTTCTGTCTGTTGGCATGGCTTATTACGTTATAAACTTCCTGGTTGTGTGTGATACATTTCTTGTTTTTTTTTAGTATCTTTTGCTTTATATTAGTTATCTTACTTGAGTTCAGTCTTTGGTTAGTTTGTTATCTATGGTTCTATGTGTGTAAGTATGCTCTTCTTGGTTATATGGTTTCATGTTGTTTGCTGGTACGTATTTAGTTTTATTAGCTTTCTTGTTATGCTTCATCATTCTCATGTTATACATGTATTGTCCCTACATGTAAAAGAAGTAGTGGATGTTAAATGTGACACTCCCATCAATAAACTCTGCTTTCCTCAGCAAGTGTGTCCATCTTCTGGTTGTGCAATGCCCATGGCATTACAGAGGTAAATCCTGTGAGTGCTTGGAGAGCCACACACTGAATCAAGACACAGGGGTAAAGTGTTTAGCAAGAAGCTCTTTATTATTACAAGTTGACTCATACATACAAACAAAAGACAACATTAAGAATACATTTATTTTCATTATAAATGTAAAGTCACGGGCTCACCTCATAATGCAGCTAGACACAAATACTGATAATTACAATATTAGCAAAAATACCAATTACCAGTTTCCAATTTAAAAGGAATCCGTGGCATAACATTATTAACTTGCATACCTAAAACAAAACAACTAAAAATTTAGGCTTTGGTCAGTTTTTCTCCTTTTGTCTTTATATATATGTATACATATATATATATATATATATATATATATATATATATATATATATATATATATATATATATATATATATATATTAGTGCAAAGCATATGTATTCAGTTCAATAATGTGTAATAATTTAGCATGTTATTGAAATTAAGTTATGAACATGGATCAGCCAAAATGGATAAATAACAGCAAACAATTATAAAATATATCGGAACTTATAAATAATTTCATAAATATTAGTAGATGTAAACATATCAATACATTTAAAATATTTCATTAAATAAATGGGCATATCTAAAAATTGTTTGCCCCTACTTTCATTTCAAAAGAGTCCATTCCGTGTTGTGTACTGAACACTGTAGGATCGTCTTCTGTTGTAGCGCCTCCTTAGAGCAGCACAGCAACCACAAAGTATACACTGAGACATGCAAAAATATACACACAGATAGAGAGAAATGTGATTTAGAACTTTCTTATAATCTTATAATTATTTCTAATAATAATGATTTCTTCTATTTCTTTCATTTTTCATATTTCAAACATGACTGTTATTCAATAATTATATATATATATATATATATATATATTAGGGGTGGGACGCGATTAAAAAAATTAATCGAATTAATCGGAAGCTTTGTAATTAATTAATCGAAATTAATCGCATTTTAATCGCATTTCAGTATTTCACATGAGAAATATTAATTTAAGTTTGAATGATGAATGAATCAATGAACATAATCAAACTTCAACATCTTGTTTATTTTTCCACCAGTCTACTACACAGACCAATCTATGAGTGCAGAAAACAGTTCAGAACATTGGAAATTCTGACCAAAAATGTTGTTTAATTTTGGGAGTTTTGCTCAGGATATTGGAAGAATTGAAGTAAATCAGAAGATGTTTTTTAATACCATTTTAGATGGTATACTTTTCTTAAATTTCCCAGGCCTCTGCCACAGGCATCTCCATAGTGCCTAGAAGTGGTCTTCTGCATGCTCAAAGCAAATGACTGGATCTTCCATTCATCATCTATAATATGAGCTGTCACACCAAGATCATTCTTGTTGCTAACAGAGGTCCAGTGATCCCCAGTCAGAGCCACATTTGTGGCGCTCTTCACAATAACGCTCTCATTTGTGGCGCTCTTTTACTTGAGTAATAACCTGTTTTTTTTCCCTCGTTCTTACGTACGAGGTTAAGAAGTACTTGGTGCTAAGAACGTTTTGGGAAACTCACCCCTGGACGGTAGTTCATAACTTGCATCAGTTGACGCAATGTGCAGCGCTTCTTGTAAGCCTTTATCTTCGACCACAGAGAGCGGACAACACAAATAATGTGACGCGTCATGTATAAACGCGTGCGGAGTCGCGCGCTACGGTCACTCGCGAAAGTTTAATCCAGTCTTAATGGTCCAATGAAGGTACTTTAAAAACAAGGACATTTCCTCACTTAAAAAAAAAACCGGGACGACCGGGACAGGATGTGAAATGCGGACGTTTAGGTCACCCTATCGTACTAGGAATACATTTAGCAGCTAAGTTATCATTACTGACCTGCGCGTTAAGCTGGGCGTACACTGTGCGATTTTTGGCCCATTTTCAGCCGATTTTCACTCGTTTCGGCTCAATCGCGTGTCGTGCATCGTATAGTTTACACAGGTAAACGAGGAGCGATTCACACCTCACGACCAACTCCCGATCAGAAATTGCAGCGTCGCAAGAATATCAAACATGTTTGAAATTCAAATCGCTCCTCGTGAGAGTATCGCACTGTTGAAGCAGCTCCACGAGCCGACTCTCCGCAACGAGTTAGTCGTACAGTTTGAGCTGGAGCTGAGTACACGATTTAAAATATCGTACAGTGTACGCCCAGCTTTAGCTGCAACATGTTTTGCGTTGAGGTGGTAACGAAGGGTGGAAGTGCTCCTGTGATAAGCGAACTCTTCCTACATAAAGTGTAAATAACACTATTTTTGTTTGAACTTCCATTTGGAAGTTTCTTATATTTAAATTTCCCATCCACCAGCGTAGCCTCTTCAGTCATCTCCATCATGATCATCTTATCGTGCGTCCATATAATCTGTATGTCTGGAACTCGTGCACTGAGAAACATTCCACGATGCAAAAGTGTATCGTGCGTTAAAATGCGTTAATTTTTTTAGTGCGTTAATTTTCCTGTAATTAATTAATCGAAATTAACGCGTTAAAGTCCCACCACTAATATATATATATATATATATATATATATATATATATTTATATACAAACATACATACATACATACATACACACACATACACACACACACACACACACACACACACACACACACATAAAATGGCAAGCCGTTCAGGAAAAATATATATATATAAAGCCGTTTTGTGCTTTCAGTTTGTGGTACCAGGTATTATAGGAAATTGCAACTACTTAGTTTCACAACAAATAGCTATCTGACTGAACAGTTCTCTTGTAGGTGTCATGTAGGTCAACGCCCCCTCTCGTAGCTGTCACTCTGGGTTCCCTCATGTCCGTGTTCCCTGCCTGTTTGTCCCGCCCTGCTCGTTGGTTTTGATTCCTCGTTTGTTACCACACCCCTGTGTCATTGTCATCACCTGCCCCTTGTTTAATGTCTGTGCATATAAGCCCCTGAGTCTCCCTTGTCCTTCGTCCGATATTTTGTATTGATTCGTAATCGTGTCTGTTTCATCGCTGTTCTTTGTACCTGACCGTATTCCTGTTTCTCCTGTGTCCCGTGCTCCCTGTCTTTGTAATGCCCGTCTTTGCATGTTTCTCGGACTGCCCTCCTGTTATCGACCCTGCCTGGCTTTCGGATGACGATTACGGTATTCCCCTGAATAAATCTCGCTCTTCTCAGCACTTGTGTCCGTCCTCTCGCTCCGTGGCGCGAGCCACGTTACATAATACCGGACCACACAAGGACACAGCAAGAGAGCGAGACTCTGGTGAGTTCAAACACTGTGAATGGATGTCGGCTGGCTTAATCCGGTTCGACTCTCCGGTATTTCAGTGCGAACAAACCAGAGACAGGAATACCCCTGGCGCTACGGGTACAAGGAAGTCTCGTCGCCGACCAAAGAAAGTGCAGTCTCTTTCTACTGGCTTTCGCGACGAGACTCCATCTGAGCGCTGTGTGTCTGCCCGGTTTTGCGAACACGACAGGGAAAAAACCCCTGTAGTGCAAGCAGCGGGCAGACGGTCTGAGCGCACAGACAAGTTTTCGCTTAACCCTCGGTTGACTCTCTCTGACCACCGCGAGCTCCCGGCGCCTCAAGGGAGGCGGAGCCGCAGCAGAGAGAGCAACCGAGGAGCTTGTGTGTCTGTGTGTTCTGCCAGGCTCACCCAGGACCCTGAGGAGGAGGACCCACCGCTTCTGATCCTGCCGGCTACTTCTCATGACAACCCCAAGTATTTTTTGGGGGGGAGTACAAGCCACGTCGGCTTGGCGGTCCCGCCCCCCGATGACGTCAGTATGGCGGTCCCGCCCCCCGATGACGTCAGTATGCCGGTCCCGCCCCCCGATGACGTCAGTATACCGGTCCCGCCCCCCGATGACGTCAGTATGGCGGTCACGCCCCCCGAGGACGTCAGCCCGGTGGTTCCGCCCCCCGAGGACGTCAGCCCGGTGGTTCCGCCCCCCGAGGACGTCAGCCCGGTGGTTCCGCCCCCTGAGGACGTCAGCCCGGTGGTTCCACCCCCCGAGGGTGTCTCATCCATGCCGGTTCCTGTACCCGCGACCCAGGAGGGGTCGTCCACGCCGGTTCCTGTCCCCGCTGCCCGTCGGCAGTCCACGCCGGTTCCTGTCCCCGCGACCCTGGAGGGATCGTCCACGCCAGTTCCTGTCCCCGCTGCCCGTCGGCAGTCCACGCCGGTTCCTGTCCCCGCGACCCTGGAGAGGTCGTCCACGCCGGCTCCCGTTCCCGCTGCCCGCCAGCGGACCCTGCCTGTCCCCGCTGCTCGCCAGCGGACCCTGCCTGTTCCCGCTGCCTGTCTGCCGGCTCCTGTTCCCGCTGCCTGTCTGCCGGCTCCTGTGCCCGCTGCCTGCCGCCCGGCCGCACCTGTCGCCCCAGAGACTGTGCTGCCCACGTGTGGGCTTGGACTCAGTGTGTTGTCTGCTCCGCCCCGTGTTCCTGCCTCTATGCCTGTGTCCCCCTTGCTCCCGTGTTCCATCCCTGGTTTTGTTTTGGTCCCTGTCCCCGTGGTTATGTCTGTCAAGGTCTGTGTTCCTGTTCCCGTGTCTGTTTCCTGTGGTGTCGTCTCTTTCCCCGTCCCCATGTCTGTTCCCCAAGTCGTCACCCACCTTGTGCCTGTGCCCGTCTCTGTTGTTCATGCTGTCTTTGCCTCCGTGTTCTCCTCTGCCCTGTCCCCTGGCCCAACTCCCGTGTCTGTCCCCAGTCCTGTCCTGTCCTCCTCCCGTGCCTCGCCCGGTCCCTGCCTGTGTGGCCGTGCCCCGGCCCGGCTCCTGGCCCGTCTCTGGTCCCCCTGTCCCTGCCGTGCCCCGGTCTCCATGCCCTGCTTTCCCCCTGTCTGTTCCTCCAGTCTGTCCTGTGTCCGCTGTCCCTGTCCTGTCTGCCCTTGCGTGCCCCGGAGTGGCACGCTTTGAGGGGGGGTTCTGTCACGTAGGTCAACGCCCCCTCTCGTAGCTGTCACTCTGGGTTCCCTCATGTCCGTGTTCCCTGCCTGTTTGTCCCGCCCTGCTCGTCGGTTTTGATTCCTCGTTTGTTACCACACCCCTGTGTCATTGTCATCACCTGCCCCATTGTTTAATGTCTGTGCATATAAGCCCCTGAGTCTCCCTTGTCCTTCGTCCGGTATTTTGTATTGATTCGTAATCGTGTCTGTTTCATCGCTGTTCTTTGTACCTGACCGTATTCCTGTTTCTCCTGTGTCCCGTGCTCCCTGTCTTTGTAATGCCCGTCTTTGCATGTTTCTCGGACTGCCCTCCTGTTATCGACCCTGCCTGGCTTTCGGATGACGATTACGGTATTCCCCTGAATAAATCTCGCTCTTCTCAGCACTTGTGTCCGTCCTCTCGCTCCGTGGCGCGAGCCACGTTACAGTAGGCCTATTATGTTAACAAATATGAGCCTCTTGTAATTCCAGGACGAAAAGAGAATGTGAAGACGTTAAGATTGGGCATTTTGATGTATAAATAATTAACTTAATTAAGTTTAACGTGCTGGGAAATATTGAAATGGACCTTTAAAGTGATGTACAAGTGCTTAAATTCCACCTTATAAAGGTGTATGAACCCTGCAAACATGACATTGTTCATTGCGCTGAGGCGCGGCGCGCGCGAAGTTACAAAATTCGAGAGGTGCACGACCTCGCAAATCGACAACGCGCGAGGCCCTCGCGCACGGGCGGAGCCACTGCGATTACGTCATTTTCACCGCGCGGACCCTCGCGCCGCTCGTGACGCGTCAAGTATAAACCAGGCTTAAGTCGATCGATCACCAGTGGTTGGCGCCAGAGCGAACTATTAACTCATTGAATCATAGATGTAGATCAGAGATAAATAAACTAGATTTTTTCAGCGTGAGAAATCGGATGTATGGCGTGTGTGGCAACCCTGCAAACCACAGCTCCGAATCAAGCTAATCACCTCTGATAGCATGTTAGCCAGCAGTATTATGGAGAAATGTTCTATTTATTCCGCTTGTAAGCAGTACGCTACCATAGCTCTTGCACTGGTCAGGGTGTTTATCATCTCCTCCGTACTGAGGATTGCTGCGACCACATTTCGTGCTGCCTCTCTCATAACGCACTCATAACGCCCACCGCCATACCCAGTACCACAAACTGAAAGCACAAAATGGCGCGTGTGCGTCGATGACATAGTGTTGCCACCAACCGGGACTGTCCCGGTTTTCACGTCGCTGTCCCGGTTTTCCCGGGCTGTCCCGGTTTTCCTTCTTTTTAATATTCGGTCCCGGCAAAAAAAAAATAATAATTTAATGTCCCGGTTTTCACTAGGTTAGTTCAAACGACTATTTAGACTGTCTCTGCACACTTAAAATCCGTCTTTTTTTCTCGCTGTGTCCACCCGCCACCCGGTAACATTTTACGTTCGCCACCCCCCCGTCAACGATTTACGTTTGCGTATGACAGTGTCCTTGTTTTTGTCAGACCTAGGTGGCAACCCTACGATGACATCAGGTTTCATTCCATATATTCAGACTTAGATGAACAACACGTAACACGTAAACACGTAACTGTTGCACCTCCTGTTTTGGCTCTTTGGTGCTTGCACCTTTTTACAGCTTTAGTGTTTTAGTTTGGAGCAAAGGGGACTAAAGCGGGACTAATCTATCTGATAGATGCTGATGCTGATATATTCATGATAGATAACAGAACATTGAAAAAAGATACTTTAGAAGACATTTTGTTGTACTTACACATAGTAGAATCCAACATGGTACAAGAATGATGGCTATAGCACAGGGGATAATGATGCCCAGAACCCACCATGCTCCACCAGGTGACTGACTACTGATTTTAAGTATTTCAGCAAGAAAGTCACTTAGAAACTTGAATAAACCCGGGGCATAGACATACTCTGCATTAGCCATAATGATGGTTTCATTAAACCTGCAAGAAATAGACAAACCAATTCAACTGAATGAATTCATTCTCAATTAACTTTCAAATAGTTTTGATGAAGTGTGGCAAGAGAATTACATTTCAAAATGTGCATGTAACAATTGGGAAGACAGGAGTGACGCAAACGCAAGATTAGAATATCATAAAAGTAACTGAAGTGCTTTAATAAAACAATGAGAAACGCACAAGACAAAACGAGCAGTAACATGAACACAACGCAATATAAAACCTAACACAAACACGTACCATAGAGCAGACCACTACTTCTAAAATTAACAAATAGTAAGGTAAACCTACAACAACTAAACAAACACGAAGGGTAGGGTAAATATACAATAAGAAGAACACAGGAATATGGGCGTTAGAATACGAAGGAAACTATACAAGGGAGCAGGCTACTAAACACAGAAAGGGGACTGAACATAAGAGTAAAACAATGTGACTAGAACACAAGATAATATAACACAACAAGCGCAGAGGAAAGAGACTATACGAAAACACTAACGACAGACAACAAGAAAGCTCAGAGGCAAAAGCCACGGAGAGAGCAGACCTTATGGAAGATACAAAACACCAAGGAAAACCAGGACAATGACCGACAGGGAACAGAGGATATGAAGGGGAATATATACATGGAAACACTAAGGAAACACAAAACAGGTGAGTAGAATACAACAGGGGCGAGACAGACAAAAGGGAAACCTAGGAAACGGGAAAACAAGGCGGGGCTAGGGTAGATGAACACGGGACTGGGAAGGAGGGCGGAGCTGGACATAACAGTGCATCACTTACGTGATGTTAGCTGGTGGGAAGTTAAAATTTTGATTCTTGGTCAGTATTGCATTCATCTGAAAATTAGTGTAAAGTTTAATTATTTCAGTATTTAGGACAAATTTCAGGACATAAAACTGCTACGGTTGGTATTGTTACATCCTATGCTGCCGGATCCACCTCCTGATCCTCCGGGCCGGGACTTTTTAATATAATACTATATATTATATAAAGTATAATAAAAGTAAATAATAAATGTCCAAGAAAATAGTAAATGTTAATTTAATTATCTAAGTTGTAAATAATATTTGTTTTATTTTGCAAATGGAAAAATTTTGAAATCAAATTTTTTCATATAATTTGTATTATACTTTAGAGTTTTATACCCAATTTTTTTCTGTGAAAAAAATTGGGTATAATACTCTAGAGTATAATGCAGAATATCCATCCACTCACCATGTTGTTGGTTGTTTGTGTAATTCCATCATAGGTTTCTTTGTCCAGTCCAGATTTTGTAGCCATGGGCACATCACTGAGCATGAATCCAAAGTTGATGCTGAATGAGGTGTTGTCAATTTCTAAAAGAGAGGTGGAGACATTATAATGCATTAGTTGTTGTAGGTTATTTGGTGAAGTATATTTATAACACCCTCAAATAAACTACACATAACAATCATGAACGGTGACATTTTCTTCACTTTACTATATATGAGCGAGTTATCAGGACAGAGACTCACTGTGCAAGGTGGCATTCTGGATGATTACAGGGTTGTTTAGATTTTGTATTTTATTTGCTGTGATTGTGATATTTGGATTCATCAGAGCACATGCAGTGAGAAACTCAGTCTCACTTGGTATGTGTGTGCAGTTCTTAAACACGACCCTAATATAAATCAGTGCAATACCAAATCTGAAGCAGAAGAGAAAATAAGACTTTATGACTGAATTACAGAAAATATATGGAACATGTAGTAAAAAAACATGTAGTAGTTCATTTTCTTCATTACAGCCAATATTATGAATCCAGAAATGTTAATTTAGATGTTATAGTCAAAATCATATATATATACACGCTTCATTACTTTGGCATTAGTACACTTACGTTGGAGTTGATGATGACTGGGCAGCTGTAGTTGTTGTAATAGGAGCAGAAGTGGATGCCAGACCACTAACTTGAAGTATTTGAGCAAGAAATCCACTTGGTGAGCTGATATCTCCCCGCTCATAGACATATTCTGTATCAGCCACAATCACGGTGGCATTTCCACTGGAGGACATGGAGATAAATTAAATTAATGCTTACTAACATATGCAGTTTATTTCCTTCCTCATTTTTGTGTTAATTTTAAAAACCATAATCTACAGGAGGAATCTGTACAAGGATTCAATGCAAATAGTGTCTCATTACTTACGTGAAATTAGCTTGTGTTAATGCAAATGGTGTAGCATTTGGACTGTTCAGTATTGTACCCAGCTGAGAATATTACGTGTTAATCAGAATAGTGCATGTTAATTACATGACCTAATTTGTAAACAACATTTTCATTTTGAAAATGTGAAGAAATGTTGAAAAACAAAAAACATTTTCTCAGTAAATAATTTGGGGACCCAAAGCACAGATAAGTGTAATACAGAGTAGAAACATAGCTGACACTTACCAAGCTATTGATGGCTTTGTTAATTAAAACATATGTTTCATTTCTCAATTGAATATTTGTAGACATAGGTGCATCACTGATCTTGAATGCAAAGCTGATGCTGTATGAGTTGGGACCAATTTCTAAAGGAGGTGGAAAGATCACAATCACGTGAGGGAGTGGCAGGTGAAAATCTTGGTGACACACGAATGTACAAATCAAATGTAGGCATGTTTTTAAACCTCTATTTATTGGTTCATAACTCCTACAATGTCCAAAATTTAAAGGGCCAGAGTTCAATTACATAAAATGCTTTGAACCACGTTTTTACAATGTCTTTGCGTTGAGATATTAATAAAAACAGAGATTAGAACATAGATTTTTACACGCCGCCACGTTCGCAGACCTCTGTTAAAGAACACAAATGCTAAATTGTTCAGACATTTTATAATGCAATAAATGTTGGAGGTTGTTATGGCAAAGAATATTTAGGATGCCCACAAATAACATACACAAGATATATTTAGGATCACTGATGTTTTGTACATTTACAACACTGGAGAGAATAATCAGGCAAGAGACTCACGCAGGTAGGTAATGTTCTGGATGCTGACAGGGGTGTTTAGCTTTAGGGTTGTAATATCGCGCTTTGCTCTGAGACTTTGGTCCAGCAGAGCATTGGCAGCAGCGAGAACCTGAGCCTCACTAGGTAGACTTGTCAATTTCTTAAACACCAAGTGAATATAAATCAGTACTGTTCCCAACCTGAAGCAGAACAGAAATATTCAATATTCAAAATGGACACGTCATTTGCAAAAATGAACCTGAGCTTCACTAGGTAAAGTCAGCATGTTTTTAAAAACCACACCAATATAAATCCCAATCTAAAGCAGGAGAGGTTATGATTACTAAAATATACAGAGAATAAAATTGTATGTATAATTTGTGAAATGAAATGGTGACAAAGAACACAGTTGCATTTCAAAGTCTACATTACAGACAATAATATTTATCTAGTTATTACAGTTATATAATTATAAAAGGAGTTCTTTGGCATATGTAAATGGAGTACTTACAGAGTTTGAGATGTGGTGGGCTGAGCAGCTGCAGTTGTTGTACCAAGAGTGATCGTGCTCTGGAGGGCTGTGTTGGATATGGAAGGTGCATTTGCACTTATGCGTATAAAAATGCACATTTTTTCTTTATGTTTTATGTTTTTTTTATGTTTCGGTATGAAAAAAAACAAGAACATAAATTCTGGAGAAACACAATATTATTTCAGTACATACCACTCTGGAGCTCTTTGAGGTAGGTTTCAGGTCTTCTGTCTCCATCTTGGAATTGGTACACCATGTTCCCTTCAATCTGATTTGATGACCTCCTACCAAAAAACATAAAGTTAGACACCGCTTTCTCTGTAAATGCATAATGTAAATTCTAATAGAACTCAGATGTAAACTTACGTGAAGTTATTAATATGGGGTTGAAGTGGTTCAGAACTGGGATCATTTAACATAGAGTTTAGCTGTGGAGAAAAACAAATTATTTAGTCATGACAAAACTGAAAATTAAAAAGACCATGCTTTATGCTGGCAAACATTTACCATTTAAATTTAAATTGATTGATTAACAATGTATTTTTACTGGCAAAACTGAACATCTACCTCAGAGGTTTATTTTAATAATTACTGTGGAGGTACTATGAACTAATTGTGTATCCTGGGAAGAATCTGTCCTATTAAGCAGATTGTAATGCACACTCACAGCATTGTTGATGGAGGTCTGCACTTGGCTGTAGGTGGAGTTCATCAGTTCAGGGCTGCTTGGCATGCTGATGTTACTGAGACTGAACTTGAAGATGATGACATAGGATGTGTTTGAAATTTCTAGGGAGCAAAGCAAATGTCTGTAGATTTCATGGGGATGCAAGTAGTCAGTGTACAGTTGTAGCACTATTGTGGAATTAGTAAAACGTACTCTTATAGGTCACATTTTGCACTTTCACAGAATCGGTGATGTTTGCGAATCGAGAATTGATCAGACGTCTTGTAGCATTGAGGACCAAACCTTCAGTAAGAACGGGTGAGGAGGAATTGAACACAAGACTGGCGTTGACCACAGCTGAACCAGGTCTAAAGGGGAAAAACAAACCACCATGTGATAATTTATTCAAGAAATGTTCAAAATGAACATGTCATTTGCAAAAAAGAAATACCACAAATTACACATACATTTTAAAGGGAGTTGTTACAGGGGTCACTCCCAGACTGTTTGTAGATGTTGGAGGAATTGTTGTAGATAAGGCTGCAAACATTAACATTTATGTACCATTATTAAAATGTATGTATGAATGAGAAATTAGTTGTTACTCCAGATAAGGATCGATAACATACCACTAAGTGCATTGAGTTCATTGAGGAAGCTGAGTGGGATTTTGGTATCTCCATCTTGGAAGTAGTACTGCATGTTACCATTAATGACATTTGCTGAACTCCTATCAAAACAAAAAAGCAAAATATTTACTATAAAAGCTGTATTTCTAATTATTATGAAAAGAAATGTCTGAAGATAAAATAAACTTACATGAAGGCAGAGCTTTGTGGTTCAATTGGTTGTGCAAGAGGTTCATTCAGAAGTGTGTTTAGCTGAAGATAAATACAGACTGTGAGTTCTAAAGAATATATGAATGACATTTCTCAATGTTTACATTGTTTTTGAAATCCCATTCAGATTACAAAGTAAAACTAAAATCATTTTCCACTTATTGTACTTGGTAAAAGTATATTAAACCCAAGTTTTCCAAAGGTGAAATTAATTTCCATAAAAATAAGTCCACGTGTGTCTGATGTTAGAATTTGTAATCCTGTCAAAAACATTTATCATGCACAATGTAATATACTTATCAAGAGGAATATTCTTGGTTAGAGTGAAAATTATATATCCTTACCACTTTGTTGATGGTATTCTGAACCTGGTTGTATGTGTTGTTTCCAACAGTTACATTATCTGGAATGCTGATATTGGTGAGGCTGAATGTAAAGCTGACTACATAGGATGTATCTGTTATTTCTGTAAAGTGAGGAACATTTCATTGTCAGTTATCGACCTAAAGACTTCATGAAGTAATGATGTTAAAAATATAGCTGTAGTAATATTCTTGAAAGGTACGTGGAACTTACTCTCATAGGTCACATTTAGCACTTTCACAGAATCTGTGATGTTTGTGAATCGAGAGCTGAGCAGACGTCTTGTAGCATTGAGGACCAAACCTTCAGTAGGAACTGGTGAGGAGGATTTGAACACAAGACTGGCATTGACCACAGCTGAACCAGGTCTAAAGGGGAAAAAAAACACCATGTGATGATTTCTTCAAGAATTATTCAAAATGAACATGTCATTTGCAAAAAAGAAATACCAAAAATTAAACGTACATTTTATAGGCAGTTGTTACAGGGGTCGTCACCAGACTGCTTGTAGATGTTGGAGGAATTGTTGTAGATAAGGCTGCAAACATTAACATTTATGTACCATTATTAAAATGTATGTATGAATGAGAAATTAGTTGTTACTCCAGATAAGGATCGATAACATACCACTAAGTGCATTGAGTTCATTGAGGAAGCTGAGTGGGATTTTGGTATCTCCATCTTGGAAGTAGTACTGCATGTTACCATTAATGACATTTGCTGAACTCCTATCAAAACAAAAAAGCAAAATATTTACTATAAAAGCTGTATTTCTAATTATTATGAAAAGAAATGTCTGAAGATAAAATAAACTTACATGAAGGCAGAGCTTTGTGGTTCAATTGGTTGTGCAAGAGGTTCATTCAGAAGTGTGTTTAGCTGAAGATAAATACAGACTGTGAGTTCTAAAGAATATATGAATGACATTTCTCAATGTTTACATTGTTTTTGAAATCCCATTCAGATTACAAAGTAAAACTAAAATCATTTTCCACTTATTGTACTTGGTAAAAGTATATTAAACCCAAGTTTTCCAAAGGTGAAATTAATTTCCATAAAAATAAGTCCACGTGTGTCTGATGTTAGAATTTGTAATCCTGTCAAAAACATTTATCATGCACAATGTAATATACTTATCAAGAGGAATATTCTTGGTTAGAGTGAAAATTATATATCCTTACCACTTTGTTGATGGTATTCTGAACCTGGTTGTATGTGTTGTTTCCAACAGTTACATTATCTGGAATGCTGATATTGGTGAGGCTGAATGTAAAGCTGACTACATAGGATGTATCTGTTATTTCTGTAAAGTGAGGAAAATTTCATTGTCAGTTATCGACCTAAAGACTTCATGAAGTAATGATGTTAAAAATATAGCTGTAGTAATATTCTTGAAAGGTACGTGGAACTTACTCTCATAGGTCACATTTAGCACTTTCACAGAATCTGTGATGTTTGTGAATCGAGAGCTGAGCAGACGTCTTGTAGCATTGAGGACCAAACCTTCAGTAGGAACTGGTGAGGAGGATTTGAACACAAGACTGGCATTGACCACAGCTGAACCAGGTCTAAAGTGGAAAAAAACACCATGTGATGATTTCTTCAAGAATTATTCAAAATGAACATGTCATTTGCAAAAAAGAAATACCAAAAATTAAACGTACATTTTATAGGCAGTTGTTAAAGAGGTCGTCACCAGACTGCTTGCAGATGTTGGAGGAATTGTTGTAGATAAGACTGCAAACATTAACATTTATGTACCATTATTAAATGTATGTATGAATGAGAAATTAGTTGTTACTCCAGATAAGGATCGATAACATACCACTAAGTGCATTGAGTTCATTGAGGAAGCTGAGTGGGATTTTGGTATCTCCATCTTGGAAGTAGTACTGCATGTTACCATTAATGACATTTGCTGAACTCCTATCAAAACAAAAAAGCAAAATATTTACTATAAAAGCTGTATTTCTAATTATTATGAAAAGAAATGTCTGAAGATAAAATAAACTTACATGAAGGCAGAGCTTTGTGGTTCAATTGGTTGTGCAAGAGGTTCATTCAGAAGTGTGTTTAGCTGAAGATAAATACAGACTGTGAGTTCTAAAGAATATATGAATGACATTTCTCAATGTTTACATTGTTTTTGAAATCCCATTCAGATTACAACGTAAAACTAAAATCATTTTCCACTTATTGTACTTGGTAAAAGTATATTAAACCCAAGTTTTCCAAAGGTGAAATTAATTTCCATAAAAATAAGTCCACGTGTGTCTGATGTTAGAATTTGTAATCCTGTCAAAAACATTTATGATGCATAATGTAATATATTCATCAGAGGAATACAGAGATATTTATATATCCTTACCACTTTGTTGATGGTACTCTGCACCTGGTTGTATGTGTTGTTTCCAACAGATATATTATCTGGAATGCTGATATTGGTGAGGCTGAATGTAAAGCTGACTACATAGGAGGTGTCTGTCATTTCTGTAAAGTGAGGAAAATTTCATTGTCAGTTATCGACCTATAGACTTCATGAAGGAATGATGTTAGAAAGTATAGTTGCAGTCATATTATGGAAATGTACAGGGAACTTACTCTCATAGGTCACATTTAGCACTTTCACAGAATCGGTGATGTTTGCGAATCGAGAATTGATCAGATGTCTTGTAGCATTGAGGACCAAACCTTCAGTAGGAACGGGTGAGGAGGAATTGAACACAAGACTGGCGTTGACCACAGCTGAACCAGGTCTAAAGGGGAAAAACAAACCACCATGTGATGATTTATTCAAGAAATGTTCAAAATGAACATGTCATTTGCAAAAAAGAAATACCACAAATTACACATACATTTTAAAGGGAGTTGTTACAGGGGTCACTCCCAGACTGCTTGTAGATGTTGGGGGAATTGTTGTAGATGAGGCTGCAAACATAAACATTTAGGTACCATTATTAAAAAGTATGCATGAATTAATGAGATATTAGCTGCGACTGCAGATAATGTTCGATAACATACCACTAAGTGCTTTGAGTTCATTGAGGAAGCTGACTGGGATTTTGATATCTCCATCTTGGAAGTAGTACTGCATGTTACCATTAATGCCATTTGCTGAACTCCTATCAAAATAAAGAGCAAAACATTTACTATAACAGCTATATTCCTAATTCTTTTTAAAAAGAAATGCCTGAAGATAAAATAATAAACTTACAAGAAGACAGAGCTCTGTGGTTCAATTGGTTGTGCAAGAGGTTCATTCAGAAGTGTGTTTAGCTGAAGGTAAATACAGACTGTGAGTTCTAAAGGTTCTACAAATGACATTTCTCACTGTATACATTGGTTTTGAAATCCCATTTCAGTTTACAAATAAAACTAAAATAATTTTCCACTTATTTTTACGTGTTATAAAGATATTAAACAAGTTTTCCAAAGGAGAAATTAATTTCCATTGAAAAAAGGCCATGTGTATCTGATGTTAGAATTTGTAAACCTGTCAAAAACATTTATGATGCATAATGTAATATATTCATCAGAGGAATACAGAGATATTTATATATCCTTACCACTTTGTTGATGGTACTCTGCACCTGGTTGTATGTGTTGTTTCCAACAGATATATTATCTGGAATGCTGATATTGGTGAGGCTGAATGTAAAGCTGACTACATAGGAGGTGTCTGTCATTTCTGTAAAGTGAGGAAAATTTCATTGTCAGTTATCGACCTATAGACTTCATGAAGGAATGATGTTAGAAAGTATAGTTGCAGTCATATTATGGAAATGTACAGGGAACTTACTCTCATAGGTCACATTTAGCACTTTCACAGAATCGGTGATGTTTGCGAATCGAGAACTGATCAGACGTCTTGTAGCATTGAGGACCAAACCTTCAGTAGGAACGGGTGAGGAGGAATTGAACACAAGACTGACATTGACCACAGCTGAACCAGGTCTAAAGGGGAAAAACAAACCACCATGTGATGATTTCTTCAATGAATATTTAAAATAAACACATCTCTTATGAATTACTTTGAGTATCATGAATTAGACATACCTTACAGAGAGAGAAGTTCCAGACGTCATAAGGTTTTTATATGAGAGTGTTGTATGTTGTCCTGAAATATTTGCAGATGCCCAAATTGTGGTTGACATTTGAACTTGGACTGACAGCTCTTCCCATGAAGTAGTAGGTATAGTAGATTTCTCAGTTACTGGTGTACTTGGCCCTTCACTTGTGCTGTTGTCCAGTGTCATTTTTGTTCCCACTGACTGTGCTACCATTGATTCTGTTGTGGTTGCTGACTGTGATAAAGATCCTCCAGTGGTCTTTGTATTTATAATAACATTAGATGGTGAAATAGTTGAAACTGCAGTTGTAGATACAGTTTTGTTTGAAGACTGAGGAATAGATGCATTCGTAAAGACCAAGGATGTGTCTGTTGATTCTGTTGTTTTAGGAGTTGCTAATAGAGCTGTATTTGTAATTGTACTGCTTTTATTGGTAGTTGTTATAATTACCATTGATGTTGGTGACTGGACAGTAAATGTAATTGGTACAGTAGTTAATGCTCGTTTAGTGCTTAGGGGAAAAAATGGTTCTGAAGCAGTTGATACTGCACTTTTCGTGGTTGTCTGAGTTGGTGACCCAGTGTTTGCAGTTGAAGGGGTCAATATTGATAATGTAATCTTTGGAGTGGATTCAGTAGAAGAGGCCAAAATCACTGGCTGTGTTCTGGATGCAGTCGAACTCATCGATGCTGAAGTTATCTGCTCTGTTGTGGATGCAGGTAAAGATACCAAAGAGGTTGCTGTTATCTGTGATGTTGATGCACTTACTTTCTGTGTAGTAGATGAATTTCCCAATACTGAATGTGCAATCTGTGGTGTGTATGTGGTTGAATTATATTGAATTGGCGTAGTTTGCAGTTTGAATGCATCGGTTAACTGTGGGAGGAATGTAGATGAGGAAGCCAAAGTGGTTATCTTTGTTATTGTAATAGTTGCAGTGGTTGAATGTGGAGAAGATGCAGTTAAAGTGGTTGGTGTGGTTGAAGCGGTTGCATGTGAAGTAGAAGAAGATAAACTGGTCAATACTGATGAAGATGTTCTCTGTGATATGAATGCAGTGGATTTAGTCAAAGATGATTTGGTTGAACTAGTTGTAGGACTTATAAGTGTAGATGCCATGTGTGTCTCAGTTGAAGATGCAGTGCTCAAAGTTGTTGGAGTGGTTGGTGTGGATGAAGATGTTGTCTCAGCTGAAGTTGAAGTGGTCAGTGTTGAACTTGTTTGTGGTGTAGATGTACTAGCAGTGCTCAAAGGTTTTGGATAGGCTGTTGAGGTGGCTGAAGATGACTCAGCTAAAGTTGAAGGGGCCAGTGTTGAACTTGTTTGTGGAGTGGATGTATTCATGGTGCTCAAAGTTGTTGAAGTTGTTTGTGGTGTGGATGTACTGGCGGTGCTCAAAGTTGTTAGAGAGGTTGTTGATGTGGCTGAAGATGTTGTCATAGCTAAAGTTAAAGTTGCCAATTTTGAAGTTGTTTGTGGTGGGGATGAAGTGGTTGTTTCAGCCGAAGTTGTAGATAAAGGGGCCAGTGTTGAAGTTGTTTGTGGCATGGATGTACTGGTGGTGCTCAAAGTTGTTGCAGTGGTTGGTGGTGAGGGAGATGTTGTCTCAGCTGAAGTTGTAGTTGAATGGGCCTGTGTTGAAGTTGTTTGTGGTGTGGATGTACTGGCAATGCTCAAAGTTGTTGGAGAGGTTGTTGATGTGGCAACTGAAGTTGTAGTTGAAGGGGCTTGTGTTGAAGTTGTTTGTGGTGTGGATGTACTGGCTGTGCTCAGAGTAGTAGAGGTTGTTGATGTGGCAGCTGAAGGTGAAGTGGCCAGTGTTGAAGTTGTTTGTGGAGTGGATGTACTGGTGGTGCTCAAAGATGTTGCAGTGGTTGTTGGTGTGGCAGATGTTGTCTCAGCTGAAGTTGTAGTTGAAGGAGCTTGTGTTGAAGTTGTTTGTGGTGTGGATGTACTGGCGGTGCTCAGAGTAGTAGGAGAGGTTGTTGATGTGACAGCTGAAGTTGGAGTGGCCAGTGTTGAAGTAGTTTGTGGAGTGGATGTACTGGTGGTGCTCAAAGTTGTTGCAGTGGTTGTTGGTGTGGCAGATGTTGTCTCAGCTGAAGTTGTAGTTGAAGGGGCTTGTGTTGAAGTTGTTTGTGGTGTGGATGTACTGGCTGTGCTCAGAGTAGTAGAGGTTGTTGATGTGGCAGCTGAAGTTGAAGTGGCCAGTGTTGAAGTTGTTTGTGGAGTGGATGTACCGGTGGTGCTCAAAGATGTTGCAGTGGTTGTTGGTGTGGCAGATGTTGTCTCAGCTGAAGTTGTAGTTGAAGGAACTTGTGTTGAAGTTGTTTGTGGTGTGGATGTACTGGTGGTGCTCAGAGTAGTAGGAGAGGTTGTTGATGTGGCAGCTGAAGTTGAAGTGGCCAGTGTTGAAGTTGTTTGTGGTGTGGATGTACTGGTGGAGCTCAAAGTTGTTGCAGTGGTTGTTGATGTGGCAGATGTTGTCTCAGCTGAAGTTGTAGTTGAAGTGGCCAGTGTTGAAGTTGTTTGTGGTGTGGATGTACTGGCAATGCTCAAAGTTGTTGGAGAGGTTGTTGATGTGGCAGCTGAAGTTGTATTTGAAGGGGCTTGTGTTGAAGACGTTTGTGGTGTGGATGTACTGGCGGTGCTCAGAGTAGTAGAAGAGGTTGTTGATGTGGCAGCTGAAGTTGAAGTGGCCAGTGTTGAAGTTGTTTGTAGAGTGGATGTACTGGTGGAGCTCAAAGTTGTTGCAGTGGTTGTTGGTGTGGCAGATGTTGTCTCAGCTGAAGTTGTAGTTGAAGGAGATTGTGTTGAAGACGTTTGTGGTGTCGATGTACTGGCAGTGCTCAGAATAGTAGGAGAGGTTGTTGATGTGGCAGCTGAAGTTGAAGTGGCCAGTGTTGAAGTTGTTTGTGGTGTGGATGTACTGGCAATGCTCAAAGTTGTTGCAGTTGTTGTTGATGTGGCAGATGTTGTCTCAGCTGAAGTTGTAGTTGAAGGAGCTTGTGTTGAAGACGTTTGTGGTGTGGATGTACTGGCAGTGCTCAGAATAGTAGGAGAGGTTGTTGATGTGGCAGCTGAAGTTGAAGTGGCCAGTGTTGAAGTTGTTTGTGGTGTGGATGTACTGGCAATGCTCAAAGTTGTTGGAGAGGTTGTTGATGTGGCAGCTGAAGTTGAAGTGGTCAGTGTTGAAGTTGTTTGTGGTGTGGATGTACTGGCAATGCTCAAAGTTGTTGCAGTGGTTGATGTGGCAGATGTTGTCTCAGCTGAAGTTGTAGTTGAAGGGGCCTGTGTTGAAGTTGTTTGTGGTGTGGATGTACTGGCAATGTGCAAATTTGTAGGAGAGGTTGTTGATGTGGCAGCTGAAGTTG
Source organism: Brachyhypopomus gauderio (assembly GCF_052324685.1). Taxonomy (NCBI): domain Eukaryota; kingdom Metazoa; phylum Chordata; class Actinopteri; order Gymnotiformes; family Hypopomidae; genus Brachyhypopomus; species Brachyhypopomus gauderio. The sequence goes on from NW_027506889.1 coordinate 148,752, forward strand.
AAGTGGCCAGTGTTGAAGTTGTTTGTGGTGTGGATGTACTGGCAATGCTCAAAGTTGTTGCAGAGGTTGTTGATGTGGCAGATGTTGTCTCAGCTGAAGTTGTAGTTGAAGGGGCCTGTGTTGAAGTTGTTTGTGGTGTGGATGTACTGGCAATGCGCAAAGTTGTTGGAGAGGTTGTGGATGTGGCAGCTGAAATTGAAGTGGCCAGTGTTGAAGTTGTTTGTGGAGTGGATGTACTGGTGGAGCTCAAAGTTGTTGCAGTGGTTGTTGATTTGGCAGCTGAAGTTGAAGTAGCCAGTGTTGAAGTTGTTTGTGGAGTGGGTGTACTTGTGGTGCTCAAAGTTGTTGCAGTGGTTGTTGGTGTGGCAGATGTTGTCTCAGCTGAAGTTGTAGTTGAAGGGGCTTGTGTTGAAGACGTTTGTGGTGTGGATGTACTGGAAGTGCTCAGAGTAGTAGGAGAGGTTGTTGATGTGGCAGCTGAAGTTGAAGTGGCCAGTGTTGAAGTTGTTTGTGGAGTGGATGTACTGGTGGAGCTCAAAGTTGTTGCAGTGTTTGTTGTGGCAGCTGAAGTTGAAGTGGCCAGTGTTGAAGTTGTTTGTGGGGTGGATGTACTGGTGGAGCTCAAAGTTGTTGCAGTGGTTGTTGATGTGGCAGATGTTGTCTCAGCTGAAGTTGTAGTTGAAGGGACTTGTGTTGAAGATGTTTGTGGTGTGGATGTACTGGCGGTGCTCAGAGTAGTAGGAGAGGTTGTTGATGTGGCAGCTAAAGTTGAAGTGGCCAGTGTTGAAGTTGTTTGTGGTGTGGATGTACTGGCAATGCTCAAAGTTGTTGGAGACATTGTTGATGTGGCAGCTGAAGTTGAAGTGTCCAGTGTTGAAGTTGTTTGTGGTGTGGATGTACTGGCAATGCTCAAAGTTGTTGGAGAGGTTGTTGATGAGGCAGCTGAAGTTGTAGTTGAAGGGGCTTGTGTTGAAGACGTTTGTGGTGTGGATGTACTGGCAGTGCTCAGAGTAGTAGGAGAGGTTGTTGATGTGGCAGCTGAAGTTGAAGTGGCCAGTGTTGAAGTTGTTTGTGGAGTGGATGTACTGGTGGAGCTCAAAGTTGTTGCAGTGGTTGTTGATGTGGCAGATGTTGTCTCAGCTGAAGTTCTAGTTGAAGGGGCTTGTTTTGAAGTCGTTTGTGGTGTGAATGTACTGGCGGTGCTCAGAGTAGTAGGAGAGGTTGTTGATGTGTCAGCTGAAGTTGAAGTGGCCAGTGTTGAAGTTGTTTGTGGAGTGGATGTACTGGTGGAGCTCAAAGTTGTTGCAGTGTTTGTTGTGGCAGCTGAAGTTGAAGTGGCCAGTGTTGAAGTTGTTTGTGGGGTGGATGTACTGGTGGAGCTCAAAGTTGTTGCAGTGGTTGTTGATGTGGCAGATGTTGTCTCAGCTGAAGTTGTAGTTGAAGGGACTTGTGTTGAAGATGTTTGTGGTGTGGATGTACTGGCGGTGCTCAGAGTAGTAGGAGAGGTAGTTGATGTGGCAGCTAAAGTTGAAGTGGCCAGTGTTGAAGTTGTTTGTGGTGTGGATGTACTGGCAATGCTCAAAGTTGTTGGAGACATTGTTGATGTGGCAGCTGAAGTTGAAGTGTCCAGTGTTGAAGTTGTTTGTGGTGTGGATGTACTGGCAATACTCAAAGTTGTTGCAGTGGTTGTTGATGTGGCAGATGTTGTCTCAGCTGAAGTTGTAGTTGAAGGGGCCTGTGTTGAAGTTGTTTGTGGTGTGGATGTACTGGCAATGCTCAAAGTTGTTGGAGAGGTTGTTGATGAGGCAGCTGAAGTTGTAGTTGAAGGGGCTTGTGTTGAAGACGTTTGTGGTGTGGATGTACTGGCAGTGCTCAGAGTAGTAGGAGAGGTTGTTGATGTGGCAGCTGAAGTTGAAGTGGCCAGTGTTGAAGTTGTTTGTGGTGTGGATGTACTGGCAATGCTCAAAGTTGTTGGGGAGGTTGTTGATGTGGCAGCTGAAGTTGAAGTGGTCAGTGTTGAAGTTGTTTGTGGTGTGGATGTACTGGCAATGCTCAAAGTTGTTGGAGAGGTTGTTGATGTGGCAGCTGAAGTTGAAGTGGCCAGTGTTGAAGTTGTTTGTGGAGTGGATGTAGTGGTGGTGCTCAAAGTTGTTGCAATGGTTGTTGGTGTGGCAGATGTTGTCTCAGCTAAAGTTGTAGTTGAAGAAGCTTGTGTTGAAGTTGTTTGTGGTGTGGTTGTACTGGCGGTGCGCAGAAAAGTAGGAGATGTTGTTGATGTGGCAGCTGAAGTTGAAGTGGCCAGTGTTGAAGTTGTTTGTGGTGTGGATGTACTGGCGGTGTTCAAAGTTGTTAGAGAGGTTGTTGATGTGGCTGAAGATGTTGTCTCAGCTAAAGTTAAAGTTGCCAATTTTGAAGTTGTTTGTGGTGGGGATGAAGTGGTTGTTTCAGCCGAAGTTGAAGATAAAGAGGCCAGTGTTGAAGTTGTTTGTGGCATGGATGTACTGGTGGTGCTCAAAGTTGTTGCAGTGGTTGGTGGTGAGGGAGATGTTGTCTCAGCTGAAGTTGTAGTTGAATGGGCCTGTGTTGAAGTTGTTTGTGGTGTGGATGTACTGGCAATGCTCAAAGTTGTTGGAGAGGTTGTTGATGTGGCAACTGAAGTTGTAGTTGAAGGGGCTTGTGTTGAAGTTGTTTGTGGTGTGGATGTACTGGCTGTGCTCAGAGTAGTAGAGGTTGTTGATGTGGCAGCTGAAGGTGAAGTGGCCAGTGTTGAAGTTGTTTGTGGAGTGGATGTACTGGTGGTGCTCAAAGATGTTGCAGTGGTTGTTGGTGTGGCAGATGTTGTCTCAGCTGAAGTTGTAGTTGAAGGAGCTTGTGTTGAAGTTGTTTGTGGTGTGGATGTACTGGCGGTGCTCAGAGTAGTAGGAGAGGTTGTTGATGTGACAGCTGAAGTTGGAGTGGCCAGTGTTGAAGTAGTTTGTGGAGTGGATGTACTGGTGGTGCTCAAAGATGTTGCAGTGGTTGTTGGTGTGGCAGATGTTGTCTCAGCTGAAGTTGTAGTTGAAGGAGCTTGTGTTGAAGTTGTTTGTGGTGTGGATGTACTGGCGGTGCTCAGAGTAGTAGGAGAGGTTGTTGATATGACAGCTGAAGTTGGAGTGGCCAGTGTTGAAGTAGTTTGTGGAGTGGATGTACTGGTGGTGCTCAAAGATGTTGCAGTGGTTGTTGGTGTGGCAGATGTTGTCTCAGCTGAGGTTGTAGTTGAAGGGGCTTGTGTTGAAGTTGTTTGTGGTGTGGATGTACTGGCTGTGCTCAGAGTAGTAGAGGTTGTTGATGTGGCAGCTGAAGTTGAAGTGGCCAGTGTTGAAGTTGTTTGTGGAGTGGATGTACTGGTGGAGCTCAAAGTTGTTGCAGTGGTTGTTGATGTGGCAGATGTTGTCTCAGCTGAGGTTGTAGTTGAAGTGGCCAGTGTTGAAGTTGTTTGTGGTGTGGATGTACTGGTGGAGCTCAAAGTTGTTGGAGAGGTTGTTGATGTGGCAGCTGAAGTTGTATTTGAAGGGGCTTGTGTTGAAGACGTTTGTGGTGTGGATGTACTGGCGGTGCTCAGAGTAGTAGGAGAGGTTGTTGATGTGGCAGCTGAAGTTGAAGTGGCCAGTGTTGAAGTTGTTTGTAGAGTGGATGTACTGGTGGAGCTCAAAGTTGTTGGAGAGGTTGTTGATGTGGCAGCTGAAGTTGTATTTGAAGGGGCTTGTGTTGAAGACGTTTGTGGTGTGGATGTACTGGCGGTGCTCAGAGTAGTAGGAGAGGTTGTTGATGTGGCAGCTGAAGTTGAAGTGGCCAGTGTTGAAGTTGTTTGTAGAGTGGATGTACTGGTGGAGCTCAAAGTTGTTGGAGAGGTTGTTGATGTGGCAGCTGAAGTTGTAGTTGAAGGGGCTTGTGTTGAAGATGTTTGTGGTGTGGATGTACTGGCAGTGCTCAGAGTAGTAGGAGAGGTTGTTGATGTAACAGCTGAAGTTGAAGTGGCCAGTGTTGAAGTTGTTTGTGGAGTGGATGTACTGGTGGTGCTCAAAGTTGTTGGAGAGGTTGTTGATGTGGCAGCTGAAGTTGTAGTTGAAGGGGCTTGTGTTAAAGACGTTTGTGGTGTGGATGTACTGGCAGTGCTCAGAGTAGTAGGAGAGGTTGTTGATGTGGCAGCTGAAGTTGAAGTGGCCAGTGTTGAAGTTGTTTGTGGAGTGGATGTACTGGTGGTGCTCAAAGTTGTTGCAGTGGTTGTTGATGTGGCAGATGTTGTCTCAGCTGAAGTTGTAGTTGAAGGGGCTTGTGTTGAAGTTGTTTGTGGAGTGGATGTACTTGTGGTGCTCAAAGTTGTTGCAGTGGTTGTTGATGTGGCAGATGTTGTCTCAGCTGAAGTTGTAGTTGAAGCGGCTTGTGTTGAAGTTGTTTGTGGAGTGGATGTACTGGTGGTGCTCAAAGTTGTTGGAGAGGTTGTTGATGTGGCAGCTGAAGTTGTAGTTGAAGGGGCTTGTGTTAAAGACGTTTGTGGTGTGGATGTACTGGCAGTGCTCAGAGTAGTAGGAGAGGTTGTTGATGTGGCAGCTGAAGTTGAAGTGGCCAGTGTTGAAGTTGTTTGTGGAGTGGATGTACTGGTGGTGCTCAAAGTTGTTGCAGTGGTTGTTGATGTGGCAGATGTTGTCTCAGCTGAAGTTGTAGTTGAAGGGGCTTGTGTTGAAGTTGTTTGTGGAGTGGATGTACTTGTGGTGCTCAAAGTTGTTGCAGTGGTTGTTGATGTGGCAGATGTTGTCTCAGCTGAAGTTGTAGTTGAAGGGGCCTGTGTTGAAGTTGTTTGTGGTGTGGATGTACTGGCAATGTGCAAATTTGTAGGAGAGGTTGTTGATGAGGCAGCTGAAGTTGTAGTTGAAGGGGCTTGTGTTGAAGACATTTGTGGTGTGGATGTACTGGCAGTGCTCAGAGTAGTAGGAGAGGTTGTTGATGTGGCAGCTGAAGTTGAAGTGGCCAGTGTTGAAGTTGTTTGTGGAGTGGATGTACTGGTGGAGCTCAAAGTTGTTGGAGAGGTTGTTGATGTGGCAGCTGAAGTTGTAGTTGAAGGGGCTTGTGTTGAAGATGTTTGTGGTGTGGATGTACTGGCAGTGCTCAGAGTAGTAGGAGAGGTTGTTGATGTAACAGCTGAAGTTGAAGTGGCCAGTGTTGAAGTTGTTTGTGGAGTGGATGTACTGGTGGTGCTCAAAGTTGTTGGAGAGGTTGTTGATGTGGCAGCTGAAGTTGTAGTTGAAGGGTCTTGTGTTAAAGACGTTTGTGGTGTGGATGTACTGGCAGTGCTCAGAGTAGTAGGAGAGGTTGTTGATGTGGCAGCTGCAGTTGAAGTGGCCAGTGTTGAAGTTGTTTGTGGAGTGGATGTACTGGTGGTGCTCAAAGTTGTTGCAGTGGTTGTTGATGTGGCAGATGTTGTCTCAGCTGAAGTTGTAGTTGAAGGGGCTTGTGTTGAAGTTGTTTGTGGAGTGGATGTACTTGTGGTGCTCAAAGTTGTTGCAGTGGTTGTTGATGTGGCAGATGTTGTCTCAGCTGAAGTTGTAGTTGAAGCGGCTTGTGTTGAAGTTGTTTGTGGAGTGGATGTACTGGTGGAGCTCAAAGTTGTTGCAGTGGTTGTTGGTGTGGCCGAAGTTGTCTCAGCTGAAGTTGTAGTTGAAGGGGCTTGTGTTGAAGTTGTTTGTGGAGTGGATGTACTGGTGGAGCTCAAAGTTGTTGGAGAGGTTGTTGATGTGGCAGCTGAAGTTGTAGTTGAAGGGGCTTGTGTTGAAGATGTTTGTGGTGTGGATGTACTGGCAGTGCTCAGAGTAGTAGGAGAGGTTGTTGATGTGACAGCTGAAGTTGAAGTGGCCAGTGTTGAAGTTGTTTGTGGAGTGGATGTACTGGTGGAGCTCAAAGTTGTTGGAGAGGTTGTTGATGTGGCAGCTGAAGTTGTAGTTGAAGGGGCTTGTGTTGAAGATGTTTGTGGTGTGGATGTACTGGCAGTGCTCAGAGTAGTTGGAGAGGTTGTTGATGTGGCAGCTGAAGTTGTAGTTGAAGGGGCTTGTGTTGAAGATGTTTGTGGTGTGGATGTACTGGCAGTGCTCAGAGTAGTAGGAGAGGTTGTTGATTTGACAGCTGAAGTTGAAGTGGCCAGTGTTGAAGTTGTTTGTGGAGTGGATGTACTGGTGGTGCTCAAAGTTGTTGGAGAGGTTGATGATGTGGCAGCTGAAGTTGTAGTTGAAGGGGCTTGTGTTGAAGACATTTGTGGTGTGGATGTACTGGCAGTGCTCAGAGTAGTAGGAGAGGTTGTTGATGTGGCAGCTGAAGTTGAAGTGGCCAGTGTTGAAGTTGTTTGTGGAGTGGATGTACTGGTGGTGCTCAAAGTTGTTGCAGTGGTTGTTGATGTGGCAGATGTTGTCTCAGCTGAAGTTATAGTTGAAGGGGCCTGTGTTGAAGTTGTTTGTGGTGTGGATGTACTGGCAATGCTCAAAGTTGTTGGAGAGGTTGTTGATGTGGCAGCTGAAGTTGAAGTGGCCAGTGTTGAAGTTGTTTGTGGAGTGGATGTACTGGTGGAGCTCAAAGTTGTTGGAGAGGTTGTTGATGTGGCAGCTGAAGTTGTAGTTGAAGGGGCTTGTGTTGAAGATGTTTGTGGTGTGGATGTACTGGCAGTGCTCAGAGTAGTAGGAGAGGTTGTTGATTTGACAGCTGAAGTTGAAGTGGCCAGTGTTGAACTTGTTTGTGGAGTGGATGTACTGGTGGTGCTCAAAGTTGTTGCAGTGGTTGTTGATGTGGCACATGTTGTCTCAGCTGAAGTTGTAGTTGAAGGAGCTTGTGTTGAAGATGTTTGTGGTGTGGATGTACTGGGGGTGCTCAGAGTAGTAGGAGATGTTGTTGATGTGGCAGCTGAAGTTGAAGTGGCCAGTGTTGAAGTTGTTTGTGGAGTGGATGTACTGGTGGAGCTCAAAGTTGTTGGAGAGGTTGTTGATGTGGCAGCTGAAGTTGTAGTTGAAGGGGCTTGTGTTGAAGATGTTTGTGGTGTGGATGTACTGGCAGTGCTCAGAGTAGTTGGAGAGGTTGTTGATGTGGCAGCTGAAGTTGTAGTTGAAGGGGCTTGTGTTGAAGACGTTTGTGGTGTGGATGTACTGGCAGTGCTCAGAGTAGTAGGAGAGGTTGTTGATGTGGCAGCTGAAGTTGAAGTGGCCAGTGTTGAAGTTGTTTGTGGAGTGGATGTACTGGTGGTGCTCAAAGTTGTTGCAGTGGTTGTTGATGAGGCAGATGTTGTCTCAGCTGAAGTTATAGTTGAAGGGGCCTGTGTTGAAGTTGTTTGTGGTGTGGATGTACTGGCAATGCTCAAAGTTGTTGGAGAGGTTGTTGATGTGGCAGCTGAAGTTGAAGTGGCCAGTGTTGAAGTTGTTTGTGGAGTGGATGTACTGGTGGAGCTCAAAGTTGTTGGAGAGGTTGTTGATGTGGCAGCTGAAGTTGTAGTTGAAGGGGCTTGTGTTGAAGATGTTTGTGGTGTGGATGTACTGGCAGTGCTCAGAGTAGTAGGAGAGGTTGTTGATTTGACAGCTGAAGTTGAAGTGGCCAGTGTTGAAGTTGTTTGTGGAGTGGATGTACTGGTGGTGCTCAAAGTTGTTGGAGAGGTTGTTGATGTGGCAGCTGAAGTTGTAGTTGAAGGGGCTTGTGTTGAAGACGTTTGTGGTGTGGATGTACTGGCAGTGCTCAGAGTAGTAGGAGAGGTTGTTGATGTGGCAGCTGAAGTTGAAGTGGCCAGTGTTGAAGTTGTTTGTGGAGTGGATGTACTGGTGGTGCTCAAAGTTGTTGCAGTGGTTGTTGATGTGGCAGATGTTGTCTCAGCTGAAGTTATAGTTGAAGGGGCCTGTGTTGAAGTTGTTTGTGGTGTGGATGTACTGGCAATGCTCAAAGTTGTTGGAGAGGTTGTTGATGTGGCAGCTGAAGTTGAAGTGGCCAGTGTTGAAGTTGTTTGTGGAGTGGATGTACTGGTGGAGCTCAAAGTTGTTGGAGAGGTTGTTGATGTGGCAGCTGAAGTTGTAGTTGAAGGGGCTTGTGTTGAAGATGTTTGTGGTGTGGATGTACTGGCAGTGCTCAGAGTAGTAGGAGAGGTTGTTGATTTGACAGCTGAAGTTGAAGTGGCCAGTGTTGAAGTTGTTTGTGGAGTGGATGTACTGGTGGTGCTCAAAGTTGTTGGAGAGGTTGTTGATGTGGCAGCTGAAGTTGTAGTTGAAGGGGCTTGTGTTGAAGACATTTGTGGTGTGGATGTACTGGCAGTGCTCAGAGTAGTAGGAGAGGTTGTTGATGTGGCAGCTGAAGTTGAAGTGGCCAGTGTTGAAGTTGTTTGTGGAGTGGATGTACTGGTGGTGCTCAAAGTTGTTGCAGTGGTTGTTGATGTGGCAGATGTTGTCTCAGCTGAAGTTGTAGTTGAAGGGGCTTGTGTTGAAGTTGTTTGTGGAGTGGATGTACTGGTGGAGCTCAAAGTTGTTGCAGTGGTTGTTGATGTGGCAGCTGAAGTTGAAGTGGCCAGTGTTGAAGTTGTTTGTGGAGTGGATGTACTTGTGGTGCTCAAAGTTGTTGCAGTGGTTGTTGGTGTGGCAGCTGAAGTTGAAGTGGCCAGTGTTGAAGTTGTTTGTGGAGTGGATGTACTGGTGGAGCTCAAAGTTGTTGCAGTGGTTGTTGATGTGGCAGATGTTGTCTCAGCTGAAGTTGTAGTTGAAGCGGCTTGTGTTGAAGTTGTTTGTGGAGTGGATGTACTGGTGGAGCTCAAAGTTGTTGCAGTGGTTGTTGGTGTGGCCGATGTTGTCTCAGCTGAAGTTGTAGTTGAAGGGGCTTGTGTTGAAGTTGTTTGTGGAGTGGATGTACTGGTGGAGCTCAAAGTTGTTGGAGAGGTTGTTGATGTGGCAGCTGAAGTTGTAGTTGAAGGGGCTTGTGTTGAAGATGTTTGTGGTGTGGATGTACTGGCAGTGCTCAGAGTAGTAGGAGAGGTTGTTGATTTGACAGCTGAAGTTGAAGTGGCCAGTGTTGAAGTTGTTTGTGGAGTGGATGTACTGGTGGTGCTCAAAGTTGTTGGAGAGGTTGTTGATGTGGCAGCTGAAGTTGTAGTTGAAGGGGCTTGTGTTGAAGACATTTGTGGTGTGGATGTACTGGCAGTGCTCAGAGTAGTAGGAGAGGTTGTTGATGTGGCAGCTGAAGTTGAAGTGGCCAGTGTTGAAGTTGTTTGTGGAGTGGATGTACTGGTGGTGCTCAAAGTTGTTGCAGTGGTTGTTGATGTGGCAGATGTTGTCTCAGCTGAAGTTGTAGTTGAAGGGGCTTGTGTTGAAGTTGTTTGTGGAGTGGATGTACTGGTGGAGCTCAAAGTTGTTGCAGTGGTTGTTGATGTGGCAGCTGAAGTTGAAGTGGCCAGTGTTGAAGTTGTTTGTGGAGTGGATGTACTTGTGGTGCTCAAAGTTGTTGCAGTGGTTGTTGGTGTGGCAGCTGAAGTTGAAGTGGCCAGTGTTGAAGTTGTTTGTGGAGTGGATGTACTGGTGGAGCTCAAAGTTGTTGCAGTGGTTGTTGATGTGGCAGATGTTGTCTCAGCTGAAGTTGTAGTTGAAGCGGCTTGTGTTGAAGTTGTTTGTGGAGTGGATGTACTGGTGGAGCTCAAAGTTGTTGCAGTGGTTGTTGGTGTTGCCGATGTTGTCTCAGCTGAAGTTGTAGTTGAAGGGGCTTGTGTTGAAGTTGTTTGTGGAGTGGATGTACTGGTGGAGCTCAAAGTTGTTGGAGAGGTTGTTGATGTGGCAGCTGAAGTTGTAGTTGAAGGGGCTTGTGTTGAAGATGTTTGTGGTGTGGATGTACTGGCAGTGCTCAGAGTAGTAGGAGAGGTTGTTGATTTGACAGCTGAAGTTGAAGTGGCCAGTGTTGAAGTTGTTTGTGGAGTGGATGTACTGGTGGTGCTCAAAGTTGTTGGAGAGGTTGTTGATGTGGCAGCTGAAGTTGTAGTTGAAGGGGCTTGTGTTGAAGACATTTGTGGTGTGGATGTACTGGCAGTGCTCAGAGTAGTAGGAGAGGTTGTTGATGTGGCAGCTGAAGTTGAAGTGGCCAGTGTTGAAGTTGTTTGTGGAGTGGATGTACTGGTGGTGCTCAAAGTTGTTGCAGTGGTTGTTGATGTGGCAGATGTTGTCTCAGCTGAAGTTGTAGTTGAAGGGGCTTGTGTTGAAGTTGTTTGTGGAGTGGATGTACTGGTGGAGCTCAAAGTTGTTGCAGTGGTTGTTGATGTGGCAGCTGAAGTTGAAGTGGCCAGTGTTGAAGTTGTTTGTGGAGTGGATGTACTTGTGGTGCTCAAAGTTGTTGCAGTGGTTGTTGGTGTGGCAGCTGAAGTTGAAGTGGCCAGTGTTGAAGTTGTTTGTGGAGTGGATGTACTGGTGGAGCTCAAAGTTGTTGCAGTGGTTGTTGGTGTGGCCGATGTTGTCTCAGCTGAAGTTGTAGTTGAAGGGGCTTGTGTTGAAGTTGTTTGTGGAGTGGATGTACTGGTGGAGCTCAAAGTTGTTGGAGAGGTTGTTGATGTGGCAGCTGAAGTTGTAGTTGAAGGGGCTTGTGTTGAAGATGTTTGTGGTGTGGATGTACTGGCAGTGCTCAGAGTAGTAGGAGAGGTTGTTGATGTGGCAGCTGAAGTTGAAGTGGCCAGTGTTGAAGTTGTTTGTGGAGTGGATGTACTGGTGGTGCTCAAAGTTGTTGCAGTGGTTGTTGATGTGGCAGATGTTGTCTCAGCTGAAGTTGTAGTTGAAGGGGCTTGTGTTGAAGTTGTTTGTGGAGTGGATGTACTGGTGGAGCTCAAAGTTGTTGCAGTGGTTGTTGATGTGGCAGCTGAAGTTGAAGTGGCCAGTGTTGAAGTTGTTTGTGGAGTGGATGTACTTGTGGTGCTCAAAGTTGTTGCAGTGGTTGTTGGTGTGGCAGCTGAAGTTGAAGTGGCCAGTGTTGAAGTTGTTTGTGGAGTGGATGTACTTGTGGTGCTCAAAGTTGTTGCAGTGGTTGTTGGTGTGGCAGCTGAAGTTGAAGTGGCCAGTGTTGAAGTTGTTTGTGGAGTGGATGTACTGGTGGAGCTCAAAGTTGTTGCAGTGGTTGTTGATGTGGCAGATGTTGTCTCAGCTGAAGTTGTAGTTGAAGCGGCTTGTGTTGAAGTTGTTTGTGGAGTGGATGTACTGGTGGAGCTCAAAGTTGTTGCAGTGGTTGTTGGTGTGGCCGATGTTGTCTCAGCTGAAGTTGTAGTTGAAGGGGCTTGTGTTGAAGTTGTTTGTGGAGTGGATGTACTGGTGGAGCTCAAAGTTGTTGGAGAGGTTGTTGATGTGGCAGCTGAAGTTGTAGTTGAAGGGGCTTGTGTTGAAGATGTTTGTGGTGTGGATGTACTGGCAGTGCCCAGAGTAGTAGGAGAGGTTGTTGATGTGACAGCTGAAGTTGAAGTGGCCAGTGTTGAAGTTGTTTGTGGAGTGGATGTACTGGTGGAGCTCAAAGTTGTTGGAGAGGTTGTTGATGTGGCAGCTGAAGTTGTAGTTGAAGGGGCTTGTGTTGAAGATGTTTGTGGTGTGGATGTACTGGTAGTGCTCAGAGTAGTAGGAGAGGTTGTTGATTTGACAGCTGAAGTTGAAGTGGCCAGTGTTGAAGTTGTTTGTGGAGTGGATGTACTGGTGGTGCTCAAAGTTGTTGGAGAGGTTGTTGATGTGGCAGCTGAAGTTGTAGTTGAAGGGGCTTGTGTTGAAGACGTTTGTGGTGTGGATGTACTGGTGGTGCTCAAAGTTGTTGCAGTGGTTGTTGATGTGGCAGATGTTGTCTCAGCTGAAGTTGTAGTTGAAGGGGCTTGTGTTGAAGTTGTTTGTGGAGTGGATGTACTGGTGGAGCTCAAAGTTGTTGCAGTGGTTGTTGATGTGGCAGCTGAAGTTGAAGTGGCCAGTGTTGAAGTTGTTTGTGGAGTGGATGTACTTGTGGTGCTCAAAGTTGTTGCAGTGGTTGTTGGTGTGGCAGCTGAAGTTGAAGTGGCCAGTGTTGAAGTTGTTTGTGGAGTGGATGTACTGGTGGAGCTCAAAGTTGTTGCAGTGGTTGTTGATGTGGCAGATGTTGTCTCAGCTGAAGTTGTAGTTGAAGCGGCTTGTGTTGAAGTTGTTTGTGGAGTGGATGTACTGGTGGAGCTCAAAGTTGTTGCAGTGGTTGTTGGTGTGGCCGATGTTGTCTCAGCTGAAGTTGTAGTTGAAGGGGCTTGTGTTGAAGTTGTTTGTGGAGTGGATGTACTGGTGGAGCTCAAAGTTGTTGCAGTGGTTGTTGATGTGGCAGCTGATGTTGAAGTGGCCAGTGTTGAAGTTGTTTGTGGAGTGGATGTACTTGTGGTGCTCAAAGTTGTTGCAGTGGTTGTTGGTGTGGCAGCTGAAGTTGAAGTGGCCAGTGTTGAAGTTGTTTGTGGAGTGGATGTTCTGGTGGAGCTCAAAGTTGTTGCAGTGGTTGTTGATGTGGCAGATGTTGTCTCAGCTGAAGTTGTAGTTGAAGCGGCTTGTGTTGAAGTTGTTTGTGGAGTGGATGTACTGGCAGTGCTCAGAGTAGTAGGAGAGGTTGTTGATGTGGCAGCTGAAGTTGAAGTGGCCAGTGTTGAAGTTGTTTGTGGAGTGGATGTACTGGTGGTGCTCAAAGTTGTTGCAGTGGTTGTTGGTGTGGCAGATGTTGTCTCAGCTGAAGTTGTAGTTGAACGAGCTTGTGTTGAAGTTGTTTGTGGTGTGGATGTACTGGAGGTGCTCAGAGTAGTAGGAGATGTTGATGTGGCAGCTGAAGTTGAAGTGGCCAGTGTTGAAGTTGTTTGTGGAGTGGATGTACTGGTGGAGCTCAAAGTTGTTGGAGAGGTTGTTGATGTGGCAGCTGAAGTTGAAGTGGCCAGTGTTGAAGTTGTTTGTGGAGTGGATGTACTGGTGGTGCTCAAAGTTGTTGCAGTGGTTGTTGATGTGGCAGATGTTGTCTCAGCTGAAGTTGTAGTTGAAGGGGCCTGTGTTGAAGTTGTTTGTGGTGTGGATGTACTGGCAATGCTAAAAGTTGTTGGAGAGGTTGTTGATGTGGCAGCTGAAGTTGAAGTGGCCAGTGTTGAAGTTGTTTGTGGAGTGGATGTACTGGTGGAGCTCAAAGTTGTTGAAGAGGTTGTTGATGTAGCAGCTGAAGTTGTAGTTGAAGGGGCTTGTGTTGAAGATGTTTGTGGTGTGGATGTACTGGCAGTGCTCAGAGTAGTAGGAGAGGTTGTTGATGTGACAGCTGAAGTTGACGTGGCCAGTGTTGAAGTTGTTTGTGGAGTGGATGTACTGGTGGTGCTCAAAGTTGTTGGCGAGGTTGTTGATGTGGCAGCTGAAGTTGTAGTTGAAGGGGCTTGTGTTGAAGACGTTTGTGGTGTGGATGTACTGGCAGTGCTCAGAGTAGTAGGAGAGGTTGTTGATGTGGCAGCTGAAGTTGAAGTGGCCAGTGTTGAAGTTGTTTGTGGAGTGGATGTACTGGTGGTGCTCAAAGTTGTTGCAGTGGTTGTTGATGTGGCAGATGTTGTCTCAGCTGAAGTTGTAGTTGAAGGAGCTTGTGTTGAAGATGTTTGTGGTGTGGATGTACTGGGAGTGCTCAGAGTAGTAGGAGAGGTTGTTGATGTGACAGCTGAAGTTGAAGTGGCCAGTGTTGAAGTTGTTTGTGGAGTGGATGTACTGGTGGTGCTCAAAGTTGTTGGAGAGGTTGTTGATGTGGCAGCTGAAGTTGTAGTTGAAGGGGCTTGTGTTGAAGACGTTTGTGGTGTGGATGTACTGGCAGTGCTCAGAGTAGTAGGAGAGGTTGTTGATGTGGCAGCTGAAGTTGAAGTGGCCAGTGTTGAAGTTGTTTGTGGAGTGGATGTACTGGTGGTGCTCAAAGTTGTTGCAGTGGTTGTTGATGTGGCAGATGTTGTCTCAGCTGAAGTTGTAGTTGAAGGGGCTTGTGTTGAAGTTGTTTGTGGAGTGGATGTACTGGTGGAGCTCAAAGTTGTTGCAGTGGTTGTTGATGTGGCAGCTGAAGTTGAAGTGGCCAGTGTTGAAGTTGTTTGTGGAGTGGATGTACTTGTGGTGCTCAAAGTTGTTGCAGTGGTTGTTGGTGTGGCAGCTGAAGTTGAAGTGGCCAGTGTTGAAGTTGTTTGTGGAGTGGATGTACTGGTGGAGCTCAAAGTTGTTGCAGTGGTTGTTGATGTGGCAGATGTTGTCTCAGCTGAAGTTATAGTTGAAGGGGCCTGTGTTGAAGTTGTTTGTGGTGTGGATGTACTGGCAATGCTCAAAGTTGTTGGAGAGGTTGTTGATGTGGCAGCTGAAGTTGAAGTGGCCAGTGTTGAAGTTGTTTGTGGAGTGGATGTACTGGTGGTGCTCAAAGTTGTTGCAGTGGTTGTTGATGTGGCAGATGTTGTCTCAGCTGAAGTTATAGTTGAAGGGGCCTGTGTTGAAGTTGTTTGTGGTGTGGATGTACTGGCAATGCTCAAAGTTGTTGGAGAGGTTGTTGATGTGGCAGCTGAAGTTGTAGTTGAAGGGGCTTGTGTTGAAGATGTTTGTGGTGTGGATGTACTGGCAGTGCTCAGAGTAGTAGGAGAGGTTGTTGATGTGGCAGCTGAAGTTGAAGTGGCCAGTGTTGAAGTTGTTTGTGGAGTGGATGTACTGGTGGTGCTCAAAGTTGTTGCAGTGGTTGTTGATGTGGCAGATGTTGTCTCAGCTGAAGTTGTAGTTGAAGGAGCTTGTGTTGAAGTTGTTTGTGGTGTGGATGTACTGGAGGTGCTCAGAGTAGTAGGAGATGTTGTTGATGTGGCAGCTGAAGTTGAAGTGGCCAGTGTTGAAGTTGTTTGTGGAGTGGATGTACTGGTGGAGCTCAAAGTTGTTGGAGAGGTTGTTGATGTGGCAGCTGAAGTTGTAGTTGAAGGGGCTTGTGTTGAAGATGTTTGTGGTGTGGATGTACTGGCAGTGCTCAGAGTAGTTGGAGAGGTTGTTGATGTGGCAGCTGAAGTTGTAGTTGAAGGGGCTTGTGTTGAAGACGTTTGTGGTGTGGATGTACTGGCAGTGCTCAGAGTAGTAGGAGAGGTTGTTGATGTGGCAGCTGAAGTTGAAGTGGCCAGTGTTGAAGTTGTTTGTGGAGTGGATGTACTGGTGGTGCTCAAAGTTGTTGCAGTGGTTGTTGATGTGGCAGATGTTGTCTCAGCTGAAGTTATAGTTGAAGGGGCCTGTGTTGAAGTTGTTTGTGGTGTGGATGTACTGGCAATGCTCAAAGTTGTTGGAGAGGTTGTTGATGTGGCAGCTGAAGTTGAAGTGGCCAGTGTTGAAGTTGTTTGTGGAGTGGATGTACTGGTGGTGCTCAAAGTTGTTGCAGTGGTTGTTGATGTGGCAGATGTTGTCTCAGCTGAAGTTATAGTTGAAGGGGCCTGTGTTGAAGTTGTTTGTGGTGTGGATGTACTGGCAATGCTCAAAGTTGTTGGAGAGGTTGTTGATGTGGCAGCTGAAGTTGAAGTGGCCAGTGTTGAAGTTGTTTGTGGAGTGGATGTACTGGTGGAGCTCAAAGTTGTTGGAGAGGTTGTTGATGTGGCAGCTGAAGTTGTAGTTGAAGGGGCTTGTGTTGAAGATGTTTGTGGTGTGGATGTACTGGCAGTGCTCAGAGTAGTAGGAGAGGTTGTTGATTTGACAGCTGAAGTTGAAGTGGCCAGTGTTGAAGTTGTTTGTGGAGTGGATGTACTGGTGGTGCTCAAAGTTGTTGGAGAGGTTGATGATGTGGCAGCTGAAGTTGTAGTTGAAGGGGCTTGTGTTGAAGACATTTGTGGTGTGGATGTACTGGCAGTGCTCAGAGTAGTAGGAGAGGTTGTTGATGTGGCAGCTGAAGTTGAAGTGGCCAGTGTTGAACTTGTTTGTGGAGTGGATGTACTGGTGGTGCTCAAAGTTGTTGCAGTGGTTGTTGATGTGGCAGATGTTGTCTCAGCTGAAGTTGTAGTTGAAGGAGCTTGTGTTGAAGTTGTTTGTGGTGTGGATGTACTGGAGGTGCTCAGAGTAGTAGGAGATGTTGTTGATGTGGCAGCTGAAGTTGAAGTGGCCAGTGTTGAAGTTGTTTGTGGAGTGGATGTACTGGTGGAGCTCAAAGTTGTTGGAGAGGTTGTTGATGTGGCAGCTGAAGTTGTAGTTGAAGGGGCTTGTGTTGAAGATGTTTGTGGTGTGGATGTACTGGCAGTGCTCAGAGTAGTTGGAGAGGTTGTTGATGTGGCAGCTGAAGTTGTAGTTGAAGGGGCTTGTGTTGAAGACGTTTGTGGTGTGGATGTACTGGCAGTGCTCAGAGTAGTAGGAGAGGTTGTTGATGTGGCAGCTGAAGTTGAAGTGGCCAGTGTTGAAGTTGTTTGTGGAGTGGATGTACTGGTGGTGCTCAAAGTTGTTGCAGTGGTTGTTGATGAGGCAGATGTTGTCTCAGCTGAAGTTATAGTTGAAGGGGCCTGTGTTGAAGTTGTTTGTGGTGTGGATGTACTGGCAATGCTCAAAGTTATTGGAGAGGTTGTTGATGTGGCAGCTGAAGTTGAAGTGGCCAGTGTTGAAGTTGTTTGTGGAGTGGATGTACTGGTGGAGCTCAAAGTTGTTGGAGAGGTTGTTGATGTGGCAGCTGAAGTTGTAGTTGAAGGGGCTTGTGTTGAAGATGTTTGTGGTGTGGATGTACTGGCAGTGCTCAGAGTAGTAGGAGAGGTTGTTGATTTGACAGCTGAAGTTGAAGTGGCCAGTGTTGAAGTTGTTTGTGGAGTGGATGTACTGGTGGTGCTCAAAGTTGTTGGAGAGGTTGTTGATGTGGCAGCTGAAGTTGTAGTTGAAGGGGCTTGTGTTGAAGACATTTGTGGTGTGGATGTACTGGCAGTGCTCAGAGTAGTAGGAGAGGTTGTTGATGTGGCAGCTGAAGTTGAAGTGGCCAGTGTTGAAGTTGTTTGTGGAGTGGATGTACTGGTGGTGCTCAAAGTTGTTGCAGTGGTTGTTGATGTGGCAGAGGTTGTCTCAGCTGAAGTTATAGTTGAAGGGGCCTGTGTTGAAGTTGTTTGTGGTGTGGATGTACTGGCAATGCTCAAAGTTGTTGGAGAGGTTGTTGATGTGGCAGCTGAAGTTGAAGTGGCCAGTGTTGAAGTTGTTTGTGGAGTGGATGTACTGGTGGAGCTCAAAGTTGTTGGAGAGGTTGTTGATGTGGCAGCTGAAGTTGTAGTTGAAGGGGCTTGTGTTGAAGATGTTTGTGGTGTGGATGTACTGGCAGTGCTCAGAGTAGTAGGAGAGGTTGTTGATTTGACAGCTGAAGTTGAAGTGGCCAGTGTTGAAGTTGTTTGTGGAGTGGATGTACTGGTGGTGCTCAAAGTTGTTGGAGAGGTTGTTGATGTGGCAGCTGAAGTTGTAGTTGAAGGGGCTTGTGTTGAAGACATTTGTGGTGTGGATGTACTGGCAGTGCTCAGAGTAGTAGGAGAGGTTGTTGATGTGGCAGCTGAAGTTGAAGTGGCCAGTGTTGAACTTGTTTGTGGAGTGGATGTACTGGTGGTGCTCAAAGTTGTTGCAGTGGTTGTTGATGTGGCAGATGTTGTCTCAGCTGAAGTTGTAGTTGAAGGAGCTTGTGTTGAAGTTGTTTGTGGTGTGGATGTACTGGAGGTGCTCAGAGTAGTAGGAGATGTTGTTGATGTGGCAGCTGAAGTTGAAGTGGCCAGTGTTGAAGTTGTTTGTGGAGTGGATGTACTGGTGGAGCTCAAAGTTGTTGGAGAGGTTGTTGATGTGGCAGCTGAAGTTGTAGTTGAAGGGGCTTGTGTTGAAGATGTTTGTGGTGTGGATGTACTGGCAGTGCTCAGAGTAGTTGGAGAGGTTGTTGATGTGGCAGCTGAAGTTGTAGTTGAAGGGGCTTGTGTTGAAGACGTTTGTGGTGTGGATGTACTGGCAGTGCTCAGAGTAGTAGGAGAGGTTGTTGATGTGGCAGCTGAAGTTGAAGTGGCCAGTGTTGAAGTTGTTTGTGGAGTGGATGTACTGGTGGTGCTCAAAGTTGTTGCAGTGGTTGTTGATGAGGCAGATGTTGTCTCAGCTGAAGTTATAGTTGAAGGGGCCTGTGTTGAAGTTGTTTGTGGTGTGGATGTACTGGCAATGCTCAAAGTTGTTGGAGAGGTTGTTGATGTGGCAGCTGAAGTTGAAGTGGCCAGTGTTGAAGTTGTTTGTGGAGTGGATGTACTGGTGGAGCTCAAAGTTGTTGGAGAGGTTGTTGATGTGGCAGCTGAAGTTGTAGTTGAAGGGGCTTGTGTTGAAGATGTTTGTGGTGTGGATGTACTGGCAGTGCTCAGAGTAGTAGGAGAGGTTGTTGATGTGACAGCTGAAGTTGAAGTGGCCAGTGTTGAAGTTGTTTGTGGAGTGGATGTACTGGTGGAGCTCAAAGTTGTTGGAGAGGTTGTTGATGTGGCAGCTGAAGTTGTAGTTGAAGGGGCTTGTGTTGAAGACATTTGTGGTGTGGATGTACTGGCAGTGCTCAGAGTAGTAGGAGAGGTTGTTGATGTGGCAGCTGAAGTTGAAGTGGCCAGTGTTGAAGTTGTTTGTGGAGTGGATGTACTGGTGGTGCTCAAAGTTGTTGCAGTGGTTGTTGATGTGGCAGATGTTGTCTCAGCTGAACTTGTAGTTGAAGGGGCTTGTGTTGAAGTTGTTTGTGGAGTCGATGTACTGGTGGAGCTCAAAGTTGTTGCAGTGGTTGTTGATGTGGCAGCTGAAGTTGAAGTGGCCAGTGTTGAAGTTGTTTGTGGAGTGGATGTACTTGTGGTGCTCAAAGTTGTTGCAGTGGTTGTTGGTGTGGCAGCTGAAGTTGAAGTGGCCAGTGTTGAAGTTGTTTGTGGAGTGGATGTACTGGTGGAGCTCAAAGTTGTTGCAGTGGTTGTTGATGTGGCAGATGTTGTCTCAGCTGAAGTTGTAGTTGAAGCGGCTTGTGTTGAAGTTGTTTGTGGAGTGGATGTACTGGTGGAGCTCAAAGTTGTTGCAGTGGTTGTTGGTGTGGCCGATGTTGTCTCAGCTGAAGTTGTAGTTGAAGGGGCTTGTGTTGAAGTTGTTTGTGGAGTGGATGTACTGGTGGAGCTCAAAGTTGTTGGAGAGGTTGTTGATGTGGCAGCTGAAGTTGTAGTTGAAGGGGCTTGTGTTGAAGATGTTTGTGGTGTGGATGTACTGGCAGTGCTCAGAGTAGTAGGAGAGGTTGTTGATGTGACAGCTGAAGTTGAAGTGGCCAGTGTTGAAGTTGTTTGTGGAGTGGATGTACTGGTGGTGCTCAAAGTTGTTGGAGAGGTTGTTGATGTGGCAGCTGAAGTTGTAGTTGAAGGGGCTTGTGTTGAAGACGTTTGTGGTGTGGATGTACTGGCAGTGCTCAGAGTAGTAGGAGAGGTTGTTGATGTGGCAGCTGAAGTTGAAGTGGCCAGTGTTGAAGTTGTTTGTGGAGTGGATGTACTGGTGGTGCTCAAAGTTGTTGCAGTGGTTGTTGATGTGGCAGATGTTGTCTCAGCTGAAGTTATAGTTGAAGGGGCCTGTGTTGAAGTTGTTTGTGGTGTGGATGTACTGGCAATGCTCAAAGTTGTTGGAGAGGTTGTTGATGTGGCAGCTGAAGTTGTAGTTGAAGGGGCTTGTGTTGAAGATGTTTGTGGTGTGGATGTACTGGCAGTGCTCAGAGTAGTAGGAGAGGTTGTTGATGTGACAGCTGAAGTTGAAGTGGCCAGTGTTGAAGTTGTTTGTGGAGTGGATGTACTGGTGGTGCTCAAAGTTGTTGGAGAGGTTGTTGATGTGGCAGCTGAAGTTGTAGTTGAAGGGGCTTGTGTTGAAGACGTTTGTGGTGTGGATGTACTGGCAGTGCTCAGAGTAGTAGGAGAGGTTGTTGATGTGGCAGCTGAAGTTGAAGTGGCCAGTGTTGAAGTTGTTTGTGGAGTGGATGTACTGGTGGTGCTCAAAGTTGTTGCAGTGGTTGTTGATGTGGCAGATGTTGTCTCAGCTGAAGTTGTAGTTGAAGGGGCTTGTGTTGAAGTTGTTTGTGGAGTGGATGTACTGGTGGAGCTCAAAGTTGTTGCAGTGGTTGTTGATGTGGCAGCTGAAGTTGAAGTGGCCAGTGTTGAAGTTGTTTGTGGAGTGGATGTACTTGTGGTGCTCAAAGTTGTTGCAGTGGTTGTTGGTGTGGCAGCTGAAGTTGAAGTGGCCAGTGTTGAAGTTGTTTGTGGAGTGGATGTACTGGTGGAGCTCAAAGTTGTTGCAGTGGTTGTTGATGTGGCAGATGTTGTCTCAGCTGAAGTTGTAGTTGAAGCGGCTTGTGTTGAAGTTGTTTGTGGAGTGGATGTACTGGTGGAGCTCAAACTTGTTGCAGTGGTTGTTGGTGTGGCCGATGTTGTCTCAGCTGAAGTTGTAGTTGAAGGGGCTTGTGTTGAAGTTGTTTGTGGAGTGGATGTACTGGTGGAGCTCAAAGTTGTTGCAGTGGTTGTTGCTGTGGCAGCTGATGTTGAAGTGGCCAGTGTTGAAGTTGTTTGTGGAGTGGATGTACTTGTGGTGCTCAAAGTTGTTGGCGAGGTTGTTGATGTGGCAGCTGAAGTTGTAGTTGAAGGGGCTTGTGTTGAAGACGTTTGTGGTGTGGATGTACTGGCAGTGCTCAGAGTAGTAGGAGAGGTTGTTGATTTGGCTGCTGAAGTTGAAGTGGCCAGTGTTGAAGTTGTTTGTGGAGTGGATGTACTGGTGGTGCTCAAAGTTGTTGCAGTGGTTGTTGGTGTGGCCGATGTTGTCTCAGCTGAAGTTGTAGTTGAAGGGGCTTGTGTTGAAGTTGTTTGTGGAGTGGATGTACTGGTGGAGCTCAAAGTTGTTGGAGAGGTTGTTGATGTGGCAGCTGAAGTTGTAGTTGAAGGGGCTTGTGTTGAAGATGTTTGTGGTGTGGATGTACTGGCAGTGCTCAGAGTAGTAGGAGAGGTTGTTGATGTGACAGCTGAAGTTGAAGTGGCCAGTGTTGAAGTTGTTTGTGGAGTGGATGTACTGGTGGTGCTCAAAGTTGTTGGAGAGGTTGTTGATGTGGCAGCTGAAGTTGTAGTTGAAGGGGCTTGTGTTGAAGACGTTTGTGGTGTGGATGTACTGGCAGTGCTCAGAGTAGTAGGAGAGGTTGTTGATGTGGCAGCTGAAGTTGAAGTGGCCAGTGTTGAAGTTGTTTGTGGAGTGGATGTACTGGTGGTGCTCAAAGTTGTTGCAGTGGTTGTTGATGTGGCAGATGTTGTCTCAGCTGAAGTTATAGTTGAAGGGGCCTGTGTTGAAGTTGTTTGTGGTGTGGATGTACTGGCAATGCTCAAAGTTGTTGGAGAGGTTGTTGATGTGGCAGCTGAAGTTGTAGTTGAAGGGGCTTGTGTTGAAGATGTTTGTGGTGTGGATGTACTGGCAGTGCTCAGAGTAGTAGGAGAGGTTGTTGATGTGACAGCTGAAGTTGAAGTGGCCAGTGTTGAAGTTGTTTGTGGAGTGGATGTACTGGTGGTGCTCAAAGTTGTTGGAGAGGTTGTTGATGTGGCAGCTGAAGTTGTAGTTGAAGGGGCTTGTGTTGAAGACGTTTGTGGTGTGGATGTACTGGCAGTGCTCAGAGTAGTAGGAGAGGTTGTTGATGTGGCAGCTGAAGTTGAAGTGGCCAGTGTTGAAGTTGT
Source organism: Brachyhypopomus gauderio (assembly GCF_052324685.1). Taxonomy (NCBI): domain Eukaryota; kingdom Metazoa; phylum Chordata; class Actinopteri; order Gymnotiformes; family Hypopomidae; genus Brachyhypopomus; species Brachyhypopomus gauderio. The sequence continues at coordinate 170,440 of NW_027506889.1, forward strand.
TTGTGGAGTGGATGTACTGGTGGTGCTCAAAGTTGTTGCAGTGGTTGTTGATGTGGCAGATGTTGTCTCAGCTGAAGTTGTAGTTGAAGGGGCTTGTGTTGAAGTTGTTTGTGGAGTGGATGTACTGGTGGAGCTCAAAGTTGTTGCAGTGGTTGTTGATGTGGCAGCTGAAGTTGAAGTGGCCAGTGTTGAAGTTGTTTGTGGAGTGGATGTACTTGTGGTGCTCAAAGTTGTTGCAGTGGTTGTTGGTGTGGCAGCTGAAGTTGAAGTGGCCAGTGTTGAAGTTGTTTGTGGAGTGGATGTACTGGTGGAGCTCAAAGTTGTTGCAGTGGTTGTTGATGTGGCAGATGTTGTCTCAGCTGAAGTTGTAGTTGAAGCGGCTTGTGTTGAAGTTGTTTGTGGAGTGGATGTACTGGTGGAGCTCAAACTTGTTGCAGTGGTTGTTGGTGTGGCCGATGTTGTCTCAGCTGAAGTTGTAGTTGAAGGGGCTTGTGTTGAAGTTGTTTGTGGAGTGGATGTACTGGTGGAGCTCAAAGTTGTTGCAGTGGTTGTTGCTGTGGCAGCTGATGTTGAAGTGGCCAGTGTTGAAGTTGTTTGTGGAGTGGATGTACTTGTGGTGCTCAAAGTTGTTGGCGAGGTTGTTGATGTGGCAGCTGAAGTTGTAGTTGAAGGGGCTTGTGTTGAAGACGTTTGTGGTGTGGATGTACTGGCAGTGCTCAGAGTAGTAGGAGAGGTTGTTGATTTGGCTGCTGAAGTTGAAGTGGCCAGTGTTGAAGTTGTTTGTGGAGTGGATGTACTGGTGGTGCTCAAAGTTGTTGCAGTGGTTGTTGATGTGGCAGATGTTGTCTCAGCTGAAGTTGTAGTTGAAGGGGCCTGTGTTGAAGTTGTTTGTGGTGTGGATGTACTGGCAATGCTAAAAGTTGTTGGAGAGGTTGTTGATGTGGCAGCTGAAGTTGAAGTGGCCAGTGTTGAAGTTGTTTGTGGAGTGGATGTACTGGTGGAGCTCAAAGTTGTTGAAGAGGTTGTTGATGTAGCAGCTGAAGTTGTAGTTGAAGGGGCTTGTGTTGAAGATGTTTGTGGTGTGGATGTACTGGCAGTGCTCAGAGTAGTAGGAGAGGTTGTTGATGTGACAGCTGAAGTTGAAGTGGCCAGTGTTGAAGTTGTTTGTGGAGTGGATGTACTGGTGGTGCTCAAAGTTGTTGGCGAGGTTGTTGATGTGGCAGCTGAAGTTGTAGTTGAAGGGGCTTGTGTTGAAGACGTTTGTGGTGTGGATGTACTGGCAGTGCTCAGAGTAGTAGGAGAGGTTGTTGATGTGACAGCTGAAGTTGAAGTGGCCAGTGTTGAAGTTGTTTGTGGAGTGGATGTACTGGTGGTGCTCAAAGTTGTTGCAGTGGTTGTTGATGTGGCAGATGTTGTCTCAGCTGAAGTTGTAGTTGAAGGGGCTTGTGTTGAAGTTGTTTGTGGAGTGGATGTACTGGTGGAGCTCAAACTTGTTGCAGTGGTTGTTGGTGTGGCCGATGTTGTCTCAGCTGAAGTTGTAGTTGAAGGGGCTTGTGTTGAAGTTGTTTGTGGAGTGGATGTACTGGTGGAGCTCAAAGTTGTTGCAGTGGTTGTTGATGTGGCAGCTGATGTTGAAGTGGCCAGTGTTGAAGTTGTTTGTGGAGTGGATGTACTTGTGGTGCTCAAAGTTGTTGGCGAGGTTGTTGATGTGGCAGCTGAAGTTGTAGTTGAAGGGGCTTGTGTTGAAGACGTTTGTGGTGTGGATGTACTGGCAGTGCTCAGAGTAGTAGGAGAGGTTGTTGATGTGGCAGCTGAAGTTGAAGTGGCCAGTGTTGAAGTTGTTTGTGGAGTGGATGTACTGGTGGTGCTCAAAGTTGTTGCAGTGGTTGTTGATGTGGCAGATGTTGTCTCAGCTGAAGTTGTAGTTGAAGGGGCCTGTGTTGAAGTTGTTTGTGGTGTGGATGTACTGGCAATGCTAAAAGTTGTTGGAGAGGTTGTTGATGTGGCAGCTGAAGTTGAAGTGGCCAGTGTTGAAGTTGTTTGTGGAGTGGATGTACTGGTGGAGCTCAAAGTTGTTGAAGAGGTTGTTGATGTAGCAGCTGAAGTTGTTGTTGAAGGGGCTTGTGTTGAAGATGTTTGTGGTGTGGATGTACTGGCAGTGCTCAGAGTAGTAGGAGAGGTTGTTGATGTGACAGCTGAAGTTGAAGTGGCCAGTGTTGAAGTTGTTTGTGGAGTGGATGTACTGGTGGTGCTCAAAGTTGTTGGCGAGGTTGTTGATGTGGCAGCTGAAGTTGTAGTTGAAGGGGCTTGTGTTGAAGACGTTTGTGGTGTGGATGTACTGGCAGTGCTCAGAGTAGTAGGAGAGGTTGTTGATGTGACAGCTGAAGTTGAAGTGGCCAGTGTTGAAGTTGTTTGTGGAGTGGATGTACTGGTGGTGCTCAAAGTTGTTGGAGAGGTTGTTGATGTGGCAGCTGAAGTTGTAGTTGAAGGGGCTTGTGTTGAAGACGTTTGTGGTGTGGATGTACTGGCAGTGCTCAGAGTAGTAGGAGAGGTTGTTGATGTGGCAGCTGAAGTTGAAGTGGCCAGTGTTGAAGTTGTTTGTGGAGTGGATGTACTGGTGGTGCTCAAAGTTGTTGCAGTGGTTGTTGATGTGGCAGATGTTGTCTCAGCTGAAGTTGTAGTTGAAGGGGCTTGTGTTGAAGTTGTTTGTGGAGTGGATGTACTGGTGGAGCTCAAAGTTGTTGCAGTGGTTGTTGATGTGGCAGCTGAAGTTGAAGTGGCCAGTGTTGAAGTTGTTTGTGGAGTGGATGTACTTGTGGTGCTCAAAGTTGTTGCAGTGGTTGTTGGTGTGGCAGCTGAAGTTGAAGTGGCCAGTGTTGAAGTTGTTTGTGGAGTGGATGTACTGGTGGAGCTCAAAGTTGTTGCAGTGGTTGTTGATGTGGCAGATGTTGTCTCAGCTGAAGTTGTAGTTGAAGCGGCTTGTGTTGAAGTTGTTTGTGGAGTGGATGTACTGGTGGAGCTCAAACTTGTTGCAGTGGTTGTTGGTGTGGCCGATGTTGTCTCAGCTGAAGTTGTAGTTGAAGGGGCTTGTGTTGAAGTTGTTTGTGGAGTGGATGTACTGGTGGAGCTCAAAGTTGTTGGAGAGGTTGTTGATGTGGCAGCTGAAGTTGTAGTTGAAGGGGTTTGTGTTGAAGATGTTTGTGGTGTGGATGTACTGGCAGTGCTCAGAGTAGTAGGAGAGGTTGTTGATGTGACAGCTGAAGTTGAAGTGGCCAGTGTTGAAGTTGTTTGTGGAGTGGATGTACTGGTGGTGCTCAAAGTTGTTGGAGAGGTTGTTGATGTGGCAGCTGAAGTTGTAGTTGAAGGGGCTTGTGTTGAAGACGTTTGTGGTGTGGATGTACTGGCAGTGCTCAGAGTAGTAGGAGAGGTTGTTGATGTGGCAGCTGAAGTTGAAGTGGCCAGTGTTGAAGTTGTTTGTGGAGTGGATGTACTGGTGGTGCTCAAAGTTGTTGCAGTGGTTGTTGATGTGGCAGATGTTGTCTCAGCTGAAGTTATAGTTGAAGGGGCCTGTATTGAAGTTGTTTGTGGTGTGGATGTACTGGCAATGCTCAAAGTTGTTGGAGAGGTTGTTGATGTGGCAGCTGAAGTTGTAGTTGAAGGGGCTTGTGTTGAAGATGTTTGTGGTGTGGATGTACTGGCAGTGCTCAGAGTAGTAGGAGAGGTTGTTGATGTGACAGCTGAAGTTGAAGTGGCCAGTGTTGAAGTTGTTTGTGGAGTGGATGTACTGGTGGAGCTCAAAGTTGTTGCAGTGGTTGTTGATGTGGCAGATGTTGTCTCAGCTGAAGTTGTAGTTGAAGCGGCTTGTGTTGAAGTTGTTTGTGGAGTGGATGTACTGGTGGAGCTCAAAGTTGTTGCAGTGGTTGTTGGTGTGGCCGATGTTGTCTCAGCTGAAGTTGTAGTTGAAGGGGCTTGTGTTGAAGTTGTTTGTGGAGTGGATGTACTGGTGGAGCTCAAAGTTGTTGGAGAGGTTGTTGATGTGGCAGCTGAAGTTGTAGTTGAAGGGGCTTGTGTTGAAGATGTTTGTGGTGTGGATGTACTGGCAGTGCTCAGAGTAGTAGGAGAGGTTGTTGATGTGACAGCTGAAGTTGAAGTGGCCAGTGTTGAAGTTGTTTGTGGAGTGGATGTACTGGTGGTGCTCAAAGTTGTTGGAGAGGTTGTTGATGTGGCAGCTGAAGTTGTAGTTGAAGGGGCTTGTGTTGAAGACGTTTGTGGTGTGGATGTACTGGCAGTGCTCAGAGTAGTAGGAGAGGTTGTTGATGTGGCAGCTGAAGTTGAAGTGGCCAGTGTTGAAGTTGTTTGTGGAGTGGATGTACTGGTGGTGCTCAAAGTTGTTGCAGTGGTTGTTGATGTGGCAGATGTTGTCTCAGCTGAAGTTATAGTTGAAGGGGCCTGTGTTGAAGTTGTTTGTGGTGTGGATGTACTGGCAATGCTCAAAGTTGTTGGAGAGGTTGTTGATGTGGCAGCTGAAGTTGTAGTTGAAGGGGCTTGTGTTGAAGATGTTTGTGGTGTGGATGTACTGGCAGTGCTCAGAGTAGTAGGAGAGGTTGTTGATGTGACAGCTGAAGTTGAAGTGGCCAGTGTTGAAGTTGTTTGTGGAGTGGATGTACTGGTGGTGCTCAAAGTTGTTGCAGTGTTTGTTGGTGTGGCAGCTGAAGTTGAAGTGGCCAGTGTTGAAGTTGTTTGTGGAGTGGATGTACTGGTGGAGCTCAAAGTTGTTGCAGTGGTTGTTGGTGTGGCCGATGTTGTCTCAGCTGAAGTTGTAGTTGAAGGGGCTTGTGTTGAAGTTGTTTGTGGAGTGGATGTACTGGTGGAGCTCAAAGTTGTTGCAGTGGTTGTTGATGTGGCAGCTGATGTTGAAGTGGCCAGTGTTGAAGTTGTTTGTGGAGTGGATGTACTTGTGGTGCTCAAAGTTGTTGCAGTGGTTGTTGGTGTGGCAGCTGAAGTTGAAGTGGCCAGTGTTGAAGTTGTTTGTGGAGTGGATGTACTGGTGGTGCTCAAAGTTGTTGCAGTGGTTGTTGATGTGGCAGATGTTGTCTCAGCTGAAGTTGTAGTTGAAGGGGCTTGTGTTGAAGTTGTTTGTAGAGTGGATGTACTGGTGGTGCTCAAAGTTGTTGCAGTGGTTGTTGATGTGGCAGCTGAAGTTGAAGTGGCCAGTGTTGAAGTTGTTTGTGGAGTGGATGTACTTGTGGTGCTCAAAGTTGTTGCAGTGGTTGTTGGTGTGGCAGCTGAAGTTGAAGTGGCCAGTGTTGAAGTTGTTTGTGGAGTGGATGTACTGGTGGAGCTCAAAGTTGTTGCAGTGGTTGTTGATGTGGCAGATGTTGTCTCAGCTGAAGTTGTAGTTGAAGCGGCTTGTGTTGCAGTTGTTTGTGGAGTGGATGTACTGGTGGAGCTCAAAGTTGTTGCAGTGGTTGTTGGTGTGGCCGATGTTGTCTCAGCTGAAGTTGTAGTTGAAGGGGCTTGTGTTGAAGTTGTTTGTGGAGTGGATGTACTGGTGGAGCTCAAAGTTGTTGCAGTGGTTGTTGATGTGGCAGCTGATGTTGAAGTGGCCAGTGTTGAAGTTGTTTGTGGAGTGGATGTACTTGTGGTGCTCAAAGTTGTTGGCGAGGTTGTTGATGTGGCAGCTGAAGTTGTAGTTGAAGGGGCTTGTGTTGAAGACGTTTGTGGTGTGGATGTACTGGCAGTGCTCAGAGTAGTAGGAGAGGTTGTTGATGTGGCAGCTGAAGTTGAAGTGGCCAGTGTTGAAGTTGTTTGTGGAGTGGATGTACTGGTGGAGCTCAAAGTTGTTGGAGAGGTTGTTGATGTGGCAGCTGAAGTTGAAGTGGCCAGTGTTGAAGTTGTTTGTGGAGTGGATGTACTGGTGGTGCTCAAAGTTGTTGCAGTGGTTGTTGATGTGGCAGATGTTGTCTCAGCTGAAGTTGTAGTTGAAGGGGCCTGTGTTGAAGTTGTTTGTGGTGTGGATGTACTGGCAATGCTAAAAGTTGTTGGAGAGGTTGTTGATGTGGCAGCTGAAGTTGAAGTGGCCAGTGTTGAAGTTGTTTGTGGAGTGGATGTACTGGTGGAGCTCAAAGTTGTTGGAGAGGTTGTTGATGTAGCAGCTGAAGTTGTAGTTGAAGGGGCTTGTGTTGAAGATGTTTGTGGTGTGGATGTACTGGCAGTGCTCAGAGTAGTAGGAGAGGTTGTTGATGTGGCAGCTGAAGTTGAAGTGGCCAGTGTTGAAATTGTTTGTGGAGTGGATGTACTGGTGGTGCTCAAAGTTGTTGCAGTGGTTGTTGATGTGGCAGATGTTGTCTCAGCTGAAGTTGTAGTTGAAGGGGCCTGTGTTGAAGTTGTTTGTGGTGTGGATGTACTGGCAATGCTAAAAGTTGTTGGAGAGGTTGTTGATGTGGCAGCTGAATTTGAAGTGGCCAGTGTTGAAGTTGTTTGTGGAGTGGATGTACTGGTGGTGCTCAAAGTTGTTGCAGTGGTTGTTGGTGTGGCAGATGTTGTCTCAGCTGAAGTTGTAGTTGAAGGAGCTTGTGTTGAAGTTGTTTGTGGAGTGGATGTACTGGTGGAGCTCAAAGTTGTTGCAGTGGTTGTTGATGTGGCAGCTGATGTTGAAGTGGCCAGTGTTGAAGTTGTTTGTGGAGTGGATGTACTTGTGGTGCTCAAAGTTGTTGCAGTGGTTGTTGGTGTGGCAGCTGAAGTTGAAGTGGCCAGTGTTGAAGTTGTTTGTGGAGTGGATGTACTGGTGGAGCTCAAAGTTGTTGCAGTGGTTGTTGATGTGGCAGATGTTGTCTCAGCTGAAGTTGTAGTTGAAGCGGCTTGTGTTGAAGTTATTTGTGGAGTGGATGTACTGGCAGTGCTCAGAGTAGTAGGAGAGGTTGTTGATGTGGCAGCTGAAGTTGAAGTGGCCAGTGTTGAAGTTGTTTGTGGAGTGGATGTACTGGTGGTGCTCAAAGTTGTTGCAGTGGTTGTTGATGTGGCAGATGTTGTCTCAGCTGAAGTTGTAGTTGAAGGGGCCTGTGTTGAAGTTGTTTGTGGTGTGGATGTACTGGCAATGCTCAAAGTTGTTGGAGAGGTTGTTGATGTGGCAGCTGAAGTTGAAGTGGCCAGTGTTGAAGTTGTTTGTGGAGTGGATGTACTGGTGGTGCTCAAAGTTGTTGCAGTGGTTGTTGATGTGGCAGATGTTGTCTCAGCTGAAGTTGTAGTTGAAGGGGCTTGTGTTGAAGTTGTTTGTGGAGTCGATGTACTGGTGGAGCTCAAAGTTGTTGCAGTGGTTGTTGGTGTGGCCGATGTTGTCTCAGCTGAAGTTTTAGTTGAAGGGGCTTGTGTTGAAGTTGTTTGTGGAGTGGATGTACTGGTGGAGCTCAAAGTTGTTGCAGTGGTTGTTGATGTGGCAGCTGATGTTGAAGTGGCCAGTGTTGAAGTTGTTTGTGGAGTGGATGTACTTGTGGTGCTCAAAGTTGTTGCAGTGGTTGTTGGTGTGGCAGCTGAAGTTGAAGTGGCCAGTGTTGAAGTTGTTTGTGGAGTGGATGTACTGGTGGAGCTCAAAGTTGTTGCAGTGGTTGTTGGTGTGGCCGATGTTGTCTCCGCTGAAGTTGTAGTTGAAGGGGCTTGTGTTGAAGTTGTTTGTGGAGTGGATGTACTGGTGGAGCTCAAAGTTGTTGCAGTGGTTGTTGATGTGGCAGCTGATGTTGAAGTGGCCAGTGTTGAAGTTGTTTGTGGAGTGGATGTACTGGTGGTGCTCAAAGTTGTTGCAGTGGTCGTTGATGTGGCAGCTGATGTTGAAGGGGCTTGTGTTGAAGTTGTTTGTGGAGTGGATGTACTGGTGGAGCTCAAAGTTGTTGCAGTGGTTGTTGATGTGGCAGCTGATGTTGAAGTGGCCAGTGTTGAAGTTGTTTGTGGAGTGGATGTACTGGTGGTGCTCAAAGTTGTTGCAGTGGTTGTTGATGTGGCAGATGTTGTCTCAGCTGAAGTTGTAGTTGAAGCGGCTTGTGTTGAAGTTATTTGTGGAGTGGATGTACTGGCAGTGCTCAGAGTAGTAGGAGAGGTTGTTGATGTGGCAGCTGAAGTTGAAGTGGCCAGTGTTGAAGTTGTTTGTGGAGTGGATGTACTGGTGGTGCTCAAAGTTGTTGCAGTGGTTGTTGATGTGGCAGATGTTGTCTCAGCTGAAGTTGTAGTTGAAGGGGCCTGTGTTGAAGTTGTTTGTGGTGTGGATGTACTGGCAATGCTCAAAGTTGTTGGAGAGGTTGTTGATGTGGCAGCTGAAGTTGAAGTGGCCAGTGTTGAAGTTGTTTGTGGAGTGGATGTACTGGTGGTGCTCAAAGTTGTTGCAGTGGTTGTTGATGTGGCAGATGTTGTCTCAGCTGAAGTTGTAGTTGAAGGGGCTTGTGTTGAAGTTGTTTGTGGAGTCGATGTACTGGTGGAGCTCAAAGTTGTTGCAGTGGTTGTTGGTGTGGCCGATGTTGTCTCAGCTGAAGTTGTAGTTGAAGGGGCTTGTGTTGAAGTTGTTTGTGGAGTGGATGTACTGGTGGAGCTCAAAGTTGTTGCAGTGGTTGTTGATGTGGCAGCTGATGTTGAAGTGGCCAGTGTTGAAGTTGTTTGTGGAGTGGATGTACTTGTGGTGCTCAAAGTTGTTGCAGTGGTTGTTGATGTGGCTGATGTTGTCTCAGCTGAAGTTGTAGTTGAAGCGGCTTGTGTTGAAGTTGTTTGTGGAGTGGATGTACTGGCAGTGCTCAGAGTAGTAGGAGAGGTTGTTGATGTGGCAGCTGAAGTTGAAGTGGACAGTGTTGAAGTTGTTTGTGGAGTGGATGTACTGGTGGAGCTCAAAGTTGTTGCAGTGGTTGTTGATGTGGCAGCTGATGTTGAAGTGGCCAGTGTTGAAGTTGTTTGTGGAGTGGATGTACTTGTGGTGCTCAAAGTTGTTGCAGTGGTTGTTGGTGTGGCCGATGTTGTCTCAGCTGAAGTTGTAGTTGAAGGGGCCTGTGTTGAAGTTGTTTGTGGAGTGGATGTACTGGCAGTGCTCAGAGTAGTAGGAGAGGTTGTTGATGTGGCAGCTGAAGTTGAAGTGGACAGTGTTGAAGTTGTTTGTGGAGTGGATGTACTGGTGGAGCTCAAAGTTGTTGCAGTGGTTGTTGGTGTGGCAGCTGAAGTTGAAGTGGCCAGTGTTGAAGTTGTTTGTGGAGTGGATGTACTGGTGGAGCTCAAAGTTGTTGCAGTGGTTGTTGATGTGGCAGATGTTGTCTCAGCTGAAGTTGTAGTTGAAGGAGCTTGTGTTGAAGACGTTTGTGGTGTGGATGTACTGGCAGTGCTCAGAGTAGTAGGAGAGGTTGTTGATGTGGCAGGTGAAGTTGAAGTGGCCAGTGTTGAAGTTGTTTGTGGAGTGGATGTACTGGTGGAGCTCAAAGTTGTTGGAGAGGTTGTTGATGTGGCAGCTGAAGTTGAAGTGGCCGGTGTTGAAGTTGTTTGTGGAGTGGATGTACTAGTGGAGCTCAAAGTTGTTGCAGTGGTTGTTGGTGTGGCAGCTGAAGTTGAAGTGGCCAGTGTTGAAGTTGTTTGTGGAGTGGATGTACTTGTGGTGCTCAAAGTTGTTGCAGTGGTTGTTGGTGTGGCAGATGTTGTCTCAGCTGAAGTTGTAGTTGAAGGGGCTTGTGTTGAAGTTGTTTGTGGAGTGGATGTACTGGTGGAGCTCAACGTTGTTGCAGTGGTTGTTGATGTGGCAGCTGATGTTGAAGTGGCCAGTGTTGAAGTTGTTTGTGGAGTGGATGTACTTGTGGTGCTCAAAGTTGTTGCAGTGGTTGTTGGTGTGGCCGATGTTGTCTCAGCTGAAGTTGTAGTTGAAGGGGCCTGTGTTGAAGTTGTTTGTGGAGTGGATGTACTGGCAGTGCTCAGAGTAGTAGGAGAGGTTGTTGATGTGGCAGCTGAAGTTGAAGTGGACAGTGTTGAAGTTGTTTGTGGAGTGGATGTACTGGTGGAGCTCAAAGTTGTTGCAGTGGTTGTTGGTGTGGCAGCTGAAGTTGAAGTGGCCAGTGTTGAAGTTGTTTGTGGAGTGGATGTACTGGTGGAGCTCAAAGTTGTTGCAGTGGTTGTTGATGTGGCAGATGTTGTCTCAGCTGAAGTTGTAGTTGAAGGAGCTTGTGTTGAAGACGTTTGTGGTGTGGATGTACTGGCAGTGCTCAGAGTAGTAGGAGAGGTTGTTGATGTGGCAGGTGAAGTTGAAGTGGCCAGTGTTGAAGTTGTTTGTGGAGTGGATGTACTGGTGGAGCTCAAAGTTGTTGGAGAGGTTGTTGATGTGGCAGCTGAAGTTGAAGTGGCCGGTGTTGAAGTTGTTTGTGGAGTGGATGTACTAGTGGAGCTCAAAGTTGTTGCAGTGGTTGTTGGTGTGGCAGCTGAAGTTGAAGTGGCCAGTGTTGAAGTTGTTTGTGGAGTGGATGTACTTGTGGTGCTCAAAGTTGTTGCAGTGGTTGTTGGTGTGGCAGATGTTGTCTCAGCTGAAGTTGTAGTTGAAGGGGCTTGTGTTGAAGTTGTTTGTGGAGTGGATGTACTGGTGGAGCTCAACGTTGTTGCAGTGGTTGTTGATGTGGCTGCTGAAGTTGAAGTGGCCAGTGTTGAAGTTGTTTGTGGAGTGGATGTACTGGTGGTGCTCAAAGTTGTTGCAGTGGTTGTTGGTGTGCCAGATGTTGTCTCAGCTGCAGTTATAGTTAAAGGAGCTTGTGTTGAAGTTGCTTGTTGTGTGGATGTACTGGCGGTGCTCAGAGTAGTAGGGGAGGTTGTTGATGTGGCAGTTGAATTTGAAGTGGCCAGTGTTGAAGTTGTTTGTGGAGTGGATGTACTGGTGGTGCTCAAAGTTGTTGCAGTGGTTGTTGGTGTGGCAGATGTTGTCTCAGCTGAAGTTGTAGTTGAAGGGGCTTGTGTTGAAGTTGTTTGTGGTGTGGATGTACTGGCTATGCTCAGAGTAGTAGGAGAGGTTGTTGATGTGGCAGCTGAAGTTGAAGTGGCCACTGTTGAAGTTGTTTGTGGAGTGGATGTACTGGTGGAGCTCAAAGTTGTTGCAGTGGTTGTTGATGTGGCAGCTGAAGTTGAAGGGGCTTGTGTTGAAGTTGTTTGTGGTGTGTATGTACTGGTGCTGCTCAGAGTTGCTGGAGAGGTTGTTGATGTGGCAGCTGAAGTTGAAGTGGCCTGTGTTGAAGTTGTTTGTGGAGTGGATGTACTGGTGGTGCTCAAAGTTGTTGCATTGGTTGTTGGTTTGGCAGATGTTGTCTCAGCTGAAGTTGTAGTTGAAGTGGTTGTAGTAACCAAACTTTTGGGCATTGTTCGTGTTGCAGTAACATTTGTTATGGCCAAAGTTGTCAATGATGTTGTTGAAATTCCAGCAATTACCCACCACAGACACACTGTTGCAAAAAATATAAAAATAATTTTAATATAAATATTTGTTTTAAATTTCAGGAATGCAAACAATTTTGCCATCATTCCTCACCATCTCCTTTTTGTGATTTATAAGAGTAGGTCAAAAAAGTCCATTCATGTTAATTATAACTTTTTTTTCGATGTAGTACAGTACATCCCTGATCAATTACAGATTTGTATAATAGTTTTAAAAACTGGTACCAAAACTAATATTAAAAGGATTAGGTGTTAATATTTAATATTAGAGTGCAAAGTCTTTCTGTTCTGCATTCTGATTTCTGAGTGTTCTCTGTTGATTTTTCAGTGATTGTGTATTGTACTGTTGCTTATTTCTTTGAATTTTGTCATTTGAATCTTTCTTTGGTTTGAACATCCCTCGAACTTTTTTGTATCGCTGTCTACAATCTTACTTTTACTTTTACTGGTTTGTACTGTTTTAAGTATTATTGACCCTCACCCTCATCATCATATAATAATGGTTTGTAATTGTGACATTGGGCGCTGAGAGAAGGACGAGGCACGAGTCCAATCTTGCAAACACTAATCGTGATGTTTATTTTTAAATACAAATAAGCGCAGACAGCGCATGTATAACATTCACACATGAACGTATATGACTCTGACAAAGACGAGCACGGGACACTGCGCGAACGCACATTAAATAGACAAACCACATAAGCCCCAAATGTTCACGAGACAAGCCACAGGTAAAACCAATGAACACTCAAGACATAACCGCACCCACGGAGATCCACAGACGCAGACGACTAGACGTAGACAACGTAAACACATGCACGTGACAGTAATTGGATCTAAAACATAAGGTTTCCTGAATTTCATATTTAACAACAGTATGTTGATGTATTTTGTAAAGTGTGAACCAAAATGGCAATGCCATAATTACTTCACAAGGCCTGTTTGATCAAATTAATAGAACAAGAATTTTCAGTATATCTTTTGGCAAATTCTTTCCCATAATCCATTACTATTGTTACAATTTGTTAATAGGGGTGTTCATTATTGCGATTTAAGCTATTTTAAAGTCAGAGGCCATCATTATAATTTATTTTAGAATCTCCCCACTGCGAAATATTTTTAGGGCACTTAGAGCTAAACCAACTGGCAGGTAGTTTTCTTTTCCATTGCTATGTTGTTAGCTCAAAGACCACCCTCTAAAAACACAGCATTAGAACATTAAAACAAACCTGATACCATCATGGACTTGAAACATCTATAAATGTGGCTTAGCCTCTCAATACTATTTTATACAATTACAATTTGTACAATTTGTATATATTGCCAAAGTATTCATTCACCCATCCAAACGATCGGAATCAGGTGTTCCAATCATTTCCATGGCAAAAGTTGTATTAAATTAACCATTTAGGCATGCAGTCTATTTTTACAAACATTTGTGAAAGAATGGGTCACTCTCAGGAGCTCAGTGAATTCCAGCTGTGATAGGATGCCACCTGTGCAACAAATCCAGGCGTGAAATTTCCTCACTCCTAAATATTCCATAGTCAACTGTCAACTGTATTATAAGAAAATGGAAGTGTTTGGGAATGACAACTCAGCCACAAAGTGGTAGGCCACGTAAACTAACGGAGTGGTGTCAGCAGATGCTGAAGTGCATAGTGCGAAGAGGTCGCCAACTTTTTGCAGAGTCAATCACTACAGACATCCAAACTTTGTGACCTTCAGATTAGCTCAAGAACAGTGCGTAGAGAGCTTCATGGAATGGGTTTCCATCGTCGAACAGCTGGATCCAAGCCATACATCACCAAGTGCAATGCAAAGCGTCGGATGCAGTGGCAGTGGGGAACCGTCAGGGCCATCTACGCCCTCTCAGAGGGCCTAAAATATTAAAATATAAATATACACTCCTGATCAAAATCTTAAGACCAGCTAAAAATTGGAAGATTTTGCATTTTGCACCACTGGATCTTAAGAAGGTTGTAAGTAGAGCTTCATTCAATGCTAAAAGAAGAAATGGGACCAAGAGCCAAAACATTTTGAGCAGCCAATTTCTTGTAGACTGCATTTACACTCAAACATGTGTTTTTCAGCTGATCAAAAGTTTAAGACCACAGCCTTTAAAAGCCAAAATCTGCCAAAGATTTTGAATCCATGTCATTTTTTGTCAAGTATTCCTACTGTCAAGACCTCTTGATGGCAAAAGCTAAAAAGCTCACTGACTTTGAACGTGGTAGGATTGTTGAGCTGCATAAGCAAGGCCTCTCATAACGTGCCATCGCTGCTAAGGTTGGACACAGTAAAACTGTAATTTTGCATTTTTTAAAAAATCCTGAGGGATATGGAACAAAAATGTCAAGTGGTAGACCCAAAAAAAATGTCACCAGCGCTGAGCCGCAGGATCCGACTAGCTGTGCGTAAAGACACGGGACAATCCTCGACACAGGTCAAGGCCATTACTGGGGCTGACTGCAGCCCAATAACCATCAGACGGCATCTGCGAGAGATGGGCTTCAGAAACAAAAAACGTCTTCAAAGGCCACGTCTCATTCAACGACACAAAACTGCCCGTTTGGACTTTGCAAGGGAACACCAAACATGGGACACTGAAAGGTGGAAGAAAGTTTTATTCTCTGAAGAGAAAAACCTTGATGGTCCTGATGGCTTCCAACGATACTGGCATGACAAGGAGATCCCACCTGAGATGTTTTCTACACGGCACCGTGGAGGGGGCACCATCATGATTTGGGGACTTTTTTCCTTCAATGGAACAATGAAGCTTCAGGTTGTACAGGGGTGTCAAACAGCAGCTGGCTATGTGGAGATGTTGATGCAGGCATCCCTCATGACTGAGGGCCCTCGTCTGTGTGGTAATGATTGGGTTTTTCAGCAGGACAATGCTGCCATTCACAATGCCCTCCTGACAAAGAATTTTTTCCAGGAGAATAACATCACTCTTTTGGATCATCCTGCGTGTTCCCCTGATCTAAATCCCATTAAGAACATTTGGGGATGGATGGCAAGTGAAGTTTACAAAAATGGACAGCAGTTCCAGACAGTGGATGCCCTTCGTGAAGCCATCTTCAACACCTGGAACAACGTTCCCAGTAGCTTCCTGGAAACACTGGAATCAAGCATGCCTAAACTGTTGTTTGAAGTGATCAACAAGAATGGAGGAGCTACTCATTACTGAGTCTTTTTTGACACTTTGATTTTTGAGTTTTGAGGGGCCCTTTGGGTTTTTTTGAGGTATGGTCTTAAACTTTTGATCAGCTGCTGAACAGCCTATTTCAGTTATATTGTTGTTTTCAATAAATTGGCTCCTCAAAATCTTTTGTCTCTTGGTCCCATTTCTTCTTTTAGCATTGAATGAAGCTCTACTTACAACCTTCTTAAGATCCAGAGGTGCAAAATGCAAATTCTTCCATTTTTTTAGCTGGTCTTAAGATTTTGATCAGGAGTGTATATAATTTATAAAAAATTTTTTTATCTACTTACAGTTTTACAATCGACATCTAAACAATTACAGAAATATAAGCAAATAAATTATTCACCCGTGTCTATTCAATCTGTGTTGGAAGGTGAGGGGTTAAGTAGAAGCCTGTGAGGAGGAGGGAGCGGGCCCAGGTTTAATGGTCACGGTTTGCTACTGTGCAGTGGTATAAATCATGCCACGACTGGACTCTAGAGCAGTGGAGGAGCATCCTCTGGAGTGATGAATCTCCATCTGGCAATCTGATGAACGAATCTGGGTTTGGCGGTTGCCATGAGAACAGTACTTGTCTGACTGCATTGTGCCAAGTGTAAAGTTTGGTGGAGGAGGCATGGACGTAATTTTGATTTCAAAAGTGGGGGGGCATGGATTTGTCGCTATTTAAATATTTGGTTTTAACCGTAAAAACTGGGGGGACCAAAACCGGCTTTTGAAAAACGTCCGTGGGAGGAGGGATTGTGGTGTGGAGTTGTTTTTCAGGAGCTGGGCTTGGCCCCTTAGTTGTAATGAAAATAACTTTACAGACCCTCCAGAAAGTTGCGATGTTGCGATTTGCAACTTCAACGCAACTTCAAGCAAACCCCGCGAATTCAGGGCGGTGTTGCAACTTCAGCCAATCACCGCAACTTTCCCGCAAATTTGACCAATCACTGATGTCGTCTTGATGTGATGTCGACAAACTCCCACCTTACTTCCGTATATACGTTCAAGAGGAGCAGACTGAAAGCAGCATGAGCGACGAAAATAACGGCAAAAAGATCGGGAAAAGCAGTATCCCGGGACACTACATGAAAGCGGGGATAAACTGTCCAGATCCGACCCGCGAATTGATTATCTATGGCCCCCTGGATGATATTTAATTACTATTAGAACCAGCCCGCAGGCCACAGCCGCCCGATGGTGTTTTGCACGCACAAACACTACATTCCCCACAATGCAACGGTAGCCCGTGAAGTCACTGCAGCGCACGCAAGCGGCGAGGATCTGAGATAAAGTTTATAAGTTTAAACTTTAAACTGAGATAAAGTTTAAAGTCAGAGATAAAGTTTATTTATCTCTGATCCATATCTATGAGTTACTAGTTCGCTCTGGCGCCAACCACTGGCGATCGATCTCCATATAATACTTAATTTGTGTCCATTTTACAGGCCGCCCGGTAACAACTTACGTTCGCTAACCCCGCCCCCCCAGTCAACAATTAATGTTCGCCACCCCCTCCAGGTTCAAATCTCACTTCAAGCGATCTTGAAAAGTTGCCAACCCTGAATAAATAGGTAAATAGATAATTAAAATGGACTACTAAATAGAGGAAACCATACAACATTTACTCCCTATTGTAATGTACTCACAAAAAAGCAAAAACACACCGCAACTTCCATCACAATTTTTTTGAAAAACACCCGCAACATCAAACATTTTAGCCCGCAACAATCACAAAAAAGGCCCGCGAAATCCTGGTGGGACTGTTTTTAGCATACCAAGACATTTTGCACAATTCCATGCTCCCAACTTTGTGGGAACAGTTTGGAGCTGGCCCTTCCTCTTCCAACATGACTGTGCACCAGTGCACAGAGCAAGGTCCATAAAGACATGGATAGAGTCTGGTGTGGATGACCTTGACTGGCCTGCACAGTCCTGACCTCAACCCAACAGAACACCTTTGGGATGAATTAGAGCAGCGACTGAGAGCCAGGCCTTCTTGTCCAACATCAGTATGTGACCTCACAAATGCGCTTCTGGAAGAATGGTCAAAAATCCCCATAAACACACTCCTAGCTGCAAAGGGTGGGCAAACGTCATATTGAACCCTATGAATTAGGAATGTGATGTCAACTTAAGCTCAAATGTGAGTCCATGAAGGTGAGCGAGTACTTTTGGCAATATAGCCTAGTGTATTAGTCACCATTATTGTTAATGTATTTTATCCCTTATGAACTTTCCCTCTGTCAAGATAACATATTATTTTCAAATGCTTATTTGTTGTCAGCTCAGCTTACAGGTTTTCATTGAGATTTACATCAGTGACTGGGGTGGTCAGTGCAAAAGTTTGAGTCTATGGTCTGCACATTTTAGATGGCTATTCTGCTTAATGTCTTAGGCTCCTGGCATTTTTGAAGTCCTTGAATTTTGAAGTCCTTGAATTTCAGTTCCTTGTACTCTTAGCAAGTTTTTTAAATCATACTTTAGATCATAATTATCAGGGTTCATAAACAGGATTATAAATTTGTGTTCCATAGATGGTACCAGGTGAACGGATTTACAAGACAAGAGTGTCAGGAAAGAGTTCCAAAGTTTCATAATAATACATTAGTTAAATACAGATTAAATATGATGTATCTTAAGGCAATTAGCTGAGAATAATAAAACATGTTTGAATGGTCTTCTCCTTATCAAGAGTGGAGGTACCGTGGACTGGACTGGATGTAGGGATAATGGAAAAGTACAAGAGAGACAGGGAGAGAGGAAGTTCTAAATGAGGAGCAGACACAGATAAATAAGGGAGTGTTCTGACTGAGTCACAGACAGTGAATAACAAATTCCCTTACACCTACATTTTATGTCTGCTGCCAGAAACGACCTATATGCAGTGTTATTGCTTATAGTGAATAAATGACTTGTGCATTGCATATTCATTTTACTGAATGTTTTCATTTGTATATTCACATGTATATTTTGAATTAATGCATATGTTCCCACATAATCCTTTTATAAACAATGTGTATGATTCAGAATGATTGTCTTGTTTACTCTGATTCTGGTCACCACTTGTATTTTCACACTATCTTGTGTTTTTTTATACAGCTAACCTGTTAAGTTAGTGTTTGGTGTTCTTTACATATGCTACTTAATTGTTAGCAACTTGAGGGCACCACCATAAAACAACAGTAAATGCAGATGGTTTGTGAATAAGAGAAAGAGACAATAAGCCAGCCTGATTTGGATGGGTATGTTAGTGCACACTGCTAGTGCTATCTTTATAGAATTTTATATGGCATTTACTCTTCAATATGTCTAAATAGCCTTATTGTTACAAATTACTGGGGCATTATAACATATTTCAATAAGAAACGTTGTCCTGTGACCTTTGGAGGTTTGATGCCACCTCTGGAAGTGACTGAATTAACTGATATAAAGGCCATAGCACCTCTATTAAAGCAGGACAAGAACTGATGTAATTTCTTTTACTTAAATTAATGGATTTGCATCATGTAATTTTTTTAATGCATACAGTTACAAAATTAATAAAAGTTTTACTTACATATGGTGATCTGTGTTTTTTGCTTGCTGCCATGTTCATTGAGAGCAAACCTACAAACAGCAAGATGAAAGCTATTTATATAACTTTTAAGAACTGCTTAAACATATTTGACCATCAGCCAAACTGTAAAAATCAAACCCTGGTATATATAATTTTGTATATTAATACAGCCTACAACAGCCTTAAGTTTAGTTGTTATGTTCTAACAACTGGCTATTGTTGCAAATTATTATTTGAAAAGCAATTAGAATATGTTGTTTAAAAATTAAGCCTTATGCAATATCTCCTGTTAATTTGGCAGAAAAACCTGAACCTAAATGGTCTGAATACTCCTTATTTTAAATGAGCTTTGTGTGAGAATAAGAAAATTACAAATTACTAATATTGTGAATTAATAGTAAAACAGAACAACTTGTTACCTCATCTTATTTTCCAAAGTCATCGCCATCCAATGCCAAACTGCAATCTGAGCAAATAATATGCTTCTTGAAACTCCCTGACTTGCCTCCAAGACTTGTAACGATTAACTGACGTTTAAAGGAGTGGCTATAGGTGTAACTTTGGTGACTTATCATTTTCATCTCACTTTAACAATAACAGCTGTATATCAGGTCAGGGGATAATTTTGACACTATGAATGCCAAATATGTGGTTCAGCAAGTGAATGACAAAGAGAAGACGTCAGACAAATAATTCCAAACATTTTGAAATTGGCTGAAAAGCAGCTGTGGCCTAAATGTTAGAGACATACATACAGTTACCATGGCAGAGCTTGGACCTGTAAGGTTGATGGGTCAAGCCCCAAGACCACCAGTAAGTAATGATGGCTTAAGTGCACTTAAGTGCACTTGAGCAGCTGCTTCCTGTGTGGTGCCGCTGCCCAAGGCTTTATATGTGTGATCACACTTCTCTGGGTTAAATACAGAGAAGATTTCCCTAAGGTTATTTAAAAAGGTACTTATTCTAACTGAAATCTTTGAAAAAGAATTTGTGTTCTTGTTATGTCTGACTAATCATCAATCTTCTCTGCCCTCCATCCAGGACTTGTACTGCTCAAGAACCAGGAAACGGGCAGAGAAAATCATCACAGACTCCTCACATTTAGGTCACCACATGTTTCAGCTCCTCCGATCTGGCAGACACTACAGAACGCTGTCCACTAAGACTGTCAGACACAAGAACAGCTTCTACCCACAGGCCATCACCTTCATCAACAACTGATCACCAGACACCCATCACCCAGACCATATACACCATAAACAACCATTAGCACTCTTATTCTAAAACCACTGCACTATTGCACCTTATCCATGATCATTCATGATCATTCATGTTTGCACTGCTTGTTACACTAGTTATTATATATACTGTTTTTACATTATGTGACCACTTTAAAGCGCACTGTTATGTTATGTCCTTAGACTACGTATACTATGTATACTCTTGTTTATTGTGTATTGTAAATTATATGTAAAATATCTGTGAACTGTTAGTACACGGGAGACACAAACAGCCGGAAACAAATTCCTTGTGTGTGCGAACACACTTGGCCAATAAACCTGATTCTGATTCTAATTCTTAGACTTGATAACTCTGTTAACATGCTTAATAGTAGCAGATGTACTACCTACAGTTTTGAGTGGAGATTTAAATCCTGTTTATTTAGACATCTGTTGCTCATATGAAAGCTCAATAAACAGAACAACAATTGCTTGTTATAGCTGATGATCCAACCATCCTTAGATTTATTATGTGGCTGGGACTTCTTAAAACTGAAGATTAATGGTGAATTTTAAGAATCATCACAAGGATAAGAATTATCACAATGTACAAGGAGACAAAGCAATAAAGTGACCATTACACTTTATGAATTAGTTATGAAAATAATTTGGCTATAGTGTAGACAGGAACACAAACAGTTCTGGAGTACCACACTAAAGAAACTGTATGAATATAGCCTACTTTATTTGCCAATTCATAATACGTGAAATGCAAACCAAAAATACCTGTTTACATTACAATGATATTGCATTTATGTTTGGTTAGAAAATTAGCCAAGCAATTAAAATTAATTGTTTGTATACTCATTTTTAAAATCCAGCACACCATACTGAATAGTTCTGGACATAATTCATTTGAGAGATTTATTTGTAATTGTGTAATTGTGGGATTAGGTGAGATTTAATTCTTAGAATTAAAAAAGCAACAAAAGAAAACAAAGTGGTGATGTGGTGAAGCAAGGTATAAATAGATCATATTATTAAAAAGGTTGTCCTGTTGACGTGTTAGGACACGTTTGTGACATAAGCATGTCCTGCTGTGACTGCTTTCAGACTGTCACACTGAAAAACGTCATGTCTGATAATATCAGCTGTTGCTTTTCACTTTTTATGACAAAGGTCAGCATCATATATATATATATATATATATATATATATATATATATATATATATATATATATATATATATATATATATATATGTTCGTCTAGATAATTATCACATTTACTAACCCTTATTTTATGACAAATCATAGAATCTACAATGTACACAATGTTACCAGTGATGGCTAAGTTACCTTGAGAAAGTAATCCGATTACTGATTACTGATTACTCCTTTTAAAAGTAACTTAGTTACGTTACATATTACTTTATTTTAAAAGTAACTACGTTAGATTACAAGTTACTTTAGTAGTTACATTCAGCAGCAAAATAAAATTTTCCAATACTCACTTTATTGGAAGTGCATTTTTAACAGTAACAATGTATTGAAGCAGGTTCGGTAACCGAGGCAGAAACTGCTTAATCCAAAAATCCCGAGGAGGGAAACTTTATTGATAATGCAACCCTGGCACCCCCCCCCCCCCCCCCCCCCCAGTGTCACTTAAAGGGCAAGACTCTCCTGACATTACGTTTGTGTAGCTGCGCGGTATTATTTGTAAATCTATTTGTAAACGTAATACAAGCGAACTGGGGTGGGTTTCCCGAAACGTTCGTAGCGCCAAGTACTTCGTAACCTCGTATGAAACGTACGAGGTTAAGAAGTACTTAGCGCTACGAACGTTTCGGGAAACCCACCCCTGTTCAGTCAGACAGCTTGTGAAACGAAATACCATTACAATTTCAAGCATTTTAAAGTAGGCGACGTTAGTCAAAATTCCAGCACTTTTCAAACGTGGAACACAAAGCAACATTAAAATTCTCCAGGTAAATGTTCCTTCCCCTGTTTTTGATGGGTGTTTCTTTATACTACCACATATCGTTTCGGGAGGACACTGCAAAAAATGACTTGTAAAACGCGCTCGCGCTCTCACAGGGTAGCGCGCAGCGTGCGGAGTCGAGCGCTACGGTCAGACGCAAAAGTAGAACTGAGACAAGAAGAAAGCAAAAATATATATTTTTACTAGGGAAAACGCGTTACTGACATCACTGAATGTTACAATGTAACCTATATATTGACAGGATGGGACATTACCGTTTTCTGAGAGCCTACTAAAATGTTTGTATTATAAAGTCTTATAAATTCACAGCATTAAATGTATTGTTTATTTTGTTCTATCCCATGCATGTTTGGGTTAGGGTTCTACACTATACATCTTTGTCAGACAACCAAATGAAATTTCTCCTTCATACTGAGTAAGTCATTCATACATTCTGTTCTAAGAACAAGAATGACTAGTATTTCAAGTACAATAACTGTGTAGCTACACAGTGTCTGTTATGGGTGTGTACACAAGAATATCTGCCTCTTTCTCTTATGCAACACACAAATACACAAAATTATGATAAATATCTCACACAAGCACAGGCATAAAGTGTGCACACACACAGGTTTTTATGTATTAAGAGGATTTCCGTAGCCAAACAAGCTGAAACTTGTTTAAAGGGTTGCCATGACCTTTAACTTAGTGCTACACAGACACTGTTAAAAAAAAAAAAAACATTGCTCTACAGCAGGGAACTGGCGGCCCTCACTCAGTGCGGCCCGCAAATAGATCAATAATAATTTAATAGTTAAAAGAAAAAAAAACCGATAGAGCAGGACTTTTTTGTTCTTGTCACGTAGGGCTACGCCCCCCTCTCCCGTGTCTGTGTTGTTCCTTGCCCGGTTATCCTACCCTGCGTGTCTGTTGCCCTGGTTTCCCTCTGTCTGCCATGCCCGTGTCATCATTGTGTTCAGTTGTGTCTAGATTAGTCCTGTGTACTTGTATCTCTGTGTTTCGCCCGTTGTCGGTTATTTGTGGTTTGTTCGGTTTTGTGGATTATCTGTCATCGATGTTCTGGTATTTTCCGTCTCCGTTGTGTTTCTCCGTTGTTAATGGCTCTCCTGTTACGACTGCTACCTGTCCTGTTGACCACTTGGACGGCTCTCCCGTTTTGACCCGTGCCTGTACAAACGACTTTGCCTATGGAATTCCCCTTATTAAATCTTGCTCTTCTCAGTGTTTGTGTCCGCCTCCTCGCTCCGCAGCGCGCTACGCGTTACAGTTCTTTGATATGAAGGAGTTCAAATTCCTTTTTGCACGTTTTTAATTAAGCAAATGTTTTGTCTTTGTTGCTTATTAAGGACATGTTAATGCCTTTATATGCAGAAAATAGATGTATGTTGGTGCAATAAACATACAAATCTGAATTCATTTAAAATGTGTTCTTCCCAGCTGGCACACGACCGACCTTCAACGTTGAAATGTGGTTGAAATATAGTTGAAATACTGTCCGTTGTTGTTTCAACGTTGAAACAACGTTGAATCAACGTTTAATGTTAAATGGTTGCGCAAACGTTGAACTATTAACGGTGAATCAACGTTGAATATTAAATGGTTGCGCAAACGTTGAACTATTAACGGTGAATCAACGTAATATCTTCAACCTGCCTTTGTATTACCATTTCAAGTTCAAAAAACACATACAATAAAAAAAGTACAAACATCTCTTTGGCATTGGCTGAGGGTTATGAAAGAGGTATTAATTATTAGTAGTAGTAGTAGTAGTAATAATAATAATAATAATAATATAATTTTTATTTATTTATTAATTCGTCCAAAAACGTCGTCAAAAACAGGCAGGTATTAACCAGGAAGACAACATCAAGCAATGAAACAGTTTGAAATGTTTTGAGGCAGAAACAAAACTTCGCAATGACAAATCAACAGGTTTAGGGCAGGGCAGTCCTGGCCTGGCGGTTAGGGAACTGGTCTTGAGACCGGAGGGTCGTGGGTTCGATTCCCAGACGCCGTGACTGAGGTTGTGTGGTGGTTCTCCGAGATTAATTTTACAGAGAGAATAAAAAAATAAATAAAATTGTTCTTTTTTTCATTGTGGCATAGGCCTACAGTTGTTTTTTTCCTCTCTCCCATGCAATTTTGAACATCATGAACGTGAATTTTATGGTTTATTCAAGGTTGAATGTATGACGTTGAAACGACGTTGGCTTATCAACGTTGAATCACCTTTCAAAATCGACACATAATCCAACGTTGATTCAACCATCAAATTCGACGTCGATTCAACGTCGATTCAACGTCGATTCAACGTTGAAATGCCTGCTGGGTTATTGAGAATAATTTGTGGTATCTTTCATATCCAATTATTTGAAGTGTGTGGTCATGTGGCCCTCCAATAATAGTGCTGAAAAATTTTGGCCCTCTTTATCATGGAAGTTGCCCATCCCTGCTCTACCGAGCCAAAATATATTAACCTGAAAACCTGACTTAATGGTAGCATATGAAATTAGATTATCACAGCTACAATGATGTGTGTTTTTGCAAGGTCCTAATTTCTGATTTAAAAAACATTTTCACATAAGTTTTTCTTTTTAAAGTGAAACCAACTAGATATATACCAAATAGATAACATTTTGCTTAGGCTGTTGACCCTGTGATCTGGACCTAGATAAGCAGGGGAAATAGATAAATGATTAGCTTACACAGTTGTTAAAAAAAATGTAACATATTTCCATAATCGGTTTGATGACATTAGCCAAACATATTGATTGTCACTGTAGGCCGGTCCCAGGCATTCAGGGGAGGTGCCAACTTCCAAACAGACCTCCCGAACGTCATTCCCCCATTCAGTCACACACCTACTGACACACCCCTAATTACTCGTGCAACTGTTACTCATTTGTTCTGTCCTTTAAGGCATCACAGGTCCCACCATTCAGTGCTGTGTATTCCTTGAGCCTTCCTTGAGAAGGTTAGCATCATACACGCCATGATATCTTTGGGATCTTTTCCTTGCATCTCAATTATTGCTTGAGACTGTGACGCGGGAGGCAGCAGACGGACGAGACACAGAATCCTTCAGTTTCACTCACGGTCACTTTATTAAGTGCACAGGTATTGCACAATAGCGCACGAGTAACATAGACGACGCTCACAACATGCAGACTTAGACAACGACGAGCACAAGACACTGCGCGAACGCATATTAAATAGACAGACCACATCAACCCCACGTGATGACGAGACGAGCCACAGGTGAGACGGATAATGACAAGACGCACCCGCACCCACAGAGAGACACTGACGCAGACGAATAGACGCAGACAACGTTAACACACACCCCAAAGGAAGGGTTCGGGGACCGTAGCGTGACAGAGACTCTTTATTATAGTGCATTTGTGATGCCATTCCTTTTCGCTGGTGGTCTGTATCTTTTTTGTTTTGCTATTATGGGCATTAAATACACACCAGCTCTCGTTTCGCCTATTGCTGCTTCCATCCTGTTACATTGATCTGTATTAGATCACTCTTAAGAGCATCCACAATTCAAAGCTAAAGATGAAGTAAAACTAAACAGGCAACCCAGGCAACATGACAGATGAGTTACTGTCATACAGTATAGGAGGTGTAATGTCACAGGTGTTGGGGAGCAAAGAGGCAGATGCAAATGCTGAGAGGAGCTAGATTTAACAAAGGGCATTCCAGAATAAGGGTCATATAAACAAGCAGAGCTCAAATAAGAAATTCACTCAGACATAATTCCTAATTGCAATTGGCGTATTTTGGCATGCCAGTTACTTTACATTATTTAAAGTTTATTAACTTAATAGTCTTATTTTTTAATTTTATTATCTTATGTTTCTAGTGCCTTAGACTGGATTTTTGGACACCATGGTTCATCTTTGGCTCGTTCCTTTTTGGACAATTGGACTGTATTGCTGAGCTGCTTTGGCTATGATTTCATCAGTTCGATCCATCGTTCTCACTACTGGTGGCTCTGCTCTCCAATGTGGATTTAATTTATATTCCTCATTGGAAATATATCCATCGAGGGGCCTGCCAGTCTTCACATGAGGACATATTGGGTCCATTGCGTTTCATTGGGTCTACAGCTCATCACACCCGCCACTCTCGTCGAGGATCGAGTCGGGTGGTTGACCACAGTGTGCTAGGTTACCCAGCCTGGTCCGCTATCACTTCTGCTGGAACCGATAGTACCATTGTCAGCTTACTTAACTTACTTAACATTGCTCGCTAATGAGCACGGGACTTCTTGTTCAAGATCTCCTTATTGACCACAAGTATGACTTTCTCTGTTTAACTGAGACATGGCAACAACAGAATGACTCGAGTCCTACGGGGTATGTTTACATCTGTAAACCTCATGAGGTGGTCTCGCGATAATTAATTGGGAGGAACTAAAATTCTCTCTGGTGTGTGCTCCTGTTTTTGCCTCCTTCAGGGTACAGGTCTCTCAACTTGATGGCTCCATTCCTCTACCATCATTGTTAACATCTACCAGTCTCCTAAAGGCAATAAAGATTTTGTTTAGGACTTTGTTGCCCTACGCACACATCTTATCATTCTCTGACCTGTTATTATAGTTATGGGTGATTTTAATATTCACATAGACAGCACTAATGACTTCATATCTTGTATGGAGAGGTTTGGACTGCATCAGTTTATTGATGTTTCCACTCACTCTAAAAGTCACCGTTTGGACCTCGTCTGTTGCTTGGGTGTCGCTCCTTTTAACCGTTCAGTCAAAGACCTAACTATATCTGACCACTTTCTTTTTTCTTTTAATGTTAATATTCCTCTCTCCACTACAAAGCTTCCCTGTCTCATCACCTTCCACAATATTAAAAATATTGATCTAGTCTCCCTGTCTTCCATTTGGATTTCCATCAACAAATGGTCCCTGATGAGCTAGTGGCATTATGTAACACTGGTATTCAGGCCAGTCTTGACTCTTTTGCCCCACTGAAATCTTGTATGGTCCACTTCTCACACTGGTTCACACCTGAGCCCCCTGGTTCACACCTGAGCTTCGGCTCTTGAAAACTAAGGGATGAATGAATGTTCGATTTATATAGTGCCTTTCCAAATTCCCAAGGCACTTTACAATTTAACACAGGAACGAGTCACAGACAACCAATCACACACACACCGGCAAGAAGCGGCAGCCAATTGCGCACAGTGTACTCTACCAGAAGCCACAGCCCCCTGGGGGACTGAATGGGGTGCAGGAAGGGGAGAGAGGACAGACCCTAGTGGCAGAGCACCATCCACCACTGGGCATACAAGCAAACACACACACACACACACTCAGACACTACTTTTTACTGAACATAGAGCAGAGATGCTCACAAGTCATTTTTTGCAAGTCCAAGTCAAGTCTCAAGTCTTTGATCTCAAGTCCAAGTCAAGTCTCAAGTCTTTTACCTCAAGTCCAAGTCAAGTCTCAAGTCTTTGACCTCAAGTCCAAGTCAAGTCTCAAGTCTTTGTTCTCAAGTCCAAGTCAAGTCCCAAATATTTGAGTGACACTGTAGTCGCAAATCACTGTATAGTTGTAATGGTCTTTTATGACACTTCCGATGTATAATAGCTTAAACTTGTTAATGAACACACAAATGTTTTCCAGATAAATTTTGTATCCGTATTTTTCTCCAAAAAGTATTTTTCTTACAAAATTGTCATTTTTCTGGATACAATATTCTCTTCTTTCAGTAGAACATCTGCTATATTTTGTTCAAAAAGATAAAGGAGGGCTGTGAAATTAAAAAATCACATTTTAACTATATATATATGAAAGGTCTGCATATAAAGAAAATAGCAACCAAATTAGTGATTATAAAATAAAAATTAAAAACAGAATTCAAATTTTACAATAATAATGATTCTGACATAAAAAGCCCTGCAGCAACAACTATTTGTCTCCTAATGAACTGGATCAAACACAATCTATTTGAACTTCAAGGTGTCTTTCAGTTTCCAATACAAGGAAACTGTTTATGCAACTAACGCATTACATTTTTAAAAGATCAGGATTGACAGGGTACTTGCACTTATCCTGGCTCGGTGAGGGCGCATTATGAGACCTCCATGACTGAACACCCTCTCTACTGCCACCACTGGTGGCAAGTCAATACCAATATTGCAATATTGCTAATAACCTTTCAGGCAGTGACTAACCTTTCCGGGTGGGTTTTCATGTGGCGAATAAAATTAGATGTGGTGGAACCAGCGTCCTGTATTTTTATGCCACACACGCTGCAGTTTGCTGCTCTTCTATTTGCTACTTGTACTTGTTTTGTACCCAAAACTTATTATGAATGGTGGAACAGAAGCGAGCGTCCTCACCAACGCCGCCATGATCGCGATGTTTTGCGCCAGGTTTGAGGTGTGCGGAGTCGCGCGCAATGGTCACTTGCGAAATACTTGACGCGTCGCAACCGTCGAAAAAAATGACGAAAATGTTACGTCAGCGGGAAGTAAAAAGCATACACACAGGCGGAGAAAAGGTTGTCAAATGAAACACAAAAGAACATTACAAATAAAAGATTGTTCACGAGTCTCAAATCACGAGTCCAAGTCGAGTCGCAAGTCAAAGTCGAGTCTGAAGTCACTGTATATGCGACTTAAGTGCGACTCGAGTCCGAGTCCCAATCTCTGACATAGAGACACAGACACACACTCAGGGAGAATTTGTCAGGGACTGCCAATTTACCTAACCTCCATGTTTTTGGACTGTGGGAGGAAACCAGAGATCCCAGAGGAAATCCACGCAAACACAGGGAGAACATGGAAACTACTCAGATAGGGACTTGAACCCAAAACCCCAGTGCTGAGAGGCAAACGTGCTAACCACCAAGCCACCGTGTTGCCCACACAGTGACGGTATGACAGTATGAGCCATTGTTTCGGAAAACTGGTCTGTCCATTCACAAGGACATATAAGGACCATATGCTTCATTATAAGGACTCTTTATCTCAAGCTAAATCCAATTACTATTCTGTTTTAATTGTTTCTATGAACAGAGATACTACATCACTATCAGTTTGTAGAGCTCAATAATATTTCATCCAAACGTACAATGGTTAAATATGGGGTCCCGCAAGGCTCCATCTTAGGACCACTATTATTTACATTATATATGCTACCATTGGGCACAGTTATAAACAAACATGGTGTCAATTTTCACTGCTATGCGGATGACACTCAACTTTACATATCAGCCAAACCCGATAACAAACTCAGTTTAGAAAAAATTGAGGCCTGTGTAAGAGATATTAAATGCTGGATGTCTCTAAACTTCCTACAATTAAATGAGGACAAAACAGAAGTTCTCCTTGTGGGCCCTAAGGCCGCAAGACAGAAAATTCCAAATTTAATGCTTAATCTTGCAGACTATCCCATTACACCTGGCACAGTAGCCAAAAACCTAGGCGTCATATTCGACTCCGACCTATCATTTGATAAATATATAGATAATACTACTAGGATAGCTTTTCTACATCTCCGCAACATTGCCAAATTAAGAAATGCATTATCACAGGATGATGCAGAAAAATTGGTGCACGCCTTTGTTAGCTCTAGACTAGACTACTGCAATTCACTACTCAAATTGCATGTTCAAATAGGAATCTAAATAAACTTCAAATAGTTAAAAATGCCGCAGCTAGAGTTCTGACCAGAACTAGAAAATTTCAGCATATTAGACCAGTCCTATCAGCCCTGCATTGGCTCCCAGTTAAATTTCGTATTGATTTTAAAATTCTATTATTAGCATATAAAGCACTACACAGGCTTGCTCCTGAATACCTCCAGGAACTTATTTCCTACTATGAACCCCCACGTCAACTAAAATCACAGGGTGCTGGTCTGTTATTAGTTCCACAAATTAACAAGGTAACAGCAGGGGGAAGAGCCTTTTCTTATAAGGCCCCCCAGCTTTGGAATAATCTTCCTAAATGTGTCCGGGACTCTGACACAGTCACAATCTTTAAATCTAGGTTGAAAACCCACTTATTTAGTCTAGCGTTTGATAATTAATATCCCCCTTAGATAAAGGTACAGATCCAGGGGTTCATAGACGAAGGGTTTTATGGTAGACTGGGGCGCTGGTGCTGTCATCCTGTCACTGCTCGTGGTCACTCAAGTTTATTGACAGTGCAGTGGACGGATGCCATTGTCTCAGAATGCCCCCAAGCCTATGTTACCTTCTGGTTCTGCCTTTTTTTAGCTAGGCTGTAATAATTTAACTTAGTGCCTGTAACGTGGCTCGCGCCACGGAGCGAGGAGACGGACACAATTGCAGAGATGAGCGAGATTTAATACGGGGAATACCAAAAGCAGAGTCGTAATACCGGGCGCAGGTCATATCGGGAAGGCAGTCCATACAAGAAATGACAACAGACATACTCGGACAGATAAACCAAACACGGCGGGGAAACACGGAACAGGCAGGTACTCTAGTAGCGGAAACAATACTCACGAAGAACAGGTATACAAAGCATAAGGCACGAAGTAGACAAAATCACGGATGACACGACTGGGGAATGACGGGACTTTATACATAGAAACTA
Organism: Brachyhypopomus gauderio; assembly: GCF_052324685.1. NCBI lineage: Eukaryota > Metazoa > Chordata > Actinopteri > Gymnotiformes > Hypopomidae > Brachyhypopomus > Brachyhypopomus gauderio. The sequence continues at coordinate 200,429 of NW_027506889.1, forward strand.
ACTAGGGACAGGTGATGGCAATGACACTGGGCGTGGTAACAAACAAGGAAACACGAAGACAAACGAGCAGGGCAGGACAAACAGGCAGGGAACACGGACATGAGGGAACCCAGAGTGACAGCTATGAGAGGGGGCGTTGCCCTACGTGACAGTGCCGGAGTTGCTGCCACACTCCAGAAATGTTTATAATTTCACCTGTCCTGTATATGTCCTCATACAGAGCTAATTTTCCCTGTTTCATTTCTCCACATGGCTGCCCGCCTGCTTGAGGAATAATGAGATGAGGAGAGACAAGCGATCCATCCTGGGCCGGCCACCTCCTGCCTAACCGGATGCCTACACCATGATGGACATTATTACATCCTTTATATTCTGTCTAAATGGACATTATTGCATCTTTTAAATTCTGTCTACATTCTGTCTATATTTTTGTTGTTGTCATGGTGACCGGTGTCAGCCAGAGGAGGATGGGCTCCCCCCCTGAGTCTTGGTTCCTCTCAAGGTTTCTTCCTCATGCAAAAAACTAGGGAGTTTTTCCTTGCCACTGTTGCCTTTGGCTTGCTCACTGGGGGCTAGGACTCGGCACTTGTAAAGCTGCTTTGTGACAACAACTGTTGTAAAAAGCGCTATATAAATAAAATTTGATTGATTGATTTGATTGATCACTGTATGCATTGTATAAGAAAACTGTTCAAGTTCCGGACTCTCTTCCACCGTCTTTTTGTTCCACTATCTTTTGTAATTCTCTTATGTCTTTTTTCACTTTTGAGAGAAGAGTGAATGATAGCTGTAATAAGAGGAAGCAGAGAAAGCCAGACAGGATTTACCCAGTGTTTTGTTCGGAAAGGGTCCAGTGACCAGGTAGATGGCTTAGCGTTACAAATGAAATCAGAAAGTTCAGAGATGGGAGGTAAGAGAGAAAGATGAAAAATAGGTTAAAGATAGAGGAAATTCATAGGTTGTTCAAGGAAGTGTAAGAGACAGTAGGCACTGGGACTGTACCAGCAGCTTTTAAAACTGCAGCTATTAATCAGATTTATAAAAAAAACCTGGTGCTGATTCAACTGATTTTAAAAACCTATGCCCCATCTCCAATCTGACTTTTATTTCAAAAATACTTGCGAAAGTAGTAACAGCTCAGCTTCATTCTCATCTTTCACACAATGATTTTTACGAGCTATTTCAATCTGGTTTCCATTATTTTCATAGCATAGAAACATCTCTTGATTGAGTCACTAATGATCTCTCTGTAGCTGATTCTGGCTTTCTTTCTATTATTATTCTTCTGGATTTGAGTGCTGCCTTTGATACGTTTGTCACTCCATTCTTTATAGACTGTCCTCCATTGGGATAACTCACACCATTAATGTGATGTTGCGTGCAGGGTGACGGACGAGGCACAGAGTCCAACGTTACAGCACAACGACACTATTTTCACACACGAAAAAGCGCATACAGCGCTCGTTTAACATTAATACATTAATGACAGACTCAAACAAAGACGAGCACGGGACACTGCGCGAACGCACACTAAATAGACAGACCACATAATCCCAGCGTGATGATGAGACGAGCCACAGGTGAAACTGATTAACACACGGACACAACCACACCCACGAAGATACACAGACGCAGACGATTAGATGTAGATGACATCAACACACGCCCAAAGGGAAGGGGTCAGGGGCTGTACCGTAACAATTTAGTTTATACTAAATTGAATTAGTTTATATAGTTTATGGGGCAGTCATGGCCTGGCAGTTAGGGAACTGGTCTTGTGACCGGAGCATCGTGGGTTCGATTACCAGACAGGCCATGATTGAGGTGCCCTTGAGCAAGGCACCTAACCCCAACTGGGTGCCGGGCTAGGGCTGCCCAACGCTCTGGGCACGTGTGATCCACAGATGACACATTTCATTAAAACTTTCACTTCTCAACCCTCACTTTTTATCTCTGGTGTCCCTCAGGGATCCGTCTTAGGCCACTTTCTTTTCATAACCTATCTTCTCTACCTTGGTAACATCTTCTGAAATTATGTCAACTGAATATCTGTAATACAATCCTAGATCTCTCTCAACTTCCTCAAATTAAATGGTGACAAAACAGAGCTTCTACTTGTTGGCACCAAATCCAATCTCTCCAAAGCAAATAGCTTTTCTCTCACTATTAATAACTGCTCTGTCTCTCCTTCGGTTTGGGTAAAGAGCTTGGGTGTCATCCTGGATAGTACTCTCTGATTTCAATCACACATCAATAATATCACTTGATCTGCTTATATCTACCTCAGAAATATCACTTGTCTACATCGTGAATCTTTCCTCTCACACTACTGTTATTCTGGTCTTGTTACTTCCCGATTGGATTACTGTAGTTCTCTTCTTTTTGGTCTTCCTCTTAAATCATTACACATACTTCAAATTGTTCAAAACTCAGCTGCACGTATCATATCCTTCTTCTCATTATATCACACCTGCTTTACATTAGCACTGGCTCCCGGTTAGACAACGCATCATTTACAAAATTTTACTCCTCACTTTCAAGACAATTCACAACCTTGCCCCTTCTTATATTGTATATCAGACCTTATTAATATCACCCCTCACTCACGATCACTGAGATCATCTGCCATCACTCACCTGTCTGTTCTTACGCCTCAGCACCATGGGGAGTAGGGCTTTTAGTAGCTCTGCCCCAAGGTTACCGAATGTTCTACCTCCTGACTTAAGGAATTCTGACTCTATTTCACATTTTAAGTCAGGTCTCAAAACTTAACTGTATAGAGTTTCCTATAACATGACTCCAATTGCTCTGTTCATTTTTATTATTTTTTGTTAAATACTGTCTTTCTGTTTTGTTGTTTTATTTATTATTATTGTCATTTTATATTTTTGATTATGTCAGGTGACCTTGAGTGTCAGAAAGGCTCCCTCAAATAAAATGTATTATTATTACTATTATTATTGTTCAGTTTACGTTAAAAGTGTTCACTGTGGGTAAGGAATGCTGTAGCTCTCAGGAAAAACACTAGCATATATATTTGTGCTGGCTTTAATGGTCCTGTGTCTTCTGGTAGAGGGAAGAGGGAAGTGTCTGAAAGAGGAGATGTCCAGGATGAGAGGGGTCAGCTGTAATTTTGCTGGTGCGTTACATCACCCTGCTGTTTTTCAGTCCTGAAGCATTGGCAGACTACATCCAATGACCTTCTGTCTTGATTATATGCTGGAGTTTACATGACTTTAAGGGTTTCATTGGTTATTCATCCACTGACACATTAATCCATGAGAGTATAATCATTGTATCATTTTGGAAGCTCTTCAACAGTATAAAGAATCTGGCCATAAATATGTATACCTTATATTTCAGGTATACATGCAGGTAAACTAACAGTTTTAAAATGCATTTCAAAAGGACTTAACCCATCATTACTTTTATACTAACTGTAGGTAGATAGAGAAGAGTTTGTGTAATTGTATTTGGTGTATATTTGGTGTATGTACACTGTAAAAAATTTCTATGTAAAATTACAGTAATTTACTGGCAGCAGTTTCACCAGTATTATACCATATTTTTACAGTACGGATACTGTAATTACAATTACAGCATAATACTGTAAACACAATCTACACAATATTACTGTTTTTTTTAAACCTACAGCAATTTACTGTTAATTTCTGTTACAGCTAACAGAACTCCGTAAACAAAAACAACAGCTCAAAGGGCAGCGGTAGCTCAGTGGTTAAGACATTGGTGTTGCAATCCAAAGGTCCTGAGTTCGAATCCCCCCCTCCTCCTAGCTGCCACTGCTGGGCCCCTGAGCAAGACCCTTAACCATCAATGGCTGGGTTTATATTTATGGCATTTGGCAGACGCCCTTATCCAGAGCAACTTACATTTTAATCTAATTTTTATACAAGTGAGCAATTGCGGGTTAAGGGCCTTGCTCAGTCATGGCCTAAGGTCTGGGAATCAAACCCACGACCCTCCGGTCACAAGACCAGTTCCCTAACCACCAGGCCATGACTGCCCTTATATAAAATTCTAGCCTAAGTATTTTTCTAATATTTATTTCTAGTATTTTTTCTAATATTTTTGTTAGCTTCGTACGGTTAGCTAAAAACTTAGATTAGGTTTTCAGGTCCACGATGTAACTTGCACCACAATGCAGTGTTACAACTGCTAAAACACTCAAGCAAGTAGAACAAAATAGGGAAAAAACTCAGGATTTTCTAATCTCCCAGCAGCCATTGCTAATTAGGAAATGCTCAAAAGGGGGCGCTCGAATTACAGCAAAGATACCCACAATGCTTATCAGTTCAGAGCAACTTCCTGTATATGAAGTATACAGTAGTTTACTGTCAGATTTTCCCTGTAAATTTATAGTCCTGTTAAAGAACAGTAAATAAATAACAGGTTAATACTGTTGGAATTCTGCTGTAAATTAACAGCAATTTTTTACAGTGTATATATATCAGTAGCGAATCGTGACCATTAAACCTGTGCCTGCTACCACCCCCCCCCCCCCCCGAAAAGTTTTTTTGCTCTCCTAATAAACTGCAATAAAGAATAAAGAAAAAACCGAGACGACAGTATAGCTTTAGAGACGCAATAAACAATAACATTTGTACTAGATAACTTGTTAAGCAAAATAAGTTTTCAAACAAAATAAGGTTTCACAGCTCCGTGGTTCTCGGAAGCGGAATATGTAAATGAGGACGTCAAAGGACTGAATTGAAACTAACGACTGCTAGCGTCGCCACAGCGAAATTATCATACAGTTAAGCCCACCCACTGAGAGGGAAGATATGATTGGTCAATTTTACTGTCATTTGAAATTGGTACTGCGCTGAATTATAACTGCCAGGCCCTCTGTAAACGAACAGCAGGCATCACAGTCCTGATAGGAGGAGACACAGGCTCACAGGCTTCCACTTAACCCCTCACTTTCCAGCACAGATTGAATAGACAGGGTTGAATAATTTTTGTAATTGTTTAGATGTCGATTGTAAAACTGTAAGTAGATAAAATAAAATTGGATAATTATATATATCATGTTTTAAGAATATTTTAGGCCTTCTGAGAGGGCGTAGAGGGCCCTGACGGTTCCCCACTGATATATATATATATATATATATATATATATATATATATATTAGTGGTGGGCCGTTAACGGCGGTCGTTAATTTGATACTCTTATCGGGCGATATAAAAATTATCGCCGTTAATCTATTCTTAAAGTTGGGTTTGGAACTGGGTCAAAATGGGTAAGCAAACTGATGACTTTCAACATGATAGTTTAGCTTGGCTGTATTCCTAACCAAATTGCACAGTAGGGGCGAGAACGAGTTTTTAAACCTGTGATTTACAAATCGTACGTGTTTTTACATGGATGCAGCCACAAAGTCGAAAATTCATTTTAGGAACGTAAGGTGTAACGGGAGCGGAGCTCGGAGCGGTCGTTTTCTGCATGGTCCTAGCGCTAGATTCGTCGCTATTTAAATATTTCTTTTTAACCGTTAAAACTGACTTTTGAAAATTACGTCCGTGAGGTTAAATGTACTAAATGTTGGCTTACATTTCAAATATCATGTTTAGCTGAATAAACATGTTATTTAATGTACAGTATGTAGGCTTACAAATTCATGTTTAACTGAATAAACCGTTGAACACGAGTAGCTTACATTTTATTGAGCATGGTTTTTTTCTTCAAGTATCAAAGTAGAACAGCTTCCTCAAGCAGTCATTGATGCATTTTGGAAACAGGAGATGAGCCCCTGGTCTAATGCACCCTCTGTATTAAGAAACCCTATGTCAAAAATTGACTTTTAGTCATTACTTGGGTAGCACGCATATAAACCATTTTAATATAGATTAATCTAGATTAATTTCAAGATTTCAGTGAGATTAATCTAGATTTAAAAAATTTATCTATGCCCACCCCTAATTTATATACACTGCTCAAAAAAATAAAGGGAACACTTAAACAACACAATATAACTCCAAGTCAACCAAACTTCTGTGAAAGCAACCTGTTCAGTTAGGAAGCAACACTGATTGTGAATGTAATGGACAACAGGTAGAAATGAGAGGCAAATAGCAAGACCCCCCCTATAAAGGAGTGGGGTGCTGCAGGTGGGGACCACAGACCACTTCTCAGTACCTATGCTTTCTGGCTGATGTTTTGGTCACTTTTGAATGTTGGTGGTCCTTTCACACTTGTGGTAGCATGAGACGGACTCTACAACCCAGGTGGCTCAGGTAGTGCAGCTCATCCAGGATGGCACATCAACGCGAGCTGTGGCAAGAAATTTTGCTGTGTCTGTCAGCGTAGTGTCCAGAGGCTGGAGGAGCAACCAGGAGACAGGCCAGTACACCAGGAGACGTGGAGGAGGCCGTAGGAGGGCAACAACCCAGCAGTAGGACCGCTACCTCCGCCTTTGTGCAAGAAGGAACAGGAGGAGCACTGCCAGAGCCCTGCAAAATGACCTCCAGCAGGCCACAAATGTGCATGTGTCTGCACAAACGGTTAGAAACCGACTCCATGAGGATGGTATGAGGGCCCGACGTCCACAGATGGGGGTTGTGCTCACAGCCCAACACCATACAGGACGCTTGGCATTTGCCAGAGAACACCAGGATTGGCAAATTCGCCACTGGCGCCTTGTGCTCTTCACAGATGAAAGCAGGTTCACACTGAGCACATGTGACAGACGTGACAGAGTCTGGAGACGCCATGGAGAGTGATCTGCTGCCTGCAACATCCTTCAGCATGACCGGTTTGGCAGTGGGTCAGTAATGGTGTGGGGTGGCATTTCTTTGGAGGGCCGCACAGCCCTCCATGTGCTCACCAGAGGTAGCCTTACTGCCATTAGGTACAGAGATGAGATCCTCAGACCCCTTGTGAGACAATATGCTGGTGCGGTTGGCCCTGGGTTCCTCCTAATGCAGGACAATGCTAGACCTCATGTGGCTGGAGTGTGTCAGCAGTTCCTGCAAGATGAAGGCACTGAAGCTATGGACTGGCCCGCCCGTTCCCCAGACCTGAATCCGATTGAGCACATCTGGGACATCATGTCTCGCTCCATCCACCAACGTCACGTTGCACCACAGACTGTCCAGGAGTTGGCGGATGCTTTAGTCCAGGTCTGGGAGGAGATCCCTCAGGAGACCATCCGCCACCTCATCAGGAGCATGCCCAGGCATTGTAGGGAGGTCATACAAGCACGTGGAGGCCACACACAATACTGAGCCTCATTTTGACTTGTTTTAAGGACATTACATCAAAGTTGGATCAGCCTGTAGTGTGTTTTTCCACTTTAATTTTGTGTGTAGCTCCAAATCCAGGCCTCCATTGGTTAATAAACTTAATTTCCATTGATGATTTTTGTGTGATTTTGTTGTCAGCACATTCAACTTTGTACAGAACAAAGTATTCAATGAGAATATTTCATTCATTCAGATCTAGGATTTGTTATTTGAGTGTTCCCTTTATTTTTCTGAGCAGTATATATACTTCTAGCAGTTAATTTTCTGAAGCCGCTCCCACAAGTTTGATTGGGTTGATGGGCACTTTTTTCGTACCATACGGTCAAGATGCTCCCACAACAGCTCAATGGGGTTGAGATCTGGTGACTGCGCTGGCCACTCCATTACGGATAAAACACCAGCTGCCTGCTTCTTCTCTAAATAGTTTGTGCATAATTTGGAGGTGTGCTTTGGGTCATTGTCCTGTTGCAGGATGAAATTGGCTCCAATCAAGCGCTGTCCACAGGGTATGGCATGGTGTTGCAAAATGGAGTGATAGCCTTCCTTATTCAAAATCCCTTTTACCTTGTACAAATCTCCCACTTTACCAGCACCAAAGCAACCCCAGGCCATCACATTACCTCCACCATGTTTGACAGATGGTGTCAGGCACTCATCCAGCATCTTTTCAGTTGTTCTGTGTCTCACAAATGTCCGTCTGTGTGATCCAAACACCTCAAACTTTGATTTGTCTGTCCATAACACTTTTTTCCAATCTTCCTGTGTCCAATGTCTGTGTTCTTTTGCCCATATTAATCTTTTTCTTTTATTAGCCAGTCTCAGATATGGCTTTTTCTTTGCCACTGAGGTGTATTTTCTTCTTTAGCAATGCTGTGATGATGAATGAAGAAGTCTCTGCCGACACTGTCTTAGTTGTCAATAATAAGTTTATTGTAAAAAAGAACAGCATCAAATCAAGCACCATGGTCTTGCTTGAGAGAGGTCTCGGGCCAATTGTGAATCTCCTCTCTCGAACACTGCCAGTCTACCCATATTTATATGCGAGTTACACAAAGGAGGTCTGATGCCCCTCACATCTGTAAACTCTATCATATCATCCATCATGAAAAAGAAAAGCGAGTAGGGTGAGAAAGGGCCCACCAGACCTTTGACCCCTGAACTAGGGCCCCTTTTCCCCTAAACCAAAAAACATATGTAAACCACATTCTTCAACCTCTTTGTCCTGCTCAACTGAACATAAGCAAGAAGAGAAATGAATTTTAGACCAGTTTGTTTAAACTTAAACACTACATAATGTATTACATAGGCACAGACACTACATATTTCCCCCCTTCGAGACTACGCAGAGTCTCGAAAAACAAGAAAATTTCATATTTGTTACATGTCATATACATTTTTGTACCCATCACATTATAACAGCTCTCCTACAGTGCTTCCTACAGCACACTTAACAATACAACATCTTGTGGAGTGTAAGAGCAAAAAACCTGTCAGGCAGAAATCTTTCTTGAAATGTCCATCAAACAATCTAGACAGGAAAATTCTCTTACGGCCCCTCTGCCTAGGTGACCACATAAAGTACTCCAACCAATTTGAAAAAGGAAGATATTTCAAGCAAATGAAGTAGTTATATAGCTTAACAAATACATATAGAAACCTCAGAAAATAAAGTCAAAATGTTCAAATCCAGGCTGGTCGACCCATCGGACCTGAAATTCGAACCTTTCCTTACCTAGTTACCCCTGTCCCTAACATCGAAGAAAAAACAAAACATTCTGAGGTCCCACATGTACTCATCCAACTAACAGAAACATCATCCTATATCACCATCAACCATCATATTTGCTCATAGAATACATTCAAAACACATGATTATACTTTATTCAGATTAATATTATCACACAATCTACTAGTATGCAGATGTATATACGAAGGAAACCATATTGATGTGTCACTCTGCAGCTCCTCAGCAGCTTGACTCTCAGTGTAGTGTCGACAGCCTGTGGACTCTGGACACCATCTCTCAGCATCCTTGTTCAGAGTCCTTCTGTATTGTCCATTTTTTAGCTCCTGAACCCCTCATAGCCTTCCCCACTATTTGTTCTGGAGGGGAAGAAAAAACACAAACCAGTATCTTTGCAAAAACAACAGATGTATGTGAATTAAACATCAAACACAGACTTAATCCTATATGGAATGCAAAATTCACCATATCATACTTTCACACTCCAAATTATAAGTCACCTGTTCCATTTCCCCCCTACACACACTCACACACTCTATTGTACTAAAAACTACTAGAATACTAAAAAACAACAACAAATGTCAAAACAATAAATGTGAATAAATATCAAAATGGATACTTTTCCACTAATTCACCTTCTATCACCACCTCCTCGTCATCACCTATATCAGACCTCTGCAACAACGGCATCTGAACTGAATCTCCAGACATCACAACTCCAACCCATCTCAATATCATAGCCTTCGCAAAGGTCAACACCAGCGTACAACCGCAAAACATCACAAACAATGATAGGAGAACCGCTATCAAAATCTGAACCATCGCTGCTCCCATAGATCCTAATCTCTCTCGCAACCAGGCATTCGCAGACCATCCAGCTCCTTCAGATGGACCAAACGCATCCCTAATGTTCTTCAATGCATCAATAACACTAGTCATATTATCAGAATTATCAGGAATCAAAGTATAACAGGCATCTCCAGTTAAGTTCAAAGCTACACACAAACCTCCCTGTTTGGCCAAAAGATAATCAAGAGCCATGTCATGCTTCAGTAACGTCAGACGGTGACTCCTCTGAATATTTTTAGCAAATGATCAAAACCCTTTATAGTTTCATCTGCAAAACCCTGTAGGGTATATGTAATATTATCAATATGATCTGCCAGAAATGTTACACCATACCATGGAAACAAACCTATACCCCACTGCTCTCCTAGACTTATCCTCCAATGGAAGGACTCCACCTCGTGAAATTGTGCTAGTTCTCTTCTTGGCCTATCTCCAGAAACAGCATCAGAGTGAACCTCATCAGATCTATTCCCTCTCTGAACAGAGAAAACCTCATACGGAAGCTTTAACGTTGCCATGTAACAGCATCCTGTCCATCCATGCGGCAAAAATATATACTATAAAATTGAAGGCCATGTGCTTGGCGTTGGCACTTTCACCACACATGGACATTTCAATCTCCTTACTGATTTTACAGAATGAGTTAATTGCTGAAACCATAAGTTCCTACCTGCCCATTTGTCTGCAATTTGTAACACTGAAGAATCAAATCCAAAAGCCTTCCACTTAGCCTCTCTCTTTCTTCTTGTTATCCAACAGCTGTATTTGATTAAGTTTTCTTAGAATCTCTTGATCTTGTTCTTTCTGGTCATGGTCTTTCTTCCTGTATAGCTCCACTTGATGGACTATATGACCTTTATAAACACCCTTGGTCATACTTCCAAGACCAACTACTTCTGCCAGTTTGCTTCTTACTGGTAAGGGCAGCCCCTTCTGTATTTTTGCTCTCAAGATTGACTGCTCCATTTGATTCATATCTGGATCATGTCCTGTGACATTCCTCCACACTTGATGTGCTCTTGACACATAGGCTCTTGGGTTCTCTTCCTGTCCCAGTGGCTCAATGAGAATATTATCAGGATGTACGTTTGTTGGAAATGTATCTCTCAGTGCTCCCCACACTCGTCCTCTATTCGCAGAAAACAACTCAGGATCATTCACAGCAGTTCCCACATATCTATTCAGTCCAGCTTTCAATATGATCTCTTCCATAGCTGGAACCCCTAGGAGATTAGCCAAAAGTCTCTTAATGTCTCCTATGGCAGGCTGCGTCCCCACCATGATCTCTTCCAACTTTGAAATCCACGGATGTGCTCCATCTTGAAGAGTAGGCAACTTCTCAAGTATGTCTGACATGTCTGTATTCTGCCAGGGCTTGTACTCCATATTCTGCCCTCGAATGATGACTGGACACATCTTCTCAGGTCGCTTCCCTTTTCTTGAGCGCAACACATATTTTACTTCTGATCTTAGGGAGCCTTGTCGCTCAACCTCCCTTGAGGCTCTCCTCTTGTCTTCTTTTGTCCCAGTACTAGATGCTGCCAGACAAGACCCTCTTGAATATGAAGAACTCCTACACTCAATATCTCCATCACTGTCTCCATTCTCACTTTCATTTGAACTTTCATCTACTGAATCTTCTTTCCTCCACATTCTGTTTCCCTTCCTTTCTGCTCTTTCCAGCATTCTTCTGACCTCAGGGTCATATCCACCCCTGACTTCCTCCAGGTCACTTTCATCATCTTCAGAAACCATCTTCTTAACCTTCATTTTACCCTTAGTTTCCAGACTTACCATTTTCTTCTTGCTTTTAGAACTTGGATACATCTTGATAATTGTCTCTGCTTGTCCAGTTTCTATTATTTTATCATCTTCATCTCTGACATTATAGACGCCTTCTTGACTGATCACTGGGAGCTGAGGATAGATTTCCTTAAACTTCACTTCCTTCTCATAGGGAGGGGGCTTCTTTACCAGATCCGTGTGAGAGAAAGGTGTCTCAATTTCTGACGTCAGCCGTTCAGTTTCTCTTTCACTTTTTGCTATATCTTCTGCACTTCTTTCTCTCTTTTCCTTTGCAACTTTTATCATCTTCTGTCCTTCCTTTTCAAACAACTGAAGAAACTCAAGCTCTGCATGTCTCTTCTCTTTGCGGTGTTTACCTTTCCTACCCTTCTTTTGTCCTGCCTTGTATGTGGACATAAGCACTTGCATTGTTTTGATCACATCCGGGTTAAGAGTCCCCTCCAGTGGCCATGGTTGATCTATATCAGGCCAACGCTTATTCCATTTCTCTGACATCTTTGCAATACCTTTAACTAAAGGATTATTCTTCTGCACTACATCAACAGGTGTAAGTACTTTTACCGCTTTACTGTCCTTATCCGACATTGCAACAGCTCCCTTGATTCCCTTATTATAAGTTAAACTGACTAAAAATACTGAGACTCCTTTAAAACTATTTAAAAATTTACTGACTTCCTGCCTCTTTCTTTTTTCAAATTAATTTAATTTAATTATTTACCTTTTTTCAATAAGTATTTATAACTAATCAATTAACCAATCAATTTATTAAATTTATTTGCCACTATTTTGCTGCAATCAAAGAGAAAAAGAACACAATTTGCCAACTCCAGAGGAATCAAACCACATTAATGTACATTCACAATACTGGTCACTCCCAATCACTCTATCAAACTGTAAATAAAAGCACTTCAAATATCCTAGAAAGAAAAACAACCCCAAGGGAAAAGCATAGACTCCAGCTACAGACCAACTATTACCAAAGGTATTCTCATCATATAAACCATATAAACACAAATGGATCTCCAATACAACTCAAATAAGAAGTAACCAATGCACAGAGATAAACTCTCACCTACAACTCCTTACAGAGTCTAAATCAAAGTAGCCTCAAGTAACTAAAGCATCAACTAGTCAATCTGTTGCCAAGGTTTGTTCTATAAAAAGACTACACAGCATGTAGTATCTTACATACACAGAAACAAGAGATGCATCTATTAAACCCCAAACTGAAATTTTCCTTTAACAGCTTAAATGTGAAACCGGACTAGATATATCAACATTAGTGACTTTAAATGGTTATACACATATATATTCAGGAAGCAGGTATTGGTCAAAAAGTTTGTCAATAGACACACTGGCCTTTGTCAGGCTGGAGTTAGCAGACCTCAAGCAGTGGCCCCTCCTCCTTCTCCTTCTCTGACACACACACCATGAACAAACAAAGGAACAGACCAGAGTTTTAATGTCTCAACTCTCTGAGCAGCTTAACACAGTTCGCGCCAAGTTATCTTCCAACACATATATCATATGTCTACAAAATATCCACCTCAATTAAAGTTCTATACCATACATGAAAAACTTCATTTTATTTATTTTACTCCAAAAACAAAATGTTTCTCTATGCTTGTGCACACAAATGATCCTCCCTGATCTTTCTTTCAAAGAATAAATGTCCTTCTTTGGGGGCTCATATAATTTACTCAGATATCCTACGTCCACTCAAAAGAGGCTCATAGATTTTAACAAAGTCCCTGGAAAGAGGCTCATAAGTTCTCATCTTTATTCATAAAGTCCTCTTTCCAAAGGCTCATGCATTTTTATTTATTTATTAATTTATTTATTTTTTAACAACTCAAGTCCCCCAAAAAGGCTCATAAATTTTCTATATCATATATAACTCAACTACTAACATTTATATAGGCCTTTATTTAATATAAAATCATATAATCCATGGAAACCAACTCACTCATCTTCTCACACACATCTGGCATTCCACCAAGATACGCACACACACAGAGACAAACTCAGCTCGCACACACACACAGACAGACACCCAGGCAAAAGGACAACTCTCCCTCTAAGCACAAAACAACTCTCAACCCTAAACCAGGTATAAACTTACAAACCACTAAATCCCAAACACTCAGAGTCGACTCATTCATACACTTCCCTATAGCATGCTTTATAGCCGCTCCTTTTCTCATTTTCCTTTTCTCTTACATTAAAAATTTTTGCTACCATATGAGGTGTAGACAATTCAAATGTCAGGCTGCTTCGAACACAGCTCGTCAGCTAATGTTGAGTGGGAACCTACAATGAATCTTAATGCTACACGACCAGTTCCATTGAACTGACCTGAAACTCACCTAGTGACTTTCCAGGATTTTGGCCCATCTAACATCGCCTCCCAGAGGGCTTTAAACCAAATCTGCGGCTTTCCTTTAACTTTTAACCTTTAACTCTTAAACTCATTTCTCATTATCTCTTTACCTTTTCCTCTTTAATCCTCTATTTATGCTTATTAGTAGCCAATTGCCCTGGGCCCAGGGTTACCACTAGTCTCTTTACTTTTAACCAAATCAGACTATATCACAAAGCCAACTTTCATGCAGTGACTAATGTACACATGTCTTACTGTTAAGAAGTCAAGGGCCCAAACAACTTACTCTCGCATGGTGTTATTTAGCACACTGTTATCATTACTAGTTACGCTATTCTACACTTAAACCATTTCCTATTCTTTACTTCAACTTTAAACCTTTATCTTCACTATTTCCCATTCATCTCTATTCCCATATTTCAACATATGCACCACCATAATCCCCAAATTTAGAACCCAAATTTAAAACGGAGAGTTTCTCTAACAGCAACACAGCATGGCACATAAATGATTCTTCTCGGTGCAACTAGACAGCAACCACACAACAGCCCTTACGAATAAACCAACACCCAAAACACGTGAGAAACCAGCTCACCCGTTTGCCGGCTTGGTGCAGGAATAAATGCGCAGAGGTCGTCAGCAGCGCTGTCAGTCACAACACGGTCCCATCTGGGGTGCCAACTCTTGAGGTGTATTTTCTTCTTTAGCAATGCTGTGATGATGAATGAAGAAGTCTCCACCGACACTGTCTTAGTTGTCAATAATAAGTTTATTGTAAAAAAGAACAGCATCAAATCAAGCACCATGGTCTTGCTTGAGAGAGGTCTCGGGCCAATTGTGAATCTCCTCTCTCGAACACTGCCAGTCTACCCATATTTATATGCGAGTTACACAAAGGAGGTCTGATGCCCCTCACATCTGTAAACTCTATCATATCATCCATCATGAAAAAGAAAAGCGAGTAGGGTGAGAAAGGGCCCACCAGACCTTTGACCCCTGAACTAGGGCCCCTTTTCCCCTAAACCAAAAAACATATGTAAACCACATTCTTCAACCTCTTTGTCCTGCTCAACTGAACATAAGCAAGAAGAGAAATGAATTTTAGACCAGTTTGTTTAAACTTAAACACTACATAATGTATTACATAGGCACAGACACTACACCACTCTGCCCTGAAGGCCAGCATCCCGGAGTCGCCTCTTCACTGTAGATGTTGACACTGGCGTTTTGCAGGTACTATTTAATGAAGCTGCCAGTTGAGGACCTGTGAGGCGTCGATTTCTCAAACCTGAGACTCTAATGTACTTGTCTTCTTGCTCAGTTGTGCAGCGGGGCCTTCCACTTCTCCTTCTACTCTGGTTAGAGCCTGTCTGTGCTCTCCTCTGAAGGGAGTAGTACACACCATTGTAGGAAATTTTCAGTTTCTTGGCAATGTCTCGCATGGAATAGCCTTCATTTCTCAGAACAAGAATAGACTGTCAAGTTTCAATTGAAAGTTGTCTTTTTCTGGCCATTTTAATCTGGTTCGTTTAATCGAACCAACAATTGTAATGCTCCAGATTCTCAACTTGCTTAAAGGAAGGTCAGTTTTATAGCTTCTCTAATCAGCAAAACTGTTTTCAGCTGTGCTAACCTACTTGCACAAGGGTTTTCAAGGGTTTTCTAAATATCCAATAGCCTCCTTACACAGTTAGCAAACACAATGTACCATTAGAACACTGGAGTGATGGTTGTTGGAAATGGGTCTCCATACATCTATGTAGATATTGCATTAAAAACCAGACGTTTACAGCTTGAATAGTCATTTACCACATTAATAATGTATAGAGTGTATTGTTGATGCATTTAATGTTAGCTAAATTGAAAAAAAAACTGCTTTTCTTTCAAAAATAAGAAAATTTCTAAGTGACCCCAAACTTTTGAACGGTAGTGTGTATATATATATATATATATATATATTAGGGGTGTCACAATTTTGATATTAAATCAAAATTGATCGAAATTATGAAATTATGTCATGATCTCGAGCCTCGAAGTCAAAAAGGATCGACGATCCCTCCCTCTAAGCTACGCAAGCACCCACACTACGTAAAGTAAAGCCTGGTTTAAACTAGACACGTTGCGGGGGTCCGCGTGCCAAAAATGACGTAATCGCGGTGGCTCCGCTCGTGCGCGCTGGCGATTCGCAAGGTTATGCACCTCTCGAATTTTGTAACTTTGTGCGCGCGCCGTGCTTCAGCACAATGAACCAAGTCATGTTTTCTGGGCTCATACACATTTAGAAGGTGGAATTAAAGCACCTAATTAAGTTAAATATTTATACATATACCAGACCCTCCAGAAAGTGGCGATGTTGCGATTTGCAACTTCAACGCAACTTCAAGCAAACCCTGCGAATTCAGGGCGGTGTTGCAACTTCAGCCAATCACTGCAACTTTCCCGCAAATTTGACCAATCACTGATGTCGTCTTGATGTGACGTCGACAAACTCCCGCCTTACTTCCGTATATACGTTCAAGAGGAGCAGACTGAAAGCAGCATGGTGCCGGTGAGGTCGGCTGCCGTCATGACTGCTCCGTCCACATTTTTCAACTTTTGTACCTTTTCGCTATTTAAACTGACTTCTACAGTATGGCGCCACAAATCAGATACAATAGAGAGACTCTTGTTTCTATTAATCTACAACACACTCACCTATATAATTATATAGGTGATAATACTCACCAGTATAATCCATAGGTGATTATACTCTCCAGTATAATCCATAATAAATAATCCAGCCTTGATGCGGCTCAGGGATTGTCACACGCAGCGCCATGCGGCCAGTACGGTTATTTAAACAAATTTAAACATGGGTCTGTGGCGGGAGCTGAGTGCAGAGCGTTCAGGAACGATTTCGATTGGAGGACTGCAAGATGGCGCCGGTGAGGTCAGCTGCCGTCACGACTGCTCCGTCCACTTTTGTACTTTTTTGCTATTTAAACTGACTTCTACAGTATGGCGCCACAAATCAGATACAATAGAGACACTCTTGTTTCTATTAATCTACAACACAATCACCTCACGTCATTTCTAAGACCGGATCCATCCTGGCCAAAGGAAATCCTGAGAGAGGACAAAGCCGGCATCAGAAACAGGCTGAGGACACGAGCACATCGTGCATCCCTGCCTAGTATCCTGCTAGCCAACGTCCAGTCCCTGGACAACAAGCTCGACGACCTCCGAGCCCGGATAAAGTTCCAGAGAGCCACCTGGGACTGCAACCTCCTCTGCTTCACAGAGACATGGCTGAACCCAGCGGTACCGGACCACGCAATCCAGCCGGCCAAGTCCTTCTCGGTTCACCATATGGACAGAACAACAGAACAACAGAGTCAGGGAAGCTAAGAGGTGGTGGGGTTTGTGTGATGGTGAACAGCAACTGGTGTGATAAAGCCAGTGTTGTGCCTCTCGCTCGCTCTTGCACACCCAACCTGGAACTACTCTCCCTGAAGCTTCGTCCTTTCTACCTCCATCGTGAATTTTCTTCGGTCATCGTCAGCACTGTTTACATCCCGACGCATGCTGACACGGACACTGCGCTGTGTGAACTACACGAAGTCTTCACACAGTTTCAGATCAAACACAGGGACGCTGCACTAATAGTGGTTGGTGACTTTAACAGCGCTAACCTTAAGCGTGCTGTCCCGAACTTTTATCAACACATCACCTGTCCTACAAGGGGCAACAGAACACTGGACCACTGTTACACTCCATATAAAGACAGTTACAAGGCACAGTCTCAACCACCGTTTGGGAAATCCGACCACGCTGCCATTTTCCTCATGCCGAAATACAAACAACGGCTCAAACTGGAACCGCCGATCCAGAGGGAGGTGATGGACCAATCGGTGCACGCGCTGCAAGACGCCCTGGAGGACGCTGATTGGACCATGTTTCTGCACAGCGCTGATGACGTCAACGAGTTTACGGAAGTGGTTGTGGGCTTTGTAGGAAAACTGGTGGAGGACACGCTTAGGAAAACTACAATCAAAGCGTTTCCTAACCAGAAGCCGTGGATGGACCGCTCCATCCGCGAAGCCCTGAAAGCTCGCACCTCTGCTTACAATGCGGGACTCATCAGCGGATGCATGGACGAATACAGATCAGCGTCATACCGCCTTTGTAGCACGGTTAAATTGGCAAAGCATTGATACGGGGCGAAACTGGAGTCACAATTCCAACAAGGCGGCTCCAGATCACTATGGCGCGGACTACAAACGATGACGGACTACAAGAGCCCATCATCTGGACTGGTGAATGCGGACGCTTCTCTGGTGAACAAACTGAATCACTTCTTTGCTCGCTTCGATTCAGCTAGCCGTAGTGCTAACAGCGGCAACGACGACATGTCCGGAGGTCAGTGCCCATTCACCATAACAGAGAATGACGTCAGGAGAGTGTTCAGGTTGGTGAACACGAGAAAAGCTTCGGGTCCAGACGGAATTAGTGGTCGAGTCCTGAAAGCTTGTGCAAACCAGCTTGCACCTGTATTCACCGAAATCTTCAACCTGTCACTATCTGAAGGCATCATACCATCGTGCTTCAAGACATCCGTTATCGTCCCTGTGCCGAAAAAACCCCAGCCAACCTACCTCAATGACTATCGCCCTGTAGCTCTGACACCCGTAGTGATGAAGTGCTTTGAGAAACTGATCAGAGACTTCATCATTTCTTCACTGCCAGACTCCATGGACTCTGCAGTTTGCATACCGTCATAACTGCTCTGCAGAGGATGCCATCTCACACCTGCTGCACACATCACTTTCACACCTGGACACTGGGAGGGGGAATTATGTTAGAATGCTGTTTGTTGACTACAGACATATATTTTTTTTTAGGGGTGGGATGCGATAAAAAAATGTATCGAATTAATTAGAAGCTTTGTAATTAATTAATTGAAATTAATCACATTTTAATCGCATTTCAGTATTTAACATAAGAAATATTAATTTAAGTTTGAATGATGAATGAATCAATGAACATAATCATAAACTTCAACATCCTGTTTATTTTTCCAGCAAACAGTTTTCAGAACACTGGAAATTCTGACCAAAAATGTTGTTTAATTTTGGGAGTTTTGCTCAGGATATTGGAAGAATAAGAAGAACTTAAGTAAATCAGAAGATGTTTTTTAATACCATTTTAGATGGTAGACTTTCTTTAATTTCCCAGGCCTCTGCCACAGGCATCTTTATAGTGCCTAGAAGTGGTCTTCTGCATGCTCAAAGCAAATGACTGGATCTTCCATTCATCATCTATAATATGAGCTGTCACACCAAGATAATTCACATCACATATCTTTCTTCTCCGAGGTTCACCTGGGGAGTAACACTGCAGTCAGAGCCTACAATACCAGTATCATCACTCCGACACGGAATGAAAACCTGGCATTCATCACAAGACATTTACATTGACAATATCAACACCCAGAACTTTCATACTAGTTACCTTATACTTAGCCTGATTGTGTGATTTGTTTGTGACTTGTGTATTCATCTGTATAATTTGTTTTTGTGTAATTTGTGTGTTAACGGGCCGCCCAATGGAGGATGGGTTCCCTTTTGAGTCTTAGTCCTCCCAAGGTTTCTTCCTATTCCCCACCATCTAGGGAGTTTTTCCTTGCCTCTGTCACCTCTGGCTTGCTCATTAGGGATTTGGACCTGGACCCATATGATTGTTAAAACTTGTAAATCCTGTAAAGCTGCTTTGTGACAACATGTGTTGTGAAAAGCGCTATGCAAATATATTTGATTTGATAATTCTTGTTGCTAATAGAGGTCCAGTGATCCCCAGTCAGAGCCACATTTGTGGCGCTCTTCACAATAAGCTGTTTCACTTCCCTTTCCTCATCATACAGCTGCTGGATTTTCTTCGACATTGTATTTCTGGATGGCAGTTCGTAACTTTTGCAGATCTTCTTGTAAAGCCTGGATTATACTTTCGTGGGTGACCGTATTGCGCGACTTCGCCCACCTCGTGCACACCTCATGCGAACGGCAGAGGCGTTTAAACTTGCAGCGTCTTAAGACTTCGACTACAGAGAGCGGTCTACAGTCCTCAGCAATCCATCTCTCCAGTGAATTGACCAATTTGTCTGACGTGGACTTTAACATTTTGTTTCTTAATTTGAACCCCGAAATGTGGTCGAGTGTTGACTGGCGACACTGCTCGTACTAGGAATAAATTTAGCAGCTAAGTTATTATTACTGACCTGCGCGTTAGCCCCAACATGTTTTGTGTTGAGGTGGTAACGAAGGGTGGAATGCTCCTGTGATAAGTGAACTCCTTCCTGCATAAAGTGCAAATAACACTATTTGTGTTTGTACTTTCATCTGGAAGTTTCTTATATTTAATTTTCCCATACACCAGCCTCTTCAGTCATCTCCATCATGCTCATCTTATTGTGCGTCCATATAATCTGTATGCCTGGAACTTGTGCACTGAGAAACATTAACACATGCGTTAAAATGTGTTAATTTTTTTAGTTCATTATTTCCCCTGTAATTCATTAATCAAAATTAATGTGTTGAAGAAGTCCCACCACTTATATATATATAAATATATATATATATATATATATATATATATATATATATATATATATATATATATACAATATATATATATATATATATATATATATATACACACACACACAGTGGCGTGCACAGACATTTTGGGGGGCAAGTGCTCGGGCGGGGAGGGGGGCACTTTTTAGCACACTTCATTATAAAAAAAATTGCAAGCACATGTTGAATGAAATTTGACTTCTATTTGTAACATTCTCTAAACGTGACATTTCAATGGAAAAAGTCACACCGCCAACTGATAAAATCCATATCCAATATTAACTATATACAGTCATTGTTAAGTCCTTCAGTTAACTTCTGTTTATCCTCCACTGTCTGCGGGCCTTGTTGCATATATTTTACTATTAGTAAATCAATATAGGCCTACAATTAAGACAGTAAAAAGACCAAAAAGTACGAGAAGGAGTTATAGGCTACTGAGTGTTGTCATTACACAAATGCAAATGGGCATTTTTCACAGTTAATGGGGAACTTCCCGTTTCTTCTTTCACAAGTGTGTTCATTTATGTTGCCTAACAAAACGTTCAGCTTAACACACAGATTTGCAAACTCTACCTTAATTATTTGTATGTGGTCGTCCTCATGTATCTATCATTGATTTGGGCTAGAGCGACTAGTTTATCAGGTGACCAGTCGGCTAAAAATACTTAGTAGTTTGTTGCTGTATGAGACATTTTACTGCACAAGAAAATGATTTCACGCTGGGCTTAGAGGGCAAACGGTACGATATGACTTGATGTAACCTGCTGACTGGTGGGGCACGGGAGAAGAAGTCTATCTGTGACCGTGCGTGCTGTGCTGATGACGCTTCCTTCCACTTGCTGAACTGAACTGCTGCTGCAGCCAGGGTTGCCAGGTCCTACAAAAATATCCCGCACAAAATCAGTGTAAAACCCGCCCTTCAGCAGCCTAAACTAGCCCAAAGCCCAAAGTAGTGAAAAGTTGTCGACGGGGTGGGGTGGCGAGTGTAAGTTGTTGACGGGGGGAAAGTGGCGAGTGTTTAAAATGGAGACAAATTAAGTATTATATATATTATATCGCGATCGATTCTTTGTGTTGACTTGTAACTCCCGTTGTAGCCCAACTCAAAAGTAGCCCAAAAAACTGCACCCCGCGACCCCAGAATTTTTACCCGCGGCTGGATTTTCAAACTAGCCAAATTTGGCGTGAAAACCGCGAACCTGGCAACTATGGCTGCAGCGCATCTGGTGTGACAAAGGAAGAGAGAGGTTGGGTGTGTGCGAGGTGGTGGCTTTTTTCAGGGCATTGTTTTTAATCGCTCAGGTTTTCAAAAGATCAATTCAAACCGACCTCAGTAAAATGTTAATAATAATTTTTTTTTTTTAACCGAAGTTTCAAAAGGGCACTTTCGTTGATAAAGGGCAGAGTTGGTGGTGCTTTAGCACCACCTGACGTCTATGTGTGCACGCCACTGTATACACACACACATATATATACACATATATATATAGTGTCCTGGTCCCAATATCACCCCAGGCCATTATTTACTTGTGCTGCAAACTCAACCTAGACTAAGTTGTAACTTGGACCTCATCCAAGCATGGTATCCTCATTCCTGAACTCTCTATTCACACTGTCTCAAGCCCACTGTAGATCAAGGCGGAAGGTGCATGATAATTCGCCAAATGACCAATTGTCCATCCTGGATGTGATGGACAGATTAGCTGAACAATGCCAGGGGCTGCAAGCAGCATGCCAAGTGTTTCTATCTCTGACTTCTAACAGTTAATACCAATGATTGACATAAATATACAAAGGCCAGTAACAAATGGGGTAAGGACAAAAAAATTAAAACCATCTTTCAACTCACTGTCAAACTGTTAAAGTTGCACTCAAACTCTAAATCTCATATAGTCTCAAAGTCTCAAAAAAAAGACAAGTTGTAAAAATACAAGTTAAAGCACCCAGCTCAAGTAAAAAATTTTGACACTGTATGTGTGAGAGGATTGTCTGAAAATGTTTGAGAAAGATATGAGGACAAAGAGCATTAGACAAAAACTAAGACCTAAAAACCTTTAAAAGGCTTAAGGAGCTTTACTAATTCAGTCCCACATAGTTCAACATAATGAGATACTATATAACTGTAACGTATTGATCTGGAGAGGGATCCAACTGCGGAAGTAGACCGCTTTCATTTACACAAATCGTGTAAAGAGAATGACAGGTAGATCACTAGCATTACGCTTAGCAGCGATAACGTTCTCTTGGGGTGGTCGGAACGGTCCAGGGTCGTAACGGGAGAGCAGAATCCAGGAAGCACAGAAGTCTGGGGAGCGAGCAAGGGTCAGAACATGGGAGATCAAACAGGTAATGGAAACGCTTGGTATGCGGCATGAGTCGGCAAAACTTTGTGACTGAGACATGGTGGGGAAGGTGTATAAGTATGACTGAAAAGAGGGCGTGGTGATGAGAGGCAGGTGAGGCTGGATAGAGAAGACTTTGAGTACCTAGAAAGGCACTATATAAATTGAACATTCATTCATTCCTTACAATAACACAATTCTGCAGAAAACCTACAGAATCCCTGCTTATCATAATTTGTCCAGAAACACTTCCATTGTGCTGTGACTGGATTTTTTAGCACATCTGCGAAATGTAGTGTACATTTGCGAAATGTAGCGTCAAGCATTTTCAACAATTTCAAACACCTGTATGAACCCTGAGATAGACTCATAAGCTAATTGTTTGCTATTTGTACAGGTGCATCTCAATAAATGTGAATATCATCAATAAGTTTATTTATTTCAGTAATACAAAAGTGAAACACATTATATAGATTCATGACAAACAGTGATCTATTTCAAGTGTTTTTTTCTGTTAATGTTGATGATTATGGCTTATAGCCAAAGAAAACCCAAAATCTGGACTTTTGCATCAATGCAGCATGGCATGGAGGTGATCAGCCTGTGACACTGCTGAGGCTCTATAGAAAGTACTTTAATAATCTTCAGGACTGTGCATTTTTGTGTTTTCTCCGATTTATTACTGTATTTCTGTATTGTATTTTTATCCATTTGGTTCATTTTTGTTCCAGCTGTTACCTCCCCTGTCACACGTCTGTTACAAACCTATAGAGTAAATATCACTCATTAACTTGTAAGATAGTAGGCCTATGCAACTGAAAATGCACACACTCAATCAAAAAATGCGGTTTTCCAGTAAAAAAGACTTGAACTAATGTATGAAAAGTTATGCAACAGTGCCTTGTTGAGTCGCAACAGTGCCTTGCGCTTCCTCTGTTTTGCATTGAGAAATGGAAAGTAAAGTGCCACTTCCACCCTCACCTAAAACTCCTTCTTTTCCTCCCATGTTTCAGAATGCAGTGTACAAACTGGTTCTGTTGTTTTTTTTATTTTTTTAACCTTCTTAAACCTTCTTGTTTTTTTTTTTACATCTGAATTATGCCTTTTATATTCACTTGAGTATTTTGAATTTGACAGCACTTGTTACAAGCTTTTGTTCTTATTGAAAAAAAGCAAAAAAAAACAAAACAGAAATTACAATGGAGATGAATAATTTTCACAACCACATACAATAAGAACAATAATAGTTATGACTATCCCACAACATGAGGTCAAAAATACACACAGAAGGGAGAAACAGGTGTGTAGGTACATGTAGTAATTATGTTGAAACTATGCAGAGGTGGAATGAATGAGTGAGAGTGATTAACATGAAAACAATGGACACACCTGAATGGAGTTGTAGCAATACATGGCAGACTGGCTACAAAAAACACAAAGCACATGGTGTGGATAGAGATCAAAACAAAGTACCACATGAAGGACTGTACCATGTGTAGCACTGTTACAAAAAACTCCCTCTAATACTCAAAAAGATAGGACTGCAACCCTTGTAGGGGTCACTTGGGAACAGCATTACTAGGAACAAATGCCCTCCCTCTAAGCTACGCAAGCACCCACACTACGCAAAGTAAAGCCTGGTTTAAACTAGACACGTTGCGAGGGTCCGCGTGCCAAAAATGATGTAATCGCGGTGGCTCCGCCCGTGCGCGCTGGCGATTCGCAAGGTTGTGCACCTCTCGAATTTTGTAACTTCGCGCGTGCGCTGTGCTTCAGCACAATGAACCAAGTCATGTTTTCTGGGCTCATACACCTTTAGAAGGTGGAATTAAAGCACCTAATTAACCCTCCTCATGTCCTCATTTCCTGTTTATCTCCCGTGTTCACTGGTCAAAAAGACCCGTCTTCACTAAACCCCCTATATTAGCAGCTTAATTGAATTTTAAATACCACATTTCATCTTGAATATTGTCATTCACCACAATGTGAATACATGCTTCCTTCTTTCAATGAGTGGAGTTACAAGTGCCTTTCCAAGCTGCTCCAGGAACACCCTTCTCTTGTTCTGCTTACGAGACATCCATGTCGGATTGAACTCTCTCTAAATCACAAAGGCATTGTAGGAGGAAACATCAATGATGTTGTGGAAGATCAGTGGTCCAGGGGTCATTCTTCTGCAGCTATATGTTCCAATCACCTCTAGGTTATCCACACCTCTTTTGTTGTGGTTGTAGTCTAGGATGATGATTGGCTTCTTGTCCTCACGATCGCTAATGTCACCATCTGTGTGCAGTGTGCTCAGAAGAACTACATTCTTGTTTTTCTTTGGAAGGTAGGACACTAGAGTGGTGGTGGGCATGACGACAAACTTTGAGGAAAAGACCTTTCTTTCCTTTGACACAAGCAGTGCAGGTGGGAGCTCAGGATTGTTCTTTCTAACTGAACCAACCATGGTGATATTCCTCTTCAGGAGCTGCTGTCCAAGTTCATAAGAGGTGAAGAAATTGTCACATGTCACATTGTGACCCCTCAGTCTCTCTGTCACATCAAGCACAACTCTCATCCCCTGGTTCTTCTCTGGGCATACACTGGTCAGCTTCCCAGTATAGACTTGCATTTTACAAGCATAGCTTGATTTGGCATCGCAAGCCACCCCTGACTTGATCCCATATTTTGCTGGCTTGCTGGACATATACTGCTGGAAAGGACAATGACCTTTGAACAAAAGACATTAGCATCAGTGACTAGTATCAGTGTAACAGAAAACAGTCAAAGAAATCTGTAGTAAATACTTTATTTACAAATAAAGTAAATCTGTAGTAAACAAAGAAATAAAAGTAAAAATAACTTTTATTACAAATATGAAAACAGATTACCTCTAAATGGAACCAGTTGCTCATCCACTGTTACGTCAGGCCCTGGATTGTAGAGGTAGGGCAGCCGCTCCACCCACTTGTCTCATACCTCTCTTATGGCTGCAAGTTTGTCTGTCACACATCTTACTAGTCTTGACTCACGGTAATCAAATCATAGCAGTCTTGAGTAGGCGTGAAAGAGTTTGAGTGGCATTGTGGCTCGGAAAATTGGCCTTCCACTCTTTGCATCCCATAGACTAGCTGCAGCCTCACCTCGGGACCTGTATACACCTGCTAACATTAGCAGCCCTAAGTAGGCCTGCAGGTCAATCTCATCCATCTTTTTCCAGCTGTCTCCATATTTGTGAAAACCCTCCAGATTTGTCATCTCCTGGATTGTTTTTTTCTATTGCTGGTGTGATAAACAGGTAGAATGTAGAGACAATGTCATGGGCATGAGAAACGGCATACCTTGTGGTCATCCTTATGATGTTTTGTTCTGCATACCTGCCATGTGTCACGTATGGCCTCGCCCCCTCCCTCAGCTGTCACTCTGGGTTCCCTTGTGTCTGTGTTCCTTGCCTGTTTGTCCCGCCCTGCTCGTTTGTCTCCGTGATTCCTCGTTTGTTACCACGCCCCCGTGTCATTGCCCTCACCTGTTCCCTGTTTAATGTTCTGTGTATATATAGTCCCGGAGTGTCCCTTGTCCCTCGTCGGTTGATTTGGATGTTGGATGTTTCATTGTTCTATTGCCCGTAGTCTGTTTCCCGGTTTTTTGATTCTTTGCTTGTTTCTTGTGTTTCTGTTTCTGTCTACGCCTGTTTTACGGACTGCCCTCCCATTATGAACCCGGACTGGCTTAGTGACGATGAGTATGGTATTCCCTTGAATAAATCTCGCTCTTCTCAGCAATTGTGTCCGTCCTCTCGCTCCGCAGCACGAGCTGTGTTACACCATGTAGGTCATATGCTGCTGAGGACCATGTTATTTTGCCATTTTTTTAAAGCAAAGTCTCTCTAAGTTTCAGGGTTTTCTTCTTCTTCTTTTTTTTTTTGGCCCACCTCCACCCCCCCATCTTTGGAGGACAACTTTGTTTTTATGTACAGATTAAATGGCAATTATAACAATTCTGTATAATATATAGTATAGTGATAACAATATATAATATAGTGATAACAATATGCAAAGTGATATTGGGGTTAGGTGGACCAAGAAAAGAGGGGGAGAGAAAGAATAAAAAGGGAAAAGACAAAGAGGCAGGAAAAGAAAGAAGAAGAGAAAAAAAAAAATAATAATGATAATAATAAAATAAAACACGCAACCAGCTCAAATGACCACTGCAAAGAAGAATAGAAAGTAAACCAAATACATATAGTACAAATGAGTGCGATGTATGGGTGTGTGTGAGTGTGTGTGTTTATGTGCAACCTAAAAGTGCAACATAGGATAGATGTATGGAATGTACTTACCAGCCAGGGTGGATAGCTGCGACAACATTCCCCCAGAGGCCAGAGGCGGGCAGAGAAAGACCCGGGAATCCTACCCGCCCACGGCCTCCCAAGGAGCAGTGGAGTACCAGAGCCGCCCTTCCCAGAAACCCTCACATGCCTGCCCCCACAGGCGGGAGAGAGAGACCCCGGACAGCGCCCCACCAGTCAAGGAGCACAGATCCGGGGGAACCAGAGGGAACAGAGCCCCCCCAGGATGCCCCCCCATCATGGGCCAGCGGCAAAGCCACGGCGCCACTCGCCCGGAATGCCACCCACCACCCGGCAGGGCCCACCTCCCGCCGAGGGGCACCCGGCCGCCCCGAACCCCAACCGCCCAGGAGAGCGAGCCAACCGCCCCCCCCGCCGGGGAGCCAAGCCGGACCCCGGAACCCCAAGGCGCTCCCCCTCTGGAGTGGTGCAGTGATCTCAGGGGAGCATCCGGGAGTGAACCGGGCATGACCAGCCCCATCCCAGAACCAGCTGTCCTCACCCATAACCTCAAACTTAGATTTGCATTCGCCCCTATACACCCCTACCATGCACACACCCTCCCCCATACACATATACATACACTCAAATTCACCCTCACACGTAGACCTTTACACATAAACACCTACATGCATGTTCACCCCAACATAAATTCCTTCACACATTCGACCACACCCATAGACACTCCAGTGCACATATATACACCTCCAAATTTACCCACACATGCCCATATATCCCCTCCCTCCAACATGTACTCATTCGTCCACTTATTCAAAAAGAAACAAGGACACACACTTATCCAAACTAGCACGCCCTCCGCGGTGGGGGCAAATGGCTTGACCAGCAAGGACCGGTAGTAGTCCTAGGAAGCCACCAGCCCAGTCCCGCGCCAGCGATCCACCCCTGCCCCGGCAGGGAGCAGGAAGCGGGTGAAGGAAGGCCTTCCCACCCCTCCACCCCCAGTGCTGTGTTGTGTGTAGGTGTTGGTGTATATGCATGTGTGGTAGTGTGTGATACTATGGTGCAGTTAAAATTGAGGGGACAGGTGCTAGGACAAACGTGGGCAAGGCACCGGGCCACTGGTCAGTGTATGTCCACACCATCCCCTCAAAGGCCCTCAATGTCTAAAGTGCAATAAAAACTGAGGTACAGACAGTGGTGAGGAGACGGGTGAACCATGGCAGCAGGCCCACCTCGTCAACCTCTGAGTACATGCCTGCCCCCAGAATCCTAAATGTACAAGGACTGTATGTGTGCGTGTGTGTGTGGGGGGTGGGTGGGTGGGAATGCTTAGGTCCAGAGGAAAGTGGACCTAAAGGAAAGTGGACCTCTGGAAGAGGAGAGCCAGCTTGCTAGCTGGCTCATTGAGCACCGAGCCTCGCTGCCCCCCCAGCTCAAGGCAGGGAGCGGCCGACCCGGGTGACACCAGGGTGGCAACCCTCCCCATCACTACATCCAAGCTCAGATCCACACCACCCCCACCACAGAGAGCAGCCGGTCCGGACATCCACATACATCTAGACACACATTTCCTTCACACACGTATGCACTCACACATATTTAACCCATAAATATATACATATATACACATATACATACATACATACATACATATAAATATATACATACACATACATACACATACATACGTACATACATATATATCTACACATACATATACACCCACACACACTTGTCCCCTATACACAACACCCCTGTGTAAGCACCCACAGCCATACCAATCGCACAGTGAACAAACGATGACAGACATCAACAGTATTGAGGACATGCTGGTCGGAATCCGGAACCCTACCTCCCGGCCCACCCCAGACATCCCCATCATCCACCACCCCACTCCCACCACCCAGGCACCTCGGAGCCCCAAGGCCCAGACCCAATGCCCCGACACAAGGCCGACCGACCCACCCCACCCAGCGGTGCGGCCGCCGCGGCGCAGGTCCCCCCGCACGGGCAGGGCCCTAGCTCGGGGTCGGGGGGCCCCGGGTCCCGCCACCTGACCCCGCAGGGGAGGCCAGCCACCCCGCCGAGGGCCAGCATCTGCTCCCCCCGCACCCCGGCCCCACACCCCAGAGGGAGCGCCACCCAAGCCCCCCCACCACCACCCGCCAGGTTTTCTTCTTCTTCTGGAGATGATTCATCATGCTCTGGGTTGTATTCCTCCCCATCTTCTTCTTCGGATACATCCTCCACCTCCTCTTGTGAATCAGAGTTGTCTTGCTGGATATCTGAGAAAATCAGCTCTACAGCCTGTTCAACGCTATAACGCACACTCATGGCTTCAGTACAGACAGAATTCAGGGTCCTGTTATCTGTAGCACCTTTATAACCTCTGGAAATAAACAGGTGGTCTTCTGAAGTCTGCGAGAACACCACCTGATTTGCCTTGTTAACGTCTGCTACAGATTGACACAACTAAAACATCGTAACATTCTGTGGTTTGCAAATAACTCTGTGACCTTGATTTCAACTCTATCTGGCCCTTAGCAAAAAGGTAGTATACTTATATAATATATATATATATATATATATATATATATATATATATATATATATATATATATATATTCGTTTATTTGATAGTCTTATCGGGCGATATAAAAATTATCGCCGTTGATCTATTCTTAAAGTTGGATTGGGAACTGGGTCAAAATGGGTAAGCAAACTATGATGACTTTCACCTTGATAGTTTAGCTCAGCTGTATTCCTAACCAAATTGCACAGTAGGGGCGAGAACGAGTTTTCAAACCTGTTAATTACAAATCGTACGTGTGTTTACATGGATGCAGCCACGAAGTCACCAGGTTTGCTTCATGAAAAATTCATTTTTATGAACGTAAAGTGTTACCGGAGCGGAGCTCGGAGCGGTCGTTTTCTGCATGGTCCTAGGGCTAGATTCGTCGCTATTTAAATATTTCTTTTTAACCGTTAAAACTGCAGAGGACCAAAACCGGCTTTTGAAAAAATGAGGGGGACATGCCCCGTCTGTGAGGTTAATTGTACAAAATATTGGCTTACATTTCAAATATCTGAATGAACCGTTGAATACGAGTAGCCTACATTTTATTGAGCATGTTTTTTTTTCTTCAAGTATCAAAGTAGAACAGCTTCCTCAAGCAGTCATTGATGCATTTTGGAAACAGGAGATGAGCCCCTGGTCTAATGCACCTTCTGTATTAAGAAACCCTATCTCAATGACTGACTTTTAGTCATTACTTGGGTAGCACGCATATTAGCCATTTTAATATAGATTAATCTAGATTAATTTCAAGATTTCACTGAGATTAATCTAGATTAAAAAAATAATCTATGCCCACCCCTAATATATATATATATATAAATAATGGCAAGCCATTCAGGAAATAATTATATATATAGAATGACTGCTAAGTCTGAATATATGGAATGAAACCTGAGAATATGGAACGGAAGTCTGAATATATGGAATGAAAGTCTGAATATATATGGAACGAAAGTCTGAATATATGTGTAACAAGTGGATTTGTTAGATACATGTTATGTTCCTAGAGGCAAGCAGAATAAATAGAACATTTCTCCATAGTACTGCTGGCTAGCATGCTATGAGTGGTGATTAGCTTGATTCGGAGCTGCGGTTTGCAGGGTTGCCACACACGCCATACATCCGATTTCTCACGCTGAAAAAATCTAGTTTATTTATCTCTGATCTACATTTATGATTCAATGAGTTACTAGTTAGATCTGGCACCAACCACTGGTGATTGATGGATTTAAGCCTGGTTTAAGCTTGGTTTATACTTGACGTGTCGCAAACGGCGCGAGGGTCCGCGGCGAAAATGACGTAATCGCAGCGGCTCCGGCCGTGCGTGAGGGCCTCGTGCGTTGTCGATTTGCAAGGTCGTGCACCTCTCGAATTTTGTAACTTTGCGCGCGCCATGCCTCAGCGCAATGAACAAAGTCATGTTTGCAGGGTTCATACTTGTACGTCACTTTAAAGGTCCATTTCAATATTTTCCTAACTTAATTAAGTTAAATATTTATACATATACTTGAAATGATTCGAAATAATTCGCTTTTATCACATTATTTAATGGTTGTTTATTTTCGAAATGCCCAATCTTAACGTCTTCACGTTCTCTCATGTTTCATTCTGGAATTACAAGAGGCTCATATTTGTTAATGTAATACAAGAGAACTGTTCAGTCAGATAGCTATTTGTAGTGAAACGAAGTAGTTACAATTTCCTATAATACCTGGTACCACAAAGTGAAAGCACAAAACGGCGCGAGTGCGTCGAAGACGTCAGGTTTCATTCCATATATTCAGGTTTTCATTCCATATATTCAGACTTTCATCATTGCACATGTACAACGAAATTGAGCAGCAATCTTAAGGTGCATAAACATACCGTAATAACAAGAATTAAACAATTTTTATAATTTAAAGCGTAGAAAAAACTAAAATATACAGGTTGATGCATAGTAATATAAGAAATATATGATGACATTATTGCACATAGTGAGTTATTGCACATGGAAAACTAATAAATATGTAGAAAGGCAGATATAGTAATATAATAATATTATAATAGTGCTGTTTTTGTCCAGTTATCAGTGTGGGGGGTGGTTTAGCTATGTTCAGTTCCCATACAGCGCTGGGACAAAATCAATCAAATTTTATTTATATAGCACTTTTTACAACAGTTGTTGTCACAAAACAGCTTTACAAGTGCCGAGTCCTAGCCTCCACTGAGCAAGCCAAGGGCGACAGTGGCAAGGAAAAACTAGTTTTTTTGCATGAGGAAGAAACCTTGAGAGGAACCAAGACTCGGGGGGAACCCATCCTCCTCTGGCCGACACCGGTCACCATTACAACAACAACAATTTAGACAGAAAGAAATAAAGAAAAGGAAAAGATGTAGTAATGTCCATCATGGTGTAGGTGTGAGAATAGCAAGTAAAGTTGTTAGTAATTCATAGGTTTGTAGTAATTCGCGTATGGGAAAAATGATCAATCTTAAAAAGAGGCCACCCCACATATTTTTGGTAAGATACATAATTTATTTCATTTCATTTCATACTGTATCAGTTCATTTTATAGTACTGATTTCAAACATAAGCACTGTGTGCACCACATACAACAGACTGGCAGTACAAATGCAGTGTAATACTGACTTATACCACCAGAGGGAGATACCCAATAATGAGCGCATTTACACTGGGGTAGACAACATCCGTCTACTATTCAATGTGAATGCTATGCTGATGAAGGTGGCAGCTACTGATGTACTGCAATGTTCGATATCTTTCAGGTAACGTGCTTAAAACCAATGAATGAATCTAGAGTAGTGTAGAGATAGCAGTGAGACAGGTTGGCCGTATGTTTTCACCATGCGTATTGTAATTGTAGACCTGAGAATGTAGGGTGACCAAACGTCCGTATTTCCCGGGACATGTCCGTATTTCACGTCCTGTCCCGGGCGTCCCGGGATATTTTTTAAAACTGGAAATGTCCTGGTTTTTAAATTACGTTAATCGGGCCATTAATTCTACAGGCACTAGGACCCTGAGCACGACGCTGTATGACACGGAATCCCTGAGCCTCATCAGTTGAGCCTCATCATACTCAATTGGCGGAGAACCAACAACTTACGTTCGCCAAACACCCCCCCCCCCCTCGACAACTTACGTTCGCCACCCCCCCCCCCTCGACAACTTACGTTCGCCACCCCCCCCCCCCCCCCCCCCCCCCATATGGTCACCCTATGAGAATGTGCGTTTGGTGCGTTAGCTAATTATGCTAACTGCTAACAGAGCACCAGGCTAAACATGTGGAATTGCCGATAAGAGTAGTTTTAGTGAAACGTGGAAACGCAGATATGTTTATGTTTATACGATATGATTTTCTTTAATTAATATATTATTTGTGATTTTATTTGGGGCCATTGTAATTACTACGAGAAGACAACATCCGTCTACTATTCAATGTGAATGCTGATGAAGGTGACAGCTACTGATGTACTGCAATGTTCGATATCTTTCAGATATTAAATTCCATAAAACACACCTGGAGTCCCATCTGTTCTTCAAGTGTGTAACATAGGCTTATCCGGTCAGGCAGTAGGTGGCTGGTACTGGATGAATCGCTTGTCTCTCCTCATCTCATTTTTCCTCGAGCAGGCGGGCCTTGTGGAGAAAATAAAACAGGGAAAATTAGCTCTGTATGAGGACATATACAGGACAGATGAAATTAAACACATTTCTGGAGGGTGGCAGCAACTCCGGCATTATTTTAAACTATTACAGCCTAGCTAAAAAGGCAGAACCAGAAGGTAACAGGCTTGGGGGCATTCTGAGACAATGGCATCCATCCACTGCACTGTCAACAAACTTGAGTGACCACGAGCAGTGACAGGACGACAGCACCAGCACTCCAGTCTACCATAAAACCCTTCGTCTATGAACCCCTGGATCTGTACCTTTATCTAAGGGGGGATGTTAATTATCAAACGCTAAACCAAATAGGGGGATTTTCAACCTAGTCTTAAAGATTGTGACTGTGTCAGAGTCCCATATGCATTTTGGAAGGTTGTTCCAAAGCTGGGGGCCTTATAAGAAAAGACTCCTCCCCCTGCTGTTACCTTATTAATTTGTGGAACTAATAAAAGACCAGCACCCTGTGATCTTAGTTGACATGGGGGTTCATAGTAGGAAATAAGTTCCTGGAGGTATTCAGGAGCAAGCCTGTGCAGTGCTTTATATGTTAATAATAGAATTTTAAAATCAATACGGAATTTAACTGGGAGCAAATACAGGGCTAATAGGACTGGTCTAATATGCTGAAATTTTCTAGTTCTGGTCAGAACTCTGGCTGCGGCATTTTGAACTATTTGAAGTTTATTTAGATTCCTATTTGAACATCCTGACAGTAGTGAATTGCAGTAGTCTAATCTAGAGCTAACAAAGGTGTGCACCAATTTTTCTGCATCATCCGTTGCGGAGATGTAGAAAAGCTATCCTAGTAGTATTATCTATGTATTTATCAAATGATAGGTCGGAGTCAAGTATGACGCCTAGGTTTTTGGCTACTGTGCCAGGTGTAATGGGATAGTCTGCAAGATTAAGCATTAAATCTGGAATTTTTTGTCTTAGGGCCCACAAGGAGAACTTCTGTTTTGTCCTCATTTAGTTGGAGGAAGTTTAGAGACATCCAGCATTTAATATCTCTTACACAGGCCTCAATTTTTCCTAAACTGAGTTTGTCATCAGGTTTGGCTGATATGTAAAGTTGAGTGTCATCTGCATAGCAGTGAAAATTGACACCATGTTTGTTTATAACTGTGCCCAATGGTAGCATATATAATGTAAATAATAGTGGTCCTAAGATGCCTTGCGGGACCCCATATTTAACTATTGTACATTTGGATGGAATATTTTTGAGCTCTACAAACTGATGGCAATTTGTCAAGTAAGAGTAAAACCATGAAAGGGCTGTGCCTGAGACTCCAACCCAGCGTTTTAACCACTTTAGCAAGATCCTATGATCAATTGTGTCAAAAGCTGCACTAAGATCTAGAAGCACTAACAGTGATACATAGCCTTGATCTGAAGCAAGGAGGAAATCATTTGTTACTTTGACTAATGCTGTTTCAGTACTGTGATGGGGCCTAAAGCCAGATTGGAACTTTTCAAAATATGTGATTCCTATGCAGATATAGGCCTAATTGCTGGGCAACAGCTTTTTCTATGATCTTAGATATAAATGATGTGTTCGAAATGGGTCTATAATTAGATAGGACAGTCGGATCAAGATTTTGTTTCTTGATCAGAGGTTTAATAACTGCTAATTTACATGATTTGGGCATGTGACCTATTGTAATGTATGAGTTAACTACAGTTAGAAGTGTGACGCTCGCAGGAAGGAGGCACGATGAGCGTCGCAAGGTGCAACACAAAACGTTTATTTAGACTTTGACGTGTAAGCTCCGTGCCGAGCGCGAGCATAACACAACCACACTCACGCTGACACAAAACTTTAGACAAAGACGAGCACAAGACATTGCGTGAACGCACATTAAACGCAGCCATGACAATGGTTGGGCTGCCTGCCAGAGCGCTAGTGGTGGCGCTACCCCTCCAGGGAATGCAGGGGAGTGGGTGCAGCAGATGGAACCGGCGGCGGAGTCCCTCCAGTCCTTGGCGCTGCGCATCCAGCACGCGTTGCACTTCTCGGTGCGCCCGTGGACCTTGCGCCCGGGAGCTTCTCCCGAGGAGCATCGACCGCTTCTTGGGCGCCACCGGACCCGAGACTCGGCGGACCGGACCCTTCCGTGGCGTCTTCAGAGGCACGCAGAACCCCCACCTCGGACCGCTGACCGCGCCGAATCCCTCTCGCGCTCCCAAGGTCACCGTCGCTTTGCCCCTCGAAGTGTCCATCGGCTCCTCCTCTCCCGAGACACTCCGACCCAGGGACATGGGCTCCTCCGAGGCCGGGTAGTGCGACCAGCTCATGCTGCCCCTCTCTGATGGGGCACAAGAGGCCACCCCGCCTTGCGGACACCCCTTCTCCTTCTGCACGGTGTCCTCCGAGCCAACCGAGGCGCTGTCTTCTCTCTCGCTCCCGTTGTTAGACCCGGAGGGGGTAGAGCAAACAGACGGAGGTGGACTGGCGTTCTCCTCCTCTCGGTAATACACCGTCGACTCGGAGTACACGGACGGAGGTGGACTGGCGTTCTCCCCGTAATACACCGTAGACTCGGAGTACATGGATGGGGGAGGACTGACCTCATCCTCCGCTGTCTCGGAGTGCTCGTAAGCGTCGGAGTAGACCGGTGGAGTGGGGCAAGATAACAAGGCGGCGCCATCCCGGGTGGGGTGGACACCGTCCCTGCCTAAAAGACCAGGCATGCCCTCGAACGCTTTCCAATTATTACCACTTGGACATCCAGCGGTTTAACGACATGAGCCTGCTGTATTGCTCATCGCCGTGCCGCATTGGGATGGGGCCAGAGCAGATTATGGCATCGGACATTGTCTGGGCTAATTTAATTACCTCTTTAACATTACTCTTAGTCACTTCTGACTGCCGCAGACGTATATCGTTGGCCCCTACATGAATGACTATCCTAGAGAATCTCCTATTGGCTAACAGTCTAAGGTTGCTACTAATGTCCGGTGCTCTAGCTCCCGGTAAACAACTAACTGTAACCGCTGGAGCCCCTACAGGTACAGCTACTTTCACGTGCCGGACTATAGAGTCTCCTATCACCAGAGTCTGTGAGACAGACTCCTCAGCGGGTGTTACACTGAGCGGGGCAAACCTGTTGGACACGTGAACTGGGGAGTGGTGCTCTGGTGGGCTAGCGCTGGCATTAGCGTTAGCTGCAGCCCTCGCTCTTCGACTACGCCGCCGAGACGTCACCCATTCGCCCTGCTATGAGGGCTCTATCGCCGGAGTCGCGGAGGCACTAGTTCTCCCTGGCGCGTCCACAGCAACTACAGACCCTGTCTCTCTATCCCTTAATAATGAGTGGACGCGGCGCTCTAAGCTTTCCACTTTTG
Source organism: Brachyhypopomus gauderio (assembly GCF_052324685.1). NCBI lineage: Eukaryota > Metazoa > Chordata > Actinopteri > Gymnotiformes > Hypopomidae > Brachyhypopomus > Brachyhypopomus gauderio. The sequence continues at coordinate 237,317 of NW_027506889.1, forward strand.
CCACGAGAGAATTAACTAAGTTGCACCTCTCAAAGATACTATCACTGTTACTATCAGTGGCAAAAGGGTCTAAACTAAACATGCCACACTCCGAGCAGGGAAACAAACCGACACCAGCCATAAATGAATCAAAACACATACCGCGTCTAGCCGATATATAAACTTACGCTAGCTGATTTGTAAGGGCAGGAAGTTGGTCAGCGGCTGGAATAAAACCTGTAAAATTTATGTAGGAAGGCAAAAAGTAAAGATTAGCACGTAAATAGATTATTATACCTTAGAAAACAATTTCAAAATTTGCTCCGCAACAGTGTCGGCAGGAAGCAAAAAGCTGTTTTTTAGTATGTTTGTCCTTGATGTGATGGACCTGAAGCATTTTCCTGAGGGCAGTTGCTGGAATAGATGGTGTCCAGGGTGGTAAGTGTCTTTCAGGATGTTAGCTGCCCTACTGAGGCAACGAGAGGCGAACAGTTCCTCCAGACTGGGCAGTGGGCAGCCGGTGATCTTCTGGGCTGTGTTGATCACTCTCTGTAGTGCTCTCCTTTCCACTGCTGAGCAGCTGTTGTATCATGTTGAGATGCAGTATGTTAATATACTCTCAATGGCACAGCGGTAGTAGCACACCAGCAAGTTCTCCTGAAGTTTGTTTTTTCTGAGGACGTTCAGAAAATAAAGTCTCTGCTGTGCCTTCTTGACTGCAGCCTTGGTGTTTGTGGACCAGGAGAGATCTTCAGATATGTGTGTGCCCAGGAATCTGAAGGATGGGACTCTTTCCACAAGGTCCCCATTTATAAGAAGTGGTGAGGGGTCTTGACGTTTCCTCCGGAAGTCTATAATGATTTATTTTTGTTTTGGAGGAGTTCAGGGACAGATTGTTATCTGCACACCACACAGCCAGTCCCTGGACTTCATCCCTGTAGGCGGACTCGTCTCCTTCAGATATAAGTCCCACCACGGTTGTGTTGTCCGCAAACTTAATGATGGTGTTGCTGGCATGGGTAGGGGTGCAGTCATGCGTGTAGAGTGCGTAGAGAAGTGGGCTCAATATGCAACCCTGTGGGACTCCAGTGTTGAGTGTTACCCTGGAGGAGTGATGTTGTCCTAATTTAACAGACTGAGTGCGGTTTGATAAAAAGTCTTTAATCCAAATGCAGGTGGGGTGGGAAAGTCCAAGGTCTGTTAGTTTGGTCACCAGTCTGCTGGGGATGACCGTATTGAAAGCTAAGCTAAAGTCAATGAATAGCATCCTCACATAGCTCCCCTGATGTTCCAGATGTGTGAGTGCTGTATGAAGGGCAGTGGTGATGGCATCCTCAGTGGACCTGTTGGCTTTGTACACGAACTGATATGGGTCAAAGGTGGGTGGGAAGATGGCTCTGATGTGCTGTAGAACCAGTCTCTCAAAGCACTTCATTATGACCGGTGTGAATGCGACCAGGAGGTAGTCATTTAGCTCGCTGATGATGTTCTTTTTTAGTAGTGGGATGATGGTAGCGGCTTTCAGGCATGGTGGGATGGTGGATTGAGACAGGGACAGGTTGAAGATTCTGGTGAAGACACCAGACAACTTGTGCTCCTGTACCATGAGGATGTTGTTAATGGAGACTGAGGGAGGTCTTGTGTTTGTCTCCACTGCTGCCACCTCATAGCGAGCAAAGTTTAGTTCCTCTACCAGTGCAGCATCACCCTCGGCTGCCATGTAGTGTTGAGAAAATAAGTTTTTGCTTAGCAATAACATTAGTAAAAGTATATTTTGCTCATCAATGAAATGGATATTAAAATTAGATATATAATTATTAATTAGATAAATAATTGCTGCCTTAAACTATTAGTTTATACATAATCTTTAAAAGGGCCTCATAAGGGGCCATATAGCATATTGTTGCATCAGAGAACAGTTTGGTCTATAGGGAGTGAAGTGTCTATAGAATATGTTCTATACTGATAAGCTCCACAGAAGGTGACTTGCACCAACTGCCTGTAAGGACACCCTATTAGGTTGGGACACAGAGAACATGAAATAACGCAGAGTCATGCATATACGTTGAGAATATGCTAACTATGACCATGCAAGTGGACTGAAGGGGTGGAGCCGTAGTATATAAACCTGCTTGTTTCCAGTTTACTTCGGATCTCTCTGATGTTAATGAGAATTGTTTGGAATGTGGGAGATCCCCAGAGATATCTCTGTTTTAATAAAGGCCTTTTTGGTATTGCTATAATTTTGGTATGTTGTTCCTGCTATCTCTTTTGCATCAAACGAACACGCTGGGCTAAAGTGGTTGATAGAAGTTAAAGCCCCAACAGTAGTTTCTGGGCTTGTGATTGGTGATGTGTTGAATTCCCTGCCACACCTGACGTGGATCGTTGTTTGTGAAGTGGTCCTCAATCTTCCTCCTGTAGTCAGTCCCCAGCCAACATGTCCACATGGGCCCCACATGGGATTTAACTGGGCAGTATGGGTTTTATCTGGGCATGGGCTTAGAGTGGGCTTTTTTAAGGGTTCTATTCGGGCCCCAGTTGAGTTACATTTGTGGGCCCCATTGGGGTTATAAATCCCGGCCCCAGTTGGGTTATAGTTGGGACCCATGTGGGCCTGATTTTTAAAACAGCCTAATATTTTAAAAACGGACTTTTAAATACCATTTACAAAACAGACATTTTTACATAGTACACGATTTTATACCTCAGCTCAAGCAAATGATGGTAGAACTGGATATTTCTCTGGCACACAAACAAATAAATTGCATGTTGATATAGTTTAACTTGTGAAGCAGTTATAATAACTAAATTCCTTCAAAATATTAACAAAGTTAAAACAACAAAGTTAATGAACCTGCTTCAGATTTATGGAATAAACCATTGCCTCGCCTCCTCTCGTGCGCCCCCGCCCCCAACGAAAGACTAAACGGTCTCCCGCCTGGCCTGACTGAAAGAGATTTTTTATATTCGTTGGAGATATCATTCACTGAGGTAAGAAATTAACTTTTTATCCGGTTTCTCTAATTTGGTTATCAATGTGTAAAAGAACAAATATACAATGAAAGAAAGAAAATTATCTGAGGATATAATGCCTGACGTTATATTTAATTCAAACCTAGATAAGTTAGCTAGCTAGCTTGATAGCTAAAACAACCGTTAGCGTTGAAAGGTAGAACGCAAGCCGTTCATTTGTTATGGCTAAGAGGAATAATCTGGGGGGGGGGGGAATATAGTGTTTAAAATGTCTATGTTTACACATTTTCGACGTAACCCACCTAGATTTAGTTAATTCATTTTCCTAGATCAGCTAAGACATAAGTGCAAATTTCGATGTTGCTAGGCTAGCTAACCTAAGATAGTGAGTTAACCTATCTTAGCAAACACTAGAACTAAGTGGTCATTTTGGTTAGCTAGCTAGCTAGTTAGGTTTAGAGAATGTTTGCTTAACGTTTTGGTAGAAACGATAATTGTCCTGTTAGTTATTAATTAAGTGATAAACCTTTACAGTTAATAGTAAGTCGTGTCCTGAACAGAACAGGCATTAAATATACCAAATACAAATGACTGCATTTCTAAGGTAGAATTACCTGGGTAGTATTAATCCCAGTATGAGGGGGGGGAAACAAATGATCGTAGTCCTAACCTACCATAGAAAATCTTGTGTATAGCAGAAAAGAGTATTGTCTTATGGATAAACAGCTACTAATCATTCTTGTAATGGGTCCAAGTTAGATAGCGGTTTTCTCGTTTTGGTGCTCTGTAAAGTAACATGTGGTGGTTGTTTTTGCCTCAGTTTATTCTATCTGAATTTTAAATTTTGTTTTGTAGGTGCCCTAAAACAAAATGCTTATCTTCAGAATTAACTAAAGAAGATGTTGAGAGAGCTGTCTCAAAGTGGTTTACCAATGCTCATGACCATGATGGAAACCGTGCACTGAGAGCGCAGAGAGACTTTCAAAAAAGGAACACAGAACAGATGTAAGTAATCACTAGTGAGTTACACATTTGTGATAATGTGACTATGAAGGCATGTGAAAATCATTGTCATTTTTACTTTCCAAAACCCTGACAGCTCCTATATTGGAGTTTTAAAATGTTTTATGTACACCTAACTTGTAAACACATCACTTGGCCTTTGTAAAATCTCCCCCAAGAGGTGATTAAAGTGTTAGACATCAGTGTCTTTGGAAATTTTGAGTAACTGCAGCAGCTCAAATTAATGAATTGTATAGTATATTTGAAGGAGTACTGGTCAGAATTTTATTACCCTGTGCAAACTAGAAGCTGGCAAGAGCCTTCATAGAGTTCTGTACAGTGTATTATGGTCAGGACCCAGGTGGTGCAGAAAATACAGGCCTAGTGTACTAATTCAATAGTACAAACAGGATTTTTATGCTTTACCATGTTTTAGATTCACAGAGAAGGAGGTTTATCATTGCTAAAAGTGGTTTAGATAATCTGCAGTGTTACTGTTGTGTGCTTTAATTAATACTGTTGTCTGTCTCTCCCTCCTCTCTTCTCTCTCTCTCTCTACAAGATGTGAAACTACACAACTCAGCAACACACAGTAAAGGATTCTAAAGACTCTTAACATAGGTTGTATGGACATTTATGGTTAAAATTGTTAATGAGTTGTCGTTTTCAATTGTCTTTTTCAATAAAACATTTTTATTAGGATTGATCAAGCATTTGTCGTCATTTAAATGTAAGTATTATTATAAACAGCTCATCTCTGATTGAAATTACTTATGATAATAGTCTTTAGTGCTGTGCTCTTATACAACAGTTTTGCAAAGTAAGAAAAGCAACTGAATATTGCATTAGGTATGTACAGCAGAGACCTCACCTGAAGCCCTCCATGACTCCATAGGACCCACATTGGATGACACAAGTTAGCATTATAGTAATTGTGCTCCAAATGTGTGATGCAAGCTGACATTCTAGTGAGTGATGGGCTGATATTTGGGCCCCCTTTGCATAACCCATATGGGCCCTATGAAGATTTGCCCATGGGCCCCTAATGGGGCTGAAGCGGGTGTCTGCAGTTAACCATAAGGGCCCTACTTGTTGCCCACACTGGCCCCGTCATTATCCCACACAAACAAGGGGCACATGTAGGGCCAGTGAATCATTGCTCATACGGGGCCCACCTGAGGCCCACATTGACCCCAATATTGGCCCACATGGGCTAACACACATGGGGCCCACGTGGAGCCGATGGACAAATCTTTGTGGGCCCCAGCTGGGTCGCCCAAAAAGGGCCCATGTGCCAGCCCATTTCAAACCCATGTGGGGCCCGCATGGACATGTTGACTGGGTCTTTGCCTCCTTGATGCCTCTCTTCAGGGTGGATCTTGCCGTGCTGTATAAGGCTCTGTCTCCAGACCTGAAGGTCTGTATAAGGTCTATAAATGTTTCGATCTCTGAGGAGAACTCTGACCTTTTTTGTCATCCAGGGTTTTTGATTTGGGTAAACCCTGATGCTCTTGTCCACTGTTACATTGTCCACATTATACAATTTTAATGCAGTTCTCTAAAAGCTTTCACTGTGTGATGAATGGGACATGTTACTTCACAGACACTTGCAGACTTCAAAACAAAGATTATTTTAAAGATATTTTAGTTACATTACATTTTATTAAAAACATTTAACACTCTTGAATTATTGTGTCTTTGGATATAGAAACAATCATGAATCACGCGCATGCATGCTTGGGGAGTAGTATTCTGCCAAGGAGTCATAATTATGCACAACAACAGCACCCTGATAAAAAAAAAATAACAAAATTCCAACAAACTATGTCAATGGGAGTAACTAGGTCAGTAATGCTTCCTCAAAATCCCTGACACATGAAGGAAAATATATATATTAAGCTTTTAAAAACACAAAGAAAATGAAGAAACAAACCTTGTTAAATGGTTAGCTTATTAATGGGTAAGCTAGTAGTCTTGTAACTGCAACCCGCTTTCCCAGGACCACACAAATACACTTAACTGCTTGTAACATTAATCATGTCTGGATATCTACTTATAGTATCTAATACAGTAAAAATAATATGTTGATGAATATACCCTTGTATCGAACAGTATTTCAAGATTTATAGACCAATCACCAGTGCTTAGATGTATAAATTATTCCCTCTGAGTAACTGCTGTCCAACTATGAGGGAAATGGTGCCAGTGTGATGTCACAAAACACGCATGCGCTGAACAAAATATCGTACTCCCATTAGCCATAGATAACAATGATATACTATAAATAGGTAGGATATCCCATGAAGTTAATAAAACACAGAATGGATTTAATAAGAAACCATGTATTGTTTTACACATCTGTTGCAAATGAAATGGAAAATGTTCGGTATGCTTCCAGATTTGTAGCCAATGCTTCAGAAAGTACAGATGACAAGTACTGGTATATAATAAGGGAAGTAATAGTAAAAGTAACTGAGGGGAGGAGGAATGGGTTAGACCAGTGGTTCTCAAACTTTTTAGACAAAGTACCACCAACTGTCAAACGAAAAACCTCCACGTACCACCCCCCCCCCCCCCAAAAAGAAAGAGCTGTTTGGCAAGTTTAAGCTGTTGACGGGGGGGGGGGGGGGGGGGGGGGGGGTTAGCGAACGTAAATTGTTACCGGGAGGATGTAAGATGGACACGAATTAAGTATTATATCACGATGGTTGGCGCCAGAGCGAACTAGTAACTCATTGAATCATAGATGTGGATCAGAGGTAAATAAACTAGATTTTTTTTGTCGACGTGAGAAATCAGATGTGTGGCGTGTGAAGACGGTCAAATGCGTGTGTCTCACGCATTTGGCAACCCTGCTTATTACACACACATGTTATAATGTAGTTCTCCTATAGTTCGTGTTGGTAGTGGTTGGTTTACAGCACAAAAAGTCTTCGTGCGACATGCCCTCATACTCATATCGCACGTAAACGAGCAAGTTGGCTAAATCTGCGACATCTATGGATCATCTAACTGCAGTGAGAAGCATTTACTCATTTTAATTCTCTCAATCAATGTTTGTCTGATGTTGTCCGCCATTTCATCAATTCTACGAGTGACCGTGTCATTTGAAAGATGCACCAGGTCGAGCTGTTTAGCGACATTTTCTCCACACATAATACGAGTAATCCCTTTTAGTTTCTGAATTTCAGGACTTGTCATAATTCTGTTTTAATAAAAAAAGTGTTGTGTAAAAAAAAAAAAAAAAAAACCTCAAAGCATCTTTTATTTTCCGAGTTCATCTGGCGTACCACCGCGGGGTGCTCTGTGTACCACCAGTGGTACGCGTACCACAGTTTGAGAACCACTGGGTTAGACGATGCAGGGAACTCTGGGAGTTGTAGTCTCCCTCGCCATGCTGCAGTACACACTGTACTTAGAACAGTGTATTATGTGTGTTATCAGAACTGATGGATGCCATCTCGACACATAGATCCTCATCTCCAGAATTCTAGACTAGATGCATTTTGAGAGTGTACCAAGCTGTGTTTCTAGTAAATTCTCATAGCTTACCTGTGTTTGCCTGTCTAAACCTTTCTGTACTAAACCTACTAAAGCCTCTGTATAAACCTTTCTGCTTAGTTTTCCGGGTTGCTCAACTGTTGCTGACCTTGAACTACTGTTTTTGATTCCTGCCTCAGCCCTTTGTACCTCTGCCTGATTTTTTGCCTAACTCTAAGGTTGTTGACCTGAACTGTTGTTATATTTTTGCCCTTTGCCTTGCCCCATCCTGTTACTATTAAAACTCCTTGTTTCAATCTACATATCCTCATTCTTGTTCTGAGCACACATCATTATAGTTATGTTTTTATAGTTATGATTGAAATGTAATAGACAGTCACTTGGATGGCATGAGCACAACCAGTCAAGATCAGTCAACAAAGAGATAAAGAATTCCACAAATTCTTTCCATGGGTATACTCACCCACTATTCATTAAGGGCAATGCCGTGTTTGATTTTTATTCAATATTAATGTAGTTCTCTTCATCAAAAATAAAGAAGTCAAAGCAGGATGTGAAAGCAAGGTCTATGGTCAAATAATGATTTAAACAAGTAACATGAATGTGGATTCACACACTGGGCTAGTCAACAACTGACAGAACAAAAGACAAACACAAACATTTAAATGCACACGTTAACAAGGGGTGAAAAAAGACACAGGTGCGGCCCATGACAAGAGAGGAGCGTGACACACAAATACTGACAGCCAGTGAATACTAACCGGACACAGAGAGAGCGGTGTGGCAGACACAGACACACACATACACACACACACATACACAAACACACACAGATCCATGATCTAACATTAACCAGACACATAAGGGAAAGGATTCGTGGTGCAGAAGACCTTTAAACTATACTGTAATTTGATAACAGTATTATGTTTTTGCCTGTATTGTGTTGATGAATTTTAATGGAGTCTCAAGTCTCTTACTAACTTAGTGGTGAAATAACCTCCTAGAAGTGGTGTAGTACTGTGGATGAGAACATAGGTGGTACACCTTTCAATATCACACCCACCCTTATTACCTCCTCTGAAAGTGTCACCATTTTCTGATAGGTCTGAAGGGCCTGTGGACACCTTAGCCAGAAAGAGAAGGGTAGAGACAAATCTGGTAATGGTCTTGAGAGATGGAAGAGAAAGAGAGAAAGAGAAGAGAAAGAGAGAGAGGCAACAGAAAGGGAGAAAATGGATAGAGGCTGAGGAGAGGGAGGAACGGTGATAAAAGAGTGAGATTGAGTATAAGTGAGCAAGGAGTGACAGAGAAAAGAGAGTGAGAAAGGAAAGTTAAGAATGAGAGGCACAAAAGGAGAGACTAGAAAGCAAGACAGGGTAAGAAAAGGCTGGGTAAAGAACAATTTCTCCATCTTTTGGAGATGCTTAATTAAAAATAAATAAATAGTTGATAATGAACTATAAAGTGTGCAATGTCGCCATGAGCAGAGGTTTTGGAGCAAAATCCAGCAAGCTCACCAGCATGGACCACCAGCATGTTTTCAGAATGGCAAATGCCCTTTCAATTACATTCCTGGCCCATCATGAGATGCCGGTACAGGGTTCTGCACAGATTTTCGGTAAGGGATCAAGGGATCATATTTAACTTCACATTTGACTTTACTTTTTTTCACTAACTTCACTATTAAAAAAACACAAGACATTTCTCAGATGCATTCTCTCCAAGTTATTGCTCAATGCTGCCTCCATGTGGAACTGTAGTACATAAATAAAAATCACAACAGGATACAAAAACAAACAATTTTTGTGAAGTGTCTTTTAAAAATAGTGATATGGAATAATATGTTAAAGTACATACTGTACACACTGGTAACAAGGTGGATGTACTGGTTCTAAGGATATGGTTATACTCACATGCTGAAACAATGTATCAAGCAGTAGAAACTAGAGTATTTACAAAATAAAAGTATTTACTGTCTAAGCATGTCATTTCAGACATAGCCAGTATTGTCAAAACTCACATGGAATTCAAAATATGAACTCTAGACTCATCTCACCTCAAGAACAGTGATAAAACTGTGAGTTACAGCCCTCACCTAAGACCTGAGAAATCATTTACATTTCTTCAATTTTATCTTTGCACAGTACATTTGAGCTTGTGCAGAACTGCAACAGATGTCTTCTTTGGTCTAAACATTGTACATGGGCTATATATACAGCAAGTGTTTTAGGATGTGTACTGAGCTTGGAGAGGGAGGTAGTCAGTAAAGTTTTAATAGTTTTAAAGGAGTCTCAGTATTTGTAAGTAGTTTAATCTATAATAAGGGAATTAAGGGAGCTATTACAATGTCGGATAAAAACAGCAAAGTGATAAAAGTACTTACACATGTTGATGTAGTGCAGAAGAATAATCCTTTAGTTAAAGGTATTGCAAAGATGTCAGAGATGTCAATGCTATATCAGCATTGTCCTGATATAGATCAACCATGACCACTGGAGGGAGCTCTTAACCAGGATATGATTAAAACAATGCAAGCGCTTGTGTCCACATACAAGGCAGATCAAAAGAAGGGTAAAAAAGGTAAAAACCGCAAAGAGAAGAGACAAGCAGAGCTTGAGTTTCTCCAGTTGTTCGAAAAGGAAGGACAAGGATAAAATTTGCTAAGGAAAAGAGAGAAAGAAGTGCATAAGATATAGCAAGTACAAGAGAAATGGAACAGCTGATTGAGAAATTGAGACACCTTTTGGTAAAAATAATTGGTAAAGAGGCCTCCATCCTATGAGAAGGAGGTGACGTTTAAGGAAATCTATCCTCAGCTCCCAGTGATCTATCATGTCAAAGATGTAGATGATAAAATAATAGAAACTGGACAAGCGGAGATAACTATCAAGATGTATCTGAGTTCTAGAAGTAAGAAGAAAATGGTAAGTCTGGAAACTAAGGGTAAATTGAATGTTAGAAGGATGGAATGTGAAAGTGATCTGGAGGAAATCAGGGATAGATATGACCCTGAGGTCAGAAGAATGCTGGTAAGAGCAGAAAAGAAGGGAAACAGAACGTGAAGGAAAGTTCAAGTGAAAGTGATGGAGACAGTGATGGAGATCTTGAGTGTAAGAGTTCTTCAAGATGGTCTTGTCCGGCAATATCTAATACCGGGATGAAAAAACCAAGAGGAGAGCATCAAGGGGGTTGAGAGACAAGGCTCCCTAAGATCAGAAGTGAAATATGCATTACGCCATCAGTGGGGAACCGTCAGGGCCCTCTACGCCCTCTCAGAGGGCCTAAAATATTCTTAAAACATAAATATATATAATTTATCCAATTTTTAAAATCTACTTACAGTTTGACAATCGACATCTAAACAATTACAAAAATATAAGCAAATTCATTTTTCAATGGTGTCTATTCAATCGGTGTTGGAAGGTGAGGGGTTAAGTTAAGTGGAAGCCTGTGAGTCTGTGTCTCCCCCTATCAGGACTGTGATGCCCGCTGTTCATTTACAGAGGGCCAGGCAGTTATAATTCAGCGCAATACCAGTTTCAAATAACAGTAAAATTGACCAATCATACAGTGGGTTGCAAAAGTATTCATACCCCTTGAACTTTTCCATATTTTGTCACATTACAACCACAAACATAAATATATTTCACTGGAATTTAATGTGAAAGACCAACACAAAGTGGTATACAATTGTGAAGTGGAAGGAAAATTATACATGAATCAAAACATTTTTTACAAATAAAAAACTAATAAGTGCGACGTGCAAAAGTATTCAGCCCCATTTTCCCTGAGTGCAACCAATTGCATTCAGAAGTTGCCTGATGACTGCTAATGACTCAAAAGGGTCCACCTGTGTGTAATCTAATCTCAGTACAAATACAGCTGCTCCGTGACGGCCTCAGATGTTGGTTAAGAGAATATTGGGGAGCAAACAGCATCATGAAGTCCAAAGAACACACCAGACAGGTTAGGAATATGGTTTTGGTGAAGTTTAAAGCAGGCTTAGGTTATAAAAAGATTTCCCAAGCTTTGAACATCTCACGGAGCACTGTTCAATCCATCATCCGGAAATGGAAAGAGTATGGCACCACAGTAAACCTGCCAAGACAAGGCCGTCCACCTAAACTTACAGGCCGAACAAGGAGATCACTGATCAGAGAGGCAGCCAAGAGGCCCATGGTGACTCTGGATGAAAATTGAACTTTTTGGCCACAATGCAAAACGCTATGTGTGGCGGAGAAATAACACTGCACATCACTCTGAAAACACCATCCCCACTGTCAAATATGGTGGAGGCAGCATCATGCTCTGGGGGTGCTTCTCTTCAGCAGGGACCGGGAAGTTGGTCAAAGTTGATGGGAAGATGGATGGAGCCAAATACAGGGCAATCTTGGAAGAAAACCTGTTGGAGTCAGCAAAAGATTTGAGGCTGATTGCGAGTTGTGGAATGTGAACACCTTCTGGTATTCATGGCATGTGTAGAGGAGGGACCTGCCCTGACGGGAGACCGCGAGCGCCCTCTGGTGGTCATGGGCGGGGCAACGCTGGGACCTGCCCTGACATTTACCCTGTCCACCTCTATGTAGAGTGGTCTGAGCAGCTCCTCCTTGGGTCAACAATAATTTCCTTGGTCTTGTCAGTGTTGAGAGACAGATGGTTGTCCTGACACCAGGCCACTAGATCAGCTACCTCCTTCCCATAAGTCTTCAGTCTACTGTCCTCGCCAGTGATCAGTCAAATGACTGAGGTATCATCAGCAAGCTTGATGATGCAGGTGTTGCTCTGAGAGACCTCAACGTCACATGTGAAGAGTGGATACAGCAAGGGCCTCAGCACACAGCCCTGGGAGGGGGCTGTGCTGACTGTTCTTGTGCAGGATATACAGTTGCCTCTCCTGACTGACTGGGGTCTGTTTATCAGAAGTTCAGCACCCAATACCCTCCTATCGTCCTTGGGGTCAGTGTTTATCATTCAAAAAATAGTAGTTGGCTTTTTTTCTTTTGCCTCATATTTCATGACATTTCCTAATTTGATGGGGTGATAGTGATAAAGCATAAAATTGTCATGATGATATTTTTTCAATGTGCTGAACACATATTGCACGCATCGGTCGTCCTCAGAGGTCAATTTGACCCCAAGCTGTTTTAGCTGTTAAAACCTGTCTGTCAGTGTGTGTGACCTAACATGACCACACCTGCAGGTGCAGTTGATACATTTGAGTTGATATATTTTGTTCTATTCCCGTTAGAACTTTGATACTTCCTGCAGTAGAACTGTTTCATGTTTGAATAGGGGAGACCAGGGACAGTTGTAACATGGGACGGTTGTAACACCTTGAATTCCTCCAAACAGAAACAAGCTAGAGTGATTACACTCACTGTGCACATGCTCAGTTACACTGTCTTCTTGCCATCAAAAAAGGAGCCACATTTGAAACTCCCAGAGAAGGTAATCACCAAAAGTGTTTTTTGAGGTAAAAATTTAACTTTTCTATCAGAGGTATTTTTTGGATACTGTCCTGAGATCAAATATCTATGTATCCAAACAAGTATTATTAGAGTTACTGTTTTGTAAGCTAAAATTAGAAATGATTAACATGTGTCCAACTCGCAGTCAGGGTCGTTCACATGAGATGAAAACATAACTGGTGATACTGGGACGATTGTAACGCCTTGTTACAACCGTCCCTGAACCAAGCAGTCAGTGACAATGACCATGTATGATCTGCCAAGCATTGTGAAGAGTGCCTTTCCCCTGGCTGCAACACCATCAAATATTCAGGCAGGGTTTGTATGCACTGGAATTTGGCCTTTTAAAAGAGATATTTTTAATGACAGGGCCTTTGCACCATCCCTACTATCAAGTTTACACTGTTTCACAAATGGGTGGATTTTCATGTTGTTTTCATGTTGTTTGTCTCTAAAGCATGGGTCGGCAACGCCAAGGCATAATCATTGGCACACGACACGCTGGACGAGCAACTGTAGCACGAGACTCCGCACACCTCGCACCTCATGCGCGAGCGGCAGAGGCGTTTATACTTGGCGATCGATCGTAATATAATACTTAATTTGTGCCCATTTACACCTCCCCTCCGCTAACAATTTACACTCGCCACACAACACCGCCCCCCCCCCCCGGCCAAAAACCTCTATAACTCTGCCACTGCTGGTGGTCCCAAGCCTGGATAACAAAAGAGGAGGGGTGAGTGAGATCTTATAGTAACTAACCACAAATATATTACAAAAAATAGTAAATATGTCAATAAAAAAATAAAAATAAAATAAAAATAAAAAAATGTTTAACAAATTTCAGTAAATTTGTTAAACATTAATCAAACATGGTCAAGTTTTTTTGATAGTGGCGCTATAGAAAAGGTCCTATCCATCATCACCAAAACAAGACTTGTGGTCATTAATGTTGAGAAGTAAATTTGAGAAGATATGTATGAAAAATTCAAGATAAATTCATTCTAATTTAGGTTTGGCCTGATGGTGGTGCTACAGGACAGGTCAACTCACTGATTTCAAGGGTTTATTTATGTATTCAACAAATAAACGTGCCTGTCCCAAAAATGTGGTCACCAATATTCTGTAAATCATTTTTTTGAGTTAAATATCCCTGGGGTCGGATTGACCCCAAGGACGTCACTTATTATTATATTTGATGACAAAAAGAGGGGTAATTACAGAGGTATGGAATCAGTCCGAGGGCGATGAGCTTGTCAGAGAGCTAGTATGGGATGACAATGTTCAATGCTGAACTGTTTAGTAAACAGCATTCTGATATGAGTGTTACCCTTGAGGTGTATGAAGGGTGTCTGGATGGATGTGTTGACAGTGTCGTCAGTGGAATGGTTCACAGTACACAAACTGCACGGGGTCTGAAGTGTCTGGGAAATTCTTTTGAATGTGGGTTATGAGGCAATTGTGAATGTTTATTTGCATGTTAAAAAATTAATGTTAAAAAATAAACATGCAGTGCTACAATGTTTCTATAAGGTATATACTAATATTTGTCATGTAGGGCTTTGCCGCCCTATCCAACTGTCACTTCGGGTTCCTGCTCTTCGTGTCTGTGTTGTTCCCTGCGTGTCTGTCTCCATGGTTTCCCCTTGTCTGCCACGCTCGTGTCGTCATTGTCTTCACCTGTGTCTAGTTTAGTTCCATGTAGTTATATCCCTGTGCCTCCCTAGCCCTTCTTCGGTTATTTTGTGGATTCTTATTCTTTGTGATCGCTGCCATTTGTGAGTTCGCTTTTTGTGTTATCTGTTATCCTTGTGTTTTGTTTGTCCGTTCCTAGTTAGCCTGCCTTGTTGCTTTCGTTTCCCAGTTAGTATGCCTGTTTACATTTCGTGTTTGGACTGCCCACCTGATATGACCTCTTACTACTACTCTGATTATGGAATTCCCTTTAATAAATCTCACTTTCCTCAGCGTTTGTGTCCGCCTCCACGCTCTGCGATGCGCACAACAATACAATATTAATAGTACGAATTTAGAATATGAATCTAGAAGTGTCATGGTACAGCCCCTGACCTCTCCTCTCAGGTGTGTGTATGTGTGGTCTGTATCTGTTCATGTCCATATATGTGTTACACATACAGTATATGTAGGCTATATCTGTTCATCCATCTTACCTGTCGTTTGTCTCGTTAAAGGTATGCATTGCACTTGTTGCGTTGTTCTTGTTTATGTTAACTAATTTAATGTGTGTCAGTACTGTGCTTCTTGCTCGACAAGTCTAATCTCTGTCGTGTGTGTGTCTACTGCACGTTCACTGTTTAACAGCAGGATTGTGTGTTATTGTTTTGGCAGTGTTATCAGAAAATCTGATTGCAGACAAATTGGAATACATGAGGCTATTAGTTAATTGGATTAGTTAATTGCATCTTAATGTTATAAGTGTAGCAGTGTGATCTGTTCAGATTATTGTCACATCTGTCCTGCACATTTCTCCTTTCCTTTTATGTGCTTGGTTTCAACTTTGCTCCCCTGGCCATAACACTTTCCTTTAGACTTGATTTTCCCCTCTATAGGAGTTTTAGTCAGCTATAATAATTTGTGACAAATGCCTGCCAGGGCATGTTTTTACATGTTAGTTGTGCTTTTCCAATGTGGGTGAGGTGTAGTTTAATCATGGATTGTGTGACGGGCGGTGTGAGCAACTGAAAAGGAAGCGATCACGCCAAGTCTCAGGGAAAAAGGATGGTTTAATAGAAAGTGTGCAAACCAAAACCCGTGCAAAAGATCCAAATTAAGGATATAATGACCAGCGGTCAACTGGTACAAAGACAAGACATATATAGGCAAACAAACGACCCTCAGGTGAGACGGATCACGGGCTCCGCCCCCACCTGAGGGACGCACATGACGTCACCAAACAACATCAACAACAGCCGCTGTGGACAGAGACGGCCAGTAGGGGGCCGCCTCACCGTGACAGACCCCCCCACCAAGCTGCACTCCCCTCCACTGGGTGTGTGGCACACAGCGGCTGCACACAAAACACAAAGGGGCAGGAAGGCAGGGACAGGCATGGACACAGCTCCTGAGTCCGGGAGCTGAAACACAAAAACACACATTACTCAGCTCGCCTCCCCGGGCGGGACCCTGGACCGACCGGGCCGTTAACAACACAAAACCATGCCCCAGTCGGTCACAGGGCCCTCACGCCCTAACCGGCCTTCAGCCGGTGAGCCCCACAGGTGTGAGGACGAGGGGCTATGGCTCCTCTCTCGTCCCTCGTGTATCCTCGTGTATGTGTGTGTGTGTGCAGGCTACCTCTCCAAGGCGTGGCTACTTCACATCCTGGACCTACCTCCTCCCAGAGCTGACCCCTGCCTTCTGCTAGGGGTCACCTCAGCCTCCTGGGGAGCCAACCCCTCCCGGGGCCTCTCATGGCAAGGTGGACTCCTCCACCCAACCCAGGAGCGCCAGAGACCGAGGCCCAGAGCACCCCCGACGTGGGCTAGGGAGCAGCCCCAAGGGCCTCCTGGTCACCCCGGGCAGGAGGGAGGATCTCCCTCCTCAGCAGGAGCTTTTCAGACCGGAGCCCCATGGTCCCCAAACATCCGGGGGCCCCAGCCCCCTAGGGAGGGGCTCTTCATGACCGGGCTCTGGTCACCCCACAACACAAGGGGGCTCCTGCCAGGTGGAGACCCCCACAAGGTCCAGGAACACCGCCAAGGAGAAGCACCTGCACAGAGAACAGCACACACACACGCACACAACACAAACACGCCCTACCCTATTCAGGGCCTCCCTTGGGAGCGACGCCCTCCGTGCCACACCCTATGGCACGGGACCACAGCCGGTCCCCCCCCCCAAACACACATTTAAGGGGAGGAGCATGCGTGGAATTACATAAAACAAAACAAATTACGCAACACGCTAGGACAAAACAAACATGCAAAGACTAGACAAAACAAACGGTGCAAAAGGGCAAACGGACAGGATCCCACACATGCGCGCTCTACTCAAACAAACAATGGTGACGCGCCGCTCGAGTCCGCAGTCACTCCCCACATCAAACACTAGACACACGGGGGAGCAAGGCGACCGTGACGAGCGCGTCACACATAAAACATTCAACGAGTAACACACGCGAGCGACGCACACTGATCCATACGTCCGTTCACTCACACACACACACACACACACACACCTACACACACACGTGTAACCACACAACACGAAGAGCCCGACCGGGGCGGGGCTCTTCAACAACAAACAAAACACCACGCAGACAAACACTTACCACGAGACATGACCACGAACGAAGGAGAAAGCAAAAGAGACTGGCGGCTTCCGAGGGGTGACTGGTCATTCTGTGACGGGCGGTGTGAGCAACTGAAAAGGAAGCGATCACGCCAAGTCTCAGGGAAAAAGGATGGTTTAATAGAAAGTGTGCAAACCAAAACCCATGCAAAAGATCCAAATTAAGGATATAATGATGGTCAACTGGTACAAAGACAAGACATATATAGGCAAACAAACGACCCTCAGGTGAGACGGATCACGGCTCCGCCCACCTGAGGGACGCACATGACGTCACCAAACAACAACAACAACAGCTGCTGTGGACAGAGGCGGCCGGTATGGGGCTGCCTCACCGTGACAGATTGCTCATGGTTAAAAAAGGATCCAGTGGTTAAAAAAAACCTAATACTCTAAATATTACTCTACCCCTTTTTAACAGGAACAATGTATAAAGAAATAAAAACATCAGCACAAAATAAAATCACGAATCTGAAATAGTTAATAATGCTAGTGAATTCTTAAGAGAAATCAGAAGAAGAAATATGTATTTATTAGGGGTGGAACGCGATTAAAAAAATTTATTGAATTAATTAGAAGCTTTGTAATTAATTAATTAATTGAAATTAATCACATTTTAGTATTTAAGATGAGAAATATTAATTTAAGTTTGAATGATGAATGAATCAATGAACATAATCATAAACTTCAACATCTTGTTTATTTTTCCACCAGTCTACTACACAGACCAATAGAAAACAGAGCAAACAGTTTTCAGAACACTGGAAATTCTGACCAAAAATATTGTTTATTTTGGGAGTTTTGCTCAGGATATTGGAAGAATAAGAAGAACTGAAGTAAATCAGATGTTTTTTTAATACCATTTTAGATGGTATACTTTTTCTTTAACTTCCCAGGCCTCTGCCACAGGCATCTCCATAGTGCCTAGAAGTGGTCTTCTGCATGCTCAAAGCAAATGACTGGATCATTCATCATCTATAATATGAGCTGTCACACCAAGATAATTCTTGTTGCTAACAGAGGTCCAGTGATCCCCAGTCAGTCACATTTGTGGCATTCTTCACAATAACCTGTTTTACTTCCCTTTTCTCATCATACAGCTGCTAGATTTTCTTCGACATTGTCTTTCTGGACGGCAGTTCGTAACTTGCATCAGCTGACAGTATGCAGCGCTTCTTGTAAAGCCTGGATTATACTTTCGCGTGAACGGCGGAGGCGTTTAAACTTGCCGCGTCTTACTTAAGCCGACCACAGAGAGCGGTCTACAGTCTACAGCAATCCATCTCGCCAGTGAATTGGTCAATTTGTCTGACGTGGACTTTGACATTTTGTTTCTTAATTTGAACCCCAACATGTTTGCTCGTACTAGAAATACATTTAGCAGCCAAGTTATTATTACTGACCTGCGCGTTAGCCCCAACATGTTTTGCGTTGAGGTGGTAACGAAGGGTGGAAGTGCTCCTGTGATAAGCGAACTCCTTCCTGCATAAAGTGCAAATAACACATCTGGAAGTTTTATATTTAAATTTCCCATCCATCAGCGTAGCCTCTTCAGTCATCTCCATCATGCTCATCTTATTGTGCGTCCATATAATCTGTACACCTGGAACTCGTGCAAAAGTGTCTCATGCGTTAAAATGTGTTAATATTTTTAGTTTGTTATTTTCCCTGTAACTAATTAATCGAAATTAACATGTTAAAGTCCCACCACTAGTACTTAAATGACATATTTAAATAGGTTCATATTTATGTTCAGTACTATTGATGAGGTTATTACTGATTGTTGTCTCTTGACAAAAGTTGGCTTAGCTAACTTTGAACTTGGTTCAGCTGAGAAATTAAAATCTCAATTCTACCCTGAAATATGAGGTGATCTATAGGCATGTTGGGGGCTTACATGCAAAATCACTAATCAAAACTATTTTGGTTTTGGAGGCAGAATGAACCGAACTGGGTCAGACCATAACCAGTGTCATTCAGCAAAGCTTCTCTTGAGAATGTTAGGGACATCCTTGGCATATGTTATGTGTACTAATACTTTAATGGTGTTTTTGCCCTTTGCGTTTTAGTCAGTACTTTTTATATGGTTTTCATTACTAAGAAAATTAACTGGCATGCTAGCTATAACTATAACAGAGACAGTTAGAATCTAGGAGCAGGGCTAGTTTATTAGAGATCATAAAAGGGGCCAGAGGCTAGAAGGGTAGTCAGATGTACCATTCTACCATGTGGATATGTTCATTTAGGTTAAGTTGGAATGCTAAACATAGAAGTATGCTGTTGCTTATTTGCTTGCTTTAGTTTGGAATCATGGAAGTTTCAATGAAGTTTAGATTTGTATGTAATATGTTTGATATGTGTTGTGTGTATGTTCTCTTCTAGTTTTGTAGTTTGAACTCTTGGTTTGATTCTGTCCCTTGGCATGGTTATTTCCCCGGTTTCTATCTTATTATCTGTAGTGTTCTTAGTTAATGTTTCCCCGTTTTTTTTTTTTTTTTTGGTCCACCTCCACCCCCCATCTTTGGAGGACAACTTTGTTTTTATAGCCGGGAGAGGACTGGGCACAACAGGCCCCAAACCCATAACCAGCTGTCCTCACACATACACTCAACCTCATATATACATTCATTTACATTTTACATTTTTATGGCATTTGGGAGACACCCTTATCCAGAGCGACTTACATTTTTATCTCATATTTTTTTATACAAGTAAGCAATTGAGGGTTAGGGGCCTTGCTCAGGGGCACCTCAGTCATGGCCTCAGGTTCACCATGGCCACATTCACCACCATATATACACCCCTACATACATATACACATCCCCTTATATACACCCTCATTATATATACGCCTACACACAACCATATACAACCCCCCCAACACATACACATTCATCCACCTATACAAAAAGAGACAAGGACAAAGACACACACTTATCCAAATTTACACACCTTCTGATGCAGGGGCAAATGGATGGCCTACCCAGGATCGGCAGCAGCCCCAGCATGCCACTAGCCTAGCCCCCGCACCAGCGTCCAATTTCTGCCCCGGCAGGGAGCAGGAAACGGGTGAAGAAAGGCCTTCCCACCCCTCCAACCCCAGTGCTGTGTTGTGTGTAGGTGTTGGTGCATATCAGGGGTGCCCACAAGTTTTCAGGTTGCGAGCTACTTATAAGATGACCAAGTCAGAAAGATCTACCTCGCCTCAAGTGTAAATTGTTGGCGGGGTGGCAAACGTAAATTGTTGACCGGGGGGGTTAATCTTATCATCCTATGTGTAGTGTGCTGTGTTTGGTAACATCATAATGCCCATAAGTCACATACACTCTGGGCTCAAACTGTTACCTTGTGCAGAGAGAGAAAAAGAGACTCCATTAGTTCACATACCTGCTCTTCCTTGCACGTGTGTTCTCCGAGCCCCCTCAGAGCCCCCAGCGTTACAAGAACAACCATGTGGGATGAATGTGCAGCATTTGCAAATCTTCTCCCAAAGTATTTTAACCAATCACAGAACAATTTTGATTGTTTGATTAATGTAGGTACCATGCTAAACCAGCAGGTGGCAGTACCACTGGCAACACATTGAACAAGCTTGCTTTGACGGAAGTAAGGGTGTGTCTACAGTTCAGGTGTTTAAATACCCTGAACAGCCATTCATCTCTCTCTCTCTGGTTTGACTGACACCGAGGTTAGACCTATTAAAGAGAGGATCCGTCATTTCTCTCTCTCCGGTTTTTCTTTGAGAACACGCGAACTTTGCAACGACTAACAGCAAACAGCTGAAAGTCGTACTACTTAATTAACGAGCCCGAGTTACGGTGTAATCTAACCAGCAACCGATCAACGTTACCGCAACAACAGATTCACCGAACTACTTCAATTAAGCTTGTTAACGCGGCCACACGGACTGAAACAAAGGCGATCAATTCCCTGTAGTTAAACCGTGAACGAGACTCTCATTCCTGGACTTCATATCCAGAAGGACGTTTCCCAGCACACCTGGACGACATCGCTTTATCAACGAGGAGCCTGCGGTGGAAATTCCCTCCTAATTCAGGGAGGACGACGACACTACCCCAAATCCTCAACACGCGAGACTCTTAACGCTGGGCATAGTTTATAAAAGGGCAAAGTTATTTGAACTGTAGAGTTAACCAAGCTTTCTGTTAATACATTCTTAATGTGTTTAACTTTATTTTCATATCTTCATCAAGATGTGTATATACAAAGCTCTTTGCTGTGCATGCCACCATCTTTTATTTATCTGATTAATGGACAACTTGTAGTCTTCCCCATTCTCAGACACACCACAATAATTTTTAGTTATTAAGCCAGCTCCATTACTCTTTGTTCTGACCACGTTGGAATAAACCAGCTGAGCTCATTAACACAGTCGCACTGCTCTACGGTTTAAAGTCGGCGCCATTTTAGTTGCATTGTTCTCTATAGGAGAACTGAGAATACAGCTCTGCCTCCTCACACGCGCACAAGCGCGTGCACACATTACACTCCTCCCCTTTTTACACACACACACACACACACACTAAGTACCCAGTCTTCACTGTAAATATACTGATCCTTGTTGATGCTGTTTGTTTTAGAATAGTTGGTTTTAAATAAATGTATCATTTATTTTCACCAAATTGTCTGTGTTGATGTCATTCAAAAGTGGTTGTTGCCAAAACCTCCAAAGAATTCATAGTTAAATCCTTCAGATACCAAACCATTAATTGCCTTTTAGTTGATAACTAAATGTTATGGTTCTGGTATAATTAGAATATGAGACTGATTCTAAATTAATGAGACTGATTAATAATTAAGGTAAAACAAATTATATCTACTTTAAAGGATTAGTAGGTGAAACTCCTACAATAATTAATGCTGATCATGTGATTTTGCACATGAGCATAGTGTAGAACTGTGACGTGGATGCAAAAGCAGCAGAAGACGAGGATTGGGCTGTGTCCATTCTCACTAATAGAAGGCATGCACAGCACAACACAGAGGAAAAGTGCAATGCGCTGTAGTAAAACTATAAGAACAAAAGCTCTAGGTACAGTCAACTTGGCTTGGATGAGGAGGAGTGTAGACGAGAAGTTCGTTCAGAATGCTGGCTCATTCAGGCTAGGTGCAACGAATGTACAGCACTGAACGGCAGGACCTGTAGGTCATTTAAGGGGTCAGAAATGAGTGACAGGTGCCGATGATAATTAGTAGGCAGATTACTCTGAGCAGGGGAGTGTACAGGAGGTGGAGTGTGTGGGAGTGGGTGTCTCCCCTTGAGGTGGTAGGCTGGTCTGCCTACAAGAACATTCTCTTGTAGAAAAGGTTCATAAAGTGGTTTCCTGTCCAGAAAAAAAAAAACTTAATGGAGGTTTTTGCTTTGGACTGTCAAACATTTCTGGTGCTGTTCCTTAATCTGCTAGGCACACCTTGCCCTCCAAAGGTTTCTAATAATTGGTCTTATTTGCTGTTTCTTTTCTGGTGGAGGTCAAGGCAGAAATGAAAGCTTGGTAGTGTTCAGCACCCAGTCAACTTTACACTTGTACACACACTGATAAGCACACTGCATGCACCAATAATTAACCTTGATCACTCCCATTATCCTTACTATTTTTTTTGTGTCCACCTGTTTTTTTCCTAGAAGTATTTATTCCTGCAGTTCCCATCTTGGCTATATAGCATCAGCTTGCACAGGAGACTGTGCTACTCCATGGTTTCTCCATCCTACTGCTGGCCTCAGAAGTTGCCTGGTGAAGTATTTTACTCACACACATGCTATCTTGTTTAATTTAATAAACCTCTGCCTGCTGCTCCATGCCTGACTCCAGCTCCATATGACAGGTGACTAATTAATTTAAGTGAGCCTGTTTAATTGAAATTCTAGGTAATAGCATTGATTCCTGTAGTTTAGTCATAGTCTGGCTCAAGGGTATATCAAATTCTGATCTATGTTACTATCTCGGATGTATTCTGTGAATTCTTTTTTTCAGAAACATTTTATTACAAGAAAGTCAAAGTAAGCAAAATACAACATCGCATTTATACACAGAATACCTCCACAACTTTCTCCATTTTTCCACCACACATCCACCAGGTTTTATAATATAACACAAACAAAAACAAAAATGTTCCCCACCCCCCCCCCCCCCCCCCCCCGTCCCATCATAGCACACCACAATCAACACGTACACTGCCAATAGCAATAGCTACAGAAAGGCCACAACACTTGTATGGAAGCACACATTCAACCAGGTAATACCTTTAAGTTGGAAAAATAGGATATAAAGGGCTGCCATTTCTGGAAAAATGTATCTGTACACCCTCTTTGTGTGTACCTTATTTTTTCTAATTAAAAAAAAAAGCATGATATCCCTCAGCCAACAAGAAATAGAAGGGGGCTTGGTAGATTTCCAAAGTAACAATAAGCAGCGTCTTGCTAATAAGGAAGTAAAAGCTATAATGCCTCTTTGCATAGTGCCAAGTGCGATAGAGCGGTCTGAAACCCCAAATATAGCAATTAGTGCACAAGGTTGTACCTGAACTCCAAGAACAATTGGACATTATAGTAAAATAACTCGTCCAAAAACATTTTAGTGCTGGACAAAGAAAAAACGTGGCCAAGGTCACAGGGGAAACCACGGCATTTATCACACACATCTTCCATTTCTGGATACAATTTAGAAAGCCTAGATTTAGAGAAGTGTGCCCTGTATAAAACCTTAAACTGAATTAATCCAAGTCGTGCACAAGATGTAGTAGAGCGTATACCATCCACGGCCTGTTCCCAAATGCCTTCTTCTATCTGAATTCCAAGTTCCTCTTCCCATTTACCCTTCAATTTTACATCAGAGCACTCACTAATAGACATAATGAGATTATATAATTTCAAGATAACTCCTCTATGATGAGGAACCATTGAGAGCATGGTTTCCCAACACTGTTCTAGAGGTTTTGAAGGAAAACTAGGAAAACATTTAGCCACAAAATTGCGAACTTGAAAATAGCGGAATAGATGCGTGCCAGGAAGGCCATGTCGGGAAGACAAATTAGCAAAACTGTCAAAGACACCGTCTACATACAAGTGTTTACATTGTATAATACCTTTATCAGCCCATAGTGAAAAAGCAGAATCCAAAATTGATGGAGGAAACAAATGATTATTATTTAAAGGACTCAGAGAGAAAGCCGATTTAAATTTTAAATGTCACCTGAATTGATACCAAATTTTAAGTGTGTTAAGAACCACCTGATTATCTGTATACCGAGAAGGTTCTGTGGGCAAAGAGGAATAAAGTAGAGCAGATAGAGAAGAACCTTTACATGATGAACTTTCTATTTTACACCAAGAGGATCCAGGAGACACTAGCCAGTAACAAAGCTTATGAATATGAGCAGACCAATAATAAACTTGAAAATTGGGTAATGCAAGTCCTCCGCTAAGTCTACTTCAGCATAATTTTACAGAGCCTAGGTGGTTTCCCTTCCCAAATAAAGGAACAAATAATCTGATCTAATGAATCAAAGAAATGCTTTGGCAAAAAGAGAGGAATTGACTGGAATAAAAACAGAGATTTTGGCAAAATATTCATTTTAACAACATTAATCCTACCAATTAATGACAAGGGAAGGTTACCCCATCTTTGAATATCAGACATAACCCTCGAAATAAGAGGAGTAAAATTAGCAGCTGCGAGACCACGTAGTGAACGAGTCACATTGATACTTAATTTAAAAGGCAAATCAAACTGTTGAAGATGACAGGCTGCAACATTAATAGGAAAACACTCACTTTTTGCCAAATTTAATTTATAACCTGAGAAAGTGCCAAAATTCTCCAGAATACTTAAAACAGCAGGGACAGTAGGATTAGTTAGATACAGTAACAAATCATCCGCATATAACGATAATTTATGTTCAGTATCATTACGGACAATTCCTTTGAATAAGGAGGAAGATTTCAGTGCGATAGACAGAGGCTCAATCGCGATGGCAAAAAGGAGAGGTGACAATGGGCAACCTTGGCGAGTTCCACGACCAAGATCAAAGTAATCCAAATAAACATCATTAGTACGGACACTGGCTTTAGGGGATGAATAAAGAAGGCGGATCCAAGAAATAAACTTATCACCAAAGCCAAATCTCCTCAAAACAGCAAACAAGTACTCCCACTCGACCCTGTCAAATGCCTTTTCAGCATCCAAAGAAATCACAATTTCAGGAAGTACAGCTGATTGCCTTGAGTAAATTATATTAAAAAGTGTACGAATATTAAAAAACAATTGACGCCCCTTTATGAAACCATTTTGATCCTCAGATATAATACGAGGAAGCACATTCTCCAAACGGGATGCAAGTATTTTAGCCAACACCTTTACATCGGCATTAAGCAGAGATAGTGGTCTGTATGAACTACAGGAGGTTGGATCTTTGTGCTGCTTGAGGAGAAGTGCAATGGTGGCCTGTGTCAGAGTTGGTGGTAATGATCCACCTTCTATGGATTCGTTGAACACTGATAAAAGTAATGGAGCCAAAGCACCAGCGAATGTCTTAAAAAACTCAATAGGAAATCCATCGGGGCCAGGAGCTTTGTTAGACTGCATCACTTTAATCGCATTCAGTACTTCCTCAAGAGAAAGTGGAGAATCCAATCGCTTGGCGATATCAACATCAACCACTGGAAATGAAAGACCATCAAGAAAGTTGTCCATTTCAATGCTATCTATAGGAAATTCTGATTTATATAATGAGGAATAGTAAGATTTAAAGGTAGCATTAATCTCCGAGGGGTCTGTAGTAATAATGTTATGAGCGTTTCTGATACTGGGTATCAAATGTGAAGCAGCCTGGCGCTTCAGCTGATGCGCCAGTAAACGATTTGCCTTGTCACCATGATCATAATAAGTACTACGACTGCACAATAATAAGCATTCTGCCTCTTTAGTGGTAATACAGTCAAACTCCACCTGAGAGTCGATACGCTGTTTAATGTGAATTCTATCTATGTTACTATCTCAGATGTATTCTGTGAACAGATGCAAAGCACTTTGTAAGTCACTGTGGATAAGAGCGCCTGCTAAATCCCCTAAATGTAAATAAATAGAGTGCATCCCCATGAATGGATTCCAAAATTTGATTCAAGATTCTTGTGATCAGTAATCACGATGAAGGGGTGCTTGGCTCCTTCAAGCCAGTGCCTCCACTCACGGAAGGCAAGCCACATAGCCAGTAACTCACAGTCTCTCACACCGTAATTGTGTGAGTTTTTTTTTAGTAGAAAAAAATGGACTTTAAGCCCGGTTCACACTACACGATTTTAGGCTGGTTTTTCAGTCGCCGACTGATCGCCGACAAAAACTGTGGTCGGAGGCAAATCGGCGTGTAGTGTGGTCGTGTAGTGTGAACTGCTGAAAGACGCTCGCCGAATCTCGCCGACTGAGAGTCGGCAGCAGCGTCTAGCTACAGCCAATGGGAACGCGGAGAGAGAACCGCGGCACCGCTGAAGATATCTCTGAAGAATGTAAAAAACTTTCAAGAATACTTTCAAAACTGTAACGCAGCAAACACACAAAATCCTCACCTTTCTTACAACTTTACTACAACACTGTGTTTAAGTTATTGTGACAGCACTGGAGAAATAGTGCGATTGATTATATTTATGTTCACTTGGGACTATGGAGTGTTTAAACGGTAAAAAAAATAATAACGAAAATGTGGAGTACATGTACATTGTTTTTTTTTCTTCTACGTGGTGTTGCTGGTTCTCGCGAGAGTTTCGTTTCGTGTTCTCGCGTTTTTGAACGGCAGCCAGATGAGTCGGCGATTCCCCAGTCGTGTAATTCGTGAGCCCGCGTCGCCGATCAGTCATGTAGTGTGAAAGCCACAACAACTGAAAGACTCGCGATTACAGCACAACCAGTCGTGTAGTGCGAACGGCACAAAAACCTGACGACTGAAAAGTCGTGTAGTGTGAACCAGGCTTTAGTGAGCTGTTCTTGTGGTGTTGAGACAAGACAGCGCCCACACCGATGTTCAAAGTGTCTACTTCTACTATAAATGGCTTGGGTCCGGTTGGTGTAGTACTGGGGTGTTGATGAACACCTGTTTTAATTTGGTCAACGCCTTTGTCGCCTCTGCTGTGCAGAGCAGTCTTTTAGCTCTCCCACATAACAGATCAGTTAAAGGCCTCGCGATTTTGGCTATATGCATGGATAAACTGCCAATAGAAGTTTGCGAAGCCCAGAAACCTCTGGAGCTCGCGCCGTGTGTGATGCTGCGTCCAACCAACTACCGCCTCCACCTTAACAGCTTGCATGTGCACAGAGCCTGGCCTGATGGTGTAGCCCAGGAAGTTAACCTCCCGCAGGTGGAACTCGCATCTCTCCAGCTTGCAATACAAATTATTGCGCAGGAGTGTGCCCAGGACAGCCTGCACATCACGCATGGGGGGGGGGGGGGGAGCTGAGTGGCCTTAGCTGAGCGAAATACTTCAGCTAGATCCTGATACGGACTTGGGATCATGTTAGGGCTCTCGATACTGGTGGATTGAGCAACTACTCGGGGGAAGAACTGGACCTTATGGAGGGGCATGACCCATTTAAGCAATCGTCCTGTGGTCCAATATAAGTTATGTAACTTAAACCAGGGGAGACCTAAGGTGATGGAGTGTCTTGTGAATGGGAGAATGTAAAAACAAATATGTTCTGTGCGACACTGAATATGGAGGTGAACAGGTGCAGT
This sequence comes from Brachyhypopomus gauderio, assembly GCF_052324685.1. Taxonomy (NCBI): domain Eukaryota; kingdom Metazoa; phylum Chordata; class Actinopteri; order Gymnotiformes; family Hypopomidae; genus Brachyhypopomus; species Brachyhypopomus gauderio. The sequence goes on from NW_027506889.1 coordinate 265,294, forward strand.
GCGAAAACAAATGATCCCCCGCCCATAGCTCAGCCGTTGTTGTCAAGGGAACGCCTCACCTCTCCGCCATGTTCCGCCGCATTATGTTCCCCAAGGCTCCCGAGTCCACTAAGGCAAAAAGTTCCAGAGAAACATTCTCATGAGATACCATCAATTCCCATGTCAACAAATGTTTCATCAGGGAGTTACTCCCCCAGGGGCAACCCTTCCCGGCACCAGTGGCTGTCCTAGGGGAGGCACTCTCCCACTTGCATAAGCTCAGGCAGTGTGGTCTCATGGGGAGGAGCCGCCATAGATGCAGGCAGAACGGGGCGAGACCAAGCGGCTTTTCCTCTCTCCTGCAACAGTCAGTCGAAAGTGATTGCAAGACGCACCACTTGATTGAAGGATTGCTCTTTGGGGCGACATGACAATTCCACCTTCAATTCTGGCTTTAAGCTTGCCAAGAATGCATCTGTCAAGGCTGCGTCGTTCCAACCCATACCGGCCCATGAGACGGCAGATAACTGGCTCAAGTCTAGCTGGTACATAAAGTATAAACGACATTGTACCAGGAAACCTTCACAACTTTCTGGGTCCTCACCATAGATCTCGGGAGGGGAGACGGGTGCTTTCTCTTGCCTGCTCCTGCTGATCTGCTCTGAACTAGCCTGCACAGACAGACTCTGAAGGCAGCTAGTGACAGACGACAGAACAGAACAAAGTTCCTGCAGCTCTTGTTGTTGCCTACCCAGAGGCAGTCCTTGCAGCATGAGGATCTCCAATGAAGAAGATTCCTCACCTCCGGCCACTCCAGGCTGCACATTCTGTAACGCGGGGATTGAGGTGGCCAAAAAGTGGAGGTTGAACATTGTGCTCTTTATTTTCCACACTCAAAATAGAACAAAAATGTGATAATGCAATAGGCAGTACTACACTGTAAAAAATTTCAAGTCTCACCAATTAAAAAAATCTTAGTGACCCGTAGCACCTAATTTTTTTAGTTGGTCTAATTTAAGCTCTGCAAATTGCAAATTTTAAGTTCTACAGAATTCAGTCTAATTAAAGAAAATAAGTTGAGCCAACAAAATGTTATATATTAACCAAATACACCCAGTGAGTCCAACAAAATGTTTTATGTTGTTCCAGCTACAATTGTTTAGTTCAGGTAATTATTCATTAGTATCCAAGTTGCCTGAACTATACATTTATGAAGCAAATTCAAAATATACAGAATATAATTAAGTAATTGTGCATTTTATTTGCATGTCAAAAAGTAAACATAAAATATTACCAAACAGGCATATGAGAGCTGCTTTATAAATGTAATAAAAATTGAAACGTCGAGTCAGGAGGACAAGAATGAGCCATGACACCAACGTTAGCTCAATGCTATTTTATTAGCAATACGCTAATGGCAAAAACACACTGGTTCTAAAGGAGGGGGGACACTAACACGCATACAACACACATCCAGGGAAACGGGAGAACTGACCGCGGAGCTGTATGTGGTTGGAAAAAGTATCTAAAAAAGTACTTAATTAGAAATCGATTGGGCTTCAGCAAATGCTTAATTACTACGCAGATCTAGCTAGCTAGGTAGCTAACGTTAGTCCGCATGCTAACAGTTTGCCGACGTGAGGTAGTTAAATTCCAAACGGACAGTTAACGCGTAACGGTTAACCGTTAATCGGTAGCTTGTTCTTGCCAACCACAACAGTATTAACACTAACATTACTAAACTCATAACAAAGTTAAACACTAAAAAACAACTTGTTGGCTTAGCTCTAGTTTTGATAACTATACATTTGGAAAATATGTTGAAATACGGCCTAGTTCAAAATTCAAACTCAACAAACACCACCAAGTTAGTTAGTTAGTTAGCTTAGTAAAGATCCACATTAACTTATTAATGTTAACACATTAACACTCAGTGAACGTTTGAAGTCCTCTAGATAAATGGTGAAACGCTGGGTCTTCATTTTAGTTTTGGTGCAGAAGGCGCCAAGAAAATCTTCTCTCGAGCATGCGCATTAGTTTCACCACTACCACTATTGCTCGCCCAACACAGTTTTTTACTTTGGACTTGACATGTTGATTGAGAACCATAATGCTCATTCACTGAACACAAAATATTAAGTTGAATGGTAAAAATGCAGCAGCTGATGGCACAACTCGTTTTTTGCTTTTGGAGTAACTATTTTTATGTTTCATGCTTTGCCCACATAAATTTTTATATTCACAGAACATAAGCAAACAAAGATTTTTTACAGTGTACACATCAACAAAAAGTTGATGACCGCCTCAGTACAGTACAGTCCTCACTTAACGACAGGTCTGGTTAATGACGGACCGAAGTTATGACTAACTTTTTTTTTTTTCACACGGTGCGTGAAGGAGCAGTGGCAGTACAGTGGAGTGTTGTGTACAATAAGCTGAGGCAGCGCAGTCTCCATCGCAGCCCATCTCGGCAACACGATCACTCTTTTTCACGCTGTATGAGAACATTGTTAGTTTTTTTCTATGCTGTATTTACGAATAAAGCGTATCTAAATCTAGGGTCATGCTTAACGACAAAAACTACGCTTTACGACTCACTTTTCAATCTCTAACCCCACCGTTAAGCAGGGACTCACTGTACTCGGAATTTCAGAGTTCAACGCAAAATTTAGAGAATATTTTGTCTCCGAGCTCGAACAAAACTGAGTCATGTGACTTTTGTAAAAAAATTACAGTTTGTGCTTCAGTCAGTTGGCATTAGTTGGTGTTGTTGTTCAATGGCTTTTAAACCATTTTGAGGCTGTGCTTCATACTTTTTCTGTATTTTTGTTTTTTGTATTGTTTTAGACAAAAACATGGGTCCCAAGAAAGACATAGCAGAACAGCAGAAGAGGAAAATGGTAAGAACAACAATCGAGCTGAAAAAGGTGATCATAGAGAAGTATGAAAAAGGCATTCGTATGATGGACTTAGCATTGGAATTCAACTTGATGGTTGAACAGTTATTGATCAGTTATTTCTTATGGGGAAAATTGATTCGGAACTCGTATGCATCGCTTCTTGATGCTCCTTCTGGAACAAATTTGCGTCGAGTTCCAGGGTTCTACTGTACTCAATTCAATTCAGTTTTATTTTGTGGAGGGGAGGGTATTTTTCTATATTAAGGTGTTTAATGGCTTGAATCAACATTGAATCACCTAAAAAATGAACTTCTAATTGATTTTACTGCATTTTTACTGGACCTGTACAGTAGAAGGACCAGGAAGAGGACAGAGAACATAACCAAGGATCCCTCACATTCTGCACACACACTCTTCAACCTCCTCGCCTCTGGCAGGCACTACAGATCGAGACACAGGAACTGTTTTTTTCCCCTGTGCCATTTCCCTCATGAACCACTCCCCAACCCCCCTCCATGTTGTATCTGCTGAGTGTTCAGGTTCATAATAACTTAAACAGAACATTGTCTGTGTGTACCACTTACCTGTATGCTCATCCTGGTATTGAAGGAATTGATGTTGCCCTCTTTGTACAACCCACATTAGTGTACATCTATGCATCCTGTACACTGTTTTCTATCTATTTGCACTCTACCTGCTGTATTCTGCATCTCTTTAGCCACTTTAATCTGTATTCTATGTGCAATCCTGTTATATCATTATTGCACACTGTCAGATGCCATATGTTCACTATTTGTATATAATAGTATATATATAATAGTATATTTGTATATATAATTTGTATATGATATATTATTATATAATATGTATATTACATAAGTACACTTTACATTATAAAGGTCCCTATAAGCACAAATTTACTACTGTACACTTTCTGTATATAATGTATGTTATTGTATAGTACAGTTACTATTGTATATACTACTGTCCATGTTGTTACTACTGTATGTCTGTTGTTTACTGTTTAGAGAGCCAACAACTACCACAGTCAAATTCCTTGTGTATGTACATATACTTGGGCAATAAAACTGATTCTGATTCTGATTTATATTTTGGTGATTCACAAAGGGATTGAAAGCGATTAGTGTGACGACAGAACACTTAATAAACGCAACAACAAACACAGAGACACATGACACATTCATCATGACACATACAAATACAACAATGTATGCAAATACTAACAACGGAGTGTAACAATGCTGCGAGGGTGACAGGACACCGAGACAGAGATGTTTATTTAGCAATAGTGCTAATAAACTCATTAAACATTCAACTCCATGAGACGAAGTCAGAACAATGACTGACAAGGACGTAAAAACCAACACACTCACTTAAATACCTAAACATTAAAAAAACCCTTAACGTTAAACAAGACAACCAACAGGTGAATCATACCAACATAGGGAAAGCTAACGAGGCATTGCACAACAAAAATGCACACAGTGTACCATGGTCAAGTGGTCAAGATATTTGGGTTTTTCATGAAAGAGCTAAATATGTAATATTTACCAATCAAGTTATACATTGAGCAAACTTGAGAATCTGTTAGCCTATTGTGCTAGAAGTTTAGAAAATGTTATTTATGGCAATTTTTCTCAACCGGGTCACTGAGGCCCACCGTAGAAGTTTTGGACAGAACAACACTGTGGAACTGTCAGGTCAGTCCTAATGAGTTAAAACACTGATTTATGGTATATGTGGGGCACACTAATGCTAGTGCTATGTATGTGCTTACTGATTATGTTTGGTTTGTAATCTACATTAGGTATTATAGTTCTACTAAATCACCCTCAAATCCTTTATCTCTGTAGTGCCATCCTTCATTTGTTCTTGTTCTTGTGATCAGTGATGCCAGCCACAATTGCCCCTTAAATCAGTGATTCTGTAAGACCCACTGTGACATTTTAAGGGTGTTCCACGAATGCATATTTAGGCTTTTTGGTCATTTCCCCTTCAGCAAAATAGTTTGTCATAGTATTTGATGGTGTTTGATGATTCCTTTGATGGTGAAAAGGGTGGACACCTCCCACAAAGTATTTACAATAGCTCTTGTAATCATCAAGGTGGAATCTAGAAGAACCAGAATGTCATGTTAAAGTGTCCTCTTCAGTGATGCACATTAATTACATGTTTACTTCATCCAGTTTGAATGTGCACGCCACTGAATTGTTGCCACTGCTTCCACATTAATTTGGCTAAAAGCACAAACAGCCACTCCTTCTGTTCAGTTTCTAGGACAGCTAGTATCTTTGAGTCAGAGTGGTTGGAACATTCCATATGTGAAGGATGGGTCCCTGGTATGCCTTCTAATAATATTTGGCAGAACCCCTGAGTGGGATTGAATAAGTTTTATTTCCTGGACATAATTTCATTAACTTGCATACATGATTGGCCTGCTGGTTGGTGTACAGGGTAGAACAGCAACAGCATAATGAAGTTGGAAAGAATCTAAATATCAAATAAACACTTACAAATTGCTGATCCACACTACACAACACGTTTGATTTCATGATTTTGGGCACATATTACTTTAGTATCTGTTCTCATGTCATCCTGTGAGCTTGAGGCACACTTACCAGTTGTTTATGTAAACGATGACCATTCCTTTGATACTAAAGAAGTATGAGCGATGCTATGACTAATTCTGTAGCCAAGGCCGCAACAAAGATTCCCAATGTATGATTTGCTGCCACACACCTTGATAATCCTGAGTCACAGTGTATACATTCTTTGCTATGTTGAATTAAACCTTCTAAATGCAGGCAGAGATCAAAGCTTTCAAGCATGAGAAAGAAGCAACCAGTCTTCACTTACAAAAATATGCCTATTGTAATGACAATTCAGTGGATACATAGATCTGTTTTCACCCAGATTGCAATGCAACAAACATAGCTCAACCTTAAACCACATACTAGTGTTTTTGCTAGTACACAACGAATCACTGTTCCTAACTGGACCCGTGTCCCCATACTAAGACTGGCACCTGCTCCTAATCCTGACCCAATTCCATGCCCATTTTACACAATTTGTCCATTGTAGGCATAGCTTCATATTCTGTTCACATTAATACCTTGGCCACGTTCTATATTCTTATTACTGTACCTAATGCATGAGGACCATTTAAGAAAGACGGATGATGAATTGAGGGAAAGGCGGTTTACAGTGTCAGAGCAGCATTCTGTAGACAGGCTGGCTGGCCCAGGGCAACAGCGTCATACTGAAAACATGTGCACGTTAATAAGGATTGAGCTCAAAGTGGCAACAATCAAAGATCCTGCCATACAGCAAATGTCACAGGACATGTAATGAAAATGCAATTGAAAAGTCAAACAACTACCCTAGGTCATTCACTATGCTCCTGTGTGAACCTAGCAATATTATATAAAATGGTAAGGAGGCCTTAATGTTGATTGCCTTACATTTTTCTCTGATTACTATGCTGATGACCCTAGCTACACTTCCATTCTAGTAATTTCTTTTACAAAGTCCTTAAAATGCCCATATAGGCAACAGAAATGGAAATTGCCTGTAAAATTATACAAATACACCAAATGTATTTTAGTGGTAAAGCCTTTGCAGATATCTGAGATGTTGCTATAAGAATTTAATTGGAAACATTTTAGTAAAAACAGGGTTATTGCAGGTTGAGTTAAATTTAAGACTTTTTTAAAGACCCTTTAAGACCATTCTCAGTTAAATTTAAGACCAACACAACATATTACCAGAAACAATCCAATGATCCCAGAAACTCCTAAAACATTTTATTTTGATTAATTTAGTTACAGGATTACATTAATTCAATATTAAAACAGATAATCAAAATAGTAACATTCTCAACCCAAGCAACCTTACAAGCAACCGTACGCGGCATGAGTCGGCAATACTTCGCGACTGAGACGTGCTGGGGAAGGTGTATAAGTGTGACTGAAAGGGGGCGTGGTAATGAGGGGCAGGTGAGGCTGGTTAGGGAAGATCAGGTGGCATTCCTTACAATTTGAATGTTACCATTGAAAACGTTGGGACACACTACCTGTTTTTACCCTATATATGCCCACTAAAAGGCAATACATCAGTACAATGTAAATAAAACCATGTGCAATCCATGAAACAGAGCATGGGACAGTGGAACATGTTTCAAAATATGACATAACCCATCTACAGGGCATAGTTGTTTTATTTTTTATTTATACATTTTACATGATTTAACACAGTAAATATATTTTTATTTCATCTAGCTGGAATTTAGCATGCAAACATTTCTCTAACTCAATGCCATGGACAGTACATGGTTCTGAGATGTATTTGTATTGTAGCCTAATTGTATAAAATGGTTAACACATTGAAAATAAGACTGTGGAGCATAAGTAAGGATCAGTTACTTTGATAAGTTTTAGTAGATCCTGCGCTGTTTCATGGCCCATGAAATGAGAGCCCATGTACCTCGATTGCACATTTCCATTGCTCCAGAACCGAACATGAAGATCCAGCTATTTGGATTTTGTGGTTGAATTAAAGCTTTCATCGAACATTAACACATACGGCCCGGTAAGCGCGTATCAACTCTCTCTTGATGAAGTCTGCCAAGCCAAATCTAGCTATATATGCGATTTTGTTTAGTCCACACAAAAAAGTTTCGTGACATTCGAACCAGGGAACATTGCCATCACTGGATCCTAATGTTGTCAGGGCAGGCCCCAGCGCTGCCCCACCTATGACCACTAGAGGGCGCTTGCGGTCCTCTGTCAGGGCAGGGTCCTCCACTACTCACGTTATGACTACCAGAGGGTGTTCACAGTCTACATCACGCAATCAGCGAAAATGATCCGCAGCCGGATTTCATCCTTCTTAAGGAAGTCAACTGCGGATCATCTTCGCTGAGTTGTTTGGTCTTTCAAGCGGTCAGCCGGTATCGTGATTTTCCATTGTATTTCTCCCGGTGCTTTCTCTACTGTGTTTTCTCTCCTCTATCCCCTGTCGTTTCGAGTATTCACTCCTGCGCCCTTTGGGCCATTCTCAAGTTTTCCTCCCGCTATATTCTTACTATCCAGTTTTTGGTTTGATTTGGAAGGGTTTTGTTTTTCGCGTTTGGCTTGATTGTCAGTCCTTCCCTGACGGTTTTTGTTTCCTTTACTTCTCTCCCGTTTGTCGCGTTGACATCGTTCCGCGTCATTTTGGTTGTTCTTTTGATTTCAGTTTTCCTCATTCGCGTTGATCTCATTCTGCGTTCATTAGTTGTGGGTTATTTATTTATTTATTTATTTTTTTGTTTCTTGCTGTTGTCCTCTTCGCGTCTGCTCCATTCTGCGTTTTGTTTTCACTAGTGAATTATTATTATTATTTTTCTTATTCTTATACTTACCTCGCGTCGAGTTCTCTCCGCGTTTCCCTTAGTTCTCCTTGGGTTTTCCCTTTTGAGTATACTTATTCAAGGGAGTTTCTTTTTTTTCGCTTTTCCCGCATTCCTTGTGGCGGAGGTTTCAGTTCATTGTTTTTGTTTGTGGTTTGGCATTTGGGCTCCTATTACAAAACCCCAGCGGTTTGTGCGCTGTCGCACACCCCGCATAACAAATGTAGCCCGAATATCATTAGCCGAAGCGATAGTGATACTGCGGTGGAGTCTGGCGGGACCCGGCACTGACGATAGCGAAGACGGCGGGGATGAGGCACAAAATTGCGTGATGGCTTGAGTCCGCTGAAGGCTTTTGATGGCAAGGGCCGTTTCCTGCCTTTGGTTATTATGGGTTTTGTAGTTTAATTAACACGTACCTGAATCGGGTTCGGGATAGCACTGTTTTCTCCCCCTCCCCTGGCACGCGCAGGCGCCACTCCCCCAGTGTCACTTAAAGGGCTAAAACTCCCTGAGTGGCCAAGTGCCTGTCTGTTAGGGAATTCGCTGCGAGGAGTAGTAGTCGCTACACACCCCCCCCCCAGAATTCACAAAAACAGACATGTCCATCCGGCGAGGGGAACGAATCAACCGCCCAGACCGGCTCACACCGCCCGCCAGCGGGGCAGTTGCACAGGCCGGTTGACCAGCAGGGCGGGCAGGACCAACGACCGGGGGCCGCCCACGACTCGCTGGACGTGCTGTCACCACAGCACCATCCAAGTCCAAGTGGGCCGGCTTCAGACGGTCCACCGAAACGCTCTCGGGGATGCCTCTGATGTCCACCTTGAAGAACTTGTCCCCCGGCTCCAGCACTCGGAAAGGGCCGTCGTAGACCGGGCGGAGGGGACTGCGGTGCGCATCATGCCGTATGAACAGAAACTTAGCAGCACACAAGGAAGGTGGAAAACGGGACCACTGTAGGCCATGCTGAGAGGTGGACACGGGGACAAAAGCACCCGAGAACTCACGAAGGGCCTGCCGCTGGTGGCCGGCGGACCACGGAGCAGTAGGACAAGGGTTGCAGTAGGCAAGGGCTGGCCATAGACGAGTTCGGCCGACAAAGCCTGGAGATCCTCTTTGGGGGACGACCTGAGGCCCAGCATGACCCAGGGGAGCCTATCCACCCAGTTGCCGTCCTGGAGGCTGGCCCGGAGCGCAGCTTTCATAGAGCGATGGAAACGCTCACAAAGCCCGTTGGCCTGGGGATGGTAGGCTGTCGTGCGGTGCAAGTGTACTCCGAGGCCCTCAGCTACGCCGTTCCAGAGGGCAGAAGTGAACTGAGGCCTGCGGTCCGAGGACATATCCGACGGGACGCCAAACCGTGCGACCCACACGCCAATAAACAGCCAATAAACACCCGGGCCACTTCCGAGGTCGTAGTGGAGGACAATGGTATGGCTTCCGGCCACCTCGTGGTCCTGTCGACGACGGTGAGGAGTTGAGAGAAACCACAGGATGGTGGCAGCGGCCCCACTAAATCCACATGCACGTGGTCAAAAACGCCGCTCCAGCACAGAAAACGAATCCAGCGGGGCCTTAACGCGCTGACAGGCTACACAAGCTCTAACCCAATCGCGAGCATCCTTCCTGAGGCCATGCCAGACAAACTTTGTCCGCCACTAGCTTCTGCGACGCCCTCCTGCTGGGGTGTGAGAGATTGTGTATGGAATCAAAAACCAGTTTGCACCAGCGGGCAGGGACAACAGGCCTAGGCCGGCCCATGGACACGTCACAAAGGAGCGTCACCCCTGCATCACTGAAGGGAACATCCGCCAACTGCAGGCCGATGATTGCCGTCCTGTAGGCCTGGACCTCCGGGTCCGACGCCTGGTCTGCTGCCATACGGGAGTAGTCGATGCCGAGGTGCACGGCGCCGACGACGAGAGAGGCAGTCGGCCACTGAGTTGTCTTTCCCTGCAACGTGCTGGATGTTCGTGGTGAACTCTGACATGAAGGCCAGCTGACGCTGCTGACGAGCAGACGATGGTTCAGAAACCTTAGCCATCGCGAATGCCAATGGTTTGTGGTCCACGAACGCAGTAAACGTGCGGCCTTCCAGAAGAAAACGAAAATGCCGCACAGCCAGGTACAGGGTGAGTAGCTCACGGTCAAACGTGCTGTACTTGCGCTCAGCGGGGTGGAGCTGGCGACTGAAGAATGCCAAGGGCTGCCAAGCCCCATCGACCCACTGCTGATGCACCGTGCCCACGGCATAATCTGACGCGTCTGTGGTGATGGTGATGGGCGCATCAGGAGAGGGGTGCGCCAACAAAGTGGCATCCGCCAACGTGCGCTTAGCTGCGTCAAAAGCCAGGAGCCGCTCACTAGTCCAATCCACCATGTGCTTGGCAGCCTTGCCTTTGAGGGCCGTGTAGAGAGGGTGCATGAGGCCGGCTGCTCGTGGGATGAAACGGTGATAGAAGTTCACCATTCCCAGGAACTCCTGCAGGGCCTTAATTGTAAGCGGACGGGCGAAATGCTGGATAGCTTCCACCTTAGTAGGGAGTGGAACAACACTGGCCCTGGAGATGCGGTGGCCGAGAAAATCAATAGACGGGTTGATGATCAGGTCGTGCTGGCTGAGACGCTCGAACAGGAGCCTGAGGTGCCTCAGGTGCTCCGATCTTGAGGCGCTGGCCACCAAAATGTCATCCAGGTAGACAAAAAGGAAAGGCAAATCACGCAGGACACTGTCCATGAGACACTGGAATGTCTGGGCAGCATTTTTGAGGCCAAAAGGCATACGGAGGAACTCGAACAGGCCAAAAGGAGTGATCTCTGCCGTCTTCGGAACGTCCGCGGGATGCACGGGGACCTGGTGGTAACCACGGACTAAGTCCACCTTTGAAAATATGACTTTTCCAGCCAGACAGGTAGAAAAATCTTGCACATGTGGAACAGGATAGCGATCAGGAGTGGTGGCGTCGTTGAGCCGGCAATAGTCACCGCAAGGGCACCAGCCGCCGCCTGGTTTCTTGACAATGTGCAGCGGCGAGGCCCAGGGGCTGTCAGACCTACGCACAATACCCAGGCGCTCCATCGTCCCAAACTCAGGTCTCGCTATTGCAAGCTTGGCGGGGTCCAAACGTCTAGTGCGAGCATGAACAGGTGGGCTCGAGGTCGCAATGTGATACTCAACCCCATGCCTGCTGCTGTCCAAAGAAAACGTGGGTTCCGTCAGACCAGGAAACTCTGCGAGGAGACGTGAGAAATCATCCGAGACAGAGAATGCACCCGACAGTTTGGAGGAGCTTAAATGACTGAGAGAGCATGGGAGAGAGCTGAAAGTCTCTGTACTCACGAGGCGTCTGTTCCTAATATCAACCATCAAGCTGCTGGCACACAGGAAATCGGCACCTAAGAGGGGAGTGGAAACCTTTGCCAGCACAAAAGGCCATGTGAACCGCTGCCCACCAAAGCACAGTGGCACTGACCGTTGGCCGTACGTGGGAATAGAGCTCCCGTTGGTGGCCTCAAGGGCAGGGCCAGCGTGGCCTGACCTCATGTCCATCTCGGAGGCGGGCAGAACGCTCAACTGAGCGCCTGTGTCGCAGAGGAAACGACGCCCAGAGACCGCGTTTGTCAGGAAAAGCAGGCTACTGGAACGGCCGACGCCTGTAGCTGCTAGCAAGCGTCGGCCCTCACTTTTCCCAGCTTCCTGAAACCGCATGGCGGGCGGCAGCTTCTGGCCTTGGCTCCGAAATGCGCATGGTAAAAACATAAAGCCGGGGAGGGCGGAGGCATGGACGTGCAGACGGCGAGCGGAGGTGTACAGACATGCGTGGCTGCAATACACTGCTTGGCCAAGACGTGTAGAAGAAGACTCTTGTCGGCCTCCCTAGTTAACGCGCGATAATCCCTGAGGGTAGAACCCGCCAAGGTTGCGCGAACGTCGCTGGGTAACTGCTGAAGGAAAATCTCCCTGAACAGAAAACACGGCGGGTGGTCGCCCAGTAGGGACAGCATGTGATCCATCAGCTCCGAAGGTTTGGAATCGCCTAAACCAGACAGCGAAAGAAGCCTGCAGGCATGCTCCGACTCCGACAGCTCAAAAACTTGTAGGAGCAGCGACTTAAGGGCTTCATACTTATCGTCCTCCGGAGGGTCTTGAAGAAAACTCACCACTCTGGAGGTGGTGCCATTGTTCAGTACCGCGACGACATAATAATTCATCGTGTCGTCCTCCGTGATTTGTGATTTTCCAGATGGCGAACTGAGCCTCGGCTTGAGCAAACCAAACGGCGGCATGCTGCTCCCAAAACTCCGGTAATTTAAGCGCTACTGCGTTCGCCGACATGACGCAAATACTTTGGAATCGTCCGAATAGACGTCGGGGTCACCACTGAAGTGGGTTCGGGAAACGAGGCAGAAACTGCTTAATCCAGAAAATCTCGAGGATGGAAACTTTATTTTCCACGCAACTCAAACAATAGCACTGTTTTCTCCCCCTCCCCTGGCGCGCGCAGGCGCCGCTCCCCCAGTGTCACTTAAAGGGCTAAAACTCCCTGAGTGGCCAAGTGCCTGTCTGTTAGGGAATTTGCTGCGAGGAGTAGTAGTCGCTACATACCAACACCTGTAGCCACGCACAAATACAAACGACACAGTACTGACTTTAAACTAGACTTCTCTAAAATTAACTAAGGTAAAATTTTAAGACCTGACTAAATTAAATTTAAGACCTTGGATGAAAATCTGGCTGTTTTTAAGTCTTTTAAGGCCTTAAATTTAAAGTTTTGAATTTCAGACATTTTAAGACTTTTTAAGACCCCGCGGGAATCCTGAAAAATAAATAATTTAGTAAAATTTAGTAAAAATGAAAAATAATACATTTATACATAAATGTCATGTCATGTGATAGGATTTACTTCCCAAAAGTCTTTACAAAAACAAGGTTTTTATAAACCTAATAGTCTATGTAACAAGCAAAGACATGAGATGCAACATGATCACTGGAAACAGAGGACAAGTAGTAGCCAACCATGTCAGCGAATAATCTTGTTGGCCAAAATAACTTTATGCCAGTTACTGAGAAGAAATGAATGCTGCCTTGTGTAATGTATTACCCAGGAAGACGAGGATCCAAATGCGGAGGAAATCCGCTTTTATCAACAGTGAGAATACACAGCACTTAGACTGTTGCGAAACTCTGCTCAGAGCTTGATAAATAGGGGTGCCGCACTCTATGTCAGGACGGTCCAGGGTCACGCCAGGAAGACAGAAGGTACAGTAGGTACAGAAGGTACAGTAGGGATATGCGGAGAAAAAGGTTTAGGAGGAGAACAGAGGTCAGTACACAGAGAGGCAATCACTTGGGTAGAGCGCTCAGCAGAGTTGTATAGTAACGAAGTAGAACTACTTCACTACTGTACTTAACACACTAGGGCTCCCACCACACTTTTTTATGTGGCCTCCACCAGGGGGCAGTTGTTCTGGGAACATTTGCATCCCATTAGGCCACTCTTTGTTATGTACATGCAGCCATTTATAGGTAGATGGGGAGTGGGTGATGGTGTGAACTATGTGGATTCATTGACTCAGATGGAGAACAAAAAACCCTGGCCTCCTCTTGGGGAGACTGAGGGAGATTGTATGTGGGTGTATATAAGTGTGTATGTGTATGTGTGGGTACATATATGAGTGTGTTGCACATATGGGATGAAGGTGTGTGGGTGTATGTGTGTGAGGCTGAATATATGGGAGGAATGTGTGTGGGTGTATGTGTGTGAGGGTGTATACACCCTGTGTGTGTGTGGACACCACATTTTAGGCTGTTGTAGTCGTTGATTGTGTAAGGCACCTCTTCCAGAGGACCATTTCTTCTGGACCTGCATATTCCCACCCCACCTCCACTCCCCACACATAGAAACACACACACGCAGGCATGTTACCAAGAGGTTGGACGAGGTAGGCCTGCAGTCATGGCCTCACCCGTCTCCTCACCACTGTCTGTCCCTCAGTTTTTACTGTATTTTAGACATTGAGGGCTTTTGAGGGGACGGTGTGGATGAACACTGACCAGTGGCTGACCATGAACACTGACTCTCTTTTCTCTCCTCCTCTTTTCTCTGTATGGTTCACCTAATCCCAATTATTTTTTTCACTATTGTACTGTATTGTACAGAATTGTTTTCTTTCAATTCTTACTAGTGTTGTCAAAAAAAGTATCGATACTGAACATTCTGAAACGGTACAATACTCGTTTCCCTTAAGTATCGATTCTTTTTACATAAAATGCGCTTTCGTTTGACCCACCCAAGCTGCCGTAATGCACAGGACAGTTTGTAATGCTAATATGGCAGCTAAAGCAAACGCAGTGCTGTTGGATTCGAAGCAGCGGAAAACCGAAGGACATGAACAAGCCCGTTTGCAAGCGGTGCTTTTGGAACATTTCAACGAAGGGCGCTAAAGCCTGGTTGAGTGACCATAGCGCTCGACTCTACGCGCACCTCAGCGAGCGGTGGAGGCTTTATACTTTCCGCTTTGCAGTGTTGTCCGAAACTATATGTGGTAGTATAAAAGAAACACCCCTCAAAACAGGGGAATGAACACTTACCTGACGAATTTTAATGCTGCTTTGTGTTTCAGTGTGTTTCAGGTTTGAAAAGTGCTGCAATTTAGGCTAAAGTACTTGAAAATGTTGAAATTATAACTACTTCGTTTCACAACAAATATCTGTCTGACTGAACAGTTTTCTTGTATTACATTAACAAATACGAGCCTCTTGTAATTCCAGGATGAAACACGAGAGAACGTGAAGACGTTAAGATTGGGCGTTTTGAAAATAAACAACCATTAAATAATGTGATTAAAAGCGCAATATTTCGAATCATTTCGAGTATATGTAGGCCTATAAATATTTAACTTAATTAAGTTTAACGTGCTGGGAAATATTGGTACAAGCACTTGAATTGAACCCTGCACAAACATGACTTTGTTCATTGCGCTGAGGCGCGGCGCGCGCGAAGTTACAAAATTCGAGAGGTGCACGACCTCGCGTGCGCCGCGCTTCAGCACGATGAACAAAGTCATGTTTGCAGGGTTCATACACCTTGTGGAATTCAAACACTTGTATGTCACTTTCAAGGTCCATTTCAGTATTTCCCAGCACGAGCAAAGACACTTTGTCAGACGTTCAAAAGACGTCCACTGAAAAGCCAGAATGAAAGTTTTAGCGACGTCTTTTTTAACACTAGAGCTCCTGAGAATCCTGAATTCTCAGGACATCACCCCTCCTTCTTGCCAACAATTAGCAAAGCCAAACATCACCCTTTATTATGTTAATTCACAGAGCAAGACTGAGGCAGCAGCCTCACCCAGAAAGTCTCTGCACCCAGAAAGTCAAACAAGCAGATCACAAACAAGCAGAAAGACAAATGCTTCTAACACAAATATAGATAGATAGATAGATAGATAGATAGATAGATAGATAGAGAGGTAGTATAAGAAATGTACAAAGAGCAAGATTCAAGCCTGCTGTTTAGATCACAAACAAGCAGAAACACAAATGCTTCTATCAAATGCTTCTAACACAAATATAGATAGATAGATAGATAGATAGATAGATAGATAGATAGATAGATAGATAGAGATGTAGTATAAGAAATGTACAAAGAGCAAGATTCAAGCCCGCTGTTTAGATCACAAACAAGCAGAAACACAAATGCTTCTATCAAATACTTCTAACACAAATATAGATAGATAGATAGATAGATAGAGAGGTAGTATAAGAAATGTACAAAGAGCAAGATTCAAGCCTGCTGTTTAGATCACAAACAAGCAGAGACACAAATGCTTCTATCAAATGCTTCTAACACAAATATAGATAGATAGATAGATAGATAGATAGATAGATAGATAGATAGATAGATAGATAGAGAGCACATGAATTTGTTTTCCTGTCCTTTCCTCTCCTTTTCCAGCCTGCTGTTTAGATCACAACATTTAGCAGTGACGCAATGCGACCATGCTAATTTTCGCTAGCAATGATATGGGATTTCCTATATAACATTAGCATCAAGCTAATTGCGCCATATAATTTCTTAGCTTTTCAAACGCGAATTCAAACGCGGAAACAGAAAGTGTTTGATTACAACAAATATTATATAGTATAGTATATGAAATATACAAAGAGCAAGATTCAAACAATTTTATTTATTTTTATTGTTTGACGGGACTCATTAGAGAAACTGTCGTCTCTACGTGCGATTGAATTGTAACTTTTGAAACACGAGTCTACAAATTTTCCGCCGTTTGTTGTAGGATCGGTAACAGTCTGCTTGTAACTTCAACTTTTTCGTGAAGTATCACGTTTGGTGTTTTGGTCATATGAGCTTGGGGGTGAGCCAGCTTGTGCTTTGGCAGGCGTATGAGCTTGGGGTGAGCCGCTTCCACCGCATTACCAAGACAATGGGCGTTAATCCCTTCACAGCAGGGGAGTGGGCTACATGGACCTTACCAAGCCCTGTGAAATTTTTCGCTTCTCTAGGAGCTCTATTAATGATAACACACAAACCTTTTTTCGACTCATGGTTAGTGGTTGGGTGAAGCCATTTATTGTCCAACCACTGTGTTTTCTCTTTTTAAATTATAATGACAACCAGAAACATCCAAATGACCCTGATCAAAAGTTTACATACCCCAGTTCTTAATACCGTGTATTGCCCCCTCTAACATCAATGACAGCTTGAAGTCTTTTGTGGTAGTTGTGGATGAGGCTCTTTATTTTCTCAGATGGCAAAGCTGCCCATTCTTCTTGGCAAAAAGCCTCCAGTTCCTGTAAATTCCTGGGCTGTCTTGCATGAACTGCATGCTTGAGATCTCCCCAGAGTGACTCAATGATATTGAGGTCAGGAGACTGAGATGGCCACTCCAGAACCTTCACTTCTGTTCTGTTGTAGCCAATGACACATCGACTTGACCTTGTGTTTTGGATTGTTGTCATGTTGGAAAGTCCAAGTGCATCCCATGCGCAGCTTCCGGGCTGATGAGTGCAAATTTGCTTTCAGTATTTGCTGATAATGTGCTGCATTCAACTTTGACCAAGTTTCCTGTGCCTTTGTAGCTCACACATCCCCAAAACAACAGCGATTCACCTCCATACTTTACAGTAGGAATGGTGTTCCTTTCATCATAAGCCTTGTTGACACCTATCCAAATGTAATGTTTATGGTTATGGCCAAAAAGTTCAATTTTGGTCTCATCACTCCAAATGACATTGTTCTAGAAGTTTTGGGGCTTGTCTCTGTGTTGTTTGGCGTATTGTAGACGAGATACATTGTGGCATTTGCGCAGTAATGGCTTTCTTCTGGCCACTCGACCATGCAGCCCATTTTTCTTCAGGTGCCTCCTTACTGTGCATCTTGAAACAGCCACACCGGTAGTTTTCAGAGAGTCCTGGAGTCCTTTCAGCTGATGTTATTTGTGGGTTATTCTTTGCATCCCAAACAATTTTCCTGGCAGTTGTGGCCAAAATTTTTGTTGGTCTACCTGACCGTGGTTTGGTTTTTACAGAGCCCCTGATTTTCCATTTGTTTATCACAGTTTGAACACTGCTGACTGGCATTGTCAATTCCTTGGATATCTTTTTGTATCCCTTTCCTATTTTTTATACAGTTCAACTACCTTTACCCGTAGATCCATTGACGATTCTTTTGCTTTCCCCATGACTCACAATCCAGAAACATCAGTGGCTGGATGAAAGAGGCAAGAGTCTGTCTGGATGCCAGAAACTCACTCAGCTTTTATGCACACACACTGATTACAAGCAAACAGGTCACAAGTGAGGATATTCCGGGCGCCGGGCTAGGGCTGCCCACCGCTCTGGGCACGTGTGATCCACAGCCCCCTAGTAATCACTAGTGTGTGTGTTTGTGTGTTCTGACTGCACAGATGGGTTAAAAGCGGAGGACAAATTTCGATTGGGGTGTAAAAATCACAATTGACAAAATATGGCACATTTCATTTCATTTCATTACCTTTAGTAGCCATTCAAACCCATTTGTGTCACCTTCTGTGCATGTTATCAGGCCAAAATCACCAGGGTATGTAAACTTTTGATCAGGGTCATTTAGATGTTTTTGGTTGTCATTATAATTAAAAAAGAGAAAGTGGTTGGACAATAAATGGCTTCACCCAACCACTAACCATAAGTGGAAAAAAAGGTTTGTGTGTTATCATTAATATTCTTTGAGAAAAGGCCAAGAAAGCAAAAATTCTGCTGGGGTATGTAAACCTTTGAGCACAACTGTAAATAATACACACACACGCACACACATACACACAGGCACTACATATGGTAATGTTAGTTAGCTTAGGTAGTTAGGTAATGTTAGCTAGCTTAGCTTGCTAGAGTTAGTTATAAAGTAGGCTAATTTGTTGATAAATAATAACATGAAAGACACACAGAATATTATTATTATTACTATTCATGTCATATTATTATGAAGATTATACTTACATGTATCAGCTCTTGCTGTGTAAAATACCGTTTTTTTTTTTCTTCTTTTACAGTGTAGTATTTTCTGGCAATTAGCCGCCCAATAATATATTTGCAGGGTTGCCAACTTTTCAGGGAGGTGGGGGGTGGGTGGCCACAAATTGGATGCCCACAAATTAAAATGGACACAAATTAAGCATTATATCGCTCGCCAGTGGTTGGCACCAGAGTGAACTAGTAACTCATTGAATCATACATATGAATCAGAGGTAAATAAATTACTTTTTTTTTTCGGTGTGAGAAATAGGATGTGTGGCGTGTGAGCGTGTGAAGACGGTCAAATGCGTGTGTCTCACGCTCAATGCGTGAGAGTTGGCAACCTTGTATTTGTAAATTTGGCAATCCCAATCCTCCATCTGAGCGATGTTTTTGAATCAAATTAAATATATTTGTATAGCGCTTTTCACAACACATGTTGTCACAAAGCGCTTTACAGGATTTACAAGATTAACAATACTATGGGTCCAAATCCCTAATGAGCAAGCCAAAGGCGACAGTGGCAAGGAAAAACTCCCTAGATGGTGGGGAATAGGAAGAAACCTTGGGGGGACCAAGACTCAAAAGGGAACCCATCCTCCACTGGGCGGCCCGTTAACACACAAATTACACAAAAACAAATTATACAGACGAATACACAAATCACAAACAAATCACACAATCAGGCTAAGTATAAGGTAACTAGAATGAAAGTTCTGGGTGTTGATATTGTCAATGTAAATGTCTTGTGATGAACGCCAGGTTTTCATTCCATGTTGGAGTGACGATACTGGAATTGTAGGCTCCGACTGCAGTGTTACTCCCCAGGTGAACCTCGGAGAAGAAAGATATGTGATGTGGTAAATATGTAACAGATTATTCAAAGGCCAAACTAAACAGATAAGTCTTTAGTCGAGTTTTAAACATTGAGACTGTGTCTGAGTCTCGAATAAAGGCAGGAAGATTATTCCACAGTTGTGGAGCTTTAAAAGAAAAGGCTCTTCCACCTGCTGTGATCTTTTTGATCCTAGGAACAGTTAATAACCCTGCGTCCTGCGAACGAAGTGAACGTGCTGGGTTGTAATGATCAATAAGTTCACTAAGATACTCTGGAGCTAAGCCATGCAGTGTTTTATATGGTAATAAAAGTATTTTATAGTCAATACAGAATCTAACTAGTCAATGTAAAGATGATAGTACAGGACTAATGTGATCAAATTTTTTAGTTTTCGTTAAAACTCGCACTGCTGCATTCTGAACCAGCTGGAGTTTGTTTATCAATTTTTAAATTTATCAATTTTTGAAGAAATGTTTTCTGTATTTTGGGAATTATACCTGACCATATAAAGGATGTAATACACCTGTCAATAGACTGAAAAAATGATTTCGGCAAACAAATTGGAAGACACTGGAAAAGATAAAGAAATCTCGGAAGAACATTCATTTTTATACAGTTAATTCTACCAATGTGACGCTGGGGTGTAGGAGCAAGGAGGAGGCACGACGAACGTCTTGTGGTGCACACTGAACATTTAATGAATACAAAAATGCAAAGCCCAGCACAGATGGTGCAAGCACGCAAATTGTGGAGGCTTGCACAGGCATAAACTTTAGACAAAGACGAGCACTAGACACCGGGCGAACGCACATTAAATAGGTGAATTACACAGACCCACATGACCTCGAGACAAGGCACAGGTGTAACAAACGAACACGCTCACAAACAACCCACACCCACGGAAGTACAAACATGGACATAACGACACGCAGACAACGCAGCGGCACGCCCACAGGGAAGGGTCCAGAGCCGTTCCGTAACAACCAACCAATGTTAAATTAATGGCAGTCCATTTCTGAAAATCAGACTTTAGTCTATCCACCAACGGGGTGAAATTTTTACCCAGCAGTTCTGAAAAAGTTGGAGTCAAAATAATCCATAAATACTTGAACCCATCCCTGGACATAGAGAATGGTACGTCAGAATCCTGAAGAGAGTGAGCCTTGGCATTTATCGGGAAGCACTCACTTTTAGTAAAATTCAACTTATAGCCAGAGAAGACACCAAATGTTTGCAAAATTTTCAACACATGTGGTAGACTATGAATAGGGTCTGAGATATATAATAATAAGTCATCTGCATATAAGGACAAGTTGTGGGTCAGCCCGCCTCTGTGAATCCCACATATTTCTGGCTTTGACTTAAGCACAATAGAAAGAGGCTCTATAGCCAAAGCAAACAGAAGAGGACTGATTGGTGATCCCTGTCGGGTTCCTCTTGTCAATGGAAAAAACTCTGAGTGATTTCTATTGATTACTACAGATGCTTTAGGACTGAAATACAAAAGCTCAATCCACTCTCTAAAATTAGGGCCAAACCCAAATCTCCTCAAACACTCAAACAGAAAACCCCATTCTACCATGTCCAATGCCATTTTCAGATCCAAAGAAATAACCACCTCCGGTACAGTATTAGATGATGGTGTGTATAAAATATTTAAAAGATGTCGCACATTAAAAAAGGACCGACGTCCCAAAATAAAACCTGTTTGTTCGGGGGAAATTACCTCTGCCATTACCTTTTCCATACGTTGTGCAAGCATTTTTGCCAAAATCTTCACATCGCAATTAAGAAGTGAGATAGGCCAATATGACCCACATTCCAAGTAAAATTATAGAAGCCTCTATTAATGAGGCTCCCTCATCATCAACTCCATTTTGAGTGTTTACATGGTCTTGCTCTTCTAATCTTCAGCCACATTTTCACACACAAAAGCTCTGGCCTTATATGTGCATTCTCTCCTGACAGTAGTTTTCCTGTTTTAGCATAGAAATAGCTCGTAGAAATGGCTGATGTGTCAGCGGGTGAAGGCAGATAACAGTGTTTTCTACCTCTGCGCATTCCTCTAACATAGGTCACAATACACTATGGGTGTGACGAGATCTTGCGAGATGTAACTTGGCGATATTTCTCGTCAAAAATCTGTCTAGCGGGATTTGTGATCGAGCAGGCAGCCAGAATGATGTCAGAAAATACAGGTATTACTATTGAAGATGCACCCGCCACTTTCAAATCGTTTGTTTGGCAGCATTTTGGGTACCCGGTGGAAATGATAAATGGCAAGAGAGTGACTGGTAAGACACAGACCAAATACAAACATTGTATGAAAATAATGCTGTACACCGCGGTGTATGATGCAGAGACATTTTTAGCACCATCACAGCTCAGTACTCAAATCAACATGTCTCAGAGGTAGCAGGGACAGAAAGGCATGGTTTGGCAAGTTGAGACAGCAAAGGATATCGAGCAGTGCGGGGATGCTAATTTTCTTTTAAAAGAACATGGCAGTGTAGTTACACTTAGTCAGGCTCTGTTTGCACTATTTGCACTCTGTATTGACAGAGAATAACTTTTTGTTTTGCACATAATATTGTTTGCACTTGAAAAAAGGAGAAATATTTAGTTTTATTTATCTTATTTTAACTTTTATAAAATTTTATTTTAATTTCAATTTGTAGAGGAAGAAGTTTATTAAAAGTTCATGCTTGTTAAGTTATAATAAAACATTTCAAAATGCATATGTAATTCGGTTAAATAAAAATCTGTTGTCCAGTCATGTAATTTGTCATTTTAGTTTTCTTAAAATCTCGTCTCGTCTCATTCTCGTGAACCCAATATCATGTCTTGTCTCGTGAGCTGAGTGTATAGTCACACTCTACAATACACACATACACACAAGCACACGATTTCATACTGAATCACACTGTTCACAATTCTCTTATTATCAGAATAACATGTACTGAGTCATACTGTTCACAGTAATCAGAATAACACAATTTCCTCCACACTTATGCAATTGGCCACAAATACTGATAATGACTATAATATCAAAGTGAAAGGGAAGTAAAATGGTCGAACCTTGAAACTAAGTTTTTTAGTTATGAACAAATTGTTACACTGGCATTCCAATGTCTTGCTGGTTTCTCCTGTGAATGCTTGGAGAGCCACACACTGAATCAAGACGGGTTGTTTAGCAAGATGATCTTTATTTTTACAAACTGACTCTTACATAAAAACAAAAAACATTAACAATAAATTTATTTTCTTAATTAATTTAATATAGAGTGCTAGGCTCACCTCACAATGAAGGTAGCCACAAATACTGAAAAAAATAGCGAAAAGACCAAAGACCAAGTGGTCCAGTTTTCTCATTTGATCTCTTTACATTTTGACGTTCTTTTTACATTGTCAGCCCACTTATATATATGCAGTACATTGCATATATATTCAGTTAAGTGATGTGTAACAATTTAACATGTTACTTTTAATTGAAATTAAGTTCTGAAAATTATATCAGCTAAAATGGATAAATAACAACAAATAAAGGTAAAATATATTGTAATGTATAAATAGATGTAATAAATATTCATAGATATTAACATATAAATATATTTAAAATATTTTATTAAACAAATGTGATTCTTTGGAGCACATTTAAAAAGATTTTGCCCCTAGTTTCATTTCAAAAGAGTCCATTCCGTGTTGAGTACTGCACATTATAGGATCGTCTTCTGTTGTAGCGCCTCCTTAGAGCAGCACAGCAACCACACAGTATACACTGATAAATACAGAAAAGCACAGAGAGAGAGAGAGAGATGTGATTTAGAACTACTGTTTTCTTAAGTCATAAATTATAAAAGTAATTATAGTAATGATTCCATCTATTTCATATTTCTTCTACAATATATATATATATATATATATATATATATATATATATATATATTAGTGCTAACAGTACATTGCAGAAACATACTTTAAAGTAGCTTCAGTTGTACTTACACACAGTAGAATCCAACATGGTACAAGAATGATGGCTATAGCACAGGGGATAATGATGCCCAGAACCCACCATGCTCCACCAGGTGCCTGACTACTGATTTTAAGTATTTCAGCAATAAAGTCACTTAAGTCGATTAAACCCGGGGCATAGACATACTCTGCATTAGCAAAAATGACGGTTTCATTAAACCTGCAAGAAATAGACAAACCAATTCAACTGAATCATCAAAGTATCGAAACCATTCTTCATTTTCTGGAAGTGTCTTTTGGCAGAATTAATTTCAAAAGATGCATCACTTACGTAATGTTAGCTGGCGGGAAGTTAAAATTTAGATTCTTTGTCAGTATAGCATTCATCTGAAAATTAGGGTAAAGTTTCATTCATTCAGTATTTTTATTTTAGAACCAAAGTTTTAGGACAAATTTCAGGACATAAAAATAGTAGAGTTGGTATAATAAACTAGTATAAAAATAAATAATAAATGTTGAGAACAATAAATGTTAATTACGTAAATTGTAAGCAATATTTTAATTATTTTTATTTTTTAATTATTTTTATTTATTTATTTATTTATTTTTGTAAATGGAAAGATTTAAGTCAATTTTTTTTACATTTGAATTTTTAAAAATAATTTAGGGTATATAAACTCAGAACATAAACTCTCACCATGTTGTTGGTAGTTTGTTGAAGTCCATCATACGTTTCTTTGTCCAGTCCAGATTTTGTAGCCATGGGCACTTTATCGAGCTTGAATCCAAAGTCGATGCTGAATGAGGTATTGTCAATTTCTAAAAGAGATGTGGAGGCATTGTATGCTGAGATGTTCACACCTCTGATAATGCATTAGTTGTTTGAGGTTATTTGGTAAAGTATATTTATAACAAACTCAAATAAACTACACATAACAATCAGGAACTGTAACATTTTCTTCACTTTACTATATATGAATGTTATCAGGACAGAGACTCACTGCGCAAGGTGGCATTCTGGATGATCACAGGGTTGTTTAGGTTTTGGATTTTATTTGCTGTGATTGTGACATTTGGATTCAGCAGAGCACATGCAGTAAGAAACTCAGTCTCACTTGGTATGTGTGTGCAGTTCTTAAACACCACACTAATATAAATCAGTGCAGGCCCTAACCTGAAGCAGAAGAGAAAATAAGACTTTATGACTGAAATATAGAAAATTTATAGAAAACATGTAGTAGTTCATTTTAATTACCTGTGTACTAGTTAATGGGATACTGAGACTTTAGAGGTCATAGGTAAAAGCATACAAATTCATTACTTAATTACTTTGGCATTAGTACACTTACGCCTGAGTTGTGGTAGGAGCTGAAGTGGATGCCAGACCACTAATTTGAAGTATTAGAGCAAGAAATCCACTTGGGGAGTTGATATCTCCCTGCTCATAGACATATTCTGTATCAGCCACAATCACTGTGTCATTTCCACTGGAGGACATGGAGACAAATTAAATTAATATTAACTAACATATACAGTTTATTTCCTTCCTCATTTCTGTGTTAATTTAAAAAATTGTAATCTACAGGAGGAATCTGTATAAGGATTCAATGCAAATAGTGTCTCATTACTTACGTGAAATTAGCTTGTGTTAATGCAAATGGTGTAGCATTTGGACTGTTCAGTATTGTGCCCAGCTGAGAATATTACGTGTTAATCAGAATAGTGCATGTTAATTACATGACCTAATTTGTAAACAACATTTTTATTTTGAAAATGTGAAGAAATGTTGAAAAACAAAAAACTTTTTCTCAGTAAATAATTTGGGGACCCAAAGCACAGATAAGTGTAATACAGAGTAGAAACATAGCTGACACTTACCAAGCTATTGATGGCTTTGTTAATTAAAACATATGTTTCATTTCTCAATTGAATATTTGTAGACATAGGTGCATCACTGATCTTGAATGCAAAGCCGATGCTGTATGAGTTGGGACCAATTTCTAAAGGAGGTGGAAAGATCACAATCACTTGAGGGAGAGGCAGGTGAAAATCTTAGTGACACACAAATGTACAAATCAAATGTAGGCATGTTTTTAAACCTCTATTTATTGGTTCATAACTCCTACAATGGCCAAAATTTAAAGGGCCAGAGTTCAATTACATAAAATGTTTTGAACCACGTTTTTACGATGTCTTTGTGTTGAGATATTAATAAAAACAGAGATTAGAACATAGATTTTTACACGCTGTCATGTTTGCAGACCTCACAAATGCTGAAATGTTCAGACATTTTATAATGCAATAGATGTTGGAGGTTGTTATCATGGCAAAGAATATTTAGGATGCCCACAAATAACATACACAAGATATATTTAGGATCACTGATGTTTTGTACATTTACAACACTGGAGAGAATAATCAGGCAAGAGACTCACGCAGGTAGGTAATGTTCTGGATGCTGACAGGGGTGTTTAGCTTTAGGGTTGTAATATCGCGCTTTGCTCTGAGACTTTGGTCCAGCAGAGCATTGGCAGCAGCGAGAACCTGAGCCTCACTAGGTAGACTTGTCAATTTCTTAAACACCAAGTGAATATAAATCAGTACTGTTCCCAACCTGAAGCAGAACAGAAATATTCAATATTCAAAATGGACACGTCATTTGCAAAAATGAACCTGAGCTTCACTAGGTAAAGTCAGCATGTTTTTAAAAACCACACCAATATAAATCCCAATCTAAAGCCGGAGAGGTTATGATTACTAAAATATACAGAGAATAAAATTGTATGTATAATTTGTGAAATGAAATGGTGACAAAGAACACAGTTGCATTTCAAAGTCTACATTACAGACAATAATATTTATCTAGTTATTACAGTTATATAATTATAAAAGGAGTTCTTTGGCATATGTAAATGGAGTACTTACAGAGTTTGAGATGTGGTGGGCTGAGCAGCTGCAGTTGTTGTACCAAGAGTGATCGTGCTCTGGAGGGCTGTGTTGGATATGGAAGGTGCATTTGCACTTATGCGTATAAAAATGCACATTTTTTCTTTATGTTTTATGTTTTTTTTATGTTTCGGTATGAAAAAAAACAAGAACATAAATTCTGGAGAAACACAATATTATTTCAGTACATACCACTCTGGAGCTCTTTGAGGTAGGTTTCAGGTCTTCTGTCTCCATCTTGGAATTGGTACACCATGTTCCCTTCAATCTGATTTGATGACCTCCTACCAAAAAACATAAAGTTAGACACCGCTTTCTCTGTAAATGCATAATGTAAATTCTAATAGAACTCAGATGTAAACTTACGTGAAGTTATTAATATGGGGTTGAAGTGGTTCAGAACTGGGATCATTTAACATAGAGTTTAGCTGTGGAGAAAAACAAATTATTTAGTCATGACAAAACTGAAAATTAAAAAGACCATGCTTTATGCTGGCAAACATTTACCATTTAAATTTAAATTGATTGATTAACAATGTATTTTTACTGGCAAAACTGAACATCTACCTCAGAGGTTTATTTTAATAATTACTGTGGAGGTACTATGAACTAATTGTGTATCCTGGGAAGAATCTGTCCTATTAAGCAGATTGTAATGCACACTCACAGCATTGTTGATGGAGGTCTGCACTTGGCTGTAGGTGGAGTTCATCAGTTCAGGGCTGCTTGGCATGCTGATGTTACTGAGACTGAACTTGAAGATGATGACATAGGATGTGTTTGAAATTTCTGGGGAGCAAAGCAAATGTCTGTAGATTTCATGGGGATGCAAGTAGTCAGTGTACAGTTGTAGCACTATTGTGGAATTAGTAAAACGTACTCTTATAGGTCACATTTTGCACTTTCACAGAATCGGTGATGTTTGCGAATCGAGAATTGATCAGACGTCTTGTAGCATTGAGGACCAAACCTTCAGTAGGAACGGGTGACGAGGAATTGAACACAAGACTGGCGTTGACCACAGCTGAACCAGGTCTAAAGGGGAAAAACAAACCACCATGTGATAATTTATTCAAGAAATGTTCAAAATGAACATGTCATTTGCAAAAAAGAAATACCACAAATTACACATACATTTTAAAGGGAGTTGTTACAGGGGTCACTCCCAGACTGTTTGTAGATGTTGGAGGAATTGTTGTAGATAAGGCTGCAAACATTAACATTTATGTACCATTATTAAAATGTATGTATGAATGAGAAATTAGTTGTTACTCCAGATAAGGATCGATAACATACCACTAAGTGCATTGAGTTCATTGAGGAAGCTGAGTGGGATTTTGGTATCTCCATCTTGGAAGTAGTACTGCATGTTACCATTAATGACATTTGCTGAACTCCTATCAAAACAAAAAAGCAAAATATTTACTATAAAAGCTGTATTTCTAATTATTATGAAAAGAAATGTCTGAAGATAAAATAAACTTACATGAAGGCAGAGCTTTGTGGTTCAATTGGTTGTGCAAGAGGTTCATTCAGAAGTGTGTTTAGCTGAAGATAAATACAGACTGTGAGTTCTAAAGAATATATGAATGACATTTCTCAATGTTTACATTGTTTTTGAAATCCCATTCAGATTACAAAGTAAAACTAAAATCATTTTCCACTTATTGTACTTGGTAAAAGTATATTAAACCCAAGTTTTCCAAAGGTGAAATTAATTTCCATAAAAATAAGTCCACGTGTGTCTGATGTTAGAATTTGTAATCCTGTCAAAAACATTTATCATGCACAATGTAATATACTTATCAAGAGGAATATTCTTGGTTAGAGTGAAAATTATATATCCTTACCACTTTGTTGATGGTATTCTGAACCTGGTTGTATGTGTTGTTTCCAACAGTTACATTATCTGGAATGCTGATATTGGTGAGGCTGAATGTAAAGCTGACTACATAGAATGTATGTGTTATTTCTGTAAAGTGAGGAAAATTTCATTGTCAGTTATCGACCTAAAGACTTCATGAAGTAATGATGTTAAAAATATAGCTGTAGTAATATTCTTGAAAGGTACGTGGAACTTACTCTCATAGGTCACATTTAGCACTTTCACAGAATCTGTGATGTTTGTGAATCGAGAGCTGAGCAGACGTCTTGTAGCATTGAGGACCAAACCTTCAGTAGGAACTGGTGAGGAGGATTTGAACACAAGACTGGCATTGACCACAGCTGAACCAGGTCTAAAGGGGAAAAAAAACACCATGTGATGATTTCTTCAAGAATTATTCAAAATGAACATGTCATTTGCAAAAAAGAAATACCAAAAATTAAACGTACATTTTATAGGCAGTTGTTAAAGAGGTCGTCACCAGACTGCTTGCAGATGTTGGAGGAATTGTTGTAGATAAGACTGCAACATTAACATTTATGTACCATTATTAAATGTATGTATGAATGAGAAATTAGTTGTTACTCCAGATAAGGATCGATAACATACCACTAAGTGCATTGAGTTCATTGAGGAAGCTGAGTGGGATTTTGGTATCTCCATCTTGGAAGTAGTACTGCATGTTACCATTAATGACATTTGCTGAACTCCTATCAAAACAAAAAAGCAAAATATTTACTATAAAAGCTGTATTTCTAATTATTATGAAAAGAAATGTCTGAAGATAAAATAAACTTACATGAAGGCAGAGCTTTGTGGTTCAATTGGTTGTGCAAGAGGTTCATTCAGAAGTGTGTTTAGCTGAAGATAAATACAGACTGTGAGTTCTAAAGAATATATGAATGACATTTCTCAATGTTTACATTGTTTTTGAAATCCCATTCAGATTACAAAGTAAAACTAAAATCATTTTCCACTTATTGTACTTGGTAAAAGTATATTAAACCCAAGTTTTCCAAAGGTGAAATTAATTTCCATAAAAATAAGTCCACGTGTGTCTGATGTTAGAATTTGTAATCCTGTCAAAAACATTTATCATGCACAATGTAATATACTTATCAAGAGGAATATTCTTGGTTAGAGTGAAAATTATATATCCTTACCACTTTGTTGATGGTATTCTGAACCTGGTTGTATGTGTTGTTTCCAACAGTTACATTATCTGGAATGCTGATATTGGTGAGGCTGAATGTAAAGCTGACTACATAGGATGTATCTGTTATTTCTGTAAAGTGAGGAAAATTTCATTGTCAGTTATCGACCTAAAGACTTCATGAAGTAATGATGTTAAAAATATAGCTGTAGTAATATTCTTGAAAGGTACGTGGAACTTACTCTCATAGGTCACATTTAGCACTTTCACAGAATCTGTGATGTTTGTGAATCGAGAGCTGAGCAGACGTCTTGTAGCATTGAGGACCAAACCTTCAGTAGGAACTGGTGAGGAGGATTTGAACACAAGACTGGCATTGACCACAGCTGAACCAGGTCTAAAGGGGAAAAAAAACACCATGTGATGATTTCTTCAAGAATTATTCAAAATGAACATGTCATTTGCAAAAAAGAAATACCAAAAATTAAACGTACATTTTATAGGCAGTTGTTACAGGGGTCGTCACCAGACTGCTTGTAGATGTTGGAGGAATTGTTGTAGATAAGGCTGCAAACATTAACATTTATGTACCATTATTAAAATGTATGTTTGAATGAGAAATTAGTTGTTACTCCAGATAAGGATCGATAACATACCACTAAGTGCATTGAGTTCATTGAGGAAGCTGAGTGGGATTTTGGTATCTCCATCTTGGAAGTAGTACTGCATGTTACCATTAATGACATTTGCTGAACTCCTATCAAAACAAAAAAGCAAAATATTTACTATAAAAGCTGTATTTCTAATTATTATGAAAAGAAATGTCTGAAGATAAAATAAACTTACATGAAGGCAGAGCTTTGTGGTTCAATTGGTTGTGCAAGAGGTTCATTCAGAAGTGTGTTTAGCTGAAGATAAATACAGACTGTGAGTTCTAAAGAATATATGAATGACATTTCTCAATGTTTACATTGTTTTTGAAATCCCATTCAGATTACAAAGTAAAACTAAAATCATTTTCCACTTATTGTACTTGGTAAAAGTATATTAAACCCAAGTTTTCCAAAGGTGAAATTAATTTCCATAAAAATAAGTCCACGTGTGTCTGATGTTAGAATTTGTAATCCTGTCAAAAACATTTATCATGCACAATGTAATATACTTATCAAGAGGAATATTCTTGGTTAGAGTGAAAATTATATATCCTTACCACTTTGTTGATGGTATTCTGAACCTGGTTGTATGTGTTGTTTCCAACAGTTACATTATCTGGAATGCTGATATTGGTGAGGCTGAATGTAAAGCTGACTACATAGGATGTATCTGTTATTTCTGTAAAGTGAGGAAAATTTCATTGTCAGTTATCGACCTAAAGACTTCATGAAGTAATGATGTTAAAAGTATAGCTGTAGTAATATTCTTGAAAGGTACGTGGAACTTACTCTCATAGGTCACATTTAGCACTTTCACAGAATCTGTGATGTTTGTGAATCGAGAGCTGAGCAGACGTCTTGTAGCATTGAGGACCAAACCTTCAGTAGGAACTGGTGAGGAGGATTTGAACACAAGACTGGCATTGACCACAGCTGAACCAGGTCTAAAGGGGAAAAAAAACACCATGTGATGATTTCTTCAAGAATTATTCAAAATGAACATGTCATTTGCAAAAAAGAAATACCAAAAATTAAACGTACATTTTATAGGCAGTTGTTACAGGGGTCGTCACCAGACTGCTTGTAGATGTTGGAGGAATTGTTGTAGATAAGGCTGCAAACATTAACATTTATGTACCATTATTAAAATGTATGTATGAATGAGAAATTAGTTGTTACTCCAGATAAGGATCGATAACATACCACTAAGTGCATTGAGTTCATTGAGGAAGCTGAGTGGGATTTTGGTATCTCCATCTTGGAAGTAGTACTGCATGTTACCATTAATGACATTTGCTGAACTCCTATCAAAACAAAAAAGCAAAATATTTACTATAAAAGCTGTATTTCTAATTATTATGAAAAGAAATGTCTGAAGATAAAATAAACTTACATGAAGGCAGAGCTTTGTGGTTCAATTGGTTGTGCAAGAGGTTCATTCAGAAGTGTGTTTAGCTGAAGATAAATACAGACTGTGAGTTCTAAAGAATATATGAATGACATTTCTCAATGTTTACATTGTTTTTGAAATCCCATTCAGATTACAAAGTAAAACTAAAATCATTTTCCACTTATTGTACTTGGTAAAAGTATATTAAACCCAAGTTTTCCAAAGGTGAAATTAATTTCCATAAAAATAAGTCCACGTGTGTCTGATGTTAGAATTTGTAATCCTGTCAAAAACATTTATCATGCACAATGTAATATACTTATCAAGAGGAATATTCTTGGTTAGAGTGAAAATTATATATCCTTACCACTTTGTTGATGGTATTCTGAACCTGGTTGTATGTGTTGTTTCCAACAGTTACATTATCTGGAATGCTGATATTGGTGAGGCTGAATGTAAAGCTGACTACATAGGATGTATCTGTTATTTCTGTAAAGTGAGGAAAATTTCATTGTCAGTTATCGACCTAAAGACTTCATGAAGTAATGATGTTAAAAATATAGCTGTAGTAATATTCTTGAAAGGTACGTGGAACTTACTCTCATAGGTCACATTTAGCACTTTCACAGAATCTGTGATGTTTGTGAATCGAGAGCTGAGCAGACGTCTTGTAGCATTGAGGACCAAACCTTCAGTAGGAACTGGTGAGGAGGATTTGAACACAAGACTGGCATTGACCACAGCTGAACCAGGTCTAAAGGGGAAAAAAAACACCATGTGATGATTTCTTCAAGAATTATTCAAAATGAACATGTCATTTGCAAAAAAGAAATACCAAAAATTAAACGTACATTTTATAGGCAGTTGTTACAGGGGTCGTCACCAGACTGCTTGTAGATGTTGGAGGAATTGTTGTAGATAAGGCTGCAAACATTAACATTTATGTACCATTATTAAAATGTATGTTTGAATGAGAAATTAGTTGTTACTCCAGATAAGGATCGATAACATACCACTAAGTGCATTGAGTTCATTGAGGAAGCTGAGTGGGATTTTGGTATCTCCATCTTGGAAGTAGTACTGCATGTTACCATTAATGACATTTGCTGAACTCCTATCAAAACAAAAAAGCAAAATATTTACTATAAAAGCTGTATTTCTAATTATTATGAAAAGAAATGTCTGAAGATAAAATAAACTTACATGAAGGCAGAGCTTTGTGGTTCAATTGGTTGTGCAAGAGGTTCATTCAGAAGTGTGTTTAGCTGAAGATAAATACAGACTGTGAGTTCTAAAGAATATATGAATGACATTTCTCAATGTTTACATTGTTTTTGAAATCCCATTCAGATTACAAAGTAAAACTAAAATCATTTTCCACTTATTGTACTTGGTAAAAGTATATTAAACCCAAGTTTTCCAAAGGTGAAATTAATTTCCATAAAAATAAGTCCACGTGTGTCTGATGTTAGAATTTGTAATCCTGTCAAAAACATTTATCATGCACAATGTAATATACTTATCAAGAGGAATATTCTTGGTTAGAGTGAAAATTATATATCCTTACCACTTTGTTGATGGTATTCTGAACCTGGTTGTATGTGTTGTTTCCAACAGTTACATTATCTGGAATGCTGATATTGGTGAGGCTGAATGTAAAGCTGACTACATAGGATGTATCTGTTATTTCTGTAAAGTGAGGAAAATTTCATTGTCAGTTATCGACCTAAAGACTTCATGAAGTAATGATGTTAAAAATATAGCTGTAGTAATATTCTTGAAAGGTACGTGGAACTTACTCTCATAGGTCACATTTAGCACTTTCACAGAATCTGTGATGTTTGTGAATCGAGAGCTGAGCAGACGTCTTGTAGCATTGAGGACCAAACCTTCAGTAGGAACTGGTGAGGAGGATTTGAACACAAGACTGGCATTGACCACAGCTGAACCAGGTCTAAAGGGGAAAAAAAACACCATGTGATGATTTCTTCAAGAATTATTCAAAATGAACATGTCATTTGCAAAAAAGAAATACCAAAAATTAAACGTACATTTTATAGGCAGTTGTTACAGGGGTCGTCACCAGACTGCTTGTAGATGTTGGAGGAATTGTTGTAGATAAGGCTGCAAACATTAACATTTATGTACCATTATTAAAATGTATGTATGAATGAGAAATTAGTTGTTACTCCAGATAAGGATCGATAACATACCACTAAGTGCATTGAGTTCATTGAGGAAGCTGAGTGGGATTTTGGTATCTCCATCTTGGAAGTAGTACTGCATGTTACCATTAATGACATTTGCTGAACTCCTATCAAAACAAAAAAGCAAAATATTTACTATAAAAGCTGTATTTCTAATTATTATGAAAAGAAATGTCTGAAGATAAAATAAACTTACATGAAGGCAGAGCTTTGTGGTTCAATTGGTTGTGCAAGAGGTTCATTCAGAAGTGTGTTTAGCTGAAGATAAATACAGACTGTGAGTTCTAAAGAATATATGAATGACATTTCTCAATGTTTACATTGTTTTTGAAATCCCATTCAGATTACAAAGTAAAACTAAAATCATTTTCCACTTATTGTACTTGGTAAAAGTATATTAAACCCAAGTTTTCCAAAGGTGAAATTAATTTCCATAAAAATAAGTCCACGTGTGTCTGATGTTAGAATTTGTAATCCTGTCAAAAACATTTATCATGCACAATGTAATATACTTATCAAGAGGAATATTCTTGGTTAGAGTGAAAATTATATATCCTTACCACTTTGTTGATGGTATTCTGAACCTGGTTGTATGTGTTGTTTCCAACAGTTACATTATCTGGAATGCTGATATTGGTGAGGCTGAATGTAAAGCTGACTACATAGGATGTATCTGTTATTTCTGTAAAGTGAGGAAAATTTCATTGTCAGTTATCGACCTAAAGACTTCATGAAGTAATGATGTTAAAAATATAGCTGTAGTAATATTCTTGAAAGGTACGTGGAACTTACTCTCATAGGTCACATTTAGCACTTTCACAGAATCTGTGATGTTTGTGAATCGAGAGCTGAGCAGACGTCTTGTAGCATTGAGGACCAAACCTTCAGTAGGAACTGGTGAGGAGGATTTGAACACAAGACTGGCATTGACCACAGCTGAACCAGGTCTAAACGGGAAAAAAAACACCATGTGATGATTTCTTCAAGAATTATTCAAAATGAACATGTCATTTGCAAAAAAGAAATACCAAAAATTAAACGTACATTTTATAGGCAG
The DNA here is from genome assembly GCF_052324685.1 of Brachyhypopomus gauderio. Lineage (NCBI taxonomy): Eukaryota > Metazoa > Chordata > Actinopteri > Gymnotiformes > Hypopomidae > Brachyhypopomus > Brachyhypopomus gauderio. The sequence continues at coordinate 300,197 of NW_027506889.1, forward strand.
TTGTTACAGGGGTCGTCACCAGACTGCTTGTAGATGTTGGAGGAATTGTTGTAGATAAGGCTGCAAACATTAACATTTATGTACCATTATTAAAATGTATGTATGAATGAGAAATTAGTTGTTACTCCAGATAAGGATCGATAACATACCACTAAGTGCATTGAGTTCATTGAGGAAGCTGAGTGGGATTTTGGTATCTCCATCTTGGAAGTAGTACTGCATGTTACCATTAATGACATTTGCTGAACTCCTATCAAAACAAAAAAGCAAAATATTTATTATAAAAGCTGTATTTCTAATTATTATGAAAAGAAATGTCTGAAGATAAAATAAACTTACATGAAGGCAGAGCTTTGTGGTTCAATTGGTTGTGCAAGAGGTTCATTCAGAAGTGTGTTTAGCTGAAGATAAATACAGACTGTGAGTTCTAAAGAATATATGAATGACATTTCTTAATGTTTACATTGTTTTTGAAATCCCATTCAGATTACAAAGTAAAACTAAAATCATTTTCCACTTATTGTACTTGGTAAAAGTATATTAAACCCAAGTTTTCCAAAGGTGAAATTAATTTCCATAAAAATAAGTCCACGTGTGTCTGATGTTAGAATTTGTAATCCTGTCAAAAACATTTATCATGCACAATGTAATATACTTATCAAGAGGAATATTCTTGGTTAGAGTGAAAATTATATATCCTTACCACTTTGTTGATGGTATTCTGAACCTGGTTGTATGTGTTGTTTCCAACAGTTACATTATCTGGAATGCTGATATTGGTGAGGCTGAATGTAAAGCTGACTACATAGGATGTATCTGTTATTTCTGTAAAGTGAGGAAAATTTCATTGTCAGTTATCGACCTAAAGACTTCATGAAGTAATGATGTTAAAAATATAGCTGTAGTAATATTCTTGAAAGGTACGTGGAACTTACTCTCATAGGTCACATTTAGCACTTTCACAGAATCTGTGATGTTTGTGAATCGAGAGCTGAGCAGACGTCTTGTAGCATTGAGGACCAAACCTTCAGTAGGAACTGGTGAGGAGGATTTGAACACAAGACTGGCATTGACCACAGCTGAACCAGGTCTAAACGGGAAAAAAAACACCATGTGATGATTTCTTCAAGAATTATTCAAAATGAACATGTCATTTGCAAAAAAGAAATACCAAAAATTAAACGTACATTTTATAGGCAGTTGTTACAGGGGTCGTCACCAGACTGCTTGTAGATGTTGGAGGAATTGTTGTAGATAAGGCTGCAAACATTAACATTTATGTACCATTATTAAAATGTATGTATGAATGAGAAATTAGTTGTTACTCCAGATAAGGATCGATAACATACCACTAAGTGCATTGAGTTCATTGAGGAAGCTGAGTGGGATTTTGGTATCTCCATCTTGGAAGTAGTACTGCATGTTACCATTAATGACATTTGCTGAACTCCTATCAAAACAAAAAAGCAAAATATTTACTATAAAAGCTGTATTTCTAATTATTATGAAAAGAAATGTCTGAAGATAAAATAAACTTACATGAAGGCAGAGCTTTGTGGTTCAATTGGTTGTGCAAGAGGTTCATTCAGAAGTGTGTTTAGCTGAAGATAAATACAGACTGTGAGTTCTAAAGAATATATGAATGACATTTCTCAATGTTTACATTGTTTTTGAAATCCCATTCAGATTACAAAGTAAAACTAAAATCATTTTCCACTTATTGTACTTGGTAAAAGTATATTAAACCCAAGTTTTCCAAAGGTGAAATTAATTTCCATAAAAATAAGTCCACGTGTGTCTGATGTTAGAATTTGTAATCCTGTCAAAAACATTTATCATGCACAATGTAATATACTTATCAAGAGGAATATTCTTGGTTAGAGTGAAAATTATATATCCTTACCACTTTGTTGATGGTATTCTGAACCTGGTTGTATGTGTTGTTTCCAACAGTTACATTATCTGGAATGCTGATATTGGTGAGGCTGAATGTAAAGCTGACTACATAGGATGTATCTGTTATTTCTGTAAAGTGAGGAAAATTTCATTGTCAGTTATCGACCTAAAGACTTCATGAAGTAATGATGTTAAAAATATAGCTGTAGTAATATTCTTGAAAGGTACGTGGAACTTACTCTCATAGGTCACATTTAGCACTTTCACAGAATCTGTGATGTTTGTGAATCGAGAGCTGAGCAGACGTCTTGTAGCATTGAGGACCAAACCTTCAGTAGGAACTGGTGAGGAGGATTTGAACACAAGACTGGCATTGACCACAGCTGAACCAGGTCTAAAGGGGAAAAAAAACACCATGTGATGATTTCTTCAAGAATTATTCAAAATGAACATGTCATTTGCAAAAAAGAAATACCAAAAATTAAACGTACATTTTATAGGCAGTTGTTACAGGGGTCGTCACCAGACTGCTTGTAGATGTTGGAGGAATTGTTGTAGATAAGGCTGCAAACATTAACATTTATGTACCATTATTAAAATGTATGTATGAATGAGAAATTAGTTGTTACTCCAGATAAGGATCGATAACATACCACTAAGTGCATTGAGTTCATTGAGGAAGCTGAGTGGGATTTTGGTATCTCCATCTTGGAAGTAGTACTGCATGTTACCATTAATGACATTTGCTGAACTCCTATCAAAACAAAAAAGCAAAATATTTACTATAAAAGCTGTATTTCTAATTATTATGAAAAGAAATGTCTGAAGATAAAATAAACTTACATGAAGGCAGAGCTTTGTGGTTCAATTGGTTGTGCAAGAGGTTCATTCAGAAGTGTGTTTAGCTGAAGATAAATACAGACTGTGAGTTCTAAAGAATATATGAATGACATTTCTCAATGTTTACATTGTTTTTGAAATCCCATTCAGATTACAAAGTAAAACTAAAATCATTTTCCACTTATTGTACTTGGTAAAAGTATATTAAACCCAAGTTTTCCAAAGGTGAAATTAATTTCCATAAAAATAAGTCCACGTGTGTCTGATGTTAGAATTTGTAATCCTGTCAAAAACATTTATCATGCACAATGTAATATACTTATCAAGAGGAATATTCTTGGTTAGAGTGAAAATTATATATCCTTACCACTTTGTTGATGGTATTCTGAACCTGGTTGTATGTGTTGTTTCCAACAGTTACATTATCTGGAATGCTGATATTGGTGAGGCTGAATGTAAAGCTGACTACATAGGATGTATCTGTTATTTCTGTAAAGTGAGGAAAATTTCATTGTCAGTTATCGACCTAAAGACTTCATGAAGTAATGATGTTAAAAATATAGCTGTAGTAATATTCTTGAAAGGTACGTGGAACTTACTCTCATAGGTCACATTTAGCACTTTCACAGAATCTGTGATGTTTGTGAATCGAGAGCTGAGCAGACGTCTTGTAGCATTGAGGACCAAACCTTCAGTAGGAACTGGTGAGGAGGATTTGAACACAAGACTGGCATTGACCACAGCTGAACCAGGTCTAAAGGGGAAAAAAAACACCATGTGATGATTTCTTCAAGAATTATTCAAAATGAACATGTCATTTGCAAAAAAGAAATACCAAAAATTAAACGTACATTTTATAGGCAGTTGTTACAGGGGTCGTCACCAGACTGCTTGTAGATGTTGGAGGAATTGTTGTAGATAAGGCTGCAAACATTAACATTTATGTACCATTATTAAAATGTATGTATGAATGAGAAATTAGTTGTTACTCCAGATAAGGATCGATAACATACCACTAAGTGCATTGAGTTCATTGAGGAAGCTGAGTGGGATTTTGGTATCTCCATCTTGGAAGTAGTACTGCATGTTACCATTAATGACATTTGCTGAACTCCTATCAAAACAAAAAAGCAAAATATTTACTATAAAAGCTGTATTTCTAATTATTATGAAAAGAAATGTCTGAAGATAAAATAAACTTACATGAAGGCAGAGCTTTGTGGTTCAATTGGTTGTGCAAGAGGTTCATTCAGAAGTGTGTTTAGCTGAAGATAAATACAGACTGTGAGTTCTAAAGAATATATGAATGACATTTCTCAATGTTTACATTGTTTTTGAAATCCCATTCAGATTACAAAGTAAAACTAAAATCATTTTCCACTTATTGTACTTGGTAAAAGTATATTAAACCCAAGTTTTCCAAAGGTGAAATTAATTTCCATAAAAATAAGTCCACGTGTGTCTGATGTTAGAATTTGTAATCCTGTCAAAAACATTTATCATGCACAATGTAATATACTTATCAAGAGGAATATTCTTGGTTAGAGTGAAAATTATATATCCTTACCACTTTGTTGATGGTATTCTGAACCTGGTTGTATGTGTTGTTTCCAACAGTTACATTATCTGGAATGCTGATATTGGTGAGGCTGAATGTAAAGCTGACTACATAGGATGTATCTGTTATTTCTGTAAAGTGAGGAAAATTTCATTGTCAGTTATCGACCTAAAGACTTCATGAAGTAATGATGTTAAAAATATAGCTGTAGTAATATTCTTGAAAGGTACGTGGAACTTACTCTCATAGGTCACATTTAGCACTTTCACAGAATCTGTGATGTTTGTGAATCGAGAGCTGAGCAGACGTCTTGTAGCATTGAGGACCAAACCTTCAGTAGGAACTGGTGAGGAGGATTTGAACACAAGACTGGCATTGACCACAGCTGAACCAGGTCTAAAAGGGGAAAAACATAAGGTTAGGACTTCTTTAAGGAATATTCAAAATGAATAGATCTCTATTGAATAATTTTGTCTATTATGAATTAAACATACATTATTGAGTAAGCAGTTCCAGTCGTCATAAGGTTTTTATATGAGAATGTTGTTTGTTGTACTGAAGTATTTTCAGATGCCCAAATCGCTGTTGAAATTTGAACTTGGACCTCCCTTGTAGTAGGAGCTGAAGTAGATGTGATGGTTACTGGTGTACTTAGGCCTTCACTTGTGCTGTTGTCGAATGCCCTCATTGTTGTTCCAACTGACTCTGCTACGATTGTTTGTGTTGTATTTGCTGACTGTGGTAAGGATCCTGTAGTTGTCTTTTCACCAACATTAGATGGTGAAATAGATGAAACTGCAGATGTTGATATAGTTTTGTTAGGAGACTGAGCAATAGATGATTTAGTAAAAACCAAGGATGCTTCTGTTGTTTCTGTTGTTTTAGGAGTTGGTAATAGAGACATACTTGTCATTGTACTGTTTTTATTTGTAGTTGTTAGAATTACCATTGATGTTGGTGACTGGAAAGTAAATATAAATGGTAAAGTATTTGTTAATGCTGGTTTATTGCTTGTAAACAATGTTGACTCCAAAGCAGTTGATACTGTACTTTTTGTGGTTGTCTGAGTTGTGGACTTAGTTGTTGCATTTGAAGTGGTCAATATTGATAATGTAGTCTTTGGAGTAGAATCAGTAGAATTGGCCAAATTAATTGGCTGAGTTGTGGATGCAATTGAAGTCACTGACGTTGACGATGTCTTCTCTGTTGTGGATGCAAGTGAAGACGCCGAAGTGGTTGCTGTTATCTGTAATGTTGGTAAGCTTACTTTCTGTGTAGTAGAAACATTTGCTAATACTGAAGTTTCCATTTGTGGTTTGTATGTGGTTGAATTGAATTGAGTTGAAAGAGTTTGCAGGTTGAATGCATCGGTTCTCTGTGGGAGGAATGTAGAGGAATGTGATGTGAAAATAGTGGATGTAGTTAAGTTTGCTGTTTTGGATGAACTGATTGTAGCAGTTGTAAATGTTGAGACTGAGTTGGTTTCAGTTGAAGTTGTTTGTGGTGTGGATGTACTGGCGGTGCTCAAAGTTGTTGGAGAGGTTGTTGATGTGGCAGCTGAAGTTGAAGTGGCCTGTGTTGTAGTTGTTTGTGGAGTGGATGTACTAGTGGTGCTCAAAGTTGTTGGAGATGTTGATGTGGCAGATGAAGTTGAAGTGGCCAGTGTTGTAGTCGTTTGTGGTGTGGATGTACTGGTGGTGCTTAGTGTAGTAGGAGAGGTTGTTGATGTGGCAGCTGAAGTTGAAGTGGCCAGTGTTGAAGTTGTTTGGGGAGGGGAGGTACTGGTGGTGATCAAAGTTGTTGCAGTGGTTATTGGTGTTGCAGCAGATGTTGAAGTTGAAGTGGCCAGTGTTGAAGTCATATGTGGTGTGGATGTACTGGCAGTGCTCAGAGTAGGAGGAGAGGTTGTTGATGTGGGAGCTGAATTTGAAGTGGCCAGTGTTGAAGTTGTTTGTGAAGTGGATGTACTAGTGGTGCTCAAAGTTGTTGCACTGGTTGTTGGTGTAGCAGTAGATGTTGTCTCAGCTGAAATTGGAGTTGAAGGGGCTTGTGTTGAAGTCGTTTGTGGTGTGGATGTACTGGCCATGCTCAAAGTTGTTGGAGAGTTTGTTGATGTGGGAGCTGAAGTTGAAGTGGCCAGTGTTGAAGTCGTTTGTGGTGTGGATGTACTGGTGGTGCTCAAAGTTGTTGGAGAGGTTGCTGATGTGGAAGCTGAAATTGAAGTGGCCAGTGTTGTAGTCATTTGTGGTGTGGATGTACTGGCAGTGCTCAAAGTTGTTGGAGAGTTTGTTGATGTGGCAGCTGAAGTTAAAGTGGCCAGTGTTGAAGTTGTTTGTGGTGTGGATGTACTGGCAATGCTCAAAGTTGTTGGAGAGGTTGTTAATGTGGCAGCAGATGTTGAAGTTGAAGTGGCCAGTGTTGAAGTTGTTTGTGCGGTGGATGTACTGGTGGTGCTCAAAGTTGTTGCAATGGTTGTTGGTGTGGCAGCTGAAGTTGAAGTTGCCAGTGTTGAAGTTGTTGGTAGAGTGGATGTACTGGTGGTGCTCAGAGTAGTAGGAGAGGTTGCTGATGTGACAGCTGAAGTTGAAGTTGCCAGTGTTGATGTTGTTGGTGGAGTGGATGTACTGGTGATGATCAAAGTTGTTGCAGTGGTTGTTGGTGTGGCAGATGTTGTCTCAGGTGAAGTTGTAGTTGATTGGGCCTGTGTTGAAGTTGTTTGTGGTGTGGTTGTACTGGTGGTGCTCAGAGTAGTAGGAGAGGTTGTTGATGTGGCAGCTGAAGTTGAAGTTGACGTGGCCAATGTTGAAGTTGTTTGTGGAGTGGATGTACTGGTGGTGCTCAAAGTTGTTGCAGTGGTTGTTGGTGTGGCAGATGTTGTCTCCGCTGAAGTTGTAGTTGATGGGGCCTGTGTTGAAGTTGTCTGTGGTGTGGTTGTCCTGGCAATGCTCAAAGTTGTTGGAGAGGTTGTTGGTGTGGCAGATGTTGTCTCAGGTGAAGTTGCAGTTGAAAGGGCTTGTGTTGAAGTTGTTTGTGGTGTGGATGTACTGGTGGTGCTCAGAGTAGTAGGAGAGGTTGTTGATGTGGCAGCTGAAGTTGAAGATGAAGTGGCCTGTGTTGAAGTTGTTTGTGATGTGGTTGAACTGGCAATGCTCAAAGTTGTTGGAGAGGTTGTTGATGTGGCAGCTGAAGTTGTAGTGGCTAGTGATGAAGTTTGTGGTGTGGATGTACTGGCAATGCTCAAGGTTGTTGAAGTGGTTGTTGGTGTGGCAGATGTTGTCTCAGGTGAAGTTGTAGTTGATGGGGCCTGTGTTGAAGTTGTTTGTGGTGTGGTTGTACTGGCAATGCTCAAGGCTGTTGGAGAGGTTGTTGATGTGGCAGCTGAAGTTGAAGTGGCCAGTGTTGAAGTTGTTGGTGGAGCGGATGTACTGGTGGTGATCAAAGTTGTTGCAGTGGTTGTTGGTGTGGCAGATGTTGTCTCAGGTGAAGTTGTAGTTGATGGGGCCTGTGTTGAAGTTGTTTGTGGTGTGGATGTACTGGTGGTGCTCAAAGTTGTTGCAGTGGTTGTTGGTGTGGCAGATGTTGTCTCAGATGAAGTTGCAGTTGAAGGGGCTTGTGTTGAAGTTGTTTGTGGTGTGGTTGTACTGGCAACGCTCAAGGTTGTTGGAGAGGTTGTTGATGTGGCAGCTGAAGTTGAAGTGGCCAGTGTTGAAGTTGTTTGTGGTGTGGATGTACTGGCAGTGCTCAAAGTTGTTGGAGAGTTTGTTGATGTGGCAGCTGAAGTTGGAGTTAAAGGGGCTTGTGTTGAAGTCGTTTGTGGTGTGGATGTACTGGCAGTGCTCAAAGTTGTTGGAGAGGTTGTTGATGTGGCAGCTGAAGTTGAAGTGGCCAGTGTTGAAGTTGTTGGTGGAGTGGATGTACTGGCAGTGCTCAAAGTTGTTGGAGAGTTTGTTGATGTGGCAGCTGAAGTTGAAGTGGCCAGTGTTGAAGTTGTTTGTGCAGTGGATGTACTGGTGGTGCTCAAAGTTGTTGCAATGGTTGTTGGTGTGGCAGCTGAAGTTGAAGTTGCCAGTGTTGAAGCTGTTGGTAGAGTGGATGTACTGGTGGTGCTCAGAGTAGTAGGAGAGGTTGTTGATGTGACAGCTGAAGTTGAAGTTGCCAGTGTTGATGTTGTTGGTGGAGTGGATGTACTGGTGATGATCAAAGTTGTTGCAGTGGTTGTTGGTGTGGCAGATGTTGTCTCAGGTGAAGTTGTAGTTGATGGGGCCTGTGTTGAAGTTGTTTGTGGTGTGGTTGTACTGGTGGTGGTCAGAGTAGTAGGAGAGGTTGTTGATGTGGCAGCTGAAGTTGAAGTGTCCTTTGTTGAAGTTGTTTGTGGTGTGGATGTACTGGCAATGCTCAAAGTTGTTGGAGAGGTTGTTGATGTGGCAGGTGAAGTTGAAGATGAAGTGGACTGTGTTGAAGTTGTTTGTGGTGTGGTTGTACTGGCAATGCTCAAAGTTGTTGGAGAGGTTGTTGATGTGGCAGCTGAAGTTGAAGTGGCTAGTGATGAAGTTGTTTGTGGTGTGGATGTACTGGCAATGCTCAAAGTTGTTGGTGAGGTTGTTGATGTAGCAGCTGAAGTTGAAGTGGCCTGTGTTGAAGTTGTTTGTGGTGTAGTTGTACTGGCAATGCTCAAGGTTGTTGGAGAGGTTGTTGATGTGGCACCTGAAGTTGAAGTGGCCAGTGTTGAAGTTGTTGGTGGAGTGGATGTACTGGTGGAGCTCAAAGTTGTTGCAGTGGTTGTTGGTGTGGCAGATGTTGTCTCAGGTGAAGTTGTAGTTGATGGGGCCTGTGTTGAAGTTGTTTGTGGTGTGGTTGTACTGGCAATGCTCAAGGTTGTTGGAGAGGTTGTTGATGTGGCAGCTGAAGTTGTAGTGGCTAGTGATGAAGTTTGTGGTGTGGATGTACTGGCAATGCTCAAGGTTGTTGAAGTGGTTGTTGGTGTGGCAGATGTTGTCTCAGGTGAAGTTGTAGTTGATGGGGCCTGTGTTGAAGTTGTTTGTGGTGTGGTTGTACTGGCAATGCTCAAGGCTGTTGGAGAGGTCGTTGATGTGGCAGCTGAAGTTGAAGTGGCCAGTGTTGAAGTTGTTGGTGGAGCGGATGTACTGGTGGTGATCAAAGTTGTTGCAGTGGTTGTTGGTGTGGCAGATGTTGTCTCAGGTGAAGTTGTAGTTGATGGGGCCTGTGTTGAAGTTGTTTGTGGTGTGGATGTACTGGTGGTGCTCAAAGTTGTTGCAGTGGTTGTTGGTGTGGCAGATGTTGTCTCAGATGAAGTTGCAGTTGAAGGGGCTTGTGTTGAAGTTGTTTGTGGTGTGGTTGTACTGGCAACGCTCAAGGTTGTTGGAGAGGTTGTTGATGTGGCAGCTGAAGTTGTAGTGGCTAGTGATGAAGTTTGTGGTGTGGATGTACTGGCAATGCTCAAGGTTGTTGAAGTGGTTGTTGGTGTGGCAGATGTTGTCTCAGGTGAAGTTGTAGTTGATGGGGCCTGTGTTGAAGTTGTTTGTGGTGTGGTTGTACTGGCAATGCTCAAGGCTGTTGGAGAGGTTGTTGATGTGGCAGCTGAAGTTGAAGTGGCCAGTGTTGAAGTTGTTGGTGGAGCGGATGTACTGGTGGTGATCAAAGTTGTTGCAGTGGTTGTTGGTGTGGCAGATGTTGTCTCAGGTGAAGTTGTAGTTGATGGGGCCTGTGTTGAAGTTGTTTGTGGTGTGGATGTACTGGTGGTGCTCAAAGTTGTTGCAGTGGTTGTTGGTGTGGCAGATGTTGTCTCAGATGAAGTTGCAGTTGAAGGGGCTTGTGTTGAAGTTGTTTGTGGTGTGGTTGTACTGGCAACGCTCAAGGTTGTTGGAGAGGTTGTTGATGTGGCAGCTGAATTTGAAGTAGCCAGTGTTGAAGTTGTTTGTGGTGTGGATGTACTGGCAGTGCTCAAAGTTGTTGGAGAGTTTGTTGATGTGGCAGCTGAAGTTGGAGTTGAAGGGGCTTGTGTTGAAGTCGTTTGTGGTGTGGATGTACTGGCAGTGCTCAGAGTAGTAGGAGAGGTTGTTGATGTGGCAGCTGAAGTTGATGTGGCCAGTGTTGAAGTTGTTTGTGGTGTGGATGTACTGGCAATGCTCAAAGTTGTTGGAGAGGTTGTTGATGTGGCAGCAGATGTTGAAGTTGAAGTGGCCAGTGTTGAAGTTGTTGGTGGAGTGGATGTACTGGCAGTGCTCAAAGTTGTTGGAGAGTTTGTTGATGTGGCAGCTGAAGTTGAAGTGGCCAGTGTTGAAGTTGTTTGTGCAGTGGATGTACTGGTGGTGCTCAAAGTTGTTGCAATGGTTGTTGGTGTGGCAGCTGAAGTTGAAGTTGCCAGTGTTGAAGCTGTTGGTAGAGTGGATGTACTGGTGGTGCTCAGAGTATTAGGAGAGGTTGTTGATGTGACAGCTGAAGTTGAAGTTGCCAGTGTTGATGTTGTTGGTGGAGTGGATGTACTGGTGATGATCAAAGTTGTTGCAGTGGTTGTTGGTGTGGCAGATGTTGTCTCAGGTGAAGTTGTAGTTGATGGGGCCTGTGTTGAAGTTGTTTGTGGTGTGGTTGTACTGGTGGTGGTCAGAGTAGTAGGAGAGGTTGTTGATGTGGCAGCTGAAGTTGAAGTGTCCTTTGTTGAAGTTGTTTGTGGTGTGGATGTACTGGCAATGCTCAAAGTTGTTGGAGAGGTTGTTGATGTGGCAGGTGAAGTTGAAGATGAAGTGGACTGTGTTGAAGTTGTTTGTGGTGTGGTTGTACTGGCAATGCTCAAAGTTGTTGGAGAGGTTGTTGATGTGGCAGCTGAAGTTGAAGTGGCTAGTGATGAAGTTGTTTGTGGTGTGGATGTACTGGCAATGCTCAAAGTTGTTGGTGAGGTTGTTGATGTAGCAGCTGAAGTTGAAGTGGCCTGTGTTGAAGTTGTTTGTGGTGTAGTTGTACTGGCAATGCTCAAGGTTGTTGGAGAGGTTGTTGATGTGGCACCTGAAGTTGAAGTGGCCAGTGTTGAAGTTGTTGGTGGAGTGGATGTACTGGTGGAGCTCAAAGTTGTTGCAGTGGTTGTTGGTGTGGCAGATGTTGTCTCAGGTGAAGTTGTAGTTGATGGGGCCTGTGTTGAAGTTGTTTGTGGTGTGGTTGTACTGGCAATGCTCAAGGTTGTTGGAGAGGTTGTTGATGTGGCAGCTGAAGTTGTAGTGGCTAGTGATGAAGTTTGTGGTGTGGATGTACTGGCAATGCTCAAGGTTGTTGAAGTGGTTGTTGGTGTGGCAGATGTTGTCTCAGGTGAAGTTGTAGTTGATGGGGCCTGTGTTGAAGTTGTTTGTGGTGTGGTTGTACTGGCAATGCTCAAGGCTGTTGGAGAGGTTGTTGATGTGGCAGCTGAAGTTGAAGTGGCCAGTGTTGAAGTTGTTGGTGGAGCGGATGTACTGGTGGTGATCAAAGTTGTTGCAGTGGTTGTTGGTGTGGCAGATGTTGTCTCAGGTGAAGTTGTAGTTGATGGGGCCTGTGTTGAAGTTGTTTGTGGTGTGGATGTACTGGTGGTGCTCAAAGTTGTTGCAGTGGTTGTTGGTGTGGCAGATGTTGTCTCAGATGAAGTTGCAGTTGAAGGGGCTTGTGTTGAAGTTGTTTGTGGTGTGGTTGTACTGGCAACGCTCAAGGTTGTTGGAGAGGTTGTTGATGTGGCAGCTGAATTTGAAGTGGCCAGTGTTGAAGTTGTTTGTGGAGTGGATGTACTGGCAGTGCTCAAAGTTGTTGGAGAGTTTGTTGATGTGGCAGCTGAAGTTGGAGTTGAAGGGGCTTGTGTTGAAGTCGTTTGTGGTGTGGATGTACTGGCAGTGCTCAGAGTAGTAGGAGAGGTTGTTGATGTGGCAGCTGAAGTTGATGTGGCCAGTGTTGAAGTTGTTTGTGGTGTGGATGTACTGGCAATGCTCAAAGTTGTTGGAGAGGTTGTTGATGTGGCAGCAGATGTTGAAGTTGAAGTGGCCAGTGTTGAAGTTGTTGGTGGAGTGGATGTACTGGCAGTGCTCAAAGTTGTTGGAGAGTTTGTTGATGTGGCAGCTGAAGTTGAAGTGGCCAGTGTTGAAGTTGTTTGTGCAGTGGATGTACTGGTGGTGCTCAAAGTTGTTGCAATGGTTGTTGGTGTGGCAGCTGAAGTTGAAGTTGCCAGTGTTGAAGCTGTTGGTAGAGTGGATGTACTGGTGGTGCTCAGAGTATTAGGAGAGGTTGTTGATGTGACAGCTGAAGTTGAAGTTGCCAGTGTTGATGTTGTTGGTGGAGTGGATGTACTGGTGATGATCAAAGTTGTTGCAGTGGTTGTTGGTGTGGCAGATGTTGTCTCAGGTGAAGTTGTAGTTGATGGGGCCTGTGTTGAAGTTGTTTGTGGTGTGGTTGTACTGGTGGTGGTCAGAGTAGTAGGAGAGGTTGTTGATGTGGCAGCTGAAGTTGAAGTGTCCTTTGTTGAAGTTGTTTGTGGTGTGGATGTACTGGCAATGCTCAAAGTTGTTGGAGAGGTTGTTGATGTGGCAGGTGAAGTTGAAGATGAAGTGGACTGTGTTGAAGTTGTTTGTGGTGTGGTTGTACTGGCAATGCTCAAAGTTGTTGGAGAGGTTGTTGATGTGGCAGCTGAAGTTGAAGTGGCTAGTGATGAAGTTGTTTGTGATGTGGATGTACTGGCAATGCTCAAAGTTGTTGGTGAGGTTGTTGATGTAGCAGCTGAAGTTGAAGTGGCCTGTGTTGAAGTTGTTTGTGGTGTAGTTGTACTGGCAATGCTCAAGGTTGTTGGAGAGGTTGTTGATGTGGCACCTGAAGTTGAAGTGGCCAGTGTTGAAGTTGTTGGTGGAGTGGATGTACTGGTGGAGCTCAAAGTTGTTGCAGTGGTTGTTGGTGTGGCAGATGTTGTCTCAGGTGAAGTTGTAGTTGATGGGGCCTGTGTTGAAGTTGTTGGTGGAGTGGATGTACTGGTGATGATCAAAGTTGTTGCAGTGGTTGTTGGTGTGGCAGATGTTGTCTCAGGTGAAGTTGTAGTTGATGGGGCCTGTGTTGAAGTTGTTTGTGGTGTGGTTGTACTGGCAATGCTCAAGGTTGTTGGAGAGGTTGTTGATGTAGCAGCTGAAGTTGTGGTTGAAGGGGCCTGTGTTGAAGTTGTTTGTGGTATGGTTGTACTGGCAATGCTCAAAGTTGTTGGAGAGGTTGTTGATGTGGCAGCTGAAGTTGAAGTGGCTAGTGATGAAGTTGTTTGTGGTGTGGATGTACTGGCAATGCTCAAAGTTGTTGGTGAGGTTGTTGATGTAGCAGTTGAAGTTGAAGATGAAGTGGCCTGTGTTGAGGTTGTTTGTGGTGTGGTTGTACTGGCAATGCTCAAGGTAGTTGGAGAGGTTGTTGATGTGGCAGCTGAAGTTGAAGTGGCCAGTGTTGAAGTTGTTGGTGGAGTGGATGTACTGGTGGTGATCAAAGTTGTTGCAGTGGTTGTTGGTGTGGCAGATGTTGTCTCAGGTGAAGTTGTAGTTGATGGGGCCTGTGTTGAAGTTGTTTGTGGTGTGGTTGTACTGGCAATGCTCAAGGTTGTTGGAGAGGTTGTTGGTGTGGCAGATGTTGTCTCAGCTGAAGTTGTAGTTGAAGGGGCCTGTGTTGAAGTTGTTTGTGGTGTGGTTGTACTGGTGGTGCTCAAAGTTGTTGCAGTGGTTGTTGGTGTGGCAGATGTTGTTTCAGATGAAGTTGCAGTTGAAGGGGCTTGTGTTGAAGTTGTTTGTGGTGTGGTTGTACTGGCAATGCTCAAGGTTGTTGGAGAGGTTGTTGATGTGGCAGCTGAAGTTGAAGTTGCCAGTGTTGAAGTTGTTGGTGGAGTGGATGTACTGTTGGTGCTCAGAGTAGTAAGAGAGGTTGTTGTTGTGGCAGCTGAAGTTGAAGTTGAAGTGGCCAATGTTGAAGTTGTTTGTAGAGTGGATGTACTGCTGGTGCTCAAAGTTGTTGTAGTGGTTGTTGGTGTGGCAGATGTTGTCTCAGCTGAAGTTGTAGCTGAAGGGGCCTGTGTTGAAGTTGTTTGTGGTGTGGTTGTACTGGTGGTGCTCAAAGTTGTTTGAGAGGTTGTTGATGTGGCAGCTGAAGTTGAAGTTGCCAGTGTTGAAGTTGTTGGTGGAGTGGATGTACTGGTAGTGCTCAGAGTAGTAGGAGAGGTTGTTGATGTGGCAGCTGAAGTTGAAGTGGCCAGTGTTGAAGTTGTTGGTGGAGTGGATGTACTGGTGGTGATCAAAGTTGTTGCAGTGGTTGTTGGTGTGGCAGATGTTGTCTCAGGTGAAGTTGTAGTTGATGGGGCCTGTGTTGAAGTTGTTTGTGGTGTGGATGTACTGGTGGTGCTCAAAGTTGTTGCAGTGGTTGTTGGTGTGGCAGATGTTGTTTCAGATGAAGTTGCAGTTGAAGGGGCTTGTGTTGAAGTTGTTTGTGGTGTGGTTGTACTGGCAATGCTCAAGGTTGTTGGAGAGGTTGTTGATGTGGCAGCTGAAGTTGAAGTTGCCAGTGTTGAAGTTGTTGGTGGAGTGGATGTACTGGTAGTGCTCAGAGTAGTAGGAGAGGTTGTTGATGTGGCAGCTGAAGTTGAAGTGGCTAGTGATGAAGTTGTTGGTGGAGTGGATGTACTGGTGATGATCAAAGTTGTTGCAGTGGTTGTTGGTGTGGCAGATGTTGTCTCAGGTGAAGTTGTAGTTGATGGGGCCTGTGTTGAAGTTGTTTGTGGTGTGGTTGTACTGGTGGTGGTCAGAGTAGTAGGAGAGGTTGTTGATGTGGCAGCTGAAGTTGAAGTGGCTAGTGATGAAGTTGTTGCTGGAGTTGATGTACTGGTGGTGCTCAGAGTAGTAGGAGAGGTTGTTGGTGTGGCAGATGTTGTCTCAGGTGAAGTTGTAGTTGATGGGGCCTGTGTTGAAGTTGTTTGTGGTGTGGTTGTACTGGTGGTGGTCAGAGTAGTAGGAGAGGTTGTTGATGTGGCAGCTGAAGTTGAAGTGTCCTTTGTTGAAGTTGTTTGTGGTGTGGTTGTACTGGCAATGCTCAAAGTCGTTGGAGAGGTTGTTGATGTGGCAGCTGAAGTTGAAGTGGCCAGTGTTGAAGTTGTTGGTGGAGTGGTTGTACTGGCAATGCTCAAAGTTGTTGGAGAGGTTGTTGATGTGGCAGCTGAAGTTGAAGTTGCCAGTGTTGAAGTTGTTGGTGGAGTGGATGTACTGGTGGTGCTCAGAGTAGTAGGAGAGGTTGTTGATGTGGCAGATGTTGTATCACGTGAAGTTGTAGTTGATGGGGCCTGTGTTGAAGTTGTTTGTGGTGTGGTTGTACTGGTGGTGGTCAGAGTAGTAGGAGTGGTTGTTGATGTGGCAGCTGAAGTTGAAGTTGAAGTGGCCTGTGTTGAAGTTGTTTGTGGTGTGGTTGTACTGGCAATGCTCAAGGTTGTTGGAGAGGTTGTGGATGTGGCAGCTGAAGTTGAAGGGGCCAGTGTTGAAGTTGTTTGTGGAGTGGATGTAGTGGTGGTGATCAAAGTTGTTGCAGTGGTTGTTGGTGTGGCAGATGTTGTCTCAGCTGAAGTTGTAGTTGAAGGGGCCTGTGTTGAAGTTGTTTGTGGTGTGGTTGTACTGGTGGTGGTCAGAGTAGTAGGAGAGGTTGTTGATGTGGCAGCTGAAGTTGAAGTGTCCTTTGTTGAAGTTGTTTGTGGTGTGGTTGTACTGGCAATGCTCAAAGTTGTTGGAGAGGTTGTTGATGTGGCAGCTGAAGTTGAAGTGGCCAGTGTTGAAGTTGTTGGTGGAGTGGTTGTACTGGCAATGCTCAGAGTTGTTGGAGAGGTTGTTGATGTGGCAGCTGAAGTTGAAGTTGCCAGTGTTGAAGTTGTTGGTGGAGTGGATGTACTGGTGGTGCTCAGAGTAGTAGGAGAGGTTGTTGATGTGGCAGATGTTGTATCACGTGAAGTTGTAGTTGATGGGGCCTGTGTTGAAGTTGTTTGTGGTGTGGTTGTACTGGTGGTGGTCAGAGTAGTAGGAGAGGTTGTTGATGTGGCAGCTGAAGTTGAAGTTGAAGTGGCCTGTGTTGAAGTTGTTTGTGGTGTGGTTGTACTGGCAATGCTCAAAGTTGTTGGAGAGGTTGTTGATGTAGCAGCTGAAGTTGAAGATGAAGTGGCCTGTGTTGAAGTTGTTTGTGGTGTGGTTGTACTGGCAATGCTCAAGGTTGTTGGAGAGGTTGTGGATGTGGCAGCTGAAGTTGAAGGGGCCAGTGTTGAAGTTGTTTGTGGAGTGGATGTAGTGGTGGTGATCAAAGTTGTTGCAGTGGTTGTTGGTGTGGCAGATGTTGTCTCAGCTGAAGTTGTAGTTGAAGGGGCCTCTGTTGAAGTTGTTTGTGGTGTGGTTGTACTGGTGGTGGTCAGAGTAGTAGGAGAGGTTGTTGATGTGGCAGCTGAAGTTGAAGTGTCCTTTGTTGAAGTTGTTTGTGGTGTGGTTGTACTGGCAATGCTCAAAGTTGTTGGAGAGGTTGTTGATGTGGCAGCTGAAGTTGAAGTGGCCAGTGTTGAAGTTGTTGGTGGAGTGGATGTACTGGTGGTGCTCAGAGTAGTAGGAGAGGTTGTTGATGTGGCAGATGTTGTATCACGTGAAGTTGTAGTTGATGGGGCCTGTGTTGAAGTTGTTTGTGGTGTGGTTGTACTGGTGGTGGTCAGAGTAGTAGGAGAGGTTGTTGATGTGGCAGCTGAAGTTGAAGTTGAAGTGGCCTGTGTTGAAGTTGTTTGTGGTGTGGTTGTACTGGCAATGCTCAAAGTTGTTGGAGAGGTTGTTGATGTAGCAGCTGAAGTTGAAGATGAAGTGGCCTGTGTTGAAGTTGTTTGTGGTGTGGTTGTACTGGCAATGCTCAAGGTTGTTGGAGAGGTTGTGGATGTGGCAGCTGAAGTTGAAGGGGCCAGTGTTGAAGTTGTTTGTGGAGTGGATGTAGTGGTGGTGATCAAAGTTGTTGCAGTGGTTGTTGGTGTGGCAGATGTTGTCTCAGCTGAAGTTGTAGTTGAAGGGGCCTCTGTTGAAGTTGTTTGTGGTGTGGTTGTACTGGTGGTGGTCAGAGTAGTAGGAGAGGTTGTTGATGTGGCAGCTGAAGTTGAAGTGTCCTTTGTTGAAGTTGTTTGTGGTGTGGTTGTACTGGCAATGCTCAAAGTTGTTGGAGAGGTTGTTGATGTGGCAGCTGAAGTTGAAGTGGCCAGTGTTGAAGTTGTTGGTGGAGTGGTTGTACTGGCAATGCTCAAAGTTGTTGGAGAGGTTGTTGATGTGGCAGCTGAAGTTGAAGTTGCCAGTGTTGAAGTTGTTGCTGGAGTGGATGTACTGGTGGTGCTCAGAGTAGTAGGAGAGGTTGTTGATGTGGCAGATGTTGTATCACGTAAAGTTGTAGTTGATGGGGCCTGTGTTGAAGTTGTTTGTGGTGTGGTTGTACTGGTGGTGGTCAGAGTAGTAGGAGAGGTTGTTGATGTGGCAGCTGAAGTTGAAGTTGAAGTGGCCTGTGTTGAAGTTGTTTGTGGTGTGGTTGTACTGGCAATGCTCAAAGTTGTTGGAGAGGTTGTTGATGTGGCAGCTGAAGTTGAAGATGAAGTGGCCTGTGTTGAAGTTGTTTGTGGTGTGGTTGTACTGGCAATGCTCAAGGTTGTTGGAGAGGTTGTTGATGTGGCAGCTGAAGTTGAAGTGGCCAGTGTTGAAGTTGTTGGTGGAGTGGATGTACTGGTGGTGATCAAAGTTGTTGCAGTGGTTGTTGGTGTGGCAGATGTTGTCTCAGGTGAAGTTGTAGTTGATGGGGCCTGTGTTGAAGTTGTTTGTGGTGTGGATGTACTGGTGGTGCTCAAAGTTGTTGCAGTGGTTGTTGGTGTGGCAGATGTTGTTTCAGATGAAGTTGCAGTTGAAGGGGCTTGTGTTGAAGTTGTTTGTGGTGTGGTTGTACTGGCAATGCTCAAGGTTGTTGGAGAGGTTGTTGATGTGGCAGCTGAAGTTGAAGTTGCCAGTGTTGAAGTTGTTGGTGGAGTGGATGTACTGGTGGTGCTCAGAGTAGTAAGAGAGGTTGTTGATGTGGCAGCTGAAGTTGAAGTTGAAGTGGCCAATGTTGAAGTTGTTTGTAGAGTGGATGTACTGCTGGTGCTCAAAGTTGTTGTAGTGGTTGTTGGTGTGGCAGATGTTGTCTCAGCTGAAGTTGTAGCTGAAGGGGCCTGTGTTGAAGTTGTTTGTGGTGTGGTTGTACTGGCAATGCTCAAAGTTGTTTGAGAGGTTGTTGATGTGGCAGCTGAAGTTGAAGTTGCCAGTGTTGAAGTTGTTGGTGGAGTGGATGTACTGGTAGTGCTCAGAGTAGTAGGAGAGGTTGTTGATGTGGCAGCTGAAGTTGAAGTTGCCAGTGTTGAAGTTGTTGGTGGAGTGGATGTACTGGTGATGATCAAAGTTGTTGCAGTGGTTGTTGGTGTGGCAGATGTTGTCTCAGGTGAAGTTGTAGTTGATGGGGCCAGTGTTGAAGTTTGTGGTGTGGTTGTACTGGCAATGCTCAAAGTTGTTGGAGAGGTTGTTGATGTAGCAGCTGAAGTTGAAGATGAAGTGGCCTGTGTTGAAGTTGTTTGTGGTGTGGTTGTACTGGCAATGCTCAAGGTTGTTGGAGAGGTTGTGGATGTGGCAGCTGAAGTTGAAGGAGCCAGTGTTGAAGTTGTTGGTGGAGTGGATGTACTGGTGGTGATCAAAGTTGTTGCAGTGGTTGTTGGTGTGGCAGATGTTGTCTCAGGTGAAGTTGTACTTGATGGGGCCTGTGTTGAAGTTGTTTGTGGTGTGGATGTACTGGCGGTGCTCAGAGTAGTAGGAGAGGTTGTTGATGTGGCAGATGTTGTATCACGTGAAGTTGTAGTTGATGGGGCCTGTGTTGAAGTTGTTTGTTGTGTGGTTGTACTGGTGGTGGTCAGAGTAGTAGGAGAGGTTGTTGATGTGGCAGCTGAAGTTGAAGTTGAAGTGGCCTGTGTTGAAGTTGTTTGTGGTGTGGTTGTACTGGCAATGCTCAAAGTTGTTGGAGAGGTTGTTGATGTAGCAGCTGAAGTTGAAGATGAAGTGGCCTGTGTTGAAGTTGTTTGTGGTGTGGTTGTACTGGCAATGCTCAAGGTTGTTGGAGAGGTTGTGGATGTGGCAGCTGAAGTTGAAGGGGCCAGTGTTGAAGTTGTTTGTGGAGTGGATGTAGTGGTGGTGATCAAAGTTGTTGCAGTGGTTGTTGGTGTGGCAGATGTTGTCTCAGCTGAAGTTGTAGTTGAAGGGGCCTCTGTTGAAGTTGTTTGTGGTGTGGTTGTACTGGTGGTGGTCAGAGTAGTAGGAGAGGTTGTTGATGTGGCAGCTGAAGTTGAAGTGTCCTTTGTTGAAGTTGTTTGTGGTGTGGTTGTACTGGCAATGCTCAAAGTTGTTGGAGAGGTTGTTGATGTGGCAGCTGAAGTTGAAGTGGCCAGTGTTGAAGTTGTTGGTGGAGTGGATGTACTGGTGGTGCTCAGAGTAGTAGGAGAGGTTGTTGATGTGGCAGATGTTGTATCACGTGAAGTTGTAGTTGATGGGGCCTGTGTTGAAGTTGTTTGTGGTGTGGTTGTACTGGTGGTGGTCAGAGTAGTAGGAGAGGTTGTTGATGTGGCAGCTGAAGTTGAAGTTGAAGTGGCCTGTGTTGAAGTTGTTTGTGGTGTGGTTGTACTGGCAATGCTCAAAGTTGTTGGAGAGGTTGTTGATGTGGCAGCTGAAGTTGAAGATGAAGTGGCCTGTGTTGAAGTTGTTTGTGGTGTGGTTGTACTGGCAATGCTCAAGGTTGTTGGAGAAGTTGTTGATGTGGCAGCTGAAGTTGAAGTGGCCAGTGTTGAAGTTGTTGGTGGAGTGGATGTACTGGTGGTGATCAAAGTTGTTGCAGTGGTTGTTGGTGTGGCAGATGTTGTCTCAGGTGAAGTTGTAGTTGATGGGGCCTGTGTTGAAGTTGTTTGTGGTGTGGATGTACTGGTGGTGCTCAAAGTTGTTGCAGTGGTTGTTGGTGTGGCAGATGTTGTTTCAGATGAAGTTGCAGTTGAAGGGGCTTGTGTTGAAGTTGTTTGTGGTGTGGTTGTACTGGCAATGCTCAAGGTTGTTGGAGAGGTTGTTGATGTGGCAGCTGAAGTTGAAGTTGCCAGTGTTGAAGTTGTTGGTGGAGTGGATGTACTGGTGGTGCTCAGAGTAGTAAGAGAGGTTGTTGATGTGGCAGCTGAAGTTGAAGTTGAAGTGGCCAATGTTGAAGTTGTTTGTAGAGTGGATGTACTGCTGGTGCTCAAAGTTGTTGTAGTGGTTGTTGGTGTGGCAGATGTTGTCTCAGCTGAAGTTGTAGCTGAAGGGGCCTGTGTTGAAGTTGTTTGTGGTGTGGTTGTACTGGCAATGCTCAAAGTTGTTTGAGAGGTTGTTGATGTGGCAGCTGAAGTTGAAGTTGCCAGTGTTGAAGTTGTTGGTGGAGTGGATGTACTGGTAGTGCTCAGAGTAGTAGGAGAGGTTGTTGATGTGGCAGCTGAAGTTGAAGTTGCCAGTGTTGAAGTTGTTGGTGGAGTGGATGTACTGGTGATGATCAAAGTTGTTGCAGTGGTTGTTGGTGTGGCAGATGTTGTCTCAGGTGAAGTTGTAGTTGATGGGGCCAGTGTTGAAGTTTGTGGTGTGGTTGTACTGGCAATGCTCAAAGTTGTTGGAGAGGTTGTTGATGTAGCAGCTGAAGTTGAAGATGAAGTGGCCTGTGTTGAAGTTGTTTGTGGTGTGGTTGTACTGGCAATGCTCAAGGTTGTTGGAGAGGTTGTGGATGTGGCAGCTGAAGTTGAAGGAGCCAGTGTTGAAGTTGTTGGTGGAGTGGATGTACTGGTGGTGATCAAAGTTGTTGCAGTGGTTGTTGGTGTGGCAGATGTTGTCTCAGGTGAAGTTGTACTTGATGGGGCCTGTGTTGAAGTTGTTTGTGGTGTGAATGTACTGGCGGTGCTCAGAGTAGTAGGAGAGGTTGTTGATGTGGCAGATGTTGTATCACGTGAAGTTGTAGTTGATGGGGCCTGTGTTGAAGTTGTTTGTTGTGTGGTTGTACTGGTGGTGGTCAGAGTAGTAGGAGAGGTTGTTGATGTGGCAGCTGAAGTTGAAGTTGAAGTGGCCTGTGTTGAAGTTGTTTGTGGTGTGGTTGTACTGGCAATGCTCAAAGTTGTTGGAGAGGTTGTTGATGTAGCAGCTGAAGTTGAAGATGAAGTGGCCTGTGTTGAAGTTGTTTGTGGTGTGGTTGTACTGGCAATGCTCAAGGTTGTTGGAGAGGTTGTGGATGTGGCAGCTGAAGTTGAAGGGGCCAGTGTTGAAGTTGTTTGTGGAGTGGATGTAGTGGTGGTGATCAAAGTTGTTGCAGTGGTTGTTGGTGTGGCAGATGTTGTCTCAGCTGAAGTTGTAGTTGAAGGGGCCTCTGTTGAAGTTGTTTGTGGTGTGGTTGTACTGGTGGTGGTCAGAGTAGTAGGAGAGGTTGTTGATGTGGCAGCTGAAGTTGAAGTGTCCTTTGTTGAAGTTGTTTGTGGTGTGGTTGTACTGGCAATGCTCAAAGTTGTTGGAGAGGTTGTTGATGTGGCAGCTGAAGTTGAAGTGGCCAGTGTTGAAGTTGTTGGTGGAGTGGTTGTACTGGCAATGCTCAAAGTTGTTGGAGAGGTTGTTGATGTGGCAGCTGAAGTTGAAGTTGCCAGTGTTGAAGTTGTTGGTGGAGTGGATGTACTGGTGGTGCTCAGAGTAGTAGGAGAGGTTGTTGATGTGGCAGATGTTGTATCACGTGAAGTTGTAGTTGATGGGGCCTGTGTTGAAGTTGTTTGTGGTGTGGTTGTACTGGTGGTGGTCAGAGTAGTAGGAGAGGTTGTTGATGTGGCAGCTGAAGTTGAAGATGAAGTGGCCTGTGTTGAAGTTGTTTGTGGTGTGGTTGTACTGGCAATGCTCAAGGTTGTTGGAGAAGTTGTTGATGTGGCAGCTGAAGTTGAAGTGGCCAGTGTTGAAGTTGTTGGTGGAGTGGATGTACTGGTGGTGATCAAAGTTGTTGCAGTGGTTGTTGGTGTGGCAGATGTTGTCTCAGGTGAAGTTGTAGTTGATGGGGCCTGTGTTGAAGTTGTTTGTGGTGTGGATGTACTGGTGGTGCTCAAAGTTGTTGCAGTGGTTGTTGGTGTGGCAGATGTTGTTTCAGATGAAGTTGCAGTTGAAGGGGCTTGTGTTGAAGTTGTTTGTGGTGTGGTTGTACTGGCAATGCTCAAGGTTGTTGGAGAGGTTGTTGATGTGGCAGCTGAAGTTGAAGTTGCCAGTGTTGAAGTTGTTGGTGGAGTGGATGTACTGGTGGTGCTCAGAGTAGTAAGAGAGGTTGTTGATGTGGCAGCTGAAGTTGAAGTTGAAGTGGCCAATGTTGAAGTTGTTTGTAGAGTGGATGTACTGCTGGTGCTCAAAGTTGTTGTAGTGGTTGTTGGTGTGGCAGATGTTGTCTCAGCTGAAGTTGTAGCTGAAGGGGCCTGTGTTGAAGTTGTTTGTGGTGTGGTTGTACTGGCAATGCTCAAAGTTGTTTGAGAGGTTGTTGATGTGGCAGCTGAAGTTGAAGTTGCCAGTGTTGAAGTTGTTGGTGGAGTGGATGTACTGGTAGTGCTCAGAGTAGTAGGAGAGGTTGTTGATGTGGCAGCTGAAGTTGAAGTTGCCAGTGTTGAAGTTGTTGGTGGAGTGGATGTACTGGTGATGATCAAAGTTGTTGCAGTGGTTGTTGGTGTGGCAGATGTTGTCTCAGGTGAAGTTGTAGTTGATGGGGCCAGTGTTGAAGTTTGTGGTGTGGTTGTACTGGCAATGCTCAAAGTTGTTGGAGAGGTTGTTGATGTAGCAGCTGAAGTTGAAGATGAAGTGGCCTGTGTTGAAGTTGTTTGTGGTGTGGTTGTACTGGCAATGCTCAAGGTTGTTGGAGAGGTTGTGGATGTGGCAGCTGAAGTTGAAGGAGCCAGTGTTGAAGTTGTTGGTGGAGTGGATGTACTGGTGGTGATCAAAGTTGTTGCAGTGGTTGTTGGTGTGGCAGATGTTGTCTCAGGTGAAGTTGTACTTGATGGGGCCTGTGTTGAAGTTGTTTGTGGTGTGGATGTACTGGCGGTGCTCAGAGTAGTAGGAGAGGTTGTTGATGTGGCAGCTGAGGTTGAAGTTGCCAGTGATGAAGTTGTTGTTGGAGTGCTTGTTGGTGTGGATGACGAGGTTGTTTCACTTGAAGATGTAGTTGAAGTGGACAATGTTGACGTCTCCTGTGGTGTGGATGTACTGGTGCTTTGCAAAGTTGTTGGAGTGGTTGTTGGTGTGGATGAAGTTGTGTCAGATGAAGTTGTAGTTGTTGTGTCTAGTGTTAAAATGTCTGATTTGGAAGTTGTTGATGCAGTTGTTGTTGATGTCTGTGGTGTGGATGCTTTGGATGTAGCTGTTGGAGTTGTTGATGATCCAGTCGTTGTCTCAGATGAAATCGTTGAAGTGATCACTGCATTTGTAGGGGCCAAAGTTGTTGCCGTTGATTTTGAAATTCCATTAAGTACCCACCATAGACACACTGTTACAAGAAAGAATATCATGTATTTTAATTAAATGTGTTTATTTTCAGGAATAGTGCAATTTTATTTAATCTCTGATGTTGCATTTGGTTGCTTATAGCAATGTATATGCAGGGTTGCCAACTTTTCAAGATCACTTGGAGTGAGATGAATGTAAATTGTTGACGGGGGTTGTGTGTGTCGAACGTAAATTGTTGACGGGGTGGGGGGGGGGTGGGGAACGTAAATTGTTGAGGGAGGGGCAATGTAAATTGTTACTGGAGGAGTGTAAAATGGACACCACAAATTAAGTATTATATCGCGATCGATCGATCACCAGTGGTTGGCGCCAGAGCGAACTAGTAACTCACTGAATCATAGATATGGATCAGAGGTAAATAATCTAGATTTTTTGTTTCAGCGTGAGAAATCGGAAGTGTGGCGTCTGAGCGTGTGAAGACAGTCAAATGCGTGTCTTGCGCTCAATGCGTGAGAGTTGGCAACCCTGTATATGTCCAATAAGGGCCATGGCAATGAAATTCATTCATATCAAAAATATTACATTGACATGGGAACAGGATGACAAGCAGAGAGCATCCTTTCCACATGTAATTTTATTACCGATTGTAAATAAGGCGCACATACATGATTGAAGTCAGACAACCACTGACAAAAAATGTAGACAATTCGCACACATAAAAACATGGATGATAGACACACGTGTAATAAAGAACAAGAATGAGACAAGAGACAGATGATATGAATAACACAGATAAACACACAGACACACCAAGAAACACATGGATGTATGAGGACACGTTAACATGGATGAACGTACACATGAACACCAACCAAGGGAGGAGTCAGGGGCACAGCATGACAGTTTATTTGCTTAGGAAAGTTAATAAACTTCTTATATTTACAGAAGTTCGAGAGGTTCTTAAATCTTCCAAGTATTATCTCTGTAAAGTCATAAAAGACAGGCTCACAAGCATTTAAGCTGTTTTCTTTGTAAAGTTATAAATCAATCAATTTGCTGGATTTGCCTAACATCTGTGCTGAACCTGACCACCACGTGTATATGACAACAATATTAAATAAATGTCATTGCTTTTTTTGTATCTTGAGCTGTATATACCTTATATACTGTACACCTAATCTCTCTGTTGTATATATTATATGTAATTCTAACTAGTAGCCTCTACCTTTCTAATTATCCTTAGGTCTGCCTTGTCTGTGTTTTCTTCTGACGTGCGTTTGTTTATCTTTGTTTTTCGATGCCTTTGTTTAATTTCCTTCCCTCAATGATTGCTTTCACCTGTGTCATATTTGTTTACTTGTTTGCCTTAGTACATAGTCTTCCTGTTTCCCTCTATTCCTTGTCTGTCTCTGTGTCCTTCCTATGTGTTTCTCTGCGCACGCTCTAGTGTTACGGTGTCGACTCACAATCATAAACCTCACTAACCTGGTTTACAATTTCGTCTTGTTTCTCCCACTCATGTGTTTCTATCCTTTCCTGTTCTATTTAGTATCCGCATTTCCTAGCGTTGTTAATACTCTGTGTTTCGTTTGTTCAGGTATGTTGTTTGTTAGTGGTTCTCCTTGTACCTCCCTTTAGTTCTTGTTGTTTGTAATACCCATGTCCCCTGGAATTATTAAGACTCTCTCTGTTTCTTTATATACAACTGATTTCAGCATTTTGTCTTTGGCACAAGTCTTTCACAACTTCACATAAAATTCTGAGAAAACCTTCCAATTTATTGCTTACATTTGACTTGTCTTGTTAATTTAGCAAGGTATTCTGACCACTGGTTGTTCTGAATGCTGTCATGATTTTCCAAGTTCTGAATTTACTGCATGTGCCTCTTCTTCCTATTCAAACATTTAAATTTTTAATATCATGTCACTGGTGTCCTATACTTTGTTATGGCATAATACCACACAAAAGAATTTTTTGATTTAGTGATAGTGAGACATGACGATGAGGTGAGTTCCGTTCAACATATAACATTTATTTGTAAATTTAAAGCGCAGACAGCGGACACTAAACATATAAGCCAAATGCGTAGGCGTCAGACTCAGACAAAGAGGAGCATGGGACACTGCATAAATGCACATTAAACAGACAAACTAAATGAGACTCAAGTGGTGAGATGAGCCACAGGTGAGACAGATGAACACACTCGCGTCAAACCACACCTCAGGAAATACACACATGGATGTGGTAGTGGGACAAAAGGTGGACCTGACTACCCAGGGCCCGAGTATGGAGAGGGGCCCATTTGGCTCATGTGCCTCGTTTACTGGCATTTATTGGGGCCCAGTGACATTGAGAGTGTACAGGGACCAGAATTTGCTGCTATGCCCGATTACACATAAGGACATAACCAGACGTATACAACATGAACACACCACTTATTGTCACGATACATGGCCCGGGGCTGTATTGTGACAATAAGCTGTCTTAATACAGCAATCTTTAACTGTACATCTATAAACAAACTGGCCAGTGTATATATATATATATATATATATATATATATATATATTAATTGTTTTAATAAAGTAACTGCGAGAAATTTTTTACCTATAAGAATTTAGTTATAATTGTGATACATGACATTGTTCAAACAGTGCATGAACGTTAACCTGAGCAGACAAAGGTTTATTCTCGAGTTGGTAAAGGAGCTGTGTGCACAGCAGAAAATGGAGAAAGCGGCTAGGGCAGTGGCACAAAAGCGAATTTTATCTGAAGCTCCTTGCCCGCCCTCTAAAACAAAACAATGCCAAATCGGTAGATGTTCAGTGAACAAAACATATGACATCTGCCAGACGTGTAAGCGACTGGTCTGTAGCAAATGTGCAAAGACTGTACAAAGTGAACATTATAGAGAGGAGAGAGGCAACTATATTTGTGAAGCCATCTACCATCTCATTGTATCGTTTCAATAATTTTGCATTTTGTTATGCAAAGGTACATAGCTTAGCTTTTATAATTATATTTTTGTAATTCAATTAGCCTATTTCTGTTTTTTGTACTTTGTCTACCATAAAACGTTACAGACATTTATTTGTAGATTTGTTATGTTGACTATAGCTGTAATGTTTCGGGACAGCAGGGGTGTCGCAATCGCAGAGATAGAATATAGTAAACAAACACGACAATACCACACAAAAGGCAGAACGGGACTAAGTTAAATACTAAAGGGGAGACACAGATAACCAGGCAAACAAGACAACTAAGAAACAAGAATACACATGCGAACACACTAATCCAAAAGACCTTACGAACATTACGTGAAGATAAATAACAAATAGAGCAACGACTAAAGGGGTTAGCTGGACATACATAAAACCATGAACGACTAACTAAATGGATAACCAGGAAATCAACAACCAATGACTATAGACAACAGAGGAATATAACATACATAACTCAAACCTGTGCTAAACAGAGAGAAACATGTAGCAACCACGAAGACTAGGAACGTAACTGAGAACAAGGACAGACATGAGGGAACTAGTAACAACTGGCGAACACTGAAACAAGGAGAACTTACGTACAAGCAGATGCAGGGAGATACAGAACAAAATCAAAACAGACATAGAACAAGAACAACATGCTAGTAAGGAAAGACAGGGCGAACAAGGCAGAGCAGGACAAAGCAAGGCAGGACTCACACAAACAAACAATGACCGACACAGGAGTGAAACACCACGGGGATTATATACACTGAAACAGGGGAGGTAACGAGACTCAGGTGCGGGCACTAAAGACGGGCGTGACAGACAGAGGGAGAAATCCTGGGAATGGGGAAACTGGGCAGGACCAGGGAGGAGGGAGGGGCTGGATTTGACAATAGCACTAACATACACAACCTTTAGACATTGTTGAGCATAAGCATCACCAACATGATACATTAATACATATTGAAATATTTTCAAGCTTATTTAAGATATTTCCATGCTTATTTTAACTTTTTAATCTCATTTTTGTAGAATAACCTGTTTTAAGTGTATCTGCATCAGCATTCCATATGTATATTAGCAAAGCATGGAGTCCGTCATGCTTTATATTGTATCTTCAATTTTTACCTTAATTTTTTTTCTGCCCAACCTTTCTGTGAAGTACTTTGCAAACATTCTTTTTAAAGTGTTAAAGCTACTTCTTCTTCTTATTATTGCTATTAATAAAGCTGTAATAATAATAATAATAATAATAATAATAATAATAATAATAATGGTACTAGTAGTAGTGTAGTGATGGTGGTGGTATTAGTAGCTGTAGAAGTATACTACGAAGAAAATTAAATTTTTACTTACGTATGGTGGTGCACGTTTTTTTGGCGCTGTCATATTTAGAAATACCAAACCTGCCAACACACATTGAGATCAAAGTTTCATTTTTATTATATTATTAAGGTTTTTAAAATCTCTGTAATTAAATCTACAACCAATTGTACAATGAAAATAGTTTAGGAAACTTGTTTAATTTATTAGCATCGCTGTAAAAATATTTTTGAATGGCAAAATCAGAATATGCTGACTGTAAATTCAAAGTCTTTAAACTACAGAATAGCCAGCGCAATTTGTGTGGTTTTAGGTATGTAGGTATGTAATGCGCTGCACACAAGTAAAGGACGACCATAGTTAAATGATTAAATTGATGAAAGTGATATTGAAGAAAGTGATATTACCGTTTTTTATCCTTCAGAGTCATAACCATCCAATGTCAAATGATAATCTAAGTCTAACTCTAACTCGCTTCGATTTGTCGTCTTCGATATAACACGGGTAAAGTAAATTCTCAAAACTTTAAACTGTCGTTATAAGGAGTGGTGATAGGTGGGACTTGGGTGGCCTATCCTTTTCCGCGTGCGTACTACAAAGACGATTTTTACTTCTTACTCACGTCGTTTACGTCTATCAGGAAAGTGATTAAAATAAATTCCTATATCCTATGTCAGTAAGTTCACGACGAAAAAGTATGATATATAATATATTACATTATATATATGCCAGTGATATACGACAACGTATTTACGCTAATTTACATGTCACTGGCTTTATGTGTCAGTGAATAAGTCTCGATATGCTAAGGAAACATACTTTTAAACATTTACATTCATGGTATTTAGCGGACGCTCTTTTTCAGAGCGACTAACAAAAGGGCTTGTGTCTACAAAAACTGTCCTTAGATAGCACAAATAGGGTATAGTCCCAAACTACCTACATTGACAGACATAAGTATTTGTATTAATTGTAAGAATGGTAGACACAATACATTACAATACAATGAATTGACATACAATACGATATACAATAGCCTGATTACGTTTATTACTTTTAATTACAGTGGTTTTTAAAGCCACAAAAATGTGTTATAGCATGAAAATTATAACAGGAAATGTTTGTTTCCTGTTAAATAAAATTCAGAGGACGTTGTTTTTTGTTAGTTTGTCCTATTAAAATACACTGCTCAAAAAATAAAGGGAACACTCAAATAACACATCCTAGATCTGAATGAATGAAATATTCTCATTGAATACATTGTTCTGTACAAATTTGAATGTGCTGACAACAAAATCACACAAAAATCATCAATGGAAATCAAATTTATTAACCAATGGAGGCCTGGATTTGGAGCCACACACAAAATTAAAGTGGGAAAACACACTACAGGCTGATCCAACTTTGATATAATGTCCTTAAAACAAGTCAAAATGAGGCTCAGTATTGTGTATGGCCTCCACGTGCCTGTATGACCTCCCTACAACGCCTGGACATGCTCCTGATGAGGTGGCGGATGGTCTCCTGAGGGATCTCCTCCCAGACTTGGACTAAAGCATCCGCCAACTCCTGGACAGTCTGTGGTGCAACATGATGCTGGTGGATGGAGCGAGACATGATGTCCCAGATGTGCTCAATCGGATTCAGGTCTGGGGAATGGGCGGGCCAGTCCATAGCTTCAATGCCTTCATCTTGCAGGAACTGCTTACACACTCCAGCCACATGAGGTCTAGCATTGTCCTGCATTAGGAGGAACCCAGGGCCAATCGCACCAGCATATGGTCTCACAAGGGGTCTGAGGATCTCATCTCGGTACCTGGCAGTCAGGCTACCTCTGGTGAGCACATGGAGGGCTGTGCGGCCCTCCAAAGAAATGCCACCCCACACAATTACTGACCCACTGCCAAACCGGTCATGCTGAAGGATGTTGCAGGCAGCAGATCGCTCTCCACGGCGTCTCCAGACTCTGTCACATCGGTCAGATGTGCTCAGTATGAACCTGCTTTCATCTGTGAAGAACACAAGGCGCCAGTGGCGAATTTGCCAATCCCGGTGTTCTCTGGCAAATGCCAAGCATCCTGCACGGTGTTGGGCTGTGAGCACAACCCCCATCATGGAGTCGGTTTCTAACCGTTTGTGCAGACACATGCACATTTGTGGCCTGCTGGAGGTCATTTTGCAGGGCTCTGGCAGTGCTCCTCCTGTTCCTTCTTGCACAAAGGTGGAGGTAGCGGTCCTACTGCTGGTTTGTTGCCCTCCTACGGCCTCCTCCACGTCTCCTGGTGTACTGGCCTGTCTCCTGGTAGCGACTCCAGCCTCTGGACACTACGCTGACAGACACAGCAAACCTTCTTGCCACAGCTCGCATTGATGTGCCATCCTGGATGAGCTGCACTACCTGAGCCACTTGTGTGGGTTGTAGAGTCCGTCTCATGCTACCACGAGTGTGAAAGGACCACCAACATTCAAAAGTGACCAAAACATCAGCCAGAAAGCATAGGTACTGAGAAGTGGTCTGTGGTCCCCACCTGCAGAACCACTCCTTTATAGGGGGGGGGTCTTGCTAATTGCCTCTCATTTCTACCTGTTGTCTATTCCATTTGCACAACAGCAGGTGAAATTGTTACACAATCAGTGTTGCTTCCTAACTGAACAGGTTGGTTTCACAGAAGTGTGGTTGACTTGGAGTTATAATGTGTTGTTTAAGTGTTCTCTTCATTTTTTTGAGCAGTGTATATTTAGTCATATATGGCACTGTGCTTGGTGATGTAAGGCCTGCATGAAGATGTTCGGCAATGGAAACCCATTCTATTTAGCTCCCATGCAGTTGTTGTTGAGATTTTCTAAGATTGCAGAACATTGGCAAATTTTACACACTGTGCACCTCAGACTCTGCAACCCTGCTTTGTAACATTATGTGGGCTACCACTTCATGGCTGAGTTGCTGTGTTCCTAAATACTTCCACTTTTCAGTTATGCACCTCAAAGTTCATCATGGGATAATTAGGAGGGAAAATTCCATGAACTCACTTGTTGCAATGGTGGCATCCAGTAGCATGCTTATATTTAGTGAGCTTTTTAGAATGACCATTCTTTCACATATGGTTGTAATGGCACACTTGATTGTATACACATGAACTGAATGATAAAAAGATGTGTCCCAAAATTTTTGTCCATGTAGTATATCATATTATATTGTGTTTTATCTATGCACACAAGAGTACCTTAGTTATTTTTGTTGTTATTACAGATATATTTATCACATATTAAATACAGATGTTGTAAGTAATAGCTTACATTGTTTACTGTATACAATATGTACCAACTGTTGAATGTGTTTGTTTTGGCAGTGTAATGACTTCTACAGATTTTACTGTTTTTAATGCAGTGTGTGGTAATTGTGGTATCCTTTATTATTTATGAACAGCTGCAAACCTCTTCTAATTCTACCATACACCTTAACCCTTTATGTACCTGTTAACATATTTAGGCATACCTTAGTTAATGAATGTAATCAAAGGGATTAACTGTTTAATCTTTTTTCACCACATTACATTTTTCTGATGGCGCAGTTTTTACTACACAGAAAATCATCTCAGTAATACAAACTATGGTTATGCATTACATTTCTAATTTTCTATGATTTTAGAGAATTCATTTGCAACACATATTGTAAAGGTCTAGTAAAAGTTGTGTATTTAAACATTATTAAACAGAAAAATAGATAATTAAGGACAATGTATCATGACCTTGTGATGTGCGACATGTGTAAGAAACAAAATATAAATAGATCTAACTGTTAAACATGAGGGTGTTGACGTCTGTGGAGTAGAACACTTTGTTACACCCAAACATGTTCCTGTACACTGAAACTAGTTTTGCTAGGTGTGTACTCACACTGTCGCACACTGTCACGTCATTTCTAATAATATCTTCTTTACATGACAGGCTCCAAAATAATATCAAGGCTCCAGAGGCTCCAAAACAATATTAAAATAATGTACACCATAATGTGTTACCTCCTTTTAATTAATCTGTCTCATATTTTTACCCACATATATTTTTAAGTTGACTTGCAAAGCCACCTTTTTATTCTCCTTTTATAGCCCTATTCCCCTGACAGCTTTGAACCACCAAACATTCCAGAATGGTGTGCTTGTGACTGATGCACCACCTGCTTAATCTTTTTTTACCTTAACCTCTGCTCAAACTATTTAAACCATATTCATTCATGGGGAAGTCTATCAAAATACTCCCATTTTGATACATTTCAAGCTACAAACACAAAACCTGCCATCACCTCTCAGAGTAGTGACAGAAATCCATGTTTTAAACTTTTATCCCTGTTTTATCGCTTTACAACTATTCATTTTCACTACTTTCTAACATGTATAGCTTGGTAGAAGCTAGAAAAGGTAGAAAACCTATAACCAACATTTGTAAAAAAAATTTGACTGGACTGATCTACCTACAGACATATTATTCCAGCTTTTTTCTTTCCTTCATTTTGATAATCCTTAAATTTTCTTACTGGAGCCACTAAATGTGTTATACAAATCCAACCAATGGAACCAAGCACCAAAATACAATTTATTTTTGATCTACCATCTATCCTTTAATTATCCTGGCAACATTCATTTATCTAACACTGATTATTTAATGGCTTGTTAATACATCGAAATGTGGCAAATCTATAGTGGATGCAGGATACCATTGTTACCATTGTTACCAGGATACCATTAACAATACAGAACCATTGTTAATATTTGAATGATTATCTCAATTGTTCCCTCTGTAGAATGTTTGTGGAGGTTTCTTAAAGCTCTCAAACCATCTTCCTTGTGATAACCATGTTGTCACAATACAGAGGCCCCCTGTAGGCTACTACTGTCAGCCACCCCCGTTAGCAGCGACAGTAATCTATGTTTGTCCTATCATTGTGGCCTCGTGTTCGTGCCTCAGGTGGGTGTTGTCCATTAGAAAATCTGACACCTGAGGGTCAATTGTTTGTCCATATATGTCTTGTCTTTGTAGCAGTTGACTGCTGGTTATTGTATTCTTCATTTGAATTATGTTACAGGTTTTGCATTGCTGCACTTTATTAATTAAATACTCCCTTTTGCCTGAGACTTGTGTAATTGCGTCCCTTTTTTTTTGCACTCCCTCACCCGTCACAGAAAAACCAGCCTACTTTTGGAAGTCGCCAGTGTCCTTTTTCTTTTCCCTTCGTTTGTGCTCTTGTCTCATGGTAAGTGTTTGTATGAGTGATATATGTTTGTCGTGTATTTGTTTGTTTTGGAGGTGGAGCTCCAGCCTGGAGAGCCAGGACTGTTTCTTAATGAGTCTGTGTGTGTGTGTGTGTGTGTGTGTGTGTGTGTGTGTGTGTGTGTGTGTGTGTGATGTGCAGGTGTTTCTACCAGGAGGTGGAAGGCGGTACTCCCGGACCTTGACGGGTCTCTAAAGTAGGTAGGAGACCCCTGATGTTATGAGGTGACTGGAGCCCTGGTCTTAAAGAGCCCCCCTGAGATGTCGGGGTTCCCCCTTATTTATGGGGACTAGAGGGCTCCAGACTGAAGAGCTCATGCTGAAGACAAAGATACCCCCTAGTGTTAAGGGAAACAAGGTCATGGTCCCTAGCAAGCCTGGATTGGGGGGAGTAGTCCACACTGCGATGAGTGTCCCTGAAAGGGGAGGTCTCCCCAGGAGGCTAGTGTGACCCCATGCTGGAGGCAGGGGTCAGCCCCAAGACGAGAGATAGGCCCTGTAAGAGAACAACCGCTCTGCGGGAAGGAAATGTGCATGCACACAATGCATATGTGGGGAACAGCAACCAGAGCACTGCAAGGGCACGAGGGTCCTGTGACCAACTGGGGCGTGGTAATCATCTGTTGATAGCCCAGTCGGCCCAGGACTCCGCCCAGGGGGCCTTCGGGCTGTATGTATGTTTGTATCTGCTGCTGTTGGCAACACGGCTGCGGGGACTGTGGTTTGGTGGGACTTGGAGGATTGTGACGGTACGGACACCCCCTGCTGGCCATCCCTGTCAGCAGCGCCAGTAATCTATGTTTGTACTGTTAATGTGACATTGTGTTCATCGCTTGGGAGAGCGTTGTCCATTAAGGAATCCAGCTGAGGGTCTGAGGGTCGTTTGTCTGTCAATATATATCTTGTCTTTGTGGATTATGTCATGGGTTTTGCGTTGGTGCACTTTATTCATTTAATCCTCTGTTTTCCCTGAGTCTTCCTCCTTTTTTTGCATGATTCATAATGTCCACTGTAAAAAATAGGGAGGGAGTCGACAGATTTTTTCTTTCAAATTCCTAAGGGGGTCTCTAGAAAATGTAGAATCTTTAACATATATTGGTAAGGACTGGACAGTTGCACTGGAACAAACAACTACATTATGAATTACATTACTACATCCTTATGAAGTGTGGGTGAATTGATAACAATTGGTTAGATGCACGTCTTCTAAGATTATGAGATTGAGAGATTACAGAGATTTGGATTTGAAATAATAGGAGAGTGCATGACTAAAGAGCAAGCCAATGATGTCAAATTTAGAACAGGTTTAATAAATGCATATGAACAAAACTACAAAAAACAAACAGGGAAACATATCTGAGTAAACAAACCTTGGTGAAGCCAAACACAGAAGAATAGGCTGAGTAATATCATACAGAGACCAGACAGGATAAAACAAGTTACTAAGTAAAACATTTGCTACCAGGAAATAAACAACCTGAACTAGGAAGATTAACCGGCATACCTAACCAGATAAAAGGGAAGACCAGGCAGAGAGCACTAGAGAAGATACACAGTACATTATACAGCATTTACTTGAATCAACAGGGATGAGGAAATCATCATCGGAAATGGTGACGAAAATTGACAAACCAGAGTATATAAATAAATGCAGAGCCTAACAAAAAAATTAGGGCAACATAGGGCAAACAGAGCCCATAATACAGGCCAGAGGAAACTAAACCAGACAGTGAAATGCGAGCAAGGAACCACAGGGCTAACAAAATGAGAGGAGTGGACATGAAGAGCTAACACAAAGGAACAAGATACTTCTTGGGAGAGAAGCAAAATGGAGAGATGACAGGGCAAAGGCAAGATGATTGACCAGCTCCAAATGACCGAAAACACAGGGCTTAAGAAAAGACACTAATAAGGGTTAGATGAGGTGCAATAGGTGATGGGTGGAGACTGGGAACCATGGAAACAAACAGGAACAGAACAAAACATGAAGACATGAGGCAGGTAGTGCAAGAAAACGCAATGCTAGTAGTAAGGAATCATGGCAGAAATGGCTGCAGCAGAATAATTGACAATAGTTTCAGTGCAGAATATAGAATAGAATAGAATAGAATAGAATAGTCTTTTATTGTCGCTGAGGAAACAAAGTTGTGAACAGTGTTGCAGCAGTGAAATTGGGTTGGCATCCTCTTTCCAAGGCAGCAGTTTACAAAAACTTACAAAATACAAATAAGTTAGCAAGTAAACACTAAAATAGATAAAATATACATATGTACATTTACATTTTGAATTATTTATAAAGTGATATGTGCTCTGGGGGGGGGGGGGGGGGGGGGGGGGGTGCATCTTTGGTCAGCAGTGTATGAGTCTTTGTTTATTGCATGGGATTGATGGCTTTAACAGCCTGGGGGTAGAAACTGTGTCTCTATATGGAAGGTGCCCTGCTGACTGTCATAGTAAATATGTTACTAATAAATAAATGATAAACATGTTCAAACAAATCTTTCTATTGCAGGTATAAAAAATATCCAGTACTTTAAATTCTTAAACCTAAAACTTAGGTGTCCAGGAGGATTTCAAGAATTCACAAATTTAATTTACAAGTTATTCTGGACATCTATTATAAAATAAGCATTTAAAAAAGTTAATGGACTTGATTGAATGAAATGTTGATTAATGGTTGTCATGTAAAGTTTGCAGTAAAAATTATATATATATATGTATATAAAGAAGGAAAACTAGGTAAACAGAGTACAGCTGAGACAGGAACAAACATTAATATAAATGCGCTAATAAGATACCAGAACAGCAAGAAAATTCATATACTCAAATAAAATGCAAACAATATTAGATACAAGTCAAAATAGCAGCAGTTTGATTAATGTCCTCTGGTTTGAAAATGCACAAAGCATCACATATGTTCAGTTGATAAGTCACAGTTGGTGTAGGAATATGAATACATAATATATTAATGTATTTTTAGATGCATGTCTAGGAATGTCTGTGATTATCACATTCATACATCGTTGTCAGACAATAAAAATACATTTCTTTTTATACTTCCTCTTCCATGCACACTCACACAAACTGGCATGACTGGTATTTCATAAATGCAATAACAGTTTTTTGCCATACAGGCTTGGTAAGGGTATGTATACAAGTTTTATGTCTCTCTCTCTCTCTCTCTCTCTCTCTCTCTCTTTTAGCTTTGTTTCTCTCTTTTCACACACACAAACATGCACACAAATATATTGTACACTCATTCATAGAGGAATTTTTACTTATTGTTATTTTTTAGAAGTCCTTAAAAATCATATGCTTACTAATACGCTATATGGCTTTAATATTTTCCTTAACTGTATGATTGTGTGGACATAATGAATAAATACCTGTTAGTTAATGCTTATCATCACCTCCCCTACACTTACAACTTTTACACGCCTGTGGTGAGGGTTGAGGGTGCTGTTCCTGTTTGTTCATTTGCTTGTTTGTTTGTTTTTACAACAAATCATGACTTTGACCAGTAAATCAGTTTGGGCAGAAAATATTATTGATCCCTGTAATGCATGTAGTAAAAACATTTGGTTGAGCTTGAGTAAATTTGAGTGAGCTTGGAGATCATTTTGAATGTAGGGAGTTGTGACCCTCACTTGCAGTCTCTTTCTCTATCTCTCTACATATGGCTGAATTGCTCCCACAGAACTCAATTTCTTGCAATATTATATATAATTTATACATGTAATGGAGTCAGTGTCAATATGCAGGAGACTTCCAGATTCTCTAAGAGAGGTGGATGTCTGCACTCTTCCAATTATAATCTTTGATCCTATCAGAGATCCTCAACATATTACAACACTGCAAATTTTTTAATGCAAAAAACACAAAAAACATTATTTAATGCATGGTGTCCTTCTCACCGCCAGCATGATGTTTGAACACCATGAGCATCATGAACATCAGAAGCACGTTTCCAGCGCCTGTGTTTGCAGCTGGCTCAGTGTGAAGCTTTTGTTTTTATGTAATTTTAAAATCCTAATTAAATAGAATTTGCTTACGAAGAATAGCCTGTCATTGTTTGAGCTTCACTGCTGTTATGCTGTTTTGTAGCTGCATGTGTTCTTATCTCTCATGAATGCCATGGCTGGAGCCCAACTGCTCAATGCCATTTACTTTGTTTGAAGCACAGACACATTTTTCAGTCTGTTTCTTTGTTTGCATACCTCTGCTGCAGTACACTGGGTTTCTTGAATGGCCTCACCCATGTTATTTGCTCAGCCTCTGACTGTGTTTACTTCCTACTTTATAGTTAAATTAAATCTGATGGTTTCTACTGTACTGTAGCCACAGTAATGGAACTCAGCTCTTTGGTCTTGCCATTGTCACACAAAACTGAACCCCCCCCCCCGTAGTTCTACATATCTACATAGAATGCTCAATGCATTGTTCTAATTGAGACATGCAAACTGAGGGTGTAAAAAAAACATACTGACAAAGTAAAAGCAAAAGTGCATTTTTACTACCAGCTACAGTTGCTGTTGTCAACATATTCTGCAGGGGTGGAAGATATCTGTAGAGAGAAAATGCACATGTTGTTCAGGTGTCTTTGAGGTATATGTCTTTATGACAAGCATGCAGGGGAATCCCTCTCAAAGACTGACTCCACTTAAGGTTACAAAGTAACTTCCTTAAGATTTTACAAAAGACCAAGGTCATTCTCTTGCAATGTCTTCATAGTGCTTCAGTGCTTTGCATTGATGGGTCCTACCTGTGACGGGCAGGGTGAGCAACTTAAAAAGGAAGCGATCACGCCAAGTCTCAGGGAAAAAGGATGGTTTAATAGAAAGTGTGCAAACCAAAAACCTGTGCATTGTTCCAAATGAAGGAAATAATAACCAGCAGTCAACTGGTACAAAGACAAGACATATATAGACGAACAAACGACCCTCAGGTGAGACGGATCACGGGTCCTGCCCACCTGAGGAACGAACATCACGTGACCAAAAACAGGACCGCTGCCACTGTAACTGGGGGCGACCGGCAGGGGGCCCCCCCCACAACGTGACAGACCCCCCCACCAAAGCCGCACTCCCCTCCGGATGTGCGGCTTACAGCGGCAGCACACAAAACACAACAAAGGGGCAGGAGGGCGGGGACAAGACAGGGACCCGTTCCCTGCCGTCCTGAGCTGAAACACAAAACACAAGCTCCTCGTCCTCGGACGCTGACAAGGCAGGGACCCGTTTCCTGCAGTCCTGGAGCTGAAAACATAAAAAGGACACACAAGTTAGCTCGCCTCCTGGGCGGGACCCTGGACCGACTGGGCCGTCAACAAGATGATAACCACTCCCCGGTCGGTCACAGGGCCCTCGCGCCCTAACCGGCCTTAGGCCGCTTAAGCCTCACCGCTGAGTGCGGACTGGGAGCACATGGCCCATCGAACGTCACAGGTGTGGATGTGTGCAGGCCGCCACACTGGGGTGCGACCACGGCTTCTACCGACCACCTCCCGAACCTACCTCCTCGCTCGGGGCTGACCCCTGCCCTTTTCGCTAGGGGTCACCCCAGACTCCAACCCAGGAGCGCCAGAAACCAGGGCCCTGGCAATGCACATCAGGGACACGCTGGTCACCCCGAGCTCGAAGG
This sequence comes from Brachyhypopomus gauderio, assembly GCF_052324685.1. Classification (NCBI taxonomy): domain Eukaryota; kingdom Metazoa; phylum Chordata; class Actinopteri; order Gymnotiformes; family Hypopomidae; genus Brachyhypopomus; species Brachyhypopomus gauderio. Next base: position 339,259 of record NW_027506889.1, read on the forward strand.
GGAGGGTCTCCGCCTGGAGACCCCACTAGGTCTGGGAGTGCCGCCTTCCACCACCAGGAGCGACCTGCAACACATCACACACACACGCACACAGACGACACACAACATATAACACGCACTGCCCTGCCTGTTAAACCCCCTTTACCCAGGGGGGAGGAGACCCCTTCTTAGCCTGAGGAGACACCCTGCTGCTAACACCCCAGGCATCCTCTGCCTACTTAAAGGGGTACAGGGGCTCCTACCTGCTCAGGGGTCCCTCCCAACAGGACAGGTCTCCCAACGGAGCAGCGCCTTCTGAGCCACATTTCGTGGCTTGGGAACCCCATAGCTCCCCCCCAAAAACATATTTAGGGGGGGCCCCTCCGGAGAACAACAAAACAATAAAAAACACAGACACAACATATAACACACACGCACCTAGGATGCCCTCCGTGCATCCAGTGGCACGGGACCTCAAATGGGCCCCTCCCCACACACAGTGAAGAGGGGTGCAAGAGAGGAATTACATAAAACAAAGCACGCTACACGCTAGGACAAAACGAACACGCAAAGACAGAAAACACAAACAAATGGACAGGACCCACCGATGCGCGCGCTCTGTGGAGCGCAACGTGCCGACTCCAGCTCTCTCCGTTTTCACCACGGGATCCGCAGATCTTTGGAGAGAGAGAGCTATGCGCGAGCGGCTTGCGCGTCACGCCCACAGCGATGCGTCTCTCTGACTCGCAGTCACTCACCCCCGTCACCACGGGAGATCGGGTGAGCGAGGCGAAAGGAGCAGAGAGACTCTCGCGTCTCCCGCGGTCTAGCGTGCAGCACGCATCGGTGGACCTGTCCACACACACACACGAACACCACCAGCAAGACACACACAACAGCACACTCACACTCTCGCTCACGTTCGCGTCATTATTTATACAACACGAAACAACGTACACACACACACACAGAGACGATAACGGACAACGGACGAGCGCAATGTGAGGTACCGGTAGTCTCGCTGGGTAAGAGCGGAGTCTACCGGTCCCCAGCTCTAGTCACCGCCGTGTTATTTTACGGGTCTCAACACAAACAACATTGAAACACGGCGGGACGAGTGGGGACAGACTCAACACACTCTCGGACAAACACGACAAACACACAGCACGTAGACAAACACTTACCACGAGACATAACCACGAACGAAGGAGAAAGTAAAGGAGACTGGCGGCTTCCGAAAGGTGGCTGGTTATTCTGTGACGGGCAGGGTGAGCAACTTAAAAAGGAAGCGATCACGCCAAGTCTCAGGGAAAGAGGATGGTTTAATAGAAAGTGTGCAAACCAAAAACCCGTGCATTGTTCCAAATGAAGGAAATAATAACCAGCAGTCAACTGGTACAAAGACAAGACATATATAGACGAACAAACGGCCCTCAAGTGAGACGAATCACAGGTCCTGCCCACCTGAGGGACGAACATCACGTGACCAAAAACAGGACTGCTGCCGCTGTATCTGGGGGCGACCGGCAGGGGGCCCCCCAACAACGTGACACTACCCTTTAGATTAGAGACTACATAAGATATGTATTTGCTTTTGAGCACTCAATTCATGCCTTGCTCTTGACTTCTAAATTTCAGCAAAAATTAATGGGCATTTTGGACAATATCTACTTTGGTGTTTGCAGTTAAATGGAAATTATGTAATCTCCCCATGAGTGTTTGTTGTGAGCAAACTAATAACCACAACAAAAACTATCAAACTTGACAGGCTTTACCTTCTAGTGCCAGTAATATAGCATTTGTTTCTATGGCCACTGAGGATTATGTGCATGATATGTAGCACCTGTTGGGTCAGGACTAATTAATTTTTATTCCATATTCAATGTGTGAATACCTGTAGTTCCCCTTCCCGCCTCCATAGGTCCACCTCTCCTGATTTCTAGGGTTGCCATGGTTTCTTCACAGCTGTTTCCATTTTTACTAATTATCCTGCCTATATATTCTTCCTGGTTCATCTTCACCTTGCAAAGTATTGTCATTCCTTGGTGTTTGCATACTGAGTGTTATCTAGCATGTTTTCCTGTGTATTGATTCTCTGACCATGCCCTTTTAGTAGTGATGACAAAACGAGGCATCATTGAACCAATGGGGCTTTTCAGCTCAAAGGTTCACCAAAAGGTTCATTAACCGAAGCCTTGCTGACTGGTTTTAACTAGTGACAGCTTGTGGTGGGAAGATGATACCTCAAGGAGTGTATCAACACACTACCCCAGATGTGGCCAACCTGCGGCTCTTTGCCTGGTTTCATCCGGCTCCCCAGCCGGTCCGCACTCTCACCTGCACAAACAATCTGTGCCATGGCCCGGTTACCTCATCAGCGGGGGCGAGAAACTGCTACATCTTCATGGTGCGTGGTTTGTTTACAAGGTGTAGTGGAATACGTGAGACTAGCAGCATGAAGTATCTGTGCTATTGTGATTGTGCTTTGAGTCTCGTTGGTGAGACACGGTATTCTGTCACATGTTTTGGAATAAACCACATACAAGGTGGTTGGCGAACATAAGTTGTTACCGGGAGGCCTGTAAAATGGACACAAATGAAGTATTATATCGAGATCGATCGCCAGTGGTTGGCGCCAGAGCAAACTAGTAACTCATAGATATGGATCAGAGATAAATAAACTAAATTTTTTTTTCGGCGTGAGAAATCGGATGTGTGGCGTGTGAGCGTGTGAAGACGGTCAAATGCGTGTGTCTCACGTTCAATGCGTGAGAGTTGGCAACCCTGATTTATTTATTTATGGGTATTATGCTTCTTATAAAACCCCTGGTTTTAACACATCAAGCAATGATTTTATTTCTCTTACTCTATGTCAGGGATGTCAAAGTCAAATACACAGAGGACCAAAAAACCAAAATTGCTACAAGCCGAGGGCCGGACTGGTTCAGTGTTTATTAAAACATATTGAAATGATTGCACATAGCCTATTGAACCAAGACCTAACACAGTAAATATTATTTAATGCTTAAATGAATAAAGCAATATTTTCTTATGGATCTGTCAGTAATTTCAAGTGAAAACATTTTTCAACAAGGAAACAGATAAAAACAAACTTCCTTCAAAGAAAACATGTCCTGCACATTAAATGAATAAAGTAATAAAGGTTTGAAAAGTGCTGGAATTTAAGCTAAAGTACTTGAAAATGCTTGAAATTGTAACTACTTCGTTTCACAAAAAATATCTGTCTAACTGAACAGTTCTCTTGTATTACGTTAACAAATACGAGCCTCTTGTAATTCCAGCACGAAACATGACAGAACGTGAAGACGTTAAGATTGGGCGTTTTGAAAATAAACAACCATTAAATAATGTGAGTAAAAAAGCGAATTATTTCAAATCATATGTATAAATATTTAGCTTAATTAGGTTTAACTGGTGCGCGCAGTTACAAAATTCAGGAGGTGCACGACCTTGCGAATCGACAGCGTCCGACGCCCTTGCGCACCCAAGAGTACCTGGCTGCAGACCTCCAGCAGGAGGCAGCTCCATGCTGGGGCAGGAAGTGACGTAACTCCAGCGTGTGGCCGGAAACGGGTGTCCTTGTATGGATTTACGATTCAGATTATTCAGAATATTGTGCTTCGTGCTTATGTTTATCTATTTATCAATTTATTTTTTATATATATTTTATAAAATATCTATGATATTAGCAGAGCCTAGATCTATCCACTGGGCCAGGACATTAATTAAATTTAGGAAAGCAGATGAACGTATTGTGCTTAAAAGCAAAAAAACAACAACTTTCCTCTATATTTCAATTTTTCTACAGTAAACAGGTTTAGCCAGTAAAGACGCTAGTGCAGGGGTCGGCAACCTATGGCACGTGTGCCAACCTATGGCACGCGACATGCTGGACCAGCATCAGCAAAAAAAATTTATAATAAAAAATAGAGCACGATCCTCCAATCGAAATCGCTCCTCAACGCTCTGGTCGGCGGAGGCATTTATGGGCGATCGATCGTGATATAATACTCTGTGTCCATTTACACCTCCCCTCCGCTACAATTTATAACAATTTACACTCGCACCCCCCCTCAACAATTATTTAAACTCGCTACACAACCCCACCCACTCCCCGCTCCAATTTTATTTGTTGGTAGTGGCACATTCATTGACTGGACATGTTAAAGTTGGCACTCCATGTCTCAAAGGTTGCCGACCCCTGCCCTAGTGTATTAGTGCTACTGTGAGCTCACTGGTTGGTGAGCTGGTGCTGGAGAGGCACCCAGATCATGTTAAGGTTTAAAATGATTAAAAATGTTAAATAATAATAATATAATGTTACTGAAACACTTTATATTGTTCTGTGTTGAGAAATTGCTCAAACTAACCCATATGATTCTAAAAAATGGGTATTCTCTGATATTATTTTGTATATTATATGTAATGTTGATCAGTTGTTCAATAAAACAGTATAATAAAAAGTGGTTTTCATCTGTAATTTGTGTTTTTGTAAAACAACTATAAGTGTGTGTGTACATACATTATATATATATATATATATATATATATATATATATATATATATATATATATATATATATATATATATATATATATATATATACACTCCTGATCAAAATCTTAAGACCAGCTAAAAAATTGGAAGAATTTGCATTTTGCACCACTAGATCTTAAGCAGGTTGTAAGTAGAGCTTCATTCAATGCTAAAAGAAGAAATGGGACCAAGAGACAAAAGATTTTGAGCAGCCAATTTCTTGTAGACTGCATTTACACTCAAACATGTGTTTTTCAGCTGATCAAAAGTTTAAGACCACAGCATTTAAAAGCCAAAATCTGCCAAAGATTTTAAATCCATGTCATTTTTTGTCAAGTATTCCTACTGTCATGAACTCCTGGTAGCAAAAGGTAAAAAACTCACTGACTTTGAGCGTGGTAGGATTGTTGAGCTGCCTAAGCAAGGTCTCTCACAACGTGTCATTGCTGCTAAGTTTGGATGCAGTAAAACTGTAATTTTGCATTATTTAAAAGATCCTGAGGGATATGGAACAAAAAAGTCAAGTGGTAGACCCAAAAACATTTCACCAGTGCTGAGCCGCAGGATCCGACTAGCTGTGCGTAAAGACATGGGACAATCCTCGACACAGATCAAGGCCATTACTGGTGCTGACTGCAGCCCAATAACCATCAGACGGCATCTGCGAGAGCTGGCTATGTGGAGATGTTGACGCAGGCATCCCTCATGACTGAGGGCCCTCGTCTGGTGTGGTAATGACTGGGTTTTTCAGCAGGACAATGCTGCCATTCACAATGCCCGTCTGACAAATAATTTTTTCCAGGAGAATAACGACACACTTTTGGATCATCCAGAGTGTTCCCCTGATCTAAATCAGATTGAGAACATTTGGGGATGAATGGCAAGGGAAGTTTACAAAAATGAACAGCAGTTCCAGACAGTGGATGCCCTTCGTGAAGCCATCTTCAACACCTGGAACAACGTTCCCAGTAGTCTCCTGGAAACACTGGAATAAAGCATGCCTAAACGGTTGTTTGAAGTGATCAACAAGAATTGAGGAGCTACTCATTACTTAGTCTTTTTTGACACTTTGATTTTTGAGTTTTGAGGGGCCCTTTGGGTTTTTTTGAGGTATGGTCTTAAACTTTTGATCAGCTGCTGAGCAGCCTATTTCAGTTATATTGTTGTTTACAAGAAATTGGCTGCTCAAAATCTTTTGTCTCTTGGTCCCATTTCTTCTTTTAGCATTGAATGAAGCTCTACTTACAACCTTCTTAAGATCCAGCGGTGCAAAATGAAAATTCTTCCAATTTTTTAGCTGGTCTTAAGATTTTGATCAGGAGTGTATATACACACCCATGTTATCCATGCCAATTCATTAAGACTTGTTTTTCAGGAAATCTGCATATCTTGAGCAGCTATTTGTTAATTAAAAAGCCCATTGTATGACACTCTTACACTACCTAATATTAAATAAAACGAAAGTCAAAGTCAGATTCAGAAATGCAATATGCTGTTCTTCCTTTAGACTTACATTTGCACATTATCAGGAAAACTGCAAGTGCATCTTTAAAGTTTTTTTCTCACCCATCTTTATAACCAAGTATTTTTGGCAGTATATTTCATTAAACAGGCCATTAAATTTACAAAACGGCAAGCAACCCCCTCACCACCCCAACAGGCACGCAATCAATAATAGCAAGGTTCTTACTTTTTAAATAAATGACAAAATACAATGTGTATCAAACATTTAATAAAACCATGGCATTGACAGATTGTCAACACATGCTTCCAAAAGCAATTCCATGTCATCTCCATATTCAAATAGGAACATGAATGGTTCCTTGGTCTCTGGGCCATCTCCCTTCAGAAGCTCAATGAGGGAATCTTTGCAGTCTTCCTCAGTCTGTATCAAATATCTTGGCATTGTTACATGCCCCCGTAACTGTGTCCGGTTCTGGCTGATCCATTTCACAGCTGTGGAAAGGTCCCTTACAACTTCTGGCTCCTTCAACAGGAAAATAATCAGTACAGTCTTAGTGAAAATCAGAGTGTGTTGCCATAGTTACATTATGTGGAATTGCAATTCAGTTTAGAAATTCTGTAGTGCACTGACCTGATCAACTTCTGCACGCTTGCGTTTTTTAAGTTTTGAGACCAGCACATGGTGGCCTTGCAGGACAGCATTGGATTCCTCTGACCAACGGGCAAAAATTTTGCCAAAGCTTGAAAATATAAAAGTCCTCATCCCATGCAAACTAACACCCATTTGGAACAATCCAGACATCTGTCAGAACAAGAAAGTATTACATTTCACATCATGGCATGATAAGGGAATAAAAAATTTAGAACATATTATTAAAAATGGAAACTTTGTCACATTTCAGAGTATGGTATAAATAACAATAGATTTCTTGAATATCAACAATTAAAATCCATCATTCAACAGAGATTTAACCGCAATCAACTGAATTTAGAAATATCAGCATGGGTAACTGAATTTTTAAATCTAGATACTCCTAAATTATTATCAAAACTGTATAAATTATTGTTAAAATTTGATGATTCAATCTCCCTTCCAATAGCCAAATGGGAACGAGATCTATCTATTAATCCAGATCAACATTTTTGGACAGACATATGTACAAATATTTTCAAAATAAGTAAAAGCCCCAACTTACAACTTATACAATACAAAGTCCTTCATAGAACACATTATACAGGACAAAGGATGTTCCAAATGGGCCTAGCACAGTCAAACATGTGCACCCACTGTACAGGCAATGTAATTGATCACTATGCATGCTATATGGGACTGTAGGCCTGTCCAGGAATTCTGGCAGAAAATATGTGTAGACTTGTCCACGTGGCTTAAATGCTATATCCTAACTTCCCCCAGACTGTGCATCCTAGGAGACGTCAGTGAATTGACTATAGATATATAAACACATCACACATAATTCTTACTGCCCTATGCATCGCCAAGAAAACCATTCTTATCAATTGGAAAGCAAAAAAGGACCTGCATATTACTCATTACAAAAATGTATTACTCGATCACATCTGTCTGGAGAGAATGTCTGCTTCCTCTAAAGACCATTTGGAAGAATTTAACTCTCTTTGGTTCTCACTGATCAGTTCCATTAGCTAGTCGGGTGGGCTGGCTGGGGCCACTACTCCCGGGTGGCCGGTTGGTGGCTGGGGGTCGACTCCGGGGGGACTGCTCGTGCCGGCCACTTTCTGGGCTGGGGAGCCGGGGCTGCCGACCTGGGATGTTTGTGTGTTTGTCCTGGCAGGCAGTGGGGGGGAGGTCCTTGGGGGGCGCTGCCTCTGGGCTCTGGGGTGCGGGGCCGGGGGTGCGGGGGGAGCGGGTGCTGGCCCTAAGGGGGGTGGCTGGCCTCCCCTGTGGGGCCAGGTGGCAGGACCCAGGGCCCGGTGCCTGGGGCCACCCGACCCCATGCTAGGGCCCTGCCCGCACGGGGTGGCCTGTGCCGTTGCGGGCGCACCGCTGGGGGGGTGGGTCGGTCGGCCTTGTGTCGGGGCGTCGGGTCTGGGCCTTGGCGCTCTGAGGTGCCTGGCTGGTGGGGGTGGGGCGGTGGCTGTCGGGGGTATCTGGGGCGGGTCGGGGGCGCAGGGTTCCGGACTCAGACCAGTGAAGCTCGGTGCTCAATGAGCCAGCTAGCAAGCTGGCTCTCCTCTTCCAGAGGACCATTTCCTCTGGACCTACGCATTACCACCCACCCACCCCCCACACATACACACACACACGCACGCACGCACGCACACACGCACACAGTCCTTGTACATTTAGGATCCTGGGGGGCAGGCGTGTAACCAGAGGTTGACGAGGTGGGCCTGCTGCCGTGGTTCACCCGTCTCCTCACCACTGTCTGTCCCTCAGTTTTTACTGCACCTTAGACATTGAGGGCCTTTGAGGGGACGGTGTGGACAAACGCTGGCCAGTGGCCCGGGGCTTTGTCCACATTGGTCCCAACAACTGTCCCCTCAATTTTAACTGCACCATAGTATCACACACTACCACACATACATATACACCAACACCTACACACAACACAGCACTGGGGGTGGAGGGGTGGGAAGGCCTTCCTTCACCCGTTTCCTGCTCCCTGCCGGGGCGGGGGTGGGTTGCAGGCGCGGGGCCGAGCTGGTGGCGTCCTGGAAACTACTACCAATCCTTGCTGGTCCAGCCATTTGCCCCCGCCGCGGAGGGTGTGTTGGTTTGGATGTATGTGTGTCTTTGTCCTATCTTTTTATACAGGTAGGTGAATGAGTACATGTTGGGGGGAATATATGGGTATGTGTGTATATATTAGGGTGTGGGCACATTTGGGGGTAGGCGTATGTGCGCAAGAGTGTATATGGGTGTGGTCGGATGTGTGGAGGAAGTCATATTGGGATGAATGTGCATGTGCGTGTAGGTGTATATGTGTGAGGGTCTACATGTGAAGGTGAGTTTGGGGGCACGTGTGTGTATGTGTAGGGGGATGGGTGTGGGTGTGTGCATGGTAGGGGTGTATATAAGGGGTTGTGTTGGTGTATAGGGGCAAATGCATATAAGAGTTTGAGTGTATGAGCGAGGACGGCTGGTTCTGGGTCGGGGGCTGGTCGGGCCCGGTCCACTCCCGGCTGCTCCCCTGTGGTTACTGCTCAGCTCCGGAGGGGGGGCGCCTTGGGGTTCCGGGGGCCCGGCCTGGTGCTCCAGCATGGGGGCAGTTGGTCCGCTCCCCTGGGCGGTTGTGGTCCGGGGTGGCTCGGGGCTCCTCGGCGGGAGGGGGGCCCTGCCGGGTGATGGGTGGTTTTCCAGGGCGCGTGGCGCTGGGGCTTTGCTACCGGCCCGGGGGGGCTCTGTTTCCTCTGGTTCCCCTGGACCTGCACTCCTTGGCTGTGGGGGCGCTGTCCGGGGTTCTCACTCTCCCGCCTGTGGGGGCGGGCATGCGAGGGTCACTGGGAAGTGCTGCCCTGGGGCTCCACATCTCCTGGGGGGGGGCGAGGGCGGGTGGGATTCCCGGGTCTTTCTCTGCCTACCTCTGGCCTCTGGGGGAATGTTGTCACAGCTTTCTACCCTTGCTGGTAAGTACATTACGTACATTTATCCTATGTTGCACAACTAGGTTACACATAAACACACACTCACACATACATCACGGCTAAATGTCTTTGGTACACTTTCTGCTTTACTTTGCTGTGGTCATTCGAGCTGGTTGGGTTTTTTTCTTTTTCTATATATAATAATAATAATAATAATAATAATAATAATAATAATAATAATTTTTTTTCCTGCCCTTTTCCCTTTTTATTCTTTCTCTCCCCCTCTTTTCTTGGTCCACCTAACCCCAATAATTATCACTTTGCATATTGTTATAATTGTCATTTGAACTGTACATATAAACAAAGTTGTCCTCCAAAGATGGGGGGTGGAGGTGGGCCATTTAATTAAAAAAAAAAAAAAAAAAAAAAAAAAGAAAATAGAAAAGTCCTGATATCACTGGGGTGTCTTAGCCTTTGCCAAAAGGCAGTCATCCCTGCCAGATCCCACAGCATTTCCAAAAGGCAGAGGGTAAGAAGGGTAAGGGCCCTTCTTACCTCCAGTGTTATGTAAATGAGGCGTGTCTCAGGTCTGGGTGGTGGCTGCTTCAATACACACCTTTGGCGAAAAGAGGAGGAGAGAAAAGAGCGTCAGTGTTCAGTGTTCATGGTCAGCCACTGGTCAGTGTTCATCCACACCATCCCCTCAAAAGCCCTCAATGTCTAAAATACAGTAAAGAGTACAGGAAGAGGTGCCTTACACAATCACCAACTATAACAGCCTAAAATGTGGTGCCCCACCACCCCCACTGCGGAGAGTAACCTGTTCAGCCTGTTCCCAGTCTCCACCATACAGGACAGGATAGAAATGAGGGGGAGAGACAAGTAATTTTTTAACCTTATTTTCAGTAGTTTTTACCACTTTGAGTTGCATGTATGTATGAAAGGTGATATACAATTAAAGACTATTATTATTATTATTTATTATAAAAAGGGAAGGGCAGAAAAAAAACAGCTCAAATGACCACTGCAACGGTTCACCAACTGCTGCTACATTGGACATTTATATTCACCCAAACACATATACACCCTCACACACATACACTCACAAACCTTATTTTCAGTGGTTTTTAGCACTTTGAGTTGCATGTATGTATGAAAGGTGATATACAAATAAAGACTATTATTATTATTTATTATAAAAAGGGAAGGGCAGAAAAAAAACACAGCACAAATGACCACTGCAATGGTTCACCAACTGCTGCTACACTGGACATCCATATTCACCCAAACACATATACACCCACACACACATACACCCACACACCTTCATCCCAACATAAATTTACTCATATATGTACCCACACAGACTGTAACGGTGGCGTACCCGAAGGTAGTGAGGGATCCATACGCAGGTGAACAATACGTAGGTTTTATTAAACAAAAGGAACAAGCAGACCCCTTAGGGAAAGCAGGCAGCAGCACAAAAAGGGCAAGGCAAAAAGCAGAGTCAAAAAACCAGGCAGAGAGTCAAAAACCAGAACAATCCAAAGGCGGCAGGCAGAGGTACAGAAGGGCTAGGCAAACGGGAGTATATCAAGAGGGCAGAGCTAGGATCAATAACCAGGAATCTAATCAGAGAAGTAAGTAACACGGCTTGGTAGTGCAACACGGGGAGGCAATACTTCGCAAATGGAGTGTGTATACAGCGTCCTTAACACTAGAGCTCCTAGAGAAGCGAAAAATTTCACAGGGCTTGGTAGGGTCCATGTAGCCCACTCCCCTGCTGTGAAGGGATTAACGCCCATTGTCTTGGTAATGCGGTGGAAGCGGCTCACCCCCAGCTCATACGCCTGCCAAAGCACAAGCTGGCTCACCCCCAAGCTCATATGACCAAAACACCAAACGTGATACTTCACGAAAAAGTTGAAGTTACAAGCAGACTGTATGTTACCGATACTACAACAAACGGCAGAAAATTTGTAGACTCGTGTTTCAAAAGTTACAATTCAATCGCACGTAGAGACGACAGTTTCTCTAATGAGTCCCGTCAAACAATAAAAATAAATAAAAATGTTTGAATCTTGCTCTTTGTATATTTCATATACTATACTATATAATATTTGTTGTAATCAAACACTTTCTGTTTCCGCGTTTGAATTCGCGTTTGAAAAGGTAAGAAATTATATTGCGCAATTAGCTTGATGCTAATGTTAAGTAGGGTGTGGTGAGTGTTTCATTGGATTCAGGTGTGCTGGTTAATATTCCGGCGATGGCTCCCTCTGGCGGTCACGGGCGTGATTGCTGTTCCTGACACAGACAATCTCCCCAAGGGGAGGCCAGAGTTTTTTCTTCTCTATCTGAGTCAGTGAACACATCCAGCAGAACAATGAACTGATGGTTCACACCATCACACCCCCCCCCCCACCTGTCTACATATAAGTGGCTGCATGTACATAACAAAGGGTGGCCTAATGGAATGCAAATGTCCTCAGAACTGCCCCCTGGTGGAGACCAGGTAGAAAAAGTGTGGAATGAAAATGCTGGGACTCCTAGTGGTTACACTTCTAACATTAAGGATTTTTTTCAAAGCAATCAAATCATACCTGTCAAGTTCAAAGTTTTCAATTAAAGCATGCACCACCATTTTCACAAGGAGGGCATGTCATTCTGTAAACATACAAAAGTATTGTAGTAGTAAAATTTGCTACATTTGAACATCTTTTGTACAACTGATCCTCTTTAATAGTTCCAAAAGTTACTTACAATTGTGTAGTCAAAAGGGGCAAAATTGTGAAGGCCCTCCTTAAACCTTAAAAAACTTATGTGACACCATTTCCTTTAGTACCTCTTGCATAAGGTGTTCCTCAGTTGGTTTTGCATCCGAATAATCCACAGAGTGGATGTGTTCACACAAGCTACGATTTAGTCTGCTCCGTTGAGCCAGCAATTGATACTGTCGACATTTCTCCATCTCGCATCTGATCTGATGATCTATTACCCAAGTTTTTCTTTGTACATGTACTGGCACAGAAAACCCATGACCAGTTCTCTGAACAGCAAATAATCCATATTTTTTCATCCACACACAAACACTTCAAATGTGAAGCTTGTGTAATGTCTTTTGTTACATCAGTGTGTTTTCAAGTTCTTCTTCAGAAGAACAAGACTGCAGTGAGGACATTGTACTGTGTATAGATGTGAAACAGTCACAAGAGCTATAGGTGGGCTGGTGGCTTCCTAGGACCACTGCCGGTCCTTGCTGGTCCAGCCATTTGCTCCTGCCGCAGAGGGTGTGCCAGTCTGGATAAGTGTGTGTCTCTGTCTTTGTTTTCTTCTTGTCCTTGTTTTCTTCTTGTTTCTGGATGGGTGGATGAATGAGTGCGTGTTGGAGGGAGGGGACATATGGCCAGGTTTGGAGGTGTGAGGGTGAATTTGAGTGTATGTGTGTGTGTATGGGGGTGGGTGTGTGCATGGTGGGGGTGTATAGGGGCGAATGTAGTGCGGGTTTGGGTGTGTGGGTGAGGACAGCTGGTTCTGGGTCGGGGCTGGTCGTGCCCGGTTCACTCCCGGACGCTCCCCTGAGACTACTGCACTACTCCAGAGGGGGGGCGCCTTGGGGCTCCGGAGTCCGGCTTGGCCCCCCGGCGAGGGGGCGGTTGGCCCGCCTCTGGGGGAATGTTGTCGCAGCTACCCACCCTTGCTGGTGAGTACATTCCATACATCTATCCTATGTTGCACTTCTAGGTTGCACATAAACACACACTCACACACACCCATATATCGCACTCATCTGTACGATATGTATTTGGTTTACTTTCTGTACTTCTTTGCAGTGGTCATTTGAGCTGGTTGCGTGTTTTATTTTATTATTATTATTATTATTATTATTATTATTATTATTATTATTTTATTTATTTATTTTCTTCTTTTCTTTTTCTTCTTCTTTCTTCTCCTACCTCTTTCTTTTCCCTTTTTATTATTTCTCTCCCCCTCTTTTCTTGGTCCACCTAACCCCAATAATTATCACTTTGCATATTGTTATCACTATATATTGTTATCACTATACTATATATTATACAGAATTGTTATAATTGCCATTTAAATCTGTACATAAAAACAAAGTTGTCCTCCAAAGATGGGGGGGTGGAGGTGGGCCAAAAAAAAAAAAAAAAAAAACAAGAGCTATAGGTGGACTTGCAAATGAATGTTCCACATGTACTAAAAGAGGAGCAGAGGGAAGGGGGGTCACTTGAGGCACAACAGATGCAAGCTTGGTATTTGATGGGGAAGGTACATTCAAAGACTGGTGTGAAGACAGAGAAGAGATTCTTGCTGGAGAATATAAAGGTGGAAACTGGTCCCTCTCTGGAGGAGATGCAGGTATGGGCAGAAGTGATTCCTCTGAAAGAGGAGCATGCATTGAGAGAACTGAGGTACCTGCTGGTTGCTTCGCTAGAAGAGGTGTGGAACTGAAACTGAAAACATGAAACTGAGGTCACTGAAGGTAATGTGTTCAAAGACACCTCACACAAACACAAGTGTTTGTCCATATCAATCTGGCGTATTACTGTGTTCTGGCAGAAAGGACAGTGAAAATGACCCTCTGTCCGGCATGATTATCTGCATTTTAACAGATGTTTGTCTGTAAGATAAAAAGAAACATTTTAAAGCATGATGGGAGTAAAATTAAACATCTCTGAAAACCAGAAATAATTATGGTAAATGTGTTTTGTGAAATGTAATTCAGACAATTGCTATGGAAAAAGGGCAGAGATTTTAGGGTTGTGATACATGAACATAAAATAATTTATCAAATTATTTATGAAGTCTTAATCTTGAATAGTGTACATAAGCTAAGTGGCAGAAAGTGTTATCAAATAGTATACAATCCCCTCCACCGTAGATTTTCCAGTACACATTCCATTCAGTTATGGCATTATCTAAATACAATCTATAGTCTATAGAAAGTATTCACACCATATAGATATTTTGACACACTATACCCTGAAAATTAAAAATAAATGATGTCTTATTTTTCGAGCTGTATATTTTTGTATCCTTCATCTAACTTTCCACAACTCTATCACAGAACTCTTGAAAGCATCTTTCCAACCTGGTGCTACTAATAGTGGAGTCAATTAGCCTGGTGTGTGATTTGGAAGGTGATTAGTTGAACCTGAGAAAGTTTATAATGTTTACTCGAAGGGGCTGATTACTTATCTAAAAGAGGTATTTTACTAATTATATAATTTTTCAGATTATAATGTGTAAAACCATCTGGGAGGTTAGACATTTATTTACATTTTGGTGTAATGTGGCAAAAGGCAAGGATTTCAGTAGGATATGAATTCTTTCTATAGGCTTTGTATGCACATTTAAAAGAACATGGATGATGATTGAAAATAAAGATAATCTTTGCGTACCTTTGTATTTTATCCCATCCTTCATATGGACATCGACATGTCTGTTGATCTTCCCCTTTGTTGTTGGTTTGGAGGTTGGGCAAAGAGGACAGTTTCTGCAACATGTGTTGCATTCTTCGATGTCCGGTTGTACACCAGCATCACAGATAGAAGGGTGCATCTAAAATCCAGTGATTAATAAGATTAAATGGACATTTATTTTATTGAAATGTTATAACGTTATCATTCTAATGTCAGCAATATACAATACAATATATGAAACATTTTATATTTACACATAATAAAAAACTACAGTACTGCAGCATACAGAGGGTAGTGCATGAGGTGTCATGCAACTGTCCATCAAAATCCCAAATGGATATGCATTCCCATAAATGTCAAATTCACTGACGTAATATAATGTGAAGATCCTTAAACATTTCCATTTGTAATTCTGTCACGGTGAGGCGGCCCCCTACCGGCCGTCTCTGTCCACAGCGGCTGTTGTTGTTATTGTCTGGTGACGTCATGTGCGTCCCTCAGGTGGGCGGAGCCCGTGATCCGTCTCACCTGAGGGTCGTTTGTTTGCCTATATATGTCTTGTCTTTGTACCAGTTGACCGCTGGTCATTATATCCTTAATTCGGATCTATTGCACGGGTTTTAGGTTTGCACACTTTATATTAAACCATCCTTTTTCCCTGAGACTTGGCGTGATCGCTTCCTTTTTGTTGCTCACACCTGCCCGTCACAGAATGACCAGCCACCCTTCGGAAGCCGCCGAGTCTCTTTTTCTTTCTCCTTCGTTTGTGGTCATGTCTCGTGGTAAGTGTTTGTCTACGTGGTGTTTTGTTTGAAGAGCTCCGCCGTGCTTTTGTGTTTTGTGTGTGTGTGTGTATGTGTGTAGCACGGCGAGGATCAGGGCAGTCTGCCCTGGGAAAGCCCTTCGTGTCCGTTGTGTGTTGAGAGAGTTCCGCCGTGCGTTTGTTTGTGTGTGGCCGGTGAGGACCAGGGTGTCTGCCTGGGAAAACTCTCGTGTGTGTGTGTGTGATAAGTGTGGACGGGTAACGGACCGGAGGATCAGTGTGCGTGCGCGTCGTTATGTGTTTAGTGTTTAATGTGTGTGACGCGGTCGCCGCTCGTCACGGTCGCCTCGCTCCCCGTGTGTCTTGTGTTTAATGTGGGGAGCGACTGCGACTCTGAGCGGCGCGTCACTATTGTGTTTATGTAGAGCACGCACGTTTTGAACCCGTTCGTTTACTGTTTGTACACCGTTTTTTGTTTGTCTAGTATTTGCGTGTGTGTTTTGTCCTAGCGTGTTTAATGTTTACATGTAATTCCACGCATGCTCCTCCCCTTAAATGTGTGTTTGGGGGGGGGACCGGCTGTGGTCCCGTGCCATGGGGTGTGGCACGGAGGGCGTCTCTCCCAAGGGAGGCCCTGAATAGGGTAAGGCGCGTTTGTGTTTCCTGTTTGTATATATATGTGTGTGTGTGTGTGTGTGTGTGTGAGGTTGTGTTCTTTGTGCAGGTGCTTCTCCTTGGCAGTGTTCCTGGACCTTGTGGGGGTCTCCACCTGGCAGGAGCCCCCTTGTGTTGTGGGGTGACCGGAGCCCGGTCATGAAGAGCCCCTCCCTAGAGGGCTGGGGCCCCCGGATGTTTGGGGACCATGGGGCTCCGGTCTGAAAAGCTCCTGCTGGGGATGGAGATCCTCCCTCCTGCCCGGGGTGACCAGGAGGCCCTTGGGGCTGCTCCCTAGCCCGCGTCGGGGGTGCTCTGGGCCTCGGTCTCTGGTGCTCCTGGGTTGGGTGGAGGAGTCCACCTTGAGATGAGAGGCCCCGGGAGGGGTTGGCTCCCCAGGAGGCTGGGGTGACCCCTAGCAGAAGGCAGGGGTCAGCTCTGGGAGGAGGTAGGTCCAGGAGGTGAAGTAGCTACGCCTTGGGGAGGTAGCCTGCACACCCACACACACACGAGGGACGAGAGAGGAGCCGTAGCCCCTCGTCCCCACACCCATGGGGCTTACCAGCTGAATGCCGGTTAGGGCGTGAGGGCCCTGTGACCGACTGGGAGTGGTTTTGTGTTGTTAACGGCCCGGTCGGTCCAGGGTCCCGCCCGGGGAGGCGAGTTGAGTAATGTTTTGTGTTTTATGTTTCAGCTCCCGGACGGCAGGAGGTGTGTTCCTGCCTGTCTCTGCCTTCCTGCCCCTTCATGTTTTGTGTGCAGCCGCTGTGTGCCACACACCCAGTGGAGGGGAGTGCGGCTTGGTGGGGGGGTCTGTCACGGTGAGGCGGCCCCCTACCGGCCGTCTCTGTCCACAGCGGCTGTTGTTGTTATTGTCTGGTGACGTCATGTGCGTCCCTCAGGTGGGCGGAGCCCGTGATCCGTCTCACCTGAGGGTCGTTTGTTTGCCTATATATGTCTTGTCTTTGTACCAGTTGACCGCTGGTCATTATATCCTTAATTCGGATCTATTGCACGGGTTTTAGGTTTGCACACTTTATATTAAACCATCCTTTTTCCCTGAGACTTGGCGTGATCGCTTCCTTTTTGTTGCTCACACCTGCCCGTCACAAATTCCATATTAAATTACCTGTAAATATTTATATTGTTTTAAAGCATGGGATAACTAGGACCTAGAATAACTAGTGACCTAGAATTATTTATGCACACAAATAAACCTATTAGAATACACATATGTTGTGCCAATAAAATGAGTATACTGACATGATTCTCCATCTAAATATTAATAACAGCAACTTTGGTTTGACTAAGTCACAGGGTTGCCAACTCTCACGCATTGAGCGTGAGACAGATGCATTTGACCGTTTTCACACGCTCACACGACACACTTGCGATTTCTCACCACGAAAAAAGACAGAGAAGAGATTCTTGCTGGAGAATATAAAGGTGGAAACTGGTCCCTCTCTGGAGGAGATGCAGGCATGGGCAGAAGCGATTCCTCTAAAAGAGGAGCATGCATTGAGAGAACTGAGTTACCTGCTGGTTGCTTCACTAGAAGAGTGTGGAACTGAAACTGAAAACATGAAACTGAGGTCACTGAAGGTAGTTTGTTCAAAGACACCTCACACAAACACAAGTGTTTGTCCATATCAATCCAGCGTATTACTCATGCTGTTTCATTCTGCTCCTCTTAAACATATATACGGAAGTAAGGCGGGAGTTTGTCGACGTCACATCAAGACGACATAAGTGATTGGTCAAATTGGCTGGAAAGTTGCGGTGATTGGTTGAAGTTGCAACACCGCCCTGAATTCGCGGGGTTTGCTTGAATTTGCGTTGAAGTTGCAAATCGCAACATCATGAATTTCTGGAGGGTCTGTCTAGCACCTAGGACTAGAACTGTGTGCAGCCTAACCAACTGAACTCATAATATTAAACTTGGCCGAATAAATAATAATAATTAATATAATTAATATAATAATAATTAAAATAATAAAAAAAGAAAAATTTTGCTTCGCTCATATTTGCTTGCCTTCACCTCCCTCATAGGAATGAATTGCGAAGTTTGCTTCGCTTGGCCAAATTCGCGTGTATGTGTTCCCGGCTTTAACGTTTGTTTTGATGTGGGAGTCTCCTGTGTTAAACTGGTGCTTAGCATCTCCACAGATTGCAATTTAGGTACTAGCACATTCCTTTGAATAAAAGGTTCTTTTAATGTAGTGTACTTCAATGTGATATAATTAACCGGGGTATATAAACCACCCTGTTGGTAGTACTCATCTAATGGCGAACTTACCTCGATGTGTTTTTTCAAGTTAGACGGCGAGTTCATAAATGATGACAGTGATGTGTTCTTTGGAATGCAGAGGAGACACTTGACAGAATACGAATCATTTTTCTTTTTCGAGGAATTCAAACAATTTGGCTAAGTAAGGCCAGGGGTGTTGGGGAAAGCCATCTGTTGCAGCCATGTCAGATCCTCAGCCATTTAGCGTACAAATTTTAATCTCTTACTGAGCGCTGATTGGTTATAGTCTGTGACACGGTACACTTTGACCTTTCTGTATTTTATTAAGCCTTGATTTAAAAATAAAAAAGGAACGAGATGTTTCTGTAAATGTAACATTGTGAAAAGTAAAAAGTTTCGCTTTGAAATGTAGTGAAGTAAAAGTATAAAGTCTTACCAAATAAAAGTACTTGAGTAAAGTACAGATACATGGAAATGTTACTTAATCCTTGTGCTGTCTTAACATTCTGCAACCTCCCATTGTCCTATGGGTATAGCGGGACCCACACTACCAAAGCGTATTACACAATACAAGAAGACTCTCATAACATTTTTCTTTTACACAGGGGTGGTTTTATTCAGGGTCTCTTTATATACTCAATATTGAATTTGTTTTTATTATGTCTGAGATTATTATATCTATCATTATTATGTCAGTTTTTGCTTTGTTTGGGTGTGATATGAGGGGTTGGCTGCAGATCAAGAGTGCAGATGCAGGTCAAATGCAGGTCAATTCATACATCAATCCAGTTTCTTTGATTTGTGTGTGTGTGATTGTGTTTGTGTGATTGTGTGTGTGATTGTGAGTGATTGTGTGTGATTGTGATTGTGTGTGTGTGTGTGTGTGTGTGATTGTGAGTGTGTAATTGTGATTATATGTGTGAGTGTGTGTGTGTGATTGTATGTGTGATTGTGATTGCGATTGTGTGTGTATGATTGTGTGTGTGTTAGAGTGTGTGTGTGTGTGTGTGTGTGAGAGAGAGAGTGTGTTTGTGTGAGAGAGAGTGTGTTTGTGTGTGTGTGAGAGAGAGTGTTTGTGTGTGTGTGAGAGAGAGAGTGTTTGTGAATGGCCTTTGAACTTTTTTCTGGTATTTAAATGCTTTTAAAACATTTTCTACAGCTAAACAATGGGTCACTTTAGACCCGCAATACAACACAAGGGTTAACTGAGAACGATGACTGTCCCATGGTGGTTCTGCAGTTCCCACTGACCCCAGCTCTTGTTCTCACAACTTCAGTATTATGTTTTTCTATTAACTGACAAATTACTTCAGGAGTAAGACCATTAATACATTTAAATATTGTTTTTATAAATTAAAATATAAGGAAATTATCAAAACTCAGCAAATTATAGTTTTGAATAATTTGGCAATGATGCCATTTTACTGGTTTTTTATCAAACACTTTTAGGGTTTGCTTGTATAATGACATTAATGGCTTAACGACAGATTTAGAGGCCTGACCCCAGATGATAGAGCAGTACGACATATGTGATAGCGCAAGCACACTGAACATGTAGCTCACTCAAGCACGAACTTTAGACAAAGACGAGCACAAGACAGTGCGCGAATGCACGTTAAATAGGTGAGGAACACATTCCCCAGTGATCACGAGACAAGGCACAGGTGAGACCACGAACACGCTCACAAACGACCCACACCCACGGAACTACAAACATGGACATAACTGCACGCAGACATGTAACTACACGCCCACAAGCACGGACGTAATTTTGGGGGGGGACGGGGGGGACATGTCCCCCCCACTTTTTCAAAAGCCGGCTTTGGTCCCCCCCAGTTTTTACGGTTAAAACCAAATATTTAAATAGCGACGAATCTATGTCCCCCCCACTTTTGAAATCAAAATTACGTCCATGCCCACAAGGAAGGGTCCGGAGCTGTGACCGTGACATTGAAACTGTTTTTGTATAATTTAAAGTTAGTACGAATCGAATTAATTACAAGCCTTGTAATTAATTAATCAAAATTTATCGCATTTTAATCGCATTTCAATATTTAACATGAGAATTGTTAATTTAAGTTTGAATGATGAATGAATCAATGAACATAAGCATAAACTTATATTTTTCCACCAGTCTACTACATAGACCAGAGCTATTCAACTATATTTTTATGCGGGCCAGATTTGGCAGAGAGCTCTGACCTGTGGGTCAGACAATTTTCAGACCTATACTAATATTGTCATAGTGGATGTAACAGGCATGAAAATCTGTCACCTTTTGGCGAAATTCGCCATTTTGAAGTTGAAAAGGGTGACCTACGCGAATCGTGTAGATCCGAGGAGTTTTTATTTGTTTTGGGGGGGGGGGGGGTCGGGAGATATTTTATAGATATATATATTATCATATTGATTTAATAAGCAAACAGAGCACTTCTGAAATCGGCAATTTCAATGACACAGTGGTCAGCAATTTCCGCCCAGAACCATCATAGTGTTCATAGAATTCAACCAAATTGCGTTCAGTTATACGAACGTTCTTCATTCATGTTATTCATTTACTTGTAAGCGAGACGAGAAGCAGGACCTAGTGCTATTGTGATGAACGTAGAGAAAGAGGGTGGGCTAATTGGGGGGGAGAGGTTTAGCGGGAGTAAAAACAGAAGAGGATGCGGGGGAGGGAGAGATGCGGGGGGAGGGGGAGATGGCGCATTGCGACACTTTGTTTGAAACTGGACTATTCTCTGTTAATCAGAATTGTGTGGGTGCACTCTGAGGGACTTTTTGGGACTGAAGAGAACGCAAACACGAACTGGAGACTTTGGAAGTGTTCGCGACATACCAGAGGAACTCTGAGAGACTGCTGAGTGTTGCACGATGCGTTTTGGTTAACGTGCTGAACTACGACATTCGACTCCACAGCTACATGGGGGAGTCTTGACGGCCACCCGAACAAAGGAAGTCTGTTTTTTTTTATTAAACCTATGTGTATGTGTGTTAGTTAAGAAATGGGGATAGGGTGGGTGGGAATAGATAAACCGTTTGATGAATTAGTATAGGCCTCCCAGCATTAATGAATTAAGTGTGATTATGGTGTGTGTGTGTGTGTGTGTGTGTGTGTGTGTGTGTGTGTGTGTGAAGTGGTAGTAGGTGACGTGCATTAATCAACGTGTGCTGGTGGTGTAATTTCGGGTTTTCTAATGTAGCACGTGATTGTGTGATCAGAAATGCTGTAGAGACTTCTATTTTTAAACATTGAATGAGTTGGTGTAGGTGGCTGTGGGAAGGGAGTGCCGACTGGTATATACGGCGAGGATAGGTGACGATTTTTCCTTAAATAGCCCGTGGGGGTGTGCAGTGATACACGGTGTCTGTAATTAAGAGTGTTTTGGCGAAGGGTTTTTTTTTTCCGTGATATTTTATAGAGGTATTACTTTAACGGGGTGGGGGAGTGTGTGTGTGTGCAGTGATGTCATGGGTCTATTGGAGGGGAGCTCAGTCGTGCTGTAGGTAATTAAATTGTGACCATGAATAAATATTGTTATATGGCTTAAATCAGTGTTGATGGTGTATTTTGGACGGGGGAATATTGATCAGGCTCATCCGGACCGCACCGGAGAAACAAAGGTGGTGGCAGCTATTTAAATGGTCCATTTAAATGAGCCCTCTAGTGGCAGTAAGCGTGAATATTATGTAACTGGCTACATAGAGGGGATAAATAGGGGGTTCATTACACAATTTACCCTGGGAACAAGGCAGAAGAGCGTAAATACCACTACATTTACCTCTACATTTACCAGATCGTACTTTTCCCAGTGGATTTAATAGGGTGATTAATGGTTTCAATTGTTTTCATATTTTGCGGTAAAACAAAGTTACTGCTGTTCGCTACAGCTTTGAACACTGTCAGAGCTAGCCACAAGCTCCTATGAAAAATAGGTATATAGATAGGCCTATTAAGTTCGCGTCAACCCCGTGTAGTTAACGGTGACATCAAATAAGAAACAAGATTTTTTTCTAGTGTCTCTGTAGTTCTAACTGGTGAATCCAGGGATCGTGTGAGGAGAACATTCACTGAAAAGGTTGAAGATGCAGTTGTAAACTCTTGCCATTTGATAGCCTACCCTGTGCTTAAGCCCTTGTTAGAAGCCTTTTGTGACAAAATAAAAACACGTGAACCCTGGTATTTTTACACTCATTTTCGCTGCTGATGTATTTATTGGTTCATTAAGACGTAATGATTTTGACTGAGCCATCTGGAATGGCGAAAGCGGGTTTCTTGCGTTTTACAGATCTGCCTCCATCCATTGACAAGACAGGTCAATATTGTTGAGCGCCAGAGCCGGCCCTGATCAATGTGGTGCCCTAGGCGAGATTTTGGTTGGTGCCCCCTGCATCATCAATCATTGGGTTGATTGTGTCATTAAAGAAACAAATAAAAAGCAAATGACTTAAATATTACCATATAACGAGCAATAAATATAAAGGTGTTGCACAAAAAATATTTAAAAACTATTTTACATAACGTAGTGCAGAGAACAACTTTTAAATATTAATAATAAATTAAAAAAAAATAAAAAACAACAACTACCACCAGTGCAAATCAGGGCAATTTGCCTACTGCAACATTATTTCAAAAGTGCATCTGCAATGAACAGAGGAGTTTAATATATATTTATTTTAAAACTTGCTGAGCTAAGCTAATCATAGCACCTACTAGGATTGGGCAGTATGATGACAGTGGGGGTTTTCACTAAGATCATACAGAGGGGGAAAGCCACAATGATGATTGAGTGTTAGTTGTGAGCAGAGGTGGAAAGTAACTAATTACATTTACTCACATTACTGTAATTGAGTACTTTTTATGAGTAATTTGTAATTTTCTGAGTAGTTTTTGAAATATGTAATTTTTATTTTTACTTGAGTACATTTTGACCCAAGTAGTTTTACTTCACTACATTTGAACACCCTCACATTACTGAGTAAAAAAATATTGATGGTGAAAAATTAAATGCGGGCAGAAATTTAAACTTCTGAGTCCCAGAACTGAAGGCCAATTGCGTGGCCTTGCCTTGTGCGCGCCCTTTCCATTGTCTCATAATCAGGTCGTAATCTGGTGCACTTTTTTTCCAAAAGGAAAAATTGTTCTACCTTTAAATCTTCTATATATCAGGTTCTGTGGGATCCTGGGGACATTTTATTTTGAAAAGTGGAATCCTGTGGGCACTGTATTTTGAATAGTTGGATCTGTAATTTAAATTTCTTTATTCTTATCATAGTGTTGTCCGTTGGACAATAGGACTGAAAATTGTTTGCACTTTATGGTACAGGTTGTGACTGTCATTGTGCTGTGAGGAAGTATGTTCCTGAGCCCAGCTGATCTTTTTGCAAGTGTGGATGTGCACTTAAATACGCTTTGAAATCGATTAAAACAACTTGTGCTGAATTTGGTTCATGATTCATCCATGCATTAAATGACTGAAAGTAACTAAGTAACTTTTACTCAAATTACATTTTAAATGAAGTAATTTTGTACTTTTACTCGAGTAAATTTTGAGATGGGTAATTTTACTTTTACTCTGAGTAGATTTTAGGCAAAGTAATGATACTTTTACTTAATTACAATTTTTCAGTACTCATTCCACCTCTGGTTGTGAGTCAAGCAAGCTGGTTTCAAAGAAAAACACAACAGCTAGCCTACAGATTGGCAACATTTTGGATTTGTTTCAAATAAAAATGAGAGATCATTGGAGCACGCCCCCACGATTCTAATTCGATAATATGATTGGTTGATAAAACTGCCAATCTATAATAAAAGCTCTCAATGTGAAAGGCAAGGGTATGCAACAGATAAACGTTCTCTCTTTTACCTAGAAACAACGGTGTGAAATATTCTGATTGGTTGATTTTTTATTTCAACTAAGTTTTTTTTCCAGCACGAGTACGAAAAGTGGATTTGAAAGCCGATTTATGAGAAAAATACAAATTATTGGTGAAGCATTATTAGCATATATTACATATAATAGATAAAGCATCCTTTTTAAGATCAATTAACCTTCAGAGAAGGCGCTGAAGTCCCTGACAGTTCGCCAATGGTATAGTGTTAATTCACCACTTATATTACCTGTTTTTTGCCGCCTTTCTTCCTCCACTTTTCTACTTTTTCTACCCTGGGCACCAGAGGACTTCTGCCTTTTTGACGTCTTTACAGGGAGATGTCACTCACTCTGTGGTGTCTTTTTTCCCCACAGCGAAACAGTAATGAGGTGCGCAAGAACGCGCGGGGGAGGGCGGGTCGGCGCGCGGGAGATAGGGGTCATGTGTTATTATAAGAATTATTAATTTGACTAATATTATTAAACAATGAAATTATTATTATGTGGACTTTGTTATTATTATGTGCTTGTTTTCACATTTATTAATTGTTCATTTGTAAAAAAAAAAAAAAAAAAAAACGCATGCACGCGAGCGCCCCCCTGGACAGATGGCGCCCCTAGCATGTCGCCTAATGGAAGGGCCGGCCCTGTTCAGCGCGACATTACCGTGAGAAAAGTCAACAGGGAAGACTGCATTTCAATGGACTACTCTTCTTACTCGCACCTCTCGAAGTTAAAATCTTTTTTTTAATCTCTGAATCTGACAGTCTGATAGTCATGTCTGACATGTATTATGTTTAGTATTTCTATGTTCAATGGTTCAATTATTATTGTTCACTTCTTAATAAAATATGGACAGCACAAGATGCATGTGATGTGTGAGTGAACAAAGCTGGTTGTATATTGACGTTAGCGGCTGGACGAAGGACGAGACACGGAATCCTTTCGCAACTGACGTCACTTTTATTTTATACATAAATTAGCGCAGTAAGCGCACGGAGAAACAGGCACACACACGACAACGTGCAGACTTTAGACAACAACAAGCACAGGACACTACACGAGCGCACATTAAATAGACAAACCACATAAGCCCCGCGTGATTACGAGACGAGCCACAGGTGAGACAGATTATCACAAGACACAACCACACCCACGGAGATCCACAGACACAGACGAGTAGACGAAGACGACGTAGACACACGCCCAAAAGGGAGGGGCAGGGGTCCTCTACGTGACAATATAGGGTGGCCACTTTTCAGTATTGCTTTAATTTAGGTATTTTTACTATTATGGACTATATATACACTGCTCAAAAAAATAAAGGGAACACTTAAACAACACAATGTATCTCCAAGTCATCCACACTTCATGTTCAGATTGGAAGCAACACTGATTGTGAATCAATTTCAACTGCTCTTGTGCAAATGGAACAGACAATAGGTAGAAATTAGAGATTTTCAACTGATTTCAAAGATTTTTATTAATTGAGATCTAGGATGTGTTATTTTAGTGTTCCCTTTATTTTTTTGAGCAGTATATATATAAAAAAGTGCTAGATAGATAGATAGATATCCCCCCATCAACTGTCACTGTACCAGCACCCGCCCCCCAACCCACCCCAGTCTTCTCACCTTTTTAACCCCTGACCCATTTTCATGTCTGATGTTAAATTGAAGCAAACACTACAACATTTAATTTTTCTCCATTTTATTAATCAGGAGATCATCTTCAACACCAGAGTCACAACAGTAACATCTGTTTTTTGCAAAAAAGTGCTTAAAGTGCAAAAAGAAAAATTAAAATAAATAATGACTATAAGTTCCATTGCATCACAGTAACAAGTCTCGGTGCAAAACATTGCTTGTAGTTTGTAATAAGTGTTGGCTGTCTGTATGTACATGTTCTCATATACTGATTATGTAAATTGTGAATGTCCTTTATTTTGACATGCTGGATGTGAAAGAAAATAAAGAGGGAGCTTAACTTCCGTTAAGTGAGTTCTGGTGAAAGAAAGCTAATGGTGGTCGTGTGTTACTGTAACGTTCTGCGCGGAGCAGAACACGGAGGTGGACACAAACGCTGAGGAGAGCGAGATTTATTAAAGGAAATTCCAAAAGCAGAGTTGTAGTCACGGGCATGGGTCATAACGGGCAGGCAGTCCAGACATGAAATACGAACAGACATGGCAAAACATAGAACAAAACCAGGCAGGGGAACAAAGACTAGGCTGGATGTACTTACAAAAATGACAGACCAGAAACAGCGAACTCCACGAGGGCATACGGAACGAATGAACAAAAAGACCGATACGAACATGGGAGACACAGGGATTTTTATACACAGAACTAGACAAGGATCAGGTGCAAACAATGACGACATGGCAGGCGTGGCAGGCAATGGGAAATCACAGAGACAACGAGCAGGGCGGGATGAACAGGCAAGTAAACGCAGACACAAGGGAACCCAGAGTGACAGCTAGGAGAGGGGGCGTTGCCCTACGTGACAGTTACTTTCCCTCCGTACCAACGTGAAAGTTAATCGCATCCAACCGGTTTCCTACAGCAGAATGGCTGCGCAAACAACAGGTTATGAGCTCAGGAGAGATTTAGGGAGTCGATGGAGCAAACTATGTTTAGACGGGGATGAAAATAATTACAAACTCTGGGAGACAAAGTTCCTAGGTCACATGCGTCTACAATGGCTGAAAAAGACGATATTGAACCCCCCCCCCAGCGCGGAAGGTAATGCAGATGAATATAGGGTTGCAGAACTTATCCAATTTTCGGACGATAAGAGCCTCTCATTAATTATGAGAGAAGCGGCTGACGATGGGAGAAAAGCCCTCCGCATATTAAGAGGTCATTATGCAGGGACGGGGAAACCCCGTATAATTAGCCTGTACACAGAGCTGACATCCCTCCAAAAGTTAGTGACGGAGACTGTAACAGAATACATTATCCAGGCAGAGACCTCCATTACCGCGCTGAGAAATGTGGGAGAGACTCTCAGTGATGGGCTGCTGATTGCCATAATTATGAAAGGCTTACCAGAGGTTTACAAGCCATTTGTCATACATATCACTCAGAGTAACGACGATATAACATTCGCAGAATTTAAGATAAAAATTCGGAGTTTGAAGACACCGCGAAATACCAAACCAACTCCGGTGATGATAACGTGATGAAAGTAAATAATATATCACATACAAGAACGGGTCGAGAGAAAACCGTAAGTCTAGAAGTGATATGTTATAACTGCGGTCAAAAGGGACACAAGGCCAGGACGTGTACCAACGAGAGTCGCGCGATGTTTTAATAGTCGTCTAAACCAAACTCCATACTACACGCTAACCAGGAGGAAGCCAGATCTATCTGGCTCAGAGTGTTATGCTTACAGGCACAACAGAAAGAAGTTAGATCCAAAATGCACCAAGGGAATCTTTGTTGGTAATGATTGGTACAGCCCTGCCTACCTTGTTTATTTTCCAACTACTGGAAAAGTCCTCAAACACAGGCTAGTGAAGTTTAAGCCCAAAACAGTCATAGAACAGCAGACACAAACTGACTTGCAAATGACTGAAGCTGATTTCAGATGTGAGAAGCGTAAACCATCAGTACAAAATGCTCAGACTGATGATGACGTTTCGGTCAAAACTGAAGGGGCGTTAACAGCGCACAAGCGGACACCTTGGTAGAAGGGTGTGACCAAAATTTCCGCTATCCTAAGAGAGATGGGAAGCCTCCCCAATACATGTCAGACTATGTATCTGATGTAGAAAGCAGTGATCAAACACTAGCAAATATTGACTATTGTTATAGAGTCAGTGACTTGCCTCAAAATTACAGAGAGGCAGTGAGTTCAGCAAATGCACATCTGTGGATGGACGCTATGAATGAGGAGATGCATTCTCTCATTGAAAACAACATATAAACACAAACCCCATTGCCAGAAGGTAAACGGGCAGTGGGGGGTAGATGGGTCTATTCAATTATAAGTGAAGCTGGCAGATCAAAAACATACAAAGCAAGGTACGTAGCCAAGGGCTATAGCCAAATAAATGGTATAGATTGCAAGGAAACGTTTTTGCCAACTGCTGACATCACATCAGTACGTGCACTGATGCAAATGTCAGCACAATATGATCTTGAGTTACACCAAATGGACGTCAAAACAGCTTATCTACATGCTCCTGGTCACATGGTAACACATGGTCGTGTGTTACTTTCCCTCCGTACCAACGTGAAAGTTAATCGCATCCAATCGGATTCCTACCGCAGAATAGCTGCGCAAGCAACAATAAGTGATTGTATTTTTGTTTGACAAGCACCAGAACCCGGTGGATATTCATTGTCAAAATGAGAGTGGGTAGTAGTAAAGTGCCTCTGCACGTTGTACTCATTTTTCACCGCACAACACTTGTAACAGAGCAGGCACATGGGATTGCCTTTGGGGTATGTGTGCATATTTATTTGTCCAGTCATTATTATATTGTCTGTTTTCGGTATCAATCTTACGTCTCTTCTTTGACAGCGCCATGCTTCTCAAGTGAGTCTGTTTTGGAAACCATGGAAACGTGCCGCACAGAGAGACAACGTGCCGTAAAGCGCCACAGTGTCGTAAAATGTTATTTATTTTTACGGCGGTTTATCAAATATTTATTATTATTTATGGGGAGATGGGCCGCAGTCCGGTACAAATTCATTAAAGGGCCGGTTCTGACCCGCGGGCCGCCAGTTGAATAGCCCTGACATAGACCAATAGATGAGTGCAGAAAACGGAGCAAACAGTTTTCAGAACACTAGAAATTCTGACCAAGATTTTTAATTTTGGGAGCTTTGCTCAGGATATTGGAAGAATAACAAGAACTGAAGTAAATCAGAAGATGTTTTTTAATACCATTTTAGATGGTAGACTTTTTCTTTCCTTTTTCTATTTCCCAGGCCTCTGCCACAGCCATAAAGTCCTCTACACAGGCATCTCCATAGTGCCTAGAAGTGGTCTTCTGCATGCGCAAAGCAAATGACTGTTATTCTTTAAATGACACCAGAGGGCGCAAGAGAGCGCTAAACTGATAAAATGTTTGTATGCATATATTGTAATCTTGTCATAATGGACTTCCCGTAGTCTGACACTCTTATGCATGAGATTCCATATGTATCTGTCAGTTTTGCGCACAAACCAGTTGGCGGATGGTCATGTTTTAATATCTGTCAAAATAAATCTGCAAAATGTTGAGAAGTCGTCAGCTCCTTCCTAACGCATTGTTAGCAGCAGCACTCTGTTGATAAATTTAACAGGACCAACCCTTACTAGCAGCTAAATCGTTACCGAATATAAATGTCATGCCGTTTACCGGTAATTTCTCCCTCACAGCAACCCTACTATGCCGGTAACGAACTCTGAGTGCAATCAATACCTTGCACCAAAATGTCCGTGTCACATTTTGTCTCCTCAGACAAAGGCAGAACCGAACTCGGCATCAACAACTGTGCTACCCCGGTGTCTCTCTGTGAATGGGATACTGAATCGCACCTGACAGCAACACTGCCATAGTCCCATCAAACACAAACGGTTTAAAGGAGGCATCTATTTGGACTCTATCCAAATAGGTATCGGACTCCTGGGGTAAAGAGGGGTTATGAACTAACCCGATGGGTTTTGCTGGTGAGTGGGGCTTCTGATTTTTATGAAGCAGCTTTGGACAACCTGCAATAAGGTGACCAGCTTTGTGACAATAAAAACATTCACGTAACTCACCAGACGTCCTCATGGGTGTGTTCATAGGTGGTGTAGCAACACGATCGACCTGACGCGCTCGCTGGGGAGTTGAGAATACGGTTTTGTGCGATAATACAAACTCGTCTGCAAGGATTGCAGCATCAGCATGAGATTACACTTCTGTTGGTTTAGATGCACAACTAATCTCTCCAGAGCACACATTTTAAATTCTTCTAATAAAACCAGTTCTCTAAGCTCTTCAAGTGTGTTCACTTTGCAAGACGCGCACCACTTATCGGAGAGTGCCACCTTTCCACAAGCGAATTCTACATATGTTTGACTGGCGGTTTTGGCATGTTTACAAATCTTTTGCCGATATGCTTCTGGCACTAACTCATAGGCACGTAAAACCATGGATTTTACCATGTCATAATTCAGACTCTGTTCCGGTGTTAAAGCAGAGCATACATCCTGAGCTCTCCCCACCAATTTACACTGTAATCAGGGGCAGTGCACCACGAAAGGATGAAAAGGAAGTTTTTTTATCTCTTACATTCCATCACGGTATTTAATTAGCTATGTCTGTTCTGGACAGCGTCTCTTGCCTCTGCATGCTATTGTCCAATCAGCATTGAGGTGCATTCCCTGTAGTACTACGATTTGAGTCTAACTGAAAGTCGCCCCGACTGCTCTCTCGTGTTTTTTCTAAAGTTTTTTTCTAAAGGCGCTGCAATGCAATGTCTATGGGTTCCGGGAGGGCATGCCCTTACGTGCTAGCGTCAGACGTAACGTAGGGAAATAATCTGCTCAACACGGCCAGCGTTCCTTCAACTCACAACAACTCAATCGTTTGCCATTCTGTCGTCTTAATAATCAAGATAAACTAGCAACTAAGGAATTAGGGCCACCGAGACCAAATTTAAACATCAAACAAGTGAAGTGTCCACAAAGGGAGGAAAAGAATATAACCGGGGATTTTCACGAAACTGGTATGAAGGGAAAACATGGCTAGCTGCCTGTGAAGTAGCTAGCACCCTGTTCTGCTCTCCCTGCATTCTGTTCCATCCTTAATGCTGTTGCCCATTTATATTCTAACACCTAAACTAAAATGTTGTCTGAGGAATAGCCTATAGAAATTATTGTGAGTGGGAAAGATTCACTTTATTTATTGGTCTCTCTCCTTATTTAAAGTTGTTTGTGAGGGCAAATTGAGAGATGTTCAGTCATTGTAGAGCTTTAACCAAGATGATATTTACAAGATATATCGGTGCACAAATACTGTACAGTCTATAATGTAAAGAGAAATATATTTATCATTATATTTTCATTGGTTAAGTCACTGTTTTTTATTTACCCACTGAAATGGTCACTTTGGATGTCATCACAACAATTGCCCACCCTGAGATATTTGTCAGAGGCCACCACTGACTGTAATAACAGAGTCCACACATCCTTAGGCCATTTCAACGTTGTCGCTATTCGTTCAAATACCGGGAAGTATAGTATATCGATTTCATTTTCGCGAAAAAAGGGCACAACAGCCAGATTCCTACTGACTAGACGGGAGCGCTGGAGACCGTGTCCTAGTATGCGGAGCGGGTACAGGGGTAGACAGGCCCGATGAGTGTCCACGCGGGGAAACGTGAGAGGGTGGATGTTGTCTCATCTCCAACTCTCGCACCCTGACATCCCAATGTGTCTCAAGTTCAATGGCACGGACACACACTCTACCCAATTCTAGTTCTAACTCCTTCATGCATAACCCAAGCATCGGGTCCATTGGACCGGGAGCAATAGGTTCCACACGCACTATATCTTTAGCCTCAGCCTCAGTAGTATCAGAATGAGACACCGCTACATCAAAGAAATCCGCAATCAATAAAAGATCATCCTTGCAACACTTATCAAATTGTTCTAAGGTGGGAAAAAATGTGAATTGTACTAAATCAAATGCAGCAGCCATGACTACCCACAACCAATAAAATGAAACAAAATACCAGAACAAAAACCACACCAAACTGCATGTCCCCCACCACAAAATGACAAAACCAGCAGGCAAACCAAACCAAAGAGGACGAGCCCCCAATTCTGTTACGACCCGGGCTAGGCTATCAGATCGTACCAGGAAAAAGACGGAAAAATTATTATAAATAAAGAAAAATAGTTTATTTGTGGCGGGTCAATACATACTTCGGGAGTTGATATGGCCAAAGAAAAATAACAACTCCGAAACACAAAAAATGAATGACTAGCTTCCTATTCACCTGAGAAAATAAACAAGAAAATATACCATAACCTACCCTCACTCCCTAGCAGTAAACAGAGGAAAAAAGGAACAGAAATAGCCTCAACTCCCTACATCCCAACCACTGGTCTCCAAAACCGATAAGGTGAATACTTATACAGGCTATACACAAAGTGTGCTATAAACAAGGGCTATGTATAATAGGGGACCAGACTGATATAAAGGGGAAAACCGTAATCGTAGTCAAAAGAGTAGCGTGAGGTCAGAACCGGTACACAATCCAAAATACATACAACAAACACTTCCAAACAAACACTCAGAAACACAAAGGACAAACTAGTCTTAACTATATAGTAAACCACTTAGCAAAATCTCAAACACGAAGAACCCTCAATTCCTTCCTTCCTGCCTGCCTCTCGTCTTCATTTCCGGGCCGGTTTAAATGGGGTGATGACAGCAGAGACAGCCAACGGGATCGTCGGAAGAAAGTGGTGTGAGGACAGACAGCCAACGGGACGTTGACATCGTCGCTGCGGAGCACGATTGGACCTGTTGCTTGGAGAAACACAACTACACACGCACAACATGCAGCGCTCACACATAGTGCGCCATATGACAACCCTAGTGAACGATTCATAATCCTACATCGACCTAAGGGTCATAACAGCATGCTTAGTAAGTTTATTTCAGTGTGTAACTCTGTTGGTGTATGATCTTTAAGTATGGACAGTAAAGACATCCCTCTGCCATCCTCGCCCACTGCTTCTTTTATAATGCCTTCCGCATTACAGTTAGGTTATAATAATAATATTTGACAGTTGCTAATATGAATGTGCATTGTGAGAAAGGCCACAGGTCATGAGACCAGAATAAATATTTTTGTGCTGTACTGACAAAAAACTATTTAAATTCAGTTTTCATTCTCATTTATTTATTCTTGTCTACATATTAAATAATGAATATTAAAAATGCATAGGTACAGTTCAGTGATCCATTAAGTTTCATAAATATATCTTTTGCATTGTTTCAATAACACAAAAAAGATCACCTTTGAAAATCTGGGTACTATATGTATAAATTAAAACAGATAAATATCAACAGATAATAAAATAGATCTTCTAATAGCAAAAATAGATACATTTCAGCACAATATATTCAGTAGCATAGTAGTATTTTTTGCCGCTAGTTTAATTTCAAAAGAGTCCATTTCGCGTTGAGTACTGGACATTATAGGATCGTCTTCTGTCGTATCGCCTCCTTAGAGCAGCACAGCAACCACACAGTATACACTGAGATGTGCAGAGAGAAACAGGCACACAAAGAAAAGGAGGTCAGGTGAATCAGAAGAACACATTATATGACTTCAGAAGTTACTGAATTGTACAGCAGTACAATTCTGTTTTAGTCAAGTAGTATATTGCAGATAGGCTTTAAAAACCACTTTGGTGGTACTTACACAGAGTAGAATCCAGCATGGTACTAGAATGATGGCTATAGCACAGGGGATAATGATGCCCAGAATCCACCATGCTCCCCCAGGTGCCAAACCAGTGATTTGAAGTATTTCAGTAAGAAAGTTGCTTGGTAAGTTGATTTGGCCCGGCATATAGACATACTCTGCATTAGCTACAATCATTGTATTATTAACTCTGCAAGAAACACAAACAAATTACACTATATCAGTAAACATTATTCAGTATTTTTTCCTTCTCTATAAACTTCAAACAGTGTTGATGAAATGCAGAATGAATCTTTTTGTAGAATTCATTTTTAAATAGCACATCACTTACGTGATGTTAGCTGGTGGGAAAATAACATTTTGATTCTTGGTCAGTATTCTGTTCATCTGAAAAATGATTGTAAAGATTAATTACATGAAAAATTTAAGCAATATTTTAATTTTCAAACTGATCAAACTGCAATTTCAGAAAATACACAAACACATGAAATTGCTGAGGTAAGTATAATGCAGAAAATAAGAGTGAATAATATAAATGTTAATGAGAACAGTAAATGTTAATTATATCCCCTAAATAGTAAGCAACATTTTGAAAAACATTTTTGAAAAATTATTTTGAAAAATGTAACATAAATCATTTCAGGTTTGTCCACAATAAATAATTTTGGGACCCAAAGCTAGAATAAGTTTAACAAGGAGCATAAGCATGGCTCACACTCACCAGGATGTTGGTTGTTTGTTGAAGTCCATCATATATTTCTGGGTTCAATCCAGTTTTCGTAGCCATGGGCACATCACTGATCAAGTATTTGAAGTTGATGCTGAATGAGCTGCTGTCAATTTCTAAAAGGGAAGTGGAGGAATAAAATGCTGATATGTCCAGTCCTCTGATAATACATTTGTTACTGGAGGTCATTATTTGGTAAAGTATATTTTGGAAGCCATGAAAAGAACCTACGCATAACATTTTCAGCAACAGTGACATTTTCTTCATTTTACTAAATATGAGAGAGTAATCAGGGCAAAGACTCACTGTGCAAGGAGGCATTCTGGATGATCACAGGGTTGTTTAAGTTTTGGATTTTAACTGGCCCTGCTGTGACACTTAAGTTCAGCAGACCACAAGCACTGAGAAACTCAGCCTCACTTGGCATGTGTGTGAAATTCTTTACCACTATGGAAATAAAAATCAGTGCAGGCCTAAAACTGAAGCAGGAGTGGAAAAGAAAAAACATTGCATGAAAAACATTAAATTTTCTTTCTAATAATATTTATCCAGAAATTTGCAGTCAAGAGCCTGTAGATGCACAATACACTCACAGGGTGGGAGCTGTTAGGGCAGCTGTAGTTGTTATAGCAGGAGTGATAGTGGATGCCAGACCACTAAATTGAAGCATTTGAGCAAGAAATCCACTTGGTGATTTGATATCGCCTTGCTCATAGACATATTCAGTAGTGGCCACTATCACAGTAGAATTACTCCTAGAAGAAATTAACAAATGAATTGGAATAATTAAATTATTTGAATGTTGAAAAAGTACAGGAGCCTTTTTGCAGGAGTACTCAATTAATCTATCGCTTACGTGTAGTTAGCTTGTGGGAAGACAAAAGGTGTAGCATCCGGAGCATTCAGTATTGTGTTCGTCTGTAAATTAATGTAAACGTTAATTACATTACTTGAAATTTCAAGCATTTTTATGTAGAAAATGGGCAAGATTTATTTGCAAAACATATATTTACATCTTTAGTCTTAGGCCTAAAGTTAGTGTATGTATAATACAGTGGCTCACACTTACCAGGTTGTTAATGATATTACCAGTTTCGCTATATGTATCATTCCTCAATTCTGTCATACCAGCCATGCTCACATTACTGATCTTGAATGCAAAACCAATGATGTATGAGTTGTTGCTTGTTTCTAAAAGAGAAGTGGGGGCATTAAATAATACATGTATTAACAAGTGTCACTACTTCTAATGTCACTACCTCTAATACTGTATTTAAAGCCATTACTTGACTGACCAGGTATATTCAAGGGACATTCAATGGAACACATAACATATTAAGGATCACTGACATTTGTTGGCAACACAGGAGAGTATACAGGACAAAGACTCACTCTGGAAGGTTATGTTCTGGATCCTCACAGGGGTGTTTAGTTTTTGGATTGTGACATCTTGCATTGTTCTGACTTTTGGGTTCAATAGAGCATCAGCAGTAGTGAGAACCTGAGCCTCACTAGGTACATTCATCATGTTGTTAAACTTCACATAAATATAAATCAGTACAGTTCCAAATCTAAAGCAGGACACAAAATAAGAACAGATTACTTACAGTTCAACATCTGTATTGAAATGCTTATCTAGATTCTTATTAATACTTATCTAGAAATTTGCATAATATGTATAATATGCTGTAACATTATTTGAATGGATTCCTTTAGGTGTAACATGGATGCACACAACATAATATTACTTTGACATCAGCACACGTACTGAGTTGCAGTTGTAGCACTCTGCAGGGTTGTGTTAGCTGTGGACTGTGTTGTCAAACCTATAATTAGGTTCAATTAAAAAACTTTATTCCAAAATGCACAGATACATAAGGTAAGGTAAGGTAAATGTTTATAATCTTAAAGATAAAACATAACAAGTGTTGACTTAAGTTTATGATACATTGTTTTATTTATAACTAATAACTAGAAGAATTTTGTGACACAAGATAGTACTATTGTAGTAAAATTCATTCTTCTCATGGAGAGGGAGCTAGACAAAGAGGTCTGACACATGTGAGTTACATATGCTTTTGGTTTAGGTGAAATTAACCCTAGTCCAGGGGTCAAAGGTATGGTGTGACCCTTTCCTGTCTCTGTCTAGACTAAATAATGAGGCCCCTTTCTCTCCTAATCGATTTTCTTTATCAGTATGTATGACATATTATGCAAATATGAGGGCACTAGTCTTCATGAACAATTCACATGTATAGGTGTAGAGATGTGGGGTTAGAGAGAGGAAGATTCACATTGGCCTGAGACCTCTCTCAAGCAAGACCATGGTGCTTGATTTGATGCTGTTCTTTTTTGTAATAAACTTATTATTGACAAGTAAGACAGTGTCGGCAGAGACTTCTTCATTCATTATCACAGCATTGTTAAAGAAGAAATACACATCACTATAACATACCAAACTGTGTTCTGAGCTCATTGAGGTAGGTAACTGGTCTTCTGGTATCACCATCTTGGAACCGGTACACCAGATTCCCTT
The DNA here is from genome assembly GCF_052324685.1 of Brachyhypopomus gauderio. Taxonomy (NCBI): domain Eukaryota; kingdom Metazoa; phylum Chordata; class Actinopteri; order Gymnotiformes; family Hypopomidae; genus Brachyhypopomus; species Brachyhypopomus gauderio. Next base: position 376,494 of record NW_027506889.1, read on the forward strand.
TTATTTGATTTGCGTAGCTCCTACCAAGTAAAAACAAAGAAAGAAAATGATTATACCACATACCATATTAACAAAATTACAAAATGCAATTTCAATACAGACTGCTTATATAGACTTACATGAAGCTCGAACTCTGTGGTTCAATTTGTTCAGCATCAGGTTGATTTAAAAGTGTGTTTAACTGGAGAGAACAAATTAGATAAGTATGCTGAAAACTGACACTGAATACAAATGTCAATAAAGAACAATGATAACTGTAAGGAAATGTGGTTCGCCATTCACTATTATTTTTTAATTAGCAGTCAGTGATGATAATATTTTTAAGATTTTGACAAAATTTGAAAAAGTATCTAGTAATTAAAAACTATTTAAACATAATTTACACATACACAATTCCTAGACGTTTAAATCTTATTGTCCAAATTACTGAAAAACTGTTTTGATGTTTCAATCATAATGTGGTTACAATTTTACAAAAATCAGTAAGCCTGCATTCCATAGTTATCAATAATTAAAGCTCATTGAAAGGTAAGAAAGCAGGAAAAAAAGGAAAAATGTTTTTTGAAAATTGTTACAGAAAAAGTTAAAATAAAATAATCCATTAAACCTATTATTAAAAAATAGGATAAATACTGGTTTGCATGAAGTATGTTGAAGATTGATATTTCTCTTCTATTGATTTGTGTAAGGCTGGAGCAGGGCTGGCGCCACGGGGGGGGGGGGGGGGGGGGGGGGGGGCGAAAGGGGGCGTCGCCCCCTCAGGCGAGGTGTCCCGCCCCCTCAATGTAAATAATAAGACCCATTTATTTTACAAGAATCGCTACATGGCGCCCCTCGCCCGCTCAACAATCGTTACACGCCACCCCCGCTCAACAACTTATGTTCGCCACCCCGAAATTTTCTGACGCCCCCCCACTGCATATGTTCTGGCACCGGCCCTGGGCTGGTGGTTCAAGTCAAGCTATACTTGCTATTGTTTACATTTGATTTAACAATTGACTTAAATGGGGTGGTATGGTGGTTAGCACTGTCGCCTCATAGCAAGGCAGTCTGGGTTCGATTCTCGGTTTGGGCTGCTCTGTATAGAGTTTGCTAATTCTCTCTGTGCCAGTGTGGGTTTTCTCCTGGTACTCTAGGTTCCTCTCACAGTCAAAATGTGCCCATGGTGTACCCTGCACTTGCTGACTAGTGGGAAAAAATCTTTTTATTATTTTGGTATTTATGTTTGCACCTATCTATGTAGTCTTTGGATTGACAGCTTGCATGTTAGAAGAGGAGAAGCAATGAAAGTACTTGCACAGTGTAACTGCGTGTTTTCTATGCGCATGACAATAAAACTCTTTAATCTGGAATCATGAATCATGGGGAAAATACAAAAATGGAATACATCTCTGCATCCTGCCATCCATGCACATTACACTTACATAAAATACTGTTATATACAAAAGCAGTACAATATGCTGACAGTTGTGCTCTTTTAGGTAGGTTGTAATATGCACTCACTGCTTTGTTGATGGTGGTCTGCACTTGGCTGTAGGTGGAGTTCCTGGAATCAGTGCTGTTTGGCATGCTGATGTTGCTGAGACTGAATGTGAAAATGACTGCGTAGGATGTGTCTGAAATTTCTGTTGAAAAAAGCAGTCTTTTTAAACAAAATTCTTCTTATTTCTTTCAGATACAATGAAGCACTGAATCGTTGAAGATGTATATTGTAATTTGCAAGACATACTCTGATATGAATTGTTCAACACTGTGAGTGAATCAGTGATGTTTGAGAGTCGAGAGCTCAGGAGAACGCTGACATCACTGAGGACCTCACTCTCACTGGGGAGGGGAGATGATCCATTGAACATCAGAGTAGCATTGACCTCAGCTGCACCAAGTCTACAAGAGGTAAAGTGGAAAGTTTTTTCAATTACCTTTTGCACTCAACAATTCATTGCCTATTAATCATATGTTAGAAATACAACCTACATTATGGATGGAGTTGAAGTCAATGTCAATATTAAACTGCTTGCAGATGTTGGGAAAACTGTGGTAGTTGACACTGCAATAAAGACATGTAATTACAGCAGGAATTTAAAACTTGTTGGAATTTGTAAACAAAAGCACAGAAAGAAAAATATTGTAAGATGTAACATACCCATCTGTATCTGGACATAATTCAGGTAGCTGACTGGTGCTCTGGAATCTCCAATTTGGAAGGTGTATTCCATGTTACTGTTAATATGATTAGCTGAACTTTGGCTAAGCACAAGTCAAGACACCAAAATAGTTGTAATGCCATTCACTGTTCAAGCAGTAGAAGTCCAAAATGTCATTTCAAAGTATATGTTTTAATAATGTAAACTTACATGCAAGTAGAACTCTGGGGTTCAATAGGATTTGCGTTGGGTTCGTTCAGAAGTGAGTTTAACTAGAGAGAACAACACATGTTCAGGATTTATTTGCAGGTTACACTTTGTTCTACACAACTAATTGATTGATTGATTTAATCTTGTGAGTAAATTTTTGTATATAGTATTCCTTTTATCTGTGATAGTGAAAATACTTGGATTGTTTGTAATTGGAAGATTCATACTATTGAAGCTCATTTAACATTCACAGACTTTGCCAGAAAATTGTGTCCTGACTAACATGCAAAGGACATAGGCAGGTTCACATTTGAAAAAAGCAGCACTCAATGACTAGAAGAGTGTGTTACTTGAAGCACTTTCTAAAGTACACTCACTGCTGTGTTGACGGTGGTCACAACTTGGCTGCAGGTGGAGTTTCTGAGGTCAGTGCTGTTTGGCATGCTGATGTTGCTGAGACTGAATGTGAAAATGACTGCGTAGGATGTGTTTGAAATTTCTGTGGAAGAAATCAAATGTACTTTGTATTTGGCACTGCAAAATACTCATGTCGTCTTGATGTGAGCAGGCAGTGTTTGGTTGTTGCTCTATAGTGCAATTAGTAAAACATACTCTGATAATAATCGTTCATCACTGTCACCGAAGTACTGAGGTTTTGAGTTCGATTTGGCAGCAGCATTCTGAGAGCATTCAAGACTGCACTCTGACCGGGGACTGGAGATGATGTGTTGAACACAAGCGTGACGTTGGCCACAGCTGAACCGATTCTAGAGAGGCAAAGCATAATTGTCCATATTTTTCAATGCAGATTTGTTATCAAATCAATCAATGAGTCATTATCACACAGAAAGAAAATAGCTTACATTGTGGATGGAGTAGTACTCGATGTCACCATTAAAGTGCTTGGAGTTGATGGCGAAACAGTTGTAGATGATTCTGCGAAAACAACAAAAAAGACATTTTATGACATGGCTATTTCATGGTGGAATTTGGAAAACAAATGTCAGAAAAGAAAGTTCTTTTAGATGTTGGGCTTTAACATACCCAGCTGTATTTGCAGATATTTCAGGTAGCTGACTGGTGCTCTGGAATCTCCAATTTGGAAGGTGTATTCCATGTTGCTTTTTATCTGATTAGCTGAACTTTTGCTAAGCACAAGCCAAGACACCAAGATAGTTGTAATGCCATTCACTGTTCAAGCAGTAGAAGTCCTAAAAGTCATTTCAAAGTATTTGTTTTAATTATGTAAACTTACGTGCAAGTAGAACTCTGGGGTTCAATAGGATTTGCGTTGGGTTCGTTCAGAAGTGAGTTTAACTAAAGAGAACACCACATGTTCAGGATTTATCTGCAGGTTACACTTTGTTCTACACAACTAATTGATTGATTGATTTAATCTTGCGAGTCAATTTTTTGTATATAGTATTCCTTTTATCTGTGATACTGAAAATACTTGGATCGTTTGTAACAGTGGAAGATTCATACTATTGAAGCTCATTTAACATTTACAGACTTTGCCAGAAAATGGTGTCCTGACTAACATGCAAAGGACATAGGCAGGTTCACATTTGAAAAAAGCAGCACTCAATGACTAGAAGAGTGTGTTACTTGAAGGACTTTCTAAAGTACACTCACTGCTGTGTTGACGGTGGTCACAACTTGGCTGCAGGTGGAGTTTCTGAGGTCAGTGCTGTTTGGCATGCTGATGTTGCTGAGACTGAATGTGAAAATGACTGCGTAGGATGTGTTTGAAATTTCTGTGGAAGAAATCAAATGTACTTTGTATTTGGCACTGCAAAATACTCATGTCGTCTTGATGTGAGCAGGCAGTGTTTGGTTGTTGCTCTATAGTGCAATTAGTAAAACATACTCTGATAATAATTGTTCATCACTGTCACCGAAGTACTGAGGTTTTGAGTTCGATTTGGCAGCAGCATTCTGAGAGCATTCAAGACTGCACTCTGACCAGGGACTGGAGTTGATGTGTTGAACACAAGCGTGACGTTGGCCACAGCTGAACCGATTCTAGAGAGGCAAAGCAAAATTGTCCATATTTTTCACTGCAGATTTGTTATCAAATCAATCAATGAGTCATTATCACACAGAAAGAAAATAGCTTACATTGTGGATGGAGTAGTACTCGATGTCTCCATTAAAGTGCTTGGAGTTGATGGCGAAACAGTTGTAGATGATTCTGCGAAAACAACAAAAAAGACATTTTATGACATGGCTATTTCATGGTGGAATTTGGAAAACAAATGTCAGAAAAGAAAGTTCTTTTAGATGTTGGGCTTTAACATACCCAGCTGTATTTGCAGATATTTCAGGTAGCTGACTGGTGCTCTGGAATCTCCAATTTGGAAGGTGTATTCCATGTTGCTTTTTATCTGATTAGCTGAACTTTTGCTAAGCACAAGCCAAGACACCAAGATAGTTGTAATGCCATTCACTGTTCAAGCAGTAGAAGTCCTAAAAGTCATTTCAAAGTATTTGTTTTAATTATGTAAACTTACGTGCAAGTAGAACTCTGGGGTTCAATAGGATTTGCGTTGGGTTCGTTCAGAAGTGAGTTTAACTAAAGAGAACACCACATGTTCAGGATTTATCTGCAGGTTACACTTTGTTCTACACAACTAATTGATTGATTGATTTAATCTTGCGAGTCAATTTTTTGTATATAGTATTCCTTTTATCTGTGATACTGAAAATACTTGGATCGTTTGTAACAGTGGAAGATTCATACTATTGAAGCTCATTTAACATTTACAGACTTTGCCAGAAAATGGTGTCCTGACTAACATGCAAAGGACATAGGCAGGTTCACATTTGAAAAAAGCAGCACTCAATGACTAGAAGAGTGTGTTACTTGAAGGACTTTCTAAAGTACACTCACTGCTGTGTTGACGGTGGTCACAACTTGGCTGCAGGTGGAGTTTCTGAGGTCAGTGCTGTTTGGCATGCTGATGTTGCTGAGACTGAATGTGAAAATGACTGCGTAGGATGTGTTTGAAATTTCTGTGGAAGAAATCAAATGTACTTTGTATTTGGCACTGCAAAATACTCATGTCGTCTTGATGTGAGCAGGCAGTGTTTGGTTGTTGCTCTATAGTGCAATTAGTAAAACATACTCTGATAATAATTGTTCATCACTGTCACCGAAGTACTGAGGTTTTGAGTTCGATTTGGCAGCAGCATTCTGAGAGCATTCAAGACTGCACTCTGACCAGGGACTGGAGTTGATGTGTTGAACACAAGCGTGACGTTGGCCACAGCTGAACCGATTCTAGAGAGGCAAAGCAAAATTGTCCATATTTTTCACTGCAGATTTGTTATCAAATCAATCAATGAGTCATTATCACACAGAAAGAAAATAGCTTACATTGTGGATGGAGTAGTACTCGATGTCTCCATTAAAGTGCTTGGAGTTGATGGCGAAACAGTTGTAGATGATTCTGCGAAAACAACAAAAAAGACATTTTATGACATGGCTATTTCATGGTGGAATTTGGAAAACAAATGTCAGAAAAGAAAGTTCTTTTAGATGTTGGGCTTTAACATACCCAGCTGTATTTGCAGATATTTCAGGTAGCTGACTGGTGCTCTGGAATCTCCAATTTGGAAGGTGTATTCCATGTTGCTTTTTATCTGATTAGCTGAACTTTTGCTAAGCACAAGCCAAGACACCAAGATAGTTGTAATGCCATTCACTGTTCAAGCAGTAGAAGTCCTAAAAGTCATTTCAAAGTATTTGTTTTAATTATGTAAACTTACGTGCAAGTAGAACTCTGGGGTTCAATAGGATTTGCGTTGGGTTCGTTCAGAAGTGAGTTTAACTAAAGAGAACAACACATGTTCAGGATTTATCTGCAGGTTACACTTTGTTCTACACAACTAATTGATTGATTGATTTAATCTTGCGAGTCAATTTTTTGTATATAGTATTCCTTTTATCTGTGATACTGAAAATACTTGGATCGTTTGTAACAGTGGAAGATTCATACTATTGAAGCTCATTTAACATTTACAGACTTTGCCAGAAAATGGTGTCCTGACTAACATGCAAAGGACATAGGCAGGTTCACATTTGAAAAAAGCAGCACTCAATGACTAGAAGAGTGTGTTACTTGAAGGACTTTCTAAAGTACACTCACTGCTGTGTTGACGGTGGTCACAACTTGGCTGCAGGTGGAGTTTCTGAGGTCAGTGCTGTTTGGCATGCTGATGTTGCTGAGACTGAATGTGAAAATGACTGCGTAGGATGTGTTTGAAATTTCTGTGGAAGAAATCAAATGTACTTTGTATTTGGCACTGCAAAATACTCATGTCGTCTTGATGTGAGCAGGCAGTGTTTGGTTGTTGCTCTATAGTGCAATTAGTAAAACATACTCTGATAATAATCGTTCATCACTGTCACCGAAGTACTGAGGTTTTGAGTTCGATTTGGCAGCAGCATTCTGAGAGCATTCAAGACTGCACTCTGACCGGGGACTGGAGATGATGTGTTGAACACAAGCGTGACGTTGGCCACAGCTGAACCGATTCTAGAGAGGCAAAGCATAATTGTCCATATTTTTCAATGCAGATTTGTTATCAAATCAATCAATGAGTCATTATCACACAGAAAGAAAATAGCTTACATTGTGGATGGAGTAGTACTCGATGTCTCCATTAAAGTGCTTGGAGTTGATGGCGAAACAGTTGTAGATGATTCTGCGAAAACAACAAAAAAGACATTTTATGACATGGCTATTTCATGGTGGAATTTGGAAAACAAATGTCAGAAAAGAAAGTTCTTTTAGATGTTGGGCTTTAACATACCCAGCTGTATTTGCAGATATTTCAGGTAGCTGACTGGTGCTCTGGAATCTCCAATTTGGAAGGTGTATTCCATGTTGCTTTTTATCTGATTAGCTGAACTTTTGCTAAGCACAAGCCAAGACACCAAGATAGTTGTAATGCCATTCACTGTTCAAGCAGTAGAAGTCCTAAAAGTCATTTCAAAGTATTTGTTTTAATTATGTAAACTTACGTGCAAGTAGAACTCTGGGGTTCAATAGGATTTGCGTTGGGTTCGTTCAGAAGTGAGTTTAACTAAAGAGAACAACACATGTTCAGGATTTATCTGCAGGTTACACTTTGTTCTACACAACTAATTGATTGATTGATTTAATCTTGCGAGTCAATTTTTTGTATATAGTATTCCTTTTATCTGTGATACTGAAAATACTTGGATCGTTTGTAACAGTGGAAGATTCATACTATTGAAGCTCATTTAACATTTACAGACTTTGCCAGAAAATGGTGTCCTGACTAACATGCAAAGGACATAGGCAGGTTCACATTTGAAAAAAGCAGCACTCAATGACTAGAAGAGTGTGTTACTTGAAGGACTTTCTAAAGTACACTCACTGCTGTGTTGACGGTGGTCACAACTTGGCTGCAGGTGGAGTTTCTGAGGTCAGTGCTGTTTGGCATGCTGATGTTGCTGAGACTGAATGTGAAAATGACTGCGTAGGATGTGTTTGAAATTTCTGTGGAAGAAATCAAATGTACTTTGTATTTGGCACTGCAAAATACTCATGTCGTCTTGATGTGAGCAGGCAGTGTTTGGTTGTTGCTCTATAGTGCAATTAGTAAAACATACTCTGATAATAATCGTTCATCACTGTCACCGAAGTACTGAGGTTTTGAGTTCGATTTGGCAGCAGCATTCTGAGAGCATTCAAGACTGCACTCTGACCGGGGACTGGAGATGATGTGTTGAACACAAGCGTGACGTTGGCCACAGCTGAACCGATTCTAGAGAGGCAAAGCATAATTGTCCATATTTTTCAATGCAGATTTGTTATCAAATCAATCAATGAGTCATTATCACACAGAAAGAAAATAGCTTACATTGTGGATGGAGTAGTACTCGATGTCACCATTAAAGTGCTTGGAGTTGATGGCGAAACAGTTGTAGATGATTCTGCGAAAACAACAAAAAAGACATTTTATGACATGGCTATTTCATGGTGGAATTTGGAAAACAAATGTCAGAAAAGAAAGTTCTTTTAGATGTTGGGCTTTAACATACCCAGCTGTATTTGCAGATATTTCAGGTAGCTGACTGGTGCTCTGGAATCTCCAATTTGGAAGGTGTATTCCATGTTGCTTTTTATCTGATTAGCTGAACTTTTGCTAAGCACAAGCCAAGACACCAAGATAGTTGTAATGCCATTCACTGTTCAAGCAGTAGAAGTCCTAAAAGTCATTTCAAAGTATTTGTTTTAATTATGTAAACTTACGTGCAAGTAGAACTCTGGGGTTCAATAGGATTTGCGTTGGGTTCGTTCAGAAGTGAGTTTAACTAAAGAGAACAACACATGTTCAGGATTTATCTGCAGGTTACACTTTGTTCTACACAACTAATTGATTGATTGATTTAATCTTGCGAGTCAATTTTTTGTATATAGTATTCCTTTTATCTGTGATACTGAAAATACTTGGATCGTTTGTAACAGTGGAAGATTCATACTATTGAAGCTCATTTAACATTTACAGACTTTGCCAGAAAATGGTGTCCTGACTAACATGCAAAGGACATAGGCAGGTTCACATTTGAAAAAAGCAGCACTCAATGACTAGAAGAGTGTGTTACTTGAAGGACTTTCTAAAGTACACTCACTGCTGTGTTGACGGTGGTCACAACTTGGCTGCAGGTGGAGTTTCTGAGGTCAGTGCTGTTTGGCATGCTGATGTTGCTGAGACTGAATGTGAAAATGACTGCGTAGGATGTGTTTGAAATTTCTGTGGAAGAAATCAAATGTACTTTGTATTTGGCACTGCAAAATACTCATGTCGTCTTGATGTGAGCAGGCAGTGTTTGGTTGTTGCTCTATAGTGCAATTAGTAAAACATACTCTGATAATAATCGTTCATCACTGTCACCGAAGTACTGAGGTTTTGAGTTCGATTTGGCAGCAGCATTCTGAGAGCATTCAAGACTGCACTCTGACCGGGGACTGGAGATGATGTGTTGAACACAAGCGTGACGTTGGCCACAGCTGAACCGATTCTAGAGAGGCAAAGCATAATTGTCCATATTTTTCAATGCAGATTTGTTATCAAATCAATCAATGAGTCATTATCACACAGAAAGAAAATAGCTTACATTGTGGATGGAGTAGTACTCGATGTCACCATTAAAGTGCTTGGAGTTGATGGCGAAACAGTTGTAGATGATTCTGCGAAAACAACAAAAAAGACATTTTATGACATGGCTATTTCATGGTGGAATTTGGAAAACAAATGTCAGAAAAGAAAGTTCTTTTAGATGTTGGGCTTTAACATACCCAGCTGTATTTGCAGATATTTCAGGTAGCTGACTGGTGCTCTGGAATCTCCAATTTGGAAGGTGTATTCCATGTTGCTTTTTATCTGATTAGCTGAACTTTTGCTAAGCACAAGCCAAGACACCAAGATAGTTGTAATGCCATTCACTGTTCAAGCAGTAGAAGTCCTAAAAGTCATTTCAAAGTATTTGTTTTAATTATGTAAACTTACGTGCAAGTAGAACTCTGGGGTTCAATAGGATTTGCGTTGGGTTCGTTCAGAAGTGAGTTTAACTAAAGAGAACAACACATGTTCAGGATTTATCTGCAGGTTACACTTTGTTCTACACAACTAATTGATTGATTGATTTAATCTTGCGAGTCAATTTTTTGTATATAGTATTCCTTTTATCTGTGATACTGAAAATACTTGGATCGTTTGTAACAGTGGAAGATTCATACTATTGAAGCTCATTTAACATTTACAGACTTTGCCAGAAAATGGTGTCCTGACTAACATGCAAAGGACATAGGCAGGTTCACATTTGAAAAAAGCAGCACTCAATGACTAGAAGAGTGTGTTACTTGAAGGACTTTCTAAAGTACACTCACTGCTGTGTTGACGGTGGTCACAACTTGGCTGCAGGTGGAGTTTCTGAGGTCAGTGCTGTTTGGCATGCTGATGTTGCTGAGACTGAATGTGAAAATGACTGCGTAGGATGTGTTTGAAATTTCTGTGGAAGAAATCAAATGTACTTTGTATTTGGCACTGCAAAATACTCATGTCGTCTTGATGTGAGCAGGCAGTGTTTGGTTGTTGCTCTATAGTGCAATTAGTAAAACATACTCTGATAATAATCGTTCATCACTGTCACCGAAGTACTGAGGTTTTGAGTTCGATTTGGCAGCAGCATTCTGAGAGCATTCAAGACTGCACTCTGACCGGGGACTGGAGATGATGTGTTGAACACAAGCGTGACGTTGGCCACAGCTGAACCGATTCTAGAGAGGCAAAGCATAATTGTCCATATTTTTCAATGCAGATTTGTTATCAAATCAATCAATGAGTCATTATCACACAGAAAGAAAATAGCTTACATTGTGGATGGAGTAGTACTCGATGTCACCATTAAAGTGCTTGGAGTTGATGGCGAAACAGTTGTAGATGATTCTGCGAAAACAACAAAAAAGACATTTTATGACATGGCTATTTCATGGTGGAATTTGGAAAACAAATGTCAGAAAAGAAAGTTCTTTTAGATGTTGGGCTTTAACATACCCAGCTGTATTTGCAGATATTTCAGGTAGCTGACTGGTGCTCTGGAATCTCCAATTTGGAAGGTGTATTCCATGTTGCTTTTTATCTGATTAGCTGAACTTTTGCTAAGCACAAGCCAAGACACCAAGATAGTTGTAATGCCATTCACTGTTCAAGCAGTAGAAGTCCTAAAAGTCATTTCAAAGTATTTGTTTTAATTATGTAAACTTACGTGCAAGTAGAACTCTGGGGTTCAATAGGATTTGCGTTGGGTTCGTTCAGAAGTGAGTTTAACTAAAGAGAACACCACATGTTCAGGATTTATCTGCAGGTTACACTTTGTTCTACACAACTAATTGATTGATTGATTTAATCTTGCGAGTCAATTTTTTGTATATAGTATTCCTTTTATCTGTGATACTGAAAATACTTGGATCGTTTGTAACAGTGGAAGATTCATACTATTGAAGCTCATTTAACATTTACAGACTTTGCCAGAAAATGGTGTCCTGACTAACATGCAAAGGACATAGGCAGGTTCACATTTGAAAAAAGCAGCACTCAATGACTAGAAGAGTGTGTTACTTGAAGGACTTTCTAAAGTACACTCACTGCTGTGTTGACGGTGGTCACAACTTGGCTGCAGGTGGAGTTTCTGAGGTCAGTGCTGTTTGGCATGCTGATGTTGCTGAGACTGAATGTGAAAATGACTGCGTAGGATGTGTTTGAAATTTCTGTGGAAGAAATCAAATGTACTTTGTATTTGGCACTGCAAAATACTCATGTCGTCTTGATGTGAGCAGGCAGTGTTTGGTTGTTGCTCTATAGTGCAATTAGTAAAACATACTCTGATAATAATCGTTCATCACTGTCACCGAAGTACTGAGGTTTTGAGTTCGATTTGGCAGCAGCATTCTGAGAGCATTCAAGACTGCACTCTGACCGGGGACTGGAGATGATGTGTTGAACACAAGCGTGACGTTGGCCACAGCTGAACCGATTCTAGAGAGGCAAAGCATAATTGTCCATATTTTTCAATGCAGATTTGTTATCAAATCAATCAATGAGTCATTATCACACAGAAAGAAAATAGCTTACATTGTGGATGGAGTAGTACTCGATGTCACCATTAAAGTGCTTGGAGTTGATGGCGAAACAGTTGTAGATGATTCTGCGAAAACAACAAAAAAGACATTTTATGACATGGCTATTTCATGGTGGAATTTGGAAAACAAATGTCAGAAAAGAAAGTTCTTTTAGATGTTGGGCTTTAACATACCCAGCTGTATTTGCAGATATTTCAGGTAGCTGACTGGTGCTCTGGAATCTCCAATTTGGAAGGTGTATTCAATGTTGCTTTTTATCTGATTAGCTGAACTTTTGCTAAGCACAAGCCAAGACACCAAGATAGTTGTAATGCCATTCACTGTTCAAGCAGTAGAAGTCCTAAAAGTCATTTCAAAGTATTTGTTTTAATTATGTAAACTTACGTGCAAGTAGAACTCTGGGGTTCAATAGGATTTGCGTTGGGTTCGTTCAGAAGTGAGTTTAACTAAAGAGAACAACACATGTTCAGGATTTATCTGCAGGTTACACTTTGTTCTACACAACTAATTGATTGATTGATTTAATCTTGCGAGTCAATTTTTTGTATATAGTATTCCTTTTATCTGTGATACTGAAAATACTTGGATCGTTTGTAACAGTGGAAGATTCATACTATTGAAGCTCATTTAACATTTACAGACTTTGCCAGAAAATGGTGTCCTGACTAACATGCAAAGGACATAGGCAGGTTCACATTTGAAAAAAGCAGCACTCAATGACTAGAAGAGTGTGTTACTTGAAGGACTTTCTAAAGTACACTCACTGCTGTGTTGACGGTGGTCACAACTTGGCTGCAGGTGGAGTTTCTGAGGTCAGTGCTGTTTGGCATGCTGATGTTGCTGAGACTGAATGTGAAAATGACTGCGTAGGATGTGTTTGAAATTTCTGTGGAAGAAATCAAATGTACTTTGTATTTGGCACTGCAAAATACTCATGTCGTCTTGATGTGAGCAGGCAGTGTTTGGTTGTTGCTCTATAGTGCAATTAGTAAAACATACTCTGATAATAATCGTTCATCACTGTCACCGAAGTACTGAGGTTTTGAGTTCGATTTGGCAGCAGCATTCTGAGAGCATTCAAGACTGCACTCTGACCGGGGACTGGAGATGATGTGTTGAACACAAGCGTGACGTTGGCCACAGCTGAACCGATTCTAGAGAGGCAAAGCATAATTGTCCATATTTTTCAATGCAGATTTGTTATCAAATCAATCAATGAGTCATTATCACACAGAAAGAAAATAGCTTACATTGTGGATGGAGTAGTACTCAATGTCACCATTAAAGTGCTTGGAGTTGATGGCGAAACAGTTGTAGATGATTCTGCGAAAACAACAAAAAAGACATTTTATGACATGGCTATTTCATGGTGGAATTTGGAAAACAAATGTCAGAAAAGAAAGTTCTTTTAGATGTTGGGCTTTAACATACCCAGCTGTATTTGCAGATATTTCAGGTAGCTGACTGGTGCTCTGGAATCTCCAATTTGGAAGGTGTATTCCATGTTGCTTTTTATCTGATTAGCTGAACTTTTGCTAAGCACAAGCCAAGACACCAAGATAGTTGTAATGCCATTCACTGTTCAAGCAGTAGAAGTCCTAAAAGTCATTTCAAAGTATTTGTTTTAATTATGTAAACTTACGTGCAAGTAGAACTCTGGGGTTCAATAGGATTTGCGTTGGGTTCGTTCAGAAGTGAGTTTAACTAAAGAGAACAACACATGTTCAGGATTTATCTGCAGGTTACACTTTGTTCTACACAACTAATTGATTGATTGATTGATTTAATCTTGCGAGTCAATTTTTTGTATATAGTATTCCTTTTATCTGTGATACTGAAAATACTTGGATCGTTTGTAACAGTGGAAGATTCATACTATTGAAGCTCATTTAACATTTACAGACTTTGCCAGAAAATGGTGTCCTGACTAACATGCAAAGGACATAGGCAGGTTCACATTTGAAAAAAGCAGCACTCAATGACTAGAAGAGTGTGTTACTTGAAGGACTTTCTAAAGTACACTCACTGCTGTGTTGACGGTGGTCACAACTTGGCTGCAGGTGGAGTTTCTGAGGTCAGTGCTGTTTGGCATGCTGATGTTGCTGAGACTGAATGTGAAAATGACTGCGTAGGATGTGTTTGAAATTTCTGTGGAAGAAATCAAATGTACTTTGTATTTGGCACTGCAAAATACTCATGTCGTCTTGATGTGAGCAGGCAGTGTTTGGTTGTTGCTCTATAGTGCAATTAGTAAAACATACTCTGATAATAATCGTTCATCACTGTCACCGAAGTACTGAGGTTTTGAGTTCGATTTGGCAGCAGCATTCTGAGAGCATTCAAGACTGCACTCTGACCGGGGACTGGAGATGATGTGTTGAACACAAGCGTGACGTTGGCCACAGCTGAACCGATTCTAGAGAGGCAAAGCATAATTGTCCATATTTTTCAATGCAGATTTGTTATCAAATCAATCAATGAGTCATTATCACACAGAAAGAAAATAGCTTACATTGTGGATGGAGTAGTACTCGATGTCACCATTAAAGTGCTTGGAGTTGATGGCGAAACAGTTGTAGATGATTCTGCGAAAACAACAAAAAAGACATTTTATGACATGGCTATTTCATGGTGGAATTTGGAAAACAAATGTCAGAAAAGAAAGTTCTTTTAGATGTTGGGCTTTAACATACCCAGCTGTATTTGCAGATATTTCAGGTAGCTGACTGGTGCTCTGGAATCTCCAATTTGGAAGGTGTATTCCATGTTGCTTTTTATCTGATTAGCTGAACTTTTGCTAAGCACAAGCCAAGACACCAAGATAGTTGTAATGCCATTCACTGTTCAAGCAGTAGAAGTCCTAAAAGTCATTTCAAAGTATTTGTTTTAATTATGTAAACTTACGTGCAAGTAGAACTCTGGGGTTCAATAGGATTTGCGTTGGGTTCGTTCAGAAGTGAGTTTAACTAAAGAGAACAACACATGTTCAGGATTTATCTGCAGGTTACACTTTGTTCTACACAACTAATTGATTGATTGATTTAATCTTGCGAGTCAGTTTTTTGTATATAGTATTCCTTTTATCTGTGATACTGAAAATACTTGGATCGTTTGTAACAGTGGAAGATTCATACTATTGAAGCTCATTTAACATTTACAGACTTTGCCAGAAAATGGTGTCCTGACTAACATGCAAAGGACATAGGCAGGTTCACATTTGAAAAAAGCAGCACTCAATGACTAGAAGAGTGTGTTACTTGAAGGACTTTCTAAAGTACACTCACTGCTGTGTTGACGGTGGTCACAACTTGGCTGCAGGTGGAGTTTCTGAGGTCAGTGCTGTTTGGCATGCTGATGTTGCTGAGACTGAATGTGAAAATGACTGCGTAGGATGTGTTTGAAATTTCTGTGGAAGAAATCAAATGTACTTTGTATTTGGCACTGCAAAATACTCATGTCGTCTTGATGTGAGCAGGCAGTGTTTGGTTGTTGCTCTATAGTGCAATTAGTAAAACATACTCTGATAATAATCGTTCATCACTGTCACCGAAGTACTGAGGTTTTGAGTTCGATTTGGCAGCAGCATTCTGAGAGCATTCAAGACTGCACTCTGACCGGGGACTGGAGATGATGTGTTGAACACAAGCGTGACGTTGGCCACAGCTGAACCGATTCTAGAGAGGCAAAGCATAATTGTCCATATTTTTCAATGCAGATTTGTTATCAAATCAATCAATGAGTCATTATCACACAGAAAGAAAATAGCTTACATTGTGGATGGAGTAGTACTCGATGTCACCATTAAAGTGCTTGGAGTTGATGGCGAAACAGTTGTAGATGATTCTGCGAAAACAACAAAAAAGACATTTTATGACATGGCTATTTCATGGTGGAATTTGGAAAACAAATGTCAGAAAAGAAAGTTCTTTTAGATGTTGGGCTTTAACATACCCAGCTGTATTTGCAGATATTTCAGGTAGCTGACTGGTGCTCTGGAATCTCCAATTTGGAAGGTGTATTCCATGTTGCTTTTTATCTGATTAGCTGAACTTTTGCTAAGCACAAGCCAAGACACCAAGATAGTTGTAATGCCATTCACTGTTCAAGCAGTAGAAGTCCTAAAAGTCATTTCAAAGTATTTGTTTTAATTATGTAAACTTACGTGCAAGTAGAACTCTGGGGTTCAATAGGATTTGCGTTGGGTTCGTTCAGAAGTGAGTTTAACTAAAGAGAACAACACATGTTCAGGATTTATCTGCAGGTTACACTTTGTTCTACACAACTAATTGATTGATTGATTTAATCTTGCGAGTCAATTTTTTGTATATAGTATTCCTTTTATCTGTGATACTGAAAATACTTGGATCGTTTGTAACAGTGGAAGATTCATACTATTGAAGCTCATTTAACATTTACAGACTTTGCCAGAAAATGGTGTCCTGACTAACATGCAAAGGACATAGGCAGGTTCACATTTGAAAAAAGCAGCACTCAATGACTAGAAGAGTGTGTTACTTGAAGGACTTTCTAAAGTACACTCACTGCTGTGTTGACGGTGGTCACAACTTGGCTGCAGGTGGAGTTTCTGAGGTCAGTGCTGTTTGGCATGCTGATGTTGCTGAGACTGAATGTGAAAATGACTGCGTAGGATGTGTTTGAAATTTCTGTGGAAGAAATCAAATGTACTTTGTATTTGGCACTGCAAAATACTCATGTCGTCTTGATGTGAGCAGGCAGTGTTTGGTTGTTGCTCTATAGTGCAATTAGTAAAACATACTCTGATAATAATCGTTCATCACTGTCACCGAAGTACTGAGGTTTTGAGTTCGATTTGGCAGCAGCATTCTGAGAGCATTCAAGACTGCACTCTGACCGGGGACTGGAGATGATGTGTTGAACACAAGCGTGACGTTGGCCACAGCTGAACCGATTCTAGAGAGGCAAAGCATAATTGTCCATATTTTTCAATGCAGATTTGTTATCAAATCAATCAATGAGTCATTATCACACAGAAAGAAAATAGCTTACATTGTGGATGGAGTAGTACTCGATGTCACCATTAAAGTGCTTGGAGTTGATGGCGAAACAGTTGTAGATGATTCTGCGAAAACAACAAAAAAGACATTTTATGACATGGCTATTTCATGGTGGAATTTGGAAAACAAATGTCAGAAAAGAAAGTTCTTTTAGATGTTGGGCTTTAACATACCCAGCTGTATTTGCAGATATTTCAGGTAGCTGACTGGTGCTCTGGAATCTCCAATTTGGAAGGTGTATTCCATGTTGCTTTTTATCTGATTAGCTGAACTTTTGCTAAGCACAAGCCAAGACACCAAGATAGTTGTAATGCCATTCACTGTTCAAGCAGTAGAAGTCCTAAAAGTCATTTCAAAGTATTTGTTTTAATTATGTAAACTTACGTGCAAGTAGAACTCTGGGGTTCAATAGGATTTGCGTTGGGTTCGTTCAGAAGTGAGTTTAACTAAAGAGAACACCACATGTTCAGGATTTATCTGCAGGTTACACTTTGTTCTACACAACTAATTGATTGATTGATTTAATCTTGCGAGTCAATTTTTTGTATATAGTATTCCTTTTATCTGTGATACTGAAAATACTTGGATCGTTTGTAACAGTGGAAGATTCATACTATTGAAGCTCATTTAACATTTACAGACTTTGCCAGAAAATGGTGTCCTGACTAACATGCAAAGGACATAGGCAGGTTCACATTTGAAAAAAGCAGCACTCAATGACTAGAAGAGTGTGTTACTTGAAGGACTTTCTAAAGTACACTCACTGCTGTGTTGACGGTGGTCACAACTTGGCTGCAGGTGGAGTTTCTGAGGTCAGTGCTGTTTGGCATGCTGATGTTGCTGAGACTGAATGTGAAAATGACTGCGTAGGATGTGTTTGAAATTTCTGTGGAAGAAATCAAATGTACTTTGTATTTGGCACTGCAAAATACTCATGTCGTCTTGATGTGAGCAGGCAGTGTTTGGTTGTTGCTCTATAGTGCAATTAGTAAAACATACTCTGATAATAATCGTTCATCACTGTCACCGAAGTACTGAGGTTTTGAGTTCGATTTGGCAGCAGCATTCTGAGAGCATTCAAGACTGCACTCTGACCGGGGACTGGAGATGATGTGTTGAACACAAGCGTGACGTTGGCCACAGCTGAACCGATTCTAGAGAGGCAAAGCATAATTGTCCATATTTTTCAATGCAGATTTGTTATCAAATCAATCAATGAGTCATTATCACACAGAAAGAAAATAGCTTACATTGTGGATGGAGTAGTACTCGATGTCACCATTAAAGTGCTTGGAGTTGATGGCGAAACAGTTGTAGATGATTCTGCGAAAACAACAAAAAAGACATTTTATGACATGGCTATTTCATGGTGGAATTTGGAAAACAAATGTCAGAAAAGAAAGTTCTTTTAGATGTTGGGCTTTAACATACCCAGCTGTATTTGCAGATATTTCAGGTAGCTGACTGGTGCTCTGGAATCTCCAATTTGGAAGGTGTATTCCATGTTGCTTTTTATCTGATTAGCTGAACTTTTGCTAAGCACAAGCCAAGACACCAAGATAGTTGTAATGCCATTCACTGTTCAAGCAGTAGAAGTCCTAAAAGTCATTTCAAAGTATTTGTTTTAATTATGTAAACTTACGTGCAAGTAGAACTCTGGGGTTCAATAGGATTTGCGTTGGGTTCGTTCAGAAGTGAGTTTAACTAAAGAGAACAACACATGTTCAGGATTTATCTGCAGGTTACACTTTGTTCTACACAACTAATTGATTGATTGATTTAATCTTGCGAGTCAATTTTTTGTATATAGTATTCCTTTTATCTGTGATACTGAAAATACTTGGATCGTTTGTAACAGTGGAAGATTCATACTATTGAAGCTCATTTAACATTTACAGACTTTGCCAGAAAATGGTGTCCTGACTAACATGCAAAGGACATAGGCAGGTTCACATTTGAAAAAAGCAGCACTCAATGACTAGAAGAGTGTGTTACTTGAAGGACTTTCTAAAGTACACTCACTGCTGTGTTGACGGTGGTCACAACTTGGCTGCAGGTGGAGTTTCTGAGGTCAGTGCTGTTTGGCATGCTGATGTTGCTGAGACTGAATGTGAAAATGACTGCGTAGGATGTGTTTGAAATTTCTGTGGAAGAAATCAAATGTACTTTGTATTTGGCACTGCAAAATACTCATGTCGTCTTGATGTGAGCAGGCAGTGTTTGGTTGTTGCTCTATAGTGCAATTAGTAAAACATACTCTGATAATAATCGTTCATCACTGTCACCGAAGTACTGAGGTTTTGAGTTCGATTTGGCAGCAGCATTCTGAGAGCATTCAAGACTGCACTCTGACCGGGGACTGGAGATGATGTGTTGAACACAAGCGTGACGTTGGCCACAGCTGAACCGATTCTAGAGAGGCAAAGCATAATTGTCCATATTTTTCAATGCAGATTTGTTATCAAATCAATCAATGAGTCATTATCACACAGAAAGAAAATAGCTTACATTGTGGATGGAGTAGTACTCGATGTCACCATTAAAGTGCTTGGAGTTGATGGCGAAACAGTTGTAGATGATTCTGCGAAAACAACAAAAAAGACATTTTATGACATGGCTATTTCATGGTGGAATTTGGAAAACAAATGTCAGAAAAGAAAGTTCTTTTAGATGTTGGGCTTTAACATACCCAGCTGTATTTGCAGATATTTCAGGTAGCTGACTGGTGCTCTGGAATCTCCAATTTGGAAGGTGTATTCCATGTTGCTTTTTATCTGATTAGCTGAACTTTTGCTAAGCACAAGCCAAGACACCAAGATAGTTGTAATGCCATTCACTGTTCAAGCAGTAGAAGTCCTAAAAGTCATTTCAAAGTATTTGTTTTAATTATGTAAACTTACGTGCAAGTAGAACTCTGGGGTTCAATAGGATTTGCGTTGGGTTCGTTCAGAAGTGAGTTTAACTAAAGAGAACAACACATGTTCAGGATTTATCTGCAGGTTACACTTTGTTCTACACAACTAATTGATTGATTGATTTAATCTTGCGAGTCAGTTTTTTGTATATAGTATTCCTTTTATCTGTGATACTGAAAATACTTGGATCGTTTGTAACAGTGGAAGATTCATACTATTGAAGCTCATTTAACATTTACAGACTTTGCCAGAAAATGGTGTCCTGACTAACATGCAAAGGACATAGGCAGGTTCACATTTGAAAAAAGCAGCACTCAATGACTAGAAGAGTGTGTTACTTGAAGGACTTTCTAAAGTACACTCACTGCTGTGTTGACGGTGGTCACAACTTGGCTGCAGGTGGAGTTTCTGAGGTCAGTGCTGTTTGGCATGCTGATGTTGCTGAGACTGAATGTGAAAATGACTGCGTAGGATGTGTTTGAAATTTCTGTGGAAGAAATCAAATGTACTTTGTATTTGGCACTGCAAAATACTCATGTCGTCTTGATGTGAGCAGGCAGTGTTTGGTTGTTGCTCTATAGTGCAATTAGTAAAACATACTCTGATAATAATCGTTCATCACTGTCACCGAAGTACTGAGGTTTTGAGTTCGATTTGGCAGCAGCATTCTGAGAGCATTCAAGACTGCACTCTGACCGGGGACTGGAGATGATGTGTTGAACACAAGCGTGACGTTGGCCACAGCTGAACCGATTCTAGAGAGGCAAAGCATAATTGTCCATATTTTTCAATGCAGATTTGTTATCAAATCAATCAATGAGTCATTATCACACAGAAAGAAAATAGCTTACATTGTGGATGGAGTAGTACTCGATGTCACCATTAAAGTGCTTGGAGTTGATGGCGAAACAGTTGTAGATGATTCTGCGAAAACAACAAAAAAGACATTTTATGACATGGCTATTTCATGGTGGAATTTGGAAAACAAATGTCAGAAAAGAAAGTTCTTTTAGATGTTGGGCTTTAACATACCCAGCTGTATTTGCAGATATTTCAGGTAGCTGACTGGTGCTCTGGAATCTCCAATTTGGAAGGTGTATTCCATGTTGCTTTTTAT
The DNA here is from genome assembly GCF_052324685.1 of Brachyhypopomus gauderio. Lineage (NCBI taxonomy): Eukaryota > Metazoa > Chordata > Actinopteri > Gymnotiformes > Hypopomidae > Brachyhypopomus > Brachyhypopomus gauderio. The sequence continues at coordinate 397,593 of NW_027506889.1, forward strand.
CTGATTAGCTGAACTTTTGCTAAGCACAAGCCAAGACACCAAGATAGTTGTAATGCCATTCACTGTTCAAGCAGTAGAAGTCCTAAAAGTCATTTCAAAGTATTTGTTTTAATTATGTAAACTTACGTGCAAGTAGAACTCTGGGGTTCAATAGGATTTGCGTTGGGTTCGTTCAGAAGTGAGTTTAACTAAAGAGAACAACACATGTTCAGGATTTATCTGCAGGTTACACTTTGTTCTACACAACTAATTGATTGATTGATTTAATCTTGCGAGTCAATTTTTTGTATATAGTATTCCTTTTATCTGTGATACTGAAAATACTTGGATCGTTTGTAACAGTGGAAGATTCATACTATTGAAGCTCATTTAACATTTACAGACTTTGCCAGAAAATGGTGTCCTGACTAACATGCAAAGGACATAGGCAGGTTCACATTTGAAAAAAGCAGCACTCAATGACTAGAAGAGTGTGTTACTTGAAGGACTTTCTAAAGTACACTCACTGCTGTGTTGACGGTGGTCACAACTTGGCTGCAGGTGGAGTTTCTGAGGTCAGTGCTGTTTGGCATGCTGATGTTGCTGAGACTGAATGTGAAAATGACTGCGTAGGATGTGTTTGAAATTTCTGTGGAAGAAATCAAATGTACTTTGTATTTGGCACTGCAAAATACTCATGTCGTCTTGATGTGAGCAGGCAGTGTTTGGTTGTTGCTCTATAGTGCAATTAGTAAAACATACTCTGATAATAATCGTTCATCACTGTCACCGAAGTACTGAGGTTTTGAGTTCGATTTGGCAGCAGCATTCTGAGAGCATTCAAGACTGCACTCTGACCGGGGACTGGAGATGATGTGTTGAACACAAGCGTGACGTTGGCCACAGCTGAACCGATTCTAGAGAGGCAAAGCATAATTGTCCATATTTTTCAATGCAGATTTGTTATCAAATCAATCAATGAGTCATTATCACACAGAAAGAAAATAGCTTACATTGTGGATGGAGTAGTACTCAATGTCACCATTAAAGTGCTTGGAGTTGATGGCGAAACAGTTGTAGATGATTCTGCGAAAACAACAAAAAAGACATTTTATGACATGGCTATTTCATGGTGGAATTTGGAAAACAAATGTCAGAAAAGAAAGTTCTTTTAGATGTTGGGCTTTAACATACCCAGCTGTATTTGCAGATATTTCAGGTAGCTGACTGGTGCTCTGGAATCTCCAATTTGGAAGGTGTATTCCATGTTGCTTTTTATCTGATTAGCTGAACTTTTGCTAAGCACAAGCCAAGACACCAAGATAGTTGTAATGCCATTCACTGTTCAAGCAGTAGAAGTCCTAAAAGTCATTTCAAAGTATTTGTTTTAATTATGTAAACTTACGTGCAAGTAGAACTCTGGGGTTCAATAGGATTTGCGTTGGGTTCGTTCAGAAGTGAGTTTAACTAAAGAGAACAACACATGTTCAGGATTTATCTGCAGGTTACACTTTGTTCTACACAACTAATTGATTGATTGATTGATTTAATCTTGCGAGTCAATTTTTTGTATATAGTATTCCTTTTATCTGTGATACTGAAAATACTTGGATCGTTTGTAACAGTGGAAGATTCATACTATTGAAGCTCATTTAACATTTACAGACTTTGCCAGAAAATGGTGTCCTGACTAACATGCAAAGGACATAGGCAGGTTCACATTTGAAAAAAGCAGCACTCAATGACTAGAAGAGTGTGTTACTTGAAGGACTTTCTAAAGTACACTCACTGCTGTGTTGACGGTGGTCACAACTTGGCTGCAGGTGGAGTTTCTGAGGTCAGTGCTGTTTGGCATGCTGATGTTGCTGAGACTGAATGTGAAAATGACTGCGTAGGATGTGTTTGAAATTTCTGTGGAAGAAATCAAATGTACTTTGTATTTGGCACTGCAAAATACTCATGTCGTCTTGATGTGAGCAGGCAGTGTTTGGTTGTTGCTCTATAGTGCAATTAGTAAAACATACTCTGATAATAATCGTTCATCACTGTCACCGAAGTACTGAGGTTTTGAGTTCGATTTGGCAGCAGCATTCTGAGAGCATTCAAGACTGCACTCTGACCGGGGACTGGAGATGATGTGTTGAACACAAGCGTGACGTTGGCCACAGCTGAACCGATTCTAGAGAGGCAAAGCATAATTGTCCATATTTTTCAATGCAGATTTGTTATCAAATCAATCAATGAGTCATTATCACACAGAAAGAAAATAGCTTACATTGTGGATGGAGTAGTACTCGATGTCACCATTAAAGTGCTTGGAGTTGATGGCGAAACAGTTGTAGATGATTCTGCGAAAACAACAAAAAAGACATTTTATGACATGGCTATTTCATGGTGGAATTTGGAAAACAAATGTCAGAAAAGAAAGTTCTTTTAGATGTTGGGCTTTAACATACCCAGCTGTATTTGCAGATATTTCAGGTAGCTGACTGGTGCTCTGGAATCTCCAATTTGGAAGGTGTATTCCATGTTGCTTTTTATCTGATTAGCTGAACTTTTGCTAAGCACAAGCCAAGACACCAAGATAGTTGTAATGCCATTCACTGTTCAAGCAGTAGAAGTCCTAAAAGTCATTTCAAAGTATTTGTTTTAATTATGTAAACTTACGTGCAAGTAGAACTCTGGGGTTCAATAGGATTTGCGTTGGGTTCGTTCAGAAGTGAGTTTAACTAAAGAGAACACCACATGTTCAGGATTTATCTGCAGGTTACACTTTGTTCTACACAACTAATTGATTGATTGATTTAATCTTGCGAGTCAATTTTTTGTATATAGTATTCCTTTTATCTGTGATACTGAAAATACTTGGATCGTTTGTAACAGTGGAAGATTCATACTATTGAAGCTCATTTAACATTTACAGACTTTGCCAGAAAATGGTGTCCTGACTAACATGCAAAGGACATAGGCAGGTTCACATTTGAAAAAAGCAGCACTCAATGACTAGAAGAGTGTGTTACTTGAAGGACTTTCTAAAGTACACTCACTGCTGTGTTGACGGTGGTCACAACTTGGCTGCAGGTGGAGTTTCTGAGGTCAGTGCTGTTTGGCATGCTGATGTTGCTGAGACTGAATGTGAAAATGACTGCGTAGGATGTGTTTGAAATTTCTGTGGAAGAAATCAAATGTACTTTGTATTTGGCACTGCAAAATACTCATGTCGTCTTGATGTGAGCAGGCAGTGTTTGGTTGTTGCTCTATAGTGCAATTAGTAAAACATACTCTGATAATAATCGTTCATCACTGTCACCGAAGTACTGAGGTTTTGAGTTCGATTTGGCAGCAGCATTCTGAGAGCATTCAAGACTGCACTCTGACCGGGGACTGGAGATGATGTGTTGAACACAAGCGTGACGTTGGCCACAGCTGAACCGATTCTAGAGAGGCAAAGCATAATTGTCCATATTTTTCAATGCAGATTTGTTATCAAATCAATCAATGAGTCATTATCACACAGAAAGAAAATAGCTTACATTGTGGATGGAGTAGTACTCGATGTCACCATTAAAGTGCTTGGAGTTGATGGCGAAACAGTTGTAGATGATTCTGCGAAAACAACAAAAAAGACATTTTATGACATGGCTATTTCATGGTGGAATTTGGAAAACAAATGTCAGAAAAGAAAGTTCTTTTAGATGTTGGGCTTTAACATACCCAGCTGTATTTGCAGATATTTCAGGTAGCTGACTGGTGCTCTGGAATCTCCAATTTGGAAGGTGTATTCCATGTTGCTTTTTATCTGATTAGCTGAACTTTTGCTAAGCACAAGCCAAGACACCAAGATAGTTGTAATGCCATTCACTGTTCAAGCAGTAGAAGTCCTAAAAGTCATTTCAAAGTATTTGTTTTAATTATGTAAACTTACGTGCAAGTAGAACTCTGGGGTTCAATAGGATTTGCGTTGGGTTCGTTCAGAAGTGAGTTTAACTAAAGAGAACAACACATGTTCAGGATTTATCTGCAGGTTACACTTTGTTCTACACAACTAATTGATTGATTGATTTAATCTTGCGAGTCAGTTTTTTGTATATAGTATTCCTTTTATCTGTGATACTGAAAATACTTGGATCGTTTGTAACAGTGGAAGATTCATACTATTGAAGCTCATTTAACATTTACAGACTTTGCCAGAAAATGGTGTCCTGACTAACATGCAAAGGACATAGGCAGGTTCACATTTGAAAAAAGCAGCACTCAATGACTAGAAGAGTGTGTTACTTGAAGGACTTTCTAAAGTACACTCACTGCTGTGTTGACGGTGGTCACAACTTGGCTGCAGGTGGAGTTTCTGAGGTCAGTGCTGTTTGGCATGCTGATGTTGCTGAGACTGAATGTGAAAATGACTGCGTAGGATGTGTTTGAAATTTCTGTGGAAGAAATCAAATGTACTTTGTATTTGGCACTGCAAAATACTCATGTCGTCTTGATGTGAGCAGGCAGTGTTTGGTTGTTGCTCTATAGTGCAATTAGTAAAACATACTCTGATAATAATCGTTCATCACTGTCACCGAAGTACTGAGGTTTTGAGTTCGATTTGGCAGCAGCATTCTGAGAGCATTCAAGACTGCACTCTGACCGGGGACTGGAGATGATGTGTTGAACACAAGCGTGACGTTGGCCACAGCTGAACCGATTCTAGAGAGGCAAAGCATAATTGTCCATATTTTTCAATGCAGATTTGTTATCAAATCAATCAATGAGTCATTATCACACAGAAAGAAAATAGCTTACATTGTGGATGGAGTAGTACTCGATGTCACCATTAAAGTGCTTGGAGTTGATGGCGAAACAGTTGTAGATGATTCTGCGAAAACAACAAAAAAGACATTTTATGACATGGCTATTTCATGGTGGAATTTGGAAAACAAATGTCAGAAAAGAAAGTTCTTTTAGATGTTGGGCTTTAACATACCCAGCTGTATTTGCAGATATTTCAGGTAGCTGGCTGGTGCTCTGGAATCTCCAATTTGGAAGGTGTATTCCATGTTGCTTTTTATCTGATTAGCTGAACTTTTGCTAAGCACAAGCCAAGACACCAAGATAGTTGTAATGCCATTCACTGTTCAAGCAGTAGAAGTCCTAAAAGTCATTTCAAAGTATTTGTTTTAATTATGTAAACTTACGTGCAAGTAGAACTCTGGGGTTCAATAGGATTTGCGTTGGGTTCGTTCAGAAGTGAGTTTAACTAAAGAGAACAACACATGTTCAGGATTTATCTGCAGGTTACACTTTGTTCTACACAACTAATTGATTGATTGATTTAATCTTGCGAGTCAATTTTTTGTATATAGTATTCCTTTTATCTGTGATACTGAAAATACTTGGATCGTTTGTAACAGTGGAAGATTCATACTATTGAAGCTCATTTAACATTTACAGACTTTGCCAGAAAATGGTGTCCTGACTAACATGCAAAGGACATAGGCAGGTTCACATTTGAAAAAAGCAGCACTCAATGACTAGAAGAGTGTGTTACTTGAAGGACTTTCTAAAGTACACTCACTGCTGTGTTGACGGTGGTCACAACTTGGCTGCAGGTGGAGTTTCTGAGGTCAGTGCTGTTTGGCATGCTGATGTTGCTGAGACTGAATGTGAAAATGACTGCGTAGGATGTGTTTGAAATTTCTGTGGAAGAAATCAAATGTACTTTGTATTTGGCACTGCAAAATACTCATGTCGTCTTGATGTGAGCAGGCAGTGTTTGGTTGTTGCTCTATAGTGCAATTAGTAAAACATACTCTGATAATAATCGTTCATCACTGTCACCGAAGTACTGAGGTTTTGAGTTCGATTTGGCAGCAGCATTCTGAGAGCATTCAAGACTGCACTCTGACCGGGGACTGGAGATGATGTGTTGAACACAAGCGTGACGTTGGCCACAGCTGAACCGATTCTAGAGAGGCAAAGCATAATTGTCCATATTTTTCAATGCAGATTTGTTATCAAATCAATCAATGAGTCATTATCACACAGAAAGAAAATAGCTTACATTGTGGATGGAGTAGTACTCAATGTCACCATTAAAGTGCTTGGAGTTGATGGCGAAACAGTTGTAGATGATTCTGCGAAAACAACAAAAAAGACATTTTATGACATGGCTATTTCATGGTGGAATTTGGAAAACAAATGTCAGAAAAGAAAGTTCTTTTAGATGTTGGGCTTTAACATACCCAGCTGTATTTGCAGATATTTCAGGTAGCTGACTGGTGCTCTGGAATCTCCAATTTGGAAGGTGTATTCCATGTTGCTTTTTATCTGATTAGCTGAACTTTTGCTAAGCACAAGCCAAGACACCAAGATAGTTGTAATGCCATTCACTGTTCAAGCAGTAGAAGTCCTAAAAGTCATTTCAAAGTATTTGTTTTAATTATGTAAACTTACGTGCAAGTAGAACTCTGGGGTTCAATAGGATTTGCGTTGGGTTCGTTCAGAAGTGAGTTTAACTAAAGAGAACAACACATGTTCAGGATTTATCTGCAGGTTACACTTTGTTCTACACAACTAATTGATTGATTGATTGATTTAATCTTGCGAGTCAATTTTTTGTATATAGTATTCCTTTTATCTGTGATACTGAAAATACTTGGATCGTTTGTAACAGTGGAAGATTCATACTATTGAAGCTCATTTAACATTTACAGACTTTGCCAGAAAATGGTGTCCTGACTAACATGCAAAGGACATAGGCAGGTTCACATTTGAAAAAAGCAGCACTCAATGACTAGAAGAGTGTGTTACTTGAAGGACTTTCTAAAGTACACTCACTGCTGTGTTGACGGTGGTCACAACTTGGCTGCAGGTGGAGTTTCTGAGGTCAGTGCTGTTTGGCATGCTGATGTTGCTGAGACTGAATGTGAAAATGACTGCGTAGGATGTGTTTGAAATTTCTGTGGAAGAAATCAAATGTACTTTGTATTTGGCACTGCAAAATACTCATGTCGTCTTGATGTGAGCAGGCAGTGTTTGGTTGTTGCTCTATAGTGCAATTAGTAAAACATACTCTGATAATAATCGTTCATCACTGTCACCGAAGTACTGAGGTTTTGAGTTCGATTTGGCAGCAGCATTCTGAGAGCATTCAAGACTGCACTCTGACCGGGGACTGGAGATGATGTGTTGAACACAAGCGTGACGTTGGCCACAGCTGAACCGATTCTAGAGAGGCAAAGCATAATTGTCCATATTTTTCAATGCAGATTTGTTATCAAATCAATCAATGAGTCATTATCACACAGAAAGAAAATAGCTTACATTGTGGATGGAGTAGTACTCGATGTCACCATTAAAGTGCTTGGAGTTGATGGCGAAACAGTTGTAGATGATTCTGCGAAAACAACAAAAAAGACATTTTATGACATGGCTATTTCATGGTGGAATTTGGAAAACAAATGTCAGAAAAGAAAGTTCTTTTAGATGTTGGGCTTTAACATACCCAGCTGTATTTGCAGATATTTCAGGTAGCTGACTGGTGCTCTGGAATCTCCAATTTGGAAGGTGTATTCCATGTTGCTTTTTATCTGATTAGCTGAACTTTTGCTAAGCACAAGCCAAGACACCAAGATAGTTGTAATGCCATTCACTGTTCAAGCAGTAGAAGTCCTAAAAGTCATTTCAAAGTATTTGTTTTAATTATGTAAACTTACGTGCAAGTAGAACTCTGGGGTTCAATAGGATTTGCGTTGGGTTCGTTCAGAAGTGAGTTTAACTAAAGAGAACACCACATGTTCAGGATTTATCTGCAGGTTACACTTTGTTCTACACAACTAATTGATTGATTGATTGATTTAATCTTGCGAGTCAATTTTTTGTATATAGTATTCCTTTTATCTGTGATACTGAAAATACTTGGATCGTTTGTAACAGTGGAAGATTCATACTATTGAAGCTCATTTAACATTTACAGACTTTGCCAGAAAATGGTGTCCTGACTAACATGCAAAGGACATAGGCAGGTTCACATTTGAAAAAAGCAGCACTCAATGACTAGAAGAGTGTGTTACTTGAAGGACTTTCTAAAGTACACTCACTGCTGTGTTGACGGTGGTCACAACTTGGCTGCAGGTGGAGTTTCTGAGGTCAGTGCTGTTTGGCATGCTGATGTTGCTGAGACTGAATGTGAAAATGACTGCGTAGGATGTGTTTGAAATTTCTGTGGAAGAAATCAAATGTACTTTGTATTTGGCACTGCAAAATACTCATGTCGTCTTGATGTGAGCAGGCAGTGTTTGGTTGTTGCTCTATAGTGCAATTAGTAAAACATACTCTGATAATAATCGTTCATCACTGTCACCGAAGTACTGAGGTTTTGAGTTCGATTTGGCAGCAGCATTCTGAGAGCATTCAAGACTGCACTCTGACCGGGGACTGGAGATGATGTGTTGAACACAAGCGTGACGTTGGCCACAGCTGAACCGATTCTAGAGAGGCAAAGCATAATTGTCCATATTTTTCAATGCAGATTTGTTATCAAATCAATCAATGAGTCATTATCACACAGAAAGAAAATAGCTTACATTGTGGATGGAGTAGTACTCGATGTCACCATTAAAGTGCTTGGAGTTGATGGCGAAACAGTTGTAGATGATTCTGCGAAAACAACAAAAAAGACATTTTATGACATGGCTATTTCATGGTGGAATTTGGAAAACAAATGTCAGAAAAGAAAGTTCTTTTAGATGTTGGGCTTTAACATACCCAGCTGTATTTGCAGATATTTCAGGTAGCTGACTGGTGCTCTGGAATCTCCAATTTGGAAGGTGTATTCCATGTTGCTTTTTATCTGATTAGCTGAACTTTTGCTAAGCACAAGCCAAGACACCAAGATAGTTGTAATGCCATTCACTGTTCAAGCAGTAGAAGTCCTAAAAGTCATTTCAAAGTATTTGTTTTAATTATGTAAACTTACGTGCAAGTAGAACTCTGGGGTTCAATAGGATTTGCGTTGGGTTCGTTCAGAAGTGAGTTTAACTAAAGAGAACAACACATGTTCAGGATTTATCTGCAGGTTACACTTTGTTCTACACAACTAATTGATTGATTGATTGATTTAATCTTGCGAGTCAATTTTTTGTATATAGTATTCCTTTTATCTGTGATACTGAAAATACTTGGATCGTTTGTAACAGTGGAAGATTCATACTATTGAAGCTCATTTAACATTTACAGACTTTGCCAGAAAATGGTGTCCTGACTAACATGCAAAGGACATAGGCAGGTTCACATTTGAAAAAAGCAGCACTCAATGACTAGAAGAGTGTGTTACTTGAAGGACTTTCTAAAGTACACTCACTGCTGTGTTGACGGTGGTCACAACTTGGCTGCAGGTGGAGTTTCTGAGGTCAGTGCTGTTTGGCATGCTGATGTTGCTGAGACTGAATGTGAAAATGACTGCGTAGGATGTGTTTGAAATTTCTGTGGAAGAAATCAAATGTACTTTGTATTTGGCACTGCAAAATACTCATGTCGTCTTGATGTGAGCAGGCAGTGTTTGGTTGTTGCTCTATAGTGCAATTAGTAAAACATACTCTGATAATAATCGTTCATCACTGTCACCGAAGTACTGAGGTTTTGAGTTCGATTTGGCAGCAGCATTCTGAGAGCATTCAAGACTGCACTCTGACCGGGGACTGGAGATGATGTGTTGAACACAAGCGTGACGTTGGCCACAGCTGAACCGATTCTAGAGAGGCAAAGCATAATTGTCCATATTTTTCAATGCAGATTTGTTATCAAATCAATCAATGAGTCATTATCACACAGAAAGAAAATAGCTTACATTGTGGATGGAGTAGTACTCGATGTCACCATTAAAGTGCTTGGAGTTGATGGCGAAACAGTTGTAAATGAAGCTGTAAACAATTGACAATGAATATCAAGTTCCTTATTATCAGACTTGGTCAGATCTGTATCCAAAAGCCAGAAAACTAAATACATGTTACATGCTTTGCTGTAACGTACCCAGCTGTTGTTGGAGATCATTGAGGTAGCTGACTGGCCGTGTTTTATCTCCAGTTTTGAAGGTGTAATTCAAGTTACCCTGGATGTAATTTGCAAATCCTCCCTTAAAAGACACCCTAGAAAGCAGAGTTTTACCACTTACTATACAAGATTTACTGAATGCAACATTAGAGCTTAATGTAGTGCTTAATAAGTATGCTTACGTGAAAGTAGATGTCTGGGGTTCAAATGGTTGTGCATTGGGTTCATTTAGAAGTGTGTTTAGCTGCAAAAAAAATAGATTTTACTCACAGAAATTATGTTAATTAATCGCTTCATGTAGTTATCTTTACAAATAATTTCTATACAGAAAGAGTTTTCATTTTAAATAATTATATACTCATTCAACAATTTCAATATTCTTTTTCTGAATCTGTACCCAAAACTGTTTCAAATTCACTAATTAAATGTGACGGTGAGTGCGGCGTGAAGGACGAGACACGAGTCCTGACTTGGCAACAGACATCACGTTTAATTTTAACAGATATTGCGCAATAAGTGCACGAGCGAACACACACTTACACGAAAACGTGCAGACTCAGACATCGACGAGCACAGGACACTGCGCGAATGCACATTAAGTAGACAAACCACATAAGCCCCACGTGATTACGAGATGAGCCACAGGTGAGACGAATCAGCACAAGACACAACCGCACCCACGGAGATCCACAGACGCAGACTAGGAGACGTAGACGACGTAAACACACGCCCAAAAGGGAGGGGATGGGGTCCTCAACGTGACATTAAAGTTCTTAATTTTTCTTAGTAGTAGTAGTAGTAGTACCAAGTGCAGGATACATGTTTTTTTTTTTATATTGCATTTATCTTGACTTGTCAATCTTTTGTGGGGAGATATTTAAAGTAACTATTTTTGCTATTGAATATGATTTCTGAAGTGCCACTTAAGAACTATTTATGTGCAACAGAAAGGTCTGGCCATGCTTGTTTTGAGTCACTGTGTGCAAGACAGCAAACTGGCGCGGCTTTCTATCTGGGATAGATATATATTATATATCATATATCATTATTCTCTACCTTGTTTATCAAAGCTACAATAGTCAATAGTGGGCATCTGTGTGCAGATGAGTTCTAAAAGAGTTTTCCTTTGTGCTCCGCTGCCCTGTGTTTCAGCATGGGCAGCACCTCAAAAGAGCTAGTGATGTGTTTTATGCATGTCTCAAAGGAGGCATGTATTATATGTTTAATCTACATTCTGCCAACTTTCCAACTTCTGAATTTAAACAAAAAAAATAAGCTTTAAATTTGTTATTCTTACCTTTTTGACAGGTATATGTGTCAAATATAATGTGTCAAAAATAATTCGGAAATAATGTAACATCCTAAAAATCATTACATGTCTGATTTTATGTGTAACTGTTCTATACATGTTGCAACTTGAAAATATATTACATGAGGTTAAGGTATGAAATAGTGCTGCATAGTCTGATAAGAAGAATTTGTCCTGTTAAGTAGATTGTAATGTGCACTTACTGCATTGTTGATAGTGTTCTGTAATCCACTGTATGTGAATGCACCAATGAGATTGTGTGATATATTGAGACTGAATGTGAAAGTGATTTCATACGAGGTGTCTGAAAGTTCTGTGAAATAAAGTAAACATCATTTTTATAAGACAGATAAAACTAGATATTATGGTGTGTAAAACACAAAAGAAGCATACTTCTTGTGAAATGAAGCACTTTTGCGAGTTTACAAGCTCACTTACTTTCTGAGATTTTGTTTTGCCTGTTGTATACACTGCTTTACTCCAGGAGATGCAATGATGCTTTGACATTTATTTATATATGTTTTTCTCTCAGTGTCTAATTTCTCGCCATTCTCTGAATGTCTTTGTAATCTTTCAGCGAGTAATCTCTCAGTACATTTGAACCTGCTCTGAGAGCCTCAAACTCAAAGTATGTTACAGAGCACACCTCTTTTATGTTCACTAGTCATAGGCTTTGTAGTGTTTTCATGTGCGCAGTGAAGACTCATCTGGGTAACATCTGGGTAATTCATTTTCTTCACAATTAAAATATAAAGTTCTCCAAAGCCACACAAATATCATCTCAACAAAAAATATGCTCAGGCCTTAAACATGTAATGTAAAGTAGCAGCTGTATTGTGAGATTAATATAACATACTCTCATAAGTCGTATTCTGCACTTTCACAGAATCAGTGATGTTTGGGCCTCGAGAGCTGAGCAGATTGTTGACAACACTGAGGACCACACTCTCACTAGGGACCGGAGAGATGGTGTTGAATACGAGATTGGTGTAGCCCACAGCTGAAACAGCGCTACACAGACAAAGTATAATAATAATTATTATTTTTCAATGACAATTTGATGAACAACAAATAGTAGTCCATAATTACACATCAGAAAGTGAGCCTACTTTGTGTATGAAGTAGTGGCCATTGTCACCATCAAAGTGCTTTGAGCTGCTGGAGAAACTGTTGTAGATGAAAATTTGATTTAGTGACAAGAGCATTTCATCATGTTTCTGACCAAAAGCCATAAACACAAAACGAGACTAACATACATTGTAACATACCTGTGGCTGCTGTAGCTGAGGCTATACTTCCACTAAAATAATAAAAGGCAAGGCAAGGCAAGTTTAATACACACTGACAATTCAAAATGCTTAACACGGGAAAAAAATTTTTTTTTACATATTTGCTTTGTCTTAAATTTAATAATTTTCATATTAGTAAACATACATTTCTTATATATACATTTTATATAAGAACAGTGTTTATTACACTACACTTCATCTAATTAATCTCTTCATGACATCGGTTATCAACTGACATCAACTGCATAAATATTTATAATGCCTGTTATGGGGCAGTCAAGGCCTGGTTGTAGGGAACTGGTCTTGTGACCGGAGGGTCGTGGGTTCGATTCCCAGACCTGAGGCCATGACTGAGGCGCCCTTGAGAAAGGCACCCAACCCCAACTGCTCCCCGGGCGCTGGGCTAGGGCTGCCCACCGCTCTGGGCACATGTGATCCAGCCCCCTAGTAATCACTAGTGTATGTGTATGCATGGACGTAATTTTGATTTCAAAAGTGGGGGGGACATGGATTCGTCGCTATTTAAATATTTGGTTTTAACCGTAAAAACTGGGGGGGACCAAAACCGGCTTTTGAAAAAGTGGGTGGGACATGTCCCGTCCCCCCCCCCCAAATTACGTCCGTGTGTGTATGTGTTCTAACTGCACAGATGCGGTGAAAAATCACAATTGACAAAATATGGCACACATTTTTTATTTCAAAGGGTGTCCATAGCCATTGGCTACATTTGTTCATTTCTTATAAATAGTATAGTTTTAAAATAAAAATTTTCTTTCATAATATTCAGTCACATAGATAAACATGTTTTCTTCATAGCATGGTATTCCAAAAAGGATTTCAAGAAACCCACTTAATTCACCAATAATGCAAGAGATAATGTGCACAGTTCTACTTACATTGTTGTTGTAGTTGAAATCCCAGCAAATATCCACCATAAACACACTGTTTCAAATAAACAATAATATAATCAAATTAATGTGTTTTCAGGAATCACACCACTTTCTTTCAACTCTCATGTTAACCGCTGTTCATTTTTGTGGTTTATCTTGTAAAGTTCTAAAGCCACAGCAGAGAACAGGCCTAACGGAGGCCAAGAGATTACAATTAAGACCATTCATGGCAATTATGATCATGATATATCCCATTACATCACCTACATTTATGTCAAATGCCTCTTTAACCCTGAAGATATATTGTGGTGTGTAAAGATTTAAAATAAAGATAAGTAAACTAAAATATGCAGAGTGCTGACTAAGTTTAAAAATTGTAAAAAAAAAATTCTACTGCTATCATAGGACTTCTGTCTCCCAGGTCTATAAATGCTTTGTTCTTAGCAGGAGTTAGAAAAGTTAATCTGAGTTAATCCAGCATGTCTAACCCCACCTGCTAACCAAGTATTCAGTCTAACCCCACCACTTATAATTATGCCTCTCTTTGGCAGATTTGTGTGTCTGCACCAGTCAAACAATTCTGCCATGCCTGCACATACTTATGTCACAGTCCTATGGCTGACATGCAATATCAATGAACATAGAGGAAACAACATTAGCATTCTCAATATTTCATGAACTAGGGAATTGGGTGTGGTTCCATGTGTGCGTGGTGCGTGTTCATTTATCTCACCTGTGGCTTGTCCCATCATCACTTGGGTCTCATTTAGTTTACACACTGTCCCGTGCTCATCTTTGTGTGAGTCATAATTTTATATTATGTATAAGTGTGTGCTTCACACGTTATCTCAAAAAAATTAACGTCTATGTGTTTAAACTGCACTTGCCATCTTGCCTGACCTTGCCATTACATACATTTTCTGAAGGATGCTATTTCAATTGCAACCCTTAAGTTGCAGGCATGTTAGGTGTCAGTTGATAAAGTAGGAATGCCACATGTATTCAAGACCAGAATCTCTCAGCATGGCATGTTTCCAAAGATTTTGTGGCCAGTGCAGATTTGCAAATTCCCTTTGTCAATAGTGCTTGGCAACTCTACATCAACTAATTGTGACCAAGTTGAGTGCAAAGACAGGCACCACTTGTTCCAAGAAGTGGTAAGAACTTGTTGAACAGCTGCATGTAATCCAGATGGTAAGTATGAACCAGCAGGAAGTGTGGACAAGAAGAGAACTGTTATGCTAAAGTGTGTAATGCAATGTAATACAAACATACAAGTGCATATAATCTTATGTGTCCAGTGTGCAATAGAGAAAGAACAACACAGAGACCACCTTGAGTCTTCATATTGTGCTGGTTTCACTGATTTTGGCCAATGATGGGAAGCAAGTGAAAGAGGACCACAGAACCTCTCAACATAACTCAGTGTCTATGCAAGGCCTACATCCTCCTGAGCATCACAGATGCACACAAGAGAAAGGCCATCAGGGTAGAGTCCTGCACGGGTCCGATTTTTGAGACCCGTACCCACCCATATCCGCAGAGTACAGCACCCACCCGCCCGCGAACCCGTGGCTATTTCAAAGTTAAATCCGTACCCGCCCGGACCCGTTAATATTCTACCCGTTACCCACCCGTGCCCGTGAAAAATCACACAAATCGAAAGTATTCCTATAGAGCACTTTATTTTTCAATGTGCCTCTGAAAAAACATCAGTACAACACAAAATAAAATATAAGGTTGCTGTGCAGGAACAGTATGGCTATTCCTATCTAAAATTAGCAACTGCAAAACGAGAGGGAACAAATGCCAGTATAACAACTAAATAAAATCGCATAGGTTCACAAATCTATCCTAGGTTACTGCGCAGGAACAGTATATCGTCCACAGTCCCAGGTTTGAGCTGTGTTCTGCGCTCTTGGATCACAAATCCTAAACGCCAAGTTCTCTCTCGTCATTTTTCCTTGTTCTAGCACGGCCACCCATTTGCTTTGTAACCACCAAGCAAACTACAATAAATGCCCGGTACTGCGTTATCCAGCCTCTGCTCATGTTTCCGCTGGAAAAGAACCGAAGTTTGGGTATTACCCCAGAACGGGTGAAGAGTAAAGTTCAGCCCGCTCTGGCCAACGGAGCTACGGTATAAGTAAGCTCCCCTGAGCTTCGCCACCACCATCGGGAGGCACTAATCAGGCAAAATGTAACACTATGTTCATTACATAGCAAATAAAAGCCTACTAAAAATGACCACTTATTTAACTTACCCGCCCGCATACCCACCCGTATTTTAACTTACCCGCCCGCATACCCACCCGTAAAATTTCGGTATGTGTAAAACCCACCCGTTTCAGCATCTATTTGCCCGTACCCGTGGGTAACCGCGGGTACCCGACCCGGTGCAGGACTCTACATCAGGGCCAAGACAGAGGGAGCAAAAAAGCATCTAGATGGCAGTGAATGAACAAGGAGAGTGATCTGTTGGAATATGCCACTTGGAAACAAGATGGAAACTTATCACTTCCAACTCATTTACCTGTTTGAAAGACGCAAAACAGCCAGTGAGGCCACTGATGATTTCACATTACTGATGATGAATGATATGAATGAATGAACAGGGGAGCCACTAGGCTCCTAGCATGAGGTTGAATGTGGTTGCTTTTTTCAGCTATTGCTAATGCACTGTTAAACGGGCTTTTTTTTTCGGGAACTCGCGAGTCTGGTGCCCTTCCCCATCTATTATTACATGCATCTGCCTAATAAAGTAGGAAAAAACTTGTTTAATTTCTTGTTGAAAAGTATTGAATTTGCATTATGTATGTTAGAAAGAGTGCAGTCCATTTTATGGTAAAAGTGGTGGTTACACTTACGTATGGTGATGCGCGGTCTTCTTGCGCAGCCATACTTCGAGAGAGCGAACCTGGTGACATTTAGCAAGAAAGTTTTGATTATATTAGACTGAATTAAGGTTATAGCTATTTAAATATTACTGCCATTAAAATGTGCAATATTAATGAGCTCTTTGGTTTAAAAAGCCCTAGCATGTATGGCATATTGTGTCGTAGGGCAGATTAAATTTATTTTAGTTTACCTGTTCTGTGATTGACAAACGCAGACACTCTGTCCATAGTTGATATTTATATTAAATTAATATTTATCGTATTACTAATTAAGCAGGTGTGTATTATACGCTCCTATTCCTATATATTAAATATGCTACACAAAACACACAGGTATAGTTATGCAAGTGTTTCCTAAATTCCTTCGTAATTCGAAAGGAGAGGAAGACCAATCCTAATCGAAAACTGATCCATCGATTTCAGTGGAAAACACGTTTATACCTTCTAAAAGCAAACTGAGTCCTGTTAGAAGTCACAAACACACGTCCAGGGGTGGGTTTCCCGAAACGTTCGTAACTCTAAGTACTTCGTAACCTCGTACTTACGAATATTCTTAAATTTACGAGTGTTTCCCGAAACTCTTCGTAACTTACGTCGTTCTTATAGTCGTTCGTAAGTTAAGAATCTCCGGACCCATTCGTAACTCACTAAGTACTTCTTAACTCGAAGCTCTCGTGCAGTTCTACTTCAAAAATGATAGAGGCGCTAATTTCACTCGCGCGGGTTTTAATCACGGCATTACTACATTTGCGTTTATGTGTATAATTAGCCTAGTGGCCTATTTTCTTTTGAAGTATTTACATTGCATATACCACAATGTGTCAACAGAAATCAAATGTACTACTTTGAAATATTTAGCATTAGTTTATATCTTCCCAATATTTAATTAAAACTCTCCATTCGTCATCGTGCAGTCAACAGCGTTTCAGACTCAAAATTAATGTATTCTTTGCAAAGAAATGGATCAAGTTGGCCTATTAAGCTTGTTTTAACTTAACCAATAAAATGGATTGATTAATCGGTAGCACATATAAGTAACTTGGATTAAGGCTAGCAATTGTGCTTGTGTGATGAACATGGCAGCTCTTCAGAGTACTGGCTTTGAATAGAATACATAATTTAAGAAGACGACGTAATCCACGAAGCCATGTACTGTAGTTCGCCTGAATACAGAATTTTGCCCTTAGCTCCACGACGCAGTTACTGACCGCCCTCCGATTTTATGCCACAGTGTTCTGCAGACTGTTGGTGATGCCCACGGACTAAGCAAAGCTGACATCTAATTGTGTGCATGCTGTTACTAAAGCATTGCTTCGCCATGCAGCAAAAAGAGATATATATATAGTATAAAATATTATATATTTTATATAGTATATATATATATATATATATACTAGCTGACAGTGGGTATCCACTCTGAAGCTTGTATCAAATCCCCTGGTGTCCCTTCAGTAGCTGTGGGGCCCAGTATCCCCAGTGCCTTCTCCTCCTCAACAGTGAAGGCACTTGTGGACATTTGACCTCCACCAGTCTTAGCCCTCTCCTTTCTGAGTCCTGCCCCCTTATTTTTGACTTGAATACAGTTTTTTTTTCTGAATTTGATGAACTTCCTCGAGCTATTGAAAACAGTAGGCTATACTTTTGTTTTTGGCTCAGTTCACTCGACAGAAAGTTTCATTTTCTCTGCTTGTTTGCCATGGTTTTGAATAACGTGTGAAAGGTTAATTATGTGCCCTATTTATAGCCTTGATAAAAGCCTATCGGTCACAATTGCAAAGGTAATAATATGTTCTACTCATTTTTTCCTTATACTTGAAATGTCAACACTTATTAGTTGTCTGTTTTTATGATTGTCATTTTGCCAATGATGCTTTTGCGGCGTAATTATGAAAAAAATTATGTAAATCGGTGGTTCGGTTTTCGACTAGCGGAGATTTTCCAGTGCAGCTGCAGAGGCGGAGTCAACTAAGAACTACTTAGAACTCGTTCGTAAATTTGGAGACTACGAAGACTTTGGCGTTCTTAAAGTTACGTCGTTCTTAAAGTTGTTCGTAACTTTCTAAGATCGTTCGTTATCGGGAAACCCACCCCAGTTCTACGGTGGTACAAAGCATTGGAATTCATCCGTGCTCAGTGAAACTTTGGAGAAAATGCAGTTCAACATGTTCCCGATTGCAGTCAAGTAATTTTTTTATTGCTTTAGGCGAAAGTCCGTTCTGAGAGGACTGAATGAATTAATCATACTCCACTGCTTTAGGGCTTAAGAACGATTGTCTGTATAAACTGTAACGTTCTACGCTAGAATTTTATTGACGGTTTGCTGCTTATTTATACGGAGCCCCGTAAGGGTCACTGGCGAAAAAAAAATTTGAAGAGCAAAATCCGTACGCACGGATTTATAAACCGTACGTACGGATTACTAAACCGTACGCACGGATTACTAAACCGTACGCACGGATTACCAAACCGTACGCACGGATTACTAAACCGTACGCACGGATTACTAAACCGTACGCACGGATTTATAAACCGTACGCACGGATTTATAAACCGTACGCACGGTTTACTAAACCGTACGCACGGATTACTAAACCGTACGCACGGATTTATAAAACGTGTGTACAGATTTTGCTTTCTCCGGGCCTCCGTAGCTTTCTCCCTAGTAACCCCTCCAGGGCTCCGTAGGTTTTAGACTACTCAGCCCATGTCCAGGTCTTATATGTCACGGTTTGCCTGCTTGTGTCTGGGTGTTTTCAGCCTCGAGCCTGCAGCGCTGCAGTGCTCCAGCGTGCGCGCGGTATTGTGTCCGCTGTGCACCGCGCGAACGTCTCGTGACGAAGTATCAGTCGCGCGACATAATACGCTCACATCACCGAGGCTCAGGGGCGATTTTAGGATCTGGTCTTTAGGGGTGCCCAGCCCCCAGTGCTCACAGAGGCACAATACCAAAGTATTGCGCAGGTGCAGAGCAAGGTTTTTGCATAATATAATATTTAAAAAATGTGTTGAGCCAGGGGGTGCTGAGCAACTTCACGGTGGTGCTCTAGCACCACTAAAAATACCCTAGCCTCGCCCCTGCCGAGGCTATCTCCACACAAAACCAAAAAACCTCACAATTTACCACAAAACTAAGTAGGGTCGTTATTATTACAAGGTTTATTACAAGATTTTAAATAGGAACAATATTCCATTTGTTCACGTCGCTTTAATGGGTATAGCGGTGAAATTACAATAATCAAACAGGTTAACAACGTCTCTCTGAATGCTGTAAGGCATCACTTCAACATGTTATACACTTCCTGTTTTCCCTTGTCACAGTATAACGTAACGTAGTGCAAAATTCTCTAGATTTAAAAAACATTAGCGAATATAAGATCTCTATGAATGTTACAGTACAATCCAAACGTGGTCTATTTAAAATGAACTAAATCAAAAATGAGAATGGAATTCTTTGAAAACTAAAAACACAGAAATGCTGTTCTAGAACACAAATAATCGGAAGAAATACCAGCACACAACATGGCATATTGAGCAGTGGGCAGATAGGTGAACGCATTTAAAGGTGCAGTTTCAGAGGATTATTGAAAGCCTTATTGATGGTGGGCCAGAGAAATAACAAATGCATCATGAAGAACAGGTCACTCCCTAAGAGAGGAACCTGATTTTAGCCTGATCCAACATCATTTTATACCTCAAATCTAACTGGAAACACGGCATATTGAGTAGTTACGCGCACAGAGAGCGCACTGAAATGGTTCAGAGGGGCAATTTCAGAGGTGTGCTGTATGCCTATAAGGCGTTGGGCCAGACAAATAACACATGCATCATAAGAGAAACCTGTTTTTGGCCTAGCCCAGAATCATTTTAGCCCTCAAATCTAACTGGAAACATGACATATTGAGTAGTAAAGCACACAGGTGAAATGGTTCACAGGTTCAAGTTCAGAGGCCTGCTGTATGCCTGTAATGTCTTGGGCCAGGCAAAACTCAATTGCATCATACATGACTAGTTCCTATATGTATGAGGAACCTGTTTTTAGCCTGGCCCAGAATCATTTTATGCCTCAAATCTAACTGGAAACATGGCATATTGAGTAAAGCACCATGTGCTTTGTGTTTGTTCCCCTTGTCGGCACTGCCCATTGGTAACGTTCTTCGCTTCTCCGTTATCATTTCTGTACATTTAGGTGTACTCCATTATCCCGTCTCTCCTTTGCTCTTTATTGTTTATGTCTTACTGGTTATTGCTGCTCTATGCTTGTGCCTGTTTTCGTGGCATTCAGTGTTCACTACGTTTTCAAGTTTGCTCGTTGAGTTGTGTTTCCGTTAAAAGAGCTTAAAGCACCAGCGACTCGTGTACTTCACTACAATCCTGAATATCTATATATATATATATATATATATATATATATATATATATATATATATATATATATATATATATATATAACTTTTAAACTATTAAACTTTTGATACAAATATCACTGGAACTTTCATGCAAAGTGCACAAAACAGGTTTATCTGACCTGCCATGAATCTGGCCTGCCATCAGTCTGCACTTACATATTGCCAGATAGATCTGTTGGGCCAGGTTAAAATCAGGTTTGCTGTACAGACAGGCAACTGTTATGTATGATTCATATGAGTTTTGCCTGGCCCGACACCTTAGAGGCATACAGCAAGCCTCTGAAATTGACCTTCTGAATCATGTGACCTGGTCGCAACAATATACAATATGCCATATTGCCAGTTAGATCTGAGGGTTAAAGTGATGTCAGGCCAGGCTAAAACCAGGTTTCTCTTACACAGAGTAACCTGTTATGTATGATGCATATGTGATTTGCCTGGCCCAGCGCCTTAAAGGTATACAGGAAGCCTCTGAAATCAACCTGAACAATTTCATGTGCGCACCACTGCATGTGTCACGTTTCCAGTTAGATTTGAGAGCTAAAATGTTACTGGGCCAGGCCAAAATAAGGTTTCTCGTACATAGAGTAACCTGTTATTTATAAAACATTTGAGTTTTGCCTGACCCAAGACATTACAGGCATACAGCAGGCCTCTGAACTTGGCCCTCTGACCCATTTCACCTGTGCGCACCACTCCATGTGTCATGTCTCCAGTTGGATTTGAGGCATAAAATTATGCTAGACCAGGCCAAAACCAGGTTTCTCTTACATATAGTAAAGAGTTATGTATGATGCATATGTTATTTACCTGGCCCAATGCCTTACATGCATACAGCAAGCCTCTGAAATCCACCTTATGAACCATTTCACCTGTGCGCTTAAATAGTCAATATGCCATGTTTCCAGTTAGATTTGAGGCATAAAATGATTCTGGGCCAGGCTAAAAACAGGTTCCTCATACATATAGGAACTAGTCATGTATGATGCAATTGAGTTTTGCCTGGCCCAAGACATTACAGGCATACAGCAGGCCTCTGAACTTGAACCTGTGAACCATTTCACCTGTGTGCTTTACTACTCAATATGTCATGTTTCCAGTTAGATTTGAGGGCTAAAATGATTCTGGGCTAGGCCAAAAACAGGTTTCTCTTATGATGCATGTGTTATTTGTCTGGCCCAACGCCTTATAGGCATACAGCACACCTCTGAAATTGCCCCTCTGAACCATTTCAGTGCGCTCTCTGCGCTTAACTACTCAATATGCCGTGTTTCCAGTTAGATTTGAGGTATAAAATGATGTTGGATCAGGCTAAAATCAGGTTCCTCTCTTAGGGAGTGACCTGTTCTTCATGATGCATTTGTTATTTCTCTGGCCCACCATCAATAAGGCTTTCAATAATCCTCTGAAACTGCCCCTTTAAATGCGTTCACCTATCTGCCCACTGCTCAATATGCCAGGTTGTGTGCTGGTATTTCTTCTTCCGATTATTTGTGTTCTAGAACAGCATTTCTGTGTTTTTAGTTTTCAAAGAATTCCATTCTCATTTTTGATTTAGTTCATTTTAAATAGACCACGTTTGGATTGTACTGTAACATTCATAGAGATCTTATATTCGCTAATGTTTTTTAAATCTAGAGGACTTTGCACTACGTTACGTTATACTGTGACACGGGAAAACAGGAAGTGTATAACATGTTGAAGTGATGCCTTACAGCATTCAGAGAGACGTTGTTAACCTGTTTGATTATTGTAATTTCACCGCTATACCCATTAAAGCGACGTGAACAAATGGAATATTGTTCCTATTTAAAATCTTGTAATAAATCTTGTAATAATAACGACCCTACTTAGTTTTGTGGTAAATTGTGAGGTTTTTTGGTTTTGTGTGGAGATAGCCTCGGTGATGTGAGCGTATTATGTCGCGCGACTGATACTTCGTCACGAGACGTTCGCGCGGTGCACAGCGGACACAATACCGCGCGCACGCTGGAGCACTGCAGCGCTGCAGGCTCGAGGCTGAAAACACCCAGACACAAGCAGGCAAACCGTGACATATAAGACCTGGACATGGGCTGAGTAGTCTAAAACCTACGGAGCCCTGGAGGGGTTACTAGGGAGAAAGCTACGGAGGCCCGGAGAAAGCAAAATCTGTACACACGTTTTATAAATCCGTGCGTACGGTTTAGTAATCCGTGCGTACGGTTTATAAATCCGTGCGTACGGTTTATAAATCCGTGCGTACGGTTTAGTAATCCGTGCGTACGGTTTAGTAATCCGTACGTACGGTTTATAAATCCGTGCGTACAGATTTTGCTCTTCAAATATTTTTTTCGCCAGTGACCCTTACGGGGCTCCGTATATTTACAACTCTTTACGCGCTAAATAATTTTTTGGTAGATGAATGGAAACGTGACCAATAATAAGCATCATTTGCTCATTAGTGAACATATAGTATAAATTATGTGTTCGTGTGTTTTATATATTTTTATTTTCATTGTTTTCAAATACGTTTCAGATTCCCCCTCCTCCCATTAATTTATATTCAGTGCATCATATGTGACTTTTCTCTGGACCAAAACTGGGACATAAAAATCACTTTTCAAAAAAGATAACATTTTGTGAAAAATCGCTGGAAACAAAACAAAACAAAAAGTGCTGTTTTCTAATGCTGAGTTTTACTATATCGATTAATTGAAACGCAGTAGGCTATTATGTTAGTTTTAGCTTGCTGTGCAAGAAGATATGCATTACACGCAGTCTGCTGGTTTATACACTTTTAATACTATTCGGATAAAATGAAAGTGCCAGCCTGTCATTTAAGATATCTATACAACGGATGATCTTCTGCGATTGTTCCTAGGAAGAGAACGGAGAGCCGTTCGTGTTCCTTAACATTCACTATGTTAAACCACAGAAAAAATAAGAAATCGAACGACATTGTTAACAGCTTAAGTACATGCATTGGTTAGTATTATTATTTTTTGTAATACATATTAATGTTTTTATTGGCCTCTAGCCGTTGATGTTAACTAAGGTCTGCGTTGCGATGCTTTGGGAAATGCACCCGTTCTATTTCAGAGAGCACCTGTTATTATGCTTTAAACGGTCGTGAGTCTGAAGGGGCTACATGTAAGCAAATGAAAACAAATTATTAAAAGGCTAAATTAACAGTAAAACGAAAAAGTAATTTTACCTTATTTTATTCTTTGGAGTCATAACCATTCAGTCTCAGATCTGAGCAATTAATCTTGTTCAAGCTTCCCTCGTCGATTTCTGTTCTTAAGACTAACCCAGGAAAGGTACATTATTAAAACGGTACATTGACGTTATAAGGAGTGGTTATAGGTGTAACTTTATTGACCTATCCTTTTTCGCGTGCGTATCAACTGTTTTTACTTTTCACACACTTCAACAATAACGGGTGTACATCTGGACAGGGACAATAATGACACTGAATGCCAAAATGCGACTTGAGTATTCAAAGCAGTAAATAGCAACGCTTTCAAGACAAAGGGAAGACGACAGCAATTAAAATTTGGCCCAACCAGTGAAACGATAGACGTATAAGCCGGTTTGCATGGGGTTGCCTAGATTTGAGAAACAGGTGTATTATTATTATGCTAAATAAATACATATTCATTAAATTCAACTAATTCATATATAAGAGAAGAAGTATAGCAACGTTCCTTCATTTGCTGTTCAACCAAAAATTCAGAGCACGTTCTAATTGTATTATTATCGTTTACTGGTGCACAATTACCTTCACAACTATTGTGATCATACTTTTTCTAGATGTGCTCCTCCACTCTGGAACAATCTGCAACTCTCTCCATCTTCAATTCGAACTAAAAAATATCTTTCTTCTCTTGCCTGTATCATTTCTCAAACGTGAGGTCTTGTGCATGTTTTGTAAGCACTGCTTGTAAATATATATACTGTATGTGTTCTGTCTATTAGTGTCTTGTGTACTGTCTATTGTAAGTATCTTTGGGTCCTTGAAAAGTGCTGCATAAATACAATGTGTTATGGTTGTTGATGATGTTATTTTTATCGAAATATTTAAAATTCCATTTCCATAAAGTATTTATTTTAACATTTTTTAAAGTTCTTGAAACTAAAGCCTTTCAGGTATCCTATATCCCATTTCTATATTACACAAGTCTGAACACTTTGCTTGACTTAATCCTGTGACAGGGGAGAGAGTGCAAAAAAAGGAGGAAGCAATCACACCTGTCTCAGTGAAAATTTATCCAAATGAAGTATACAGTAACCAGCAGTCATCTGGTACAAAGACAAATAGACAAACGACCCTCAAATGTCAGCCACACCCACCCAAGGGACGGACACAAGGCAACAATGACAGGACAACCAACCATACTGCCTCTGCTGCTAGGGTGGCCAGCAGGGGGCCTCCATACCTTGACAGACCTTCCCCCATCGAGCAGCATACGAACCTGCACATAAGACACACACACACACACACACACACACACACACACACACACACACACACACACACACACACACACACACACACACACACACATTATTTGTGCAAGTTTACACAAACATCTTTACATATGTTACACAAACATCTTTACACATTTCATGCAGACAAACACCATGAGACATGACTACAAACAAAGGGAAAAGAAAAAGGAGACTGGTGGCTTATGAAAGTTAGCAGTCTCCTTTTTCTTTTTGCTTTGTTATAGTTTGAGACTATAGGTGTACTATGACAAGAAAATTAATGTGAACCCTTTTTCTGTGTGGGGATCTGGGGTGGGTTTCCCGATAACGAACGATCTTAGAAAGTTACAAACAACTTTAGGAACGACGTAACTTTAAGAACGCCTAATTTACGAGTGTTTCCCAAAAGCCTTCGTAGTCTCCAAATTTACGAACGAGTTCTAAGTAGTTCTTAGTTGACTCCGCCTCTGCAGCTGCACTGGAAAATCTCCACTAGTCGAAAACCGAACCACCGATTTACATACATTTTTTCATAATTACGCCGCAAAAGCATCATTGGCAAAATGACAATCATAAAAACTAACAACTAATAAGTGTTGACATTTCAAGTATAAGGAAAATTCAAAAACCTTTGCAATTGTGACCGATCGTAGGCTTTTATCAAGGCTATAAATAGGGCACACAATTAACCTTTCACACGTTATTCAAAACCATGGCAAACAAGCAGAGAAAATGAAACGTTCTGTCGAGTGAACTGAGCCAAAAACAAAAGTATAGCCTACTGTTTTCAATAGCTCGAGGAAGTTCATCAAATTCAGAAAAAAAAACAAAAAAAAACTGTAGTCAAGTCAAAAATAACGGGGCAGGACTCAGAAAGGAGAGGGCTAAGACTGGTGGAGGTCAAATGTCCACAAGTGCCTTCACTGTTGAGGAGGAGAAGGCACTGGGGATAATGGGCCCCACAGCTACTGAAAGGACACCAGGGGATTTGATACAAGCTTCAGAGTGGATACCTATATATATATATATATATATATATATATATATATATATATATATATATATATATATATATATATATATCTCTTTTTGCTGCATGGCGAAGCAATGCTTTAGTAACAGCATGCACACATTTATGTCAGCTTTGCTTAGTCTGTGGGCATCACCAACAGTCTGCAGAACAGTCTGTGGCATAAAATCGGAGGGCGGTCAGTAACTGCATCGTGGAGCTAAGGGTAAAATTCTGTATTCAGGCGAACTACATGGCTTCGTGGATTACGTCGTCTTCTTAAATTATGTCTTCTATTCAAAGCCAGTACTCTGAAGAGCTGCTATGTTCATCACACAAGCACAATTGCTAGCCTTAATCCAAGTTACTTATATGTGCTACCGATTAATCAATCCATTTTATTGGTTAAGTTAAAACAAGCTTAATAGGCCAACTTGTATCCATTTCTTTGCAAAGAATACATTAATTTTGAGTCTGAAACGCTGTTGACTGCACGATGACGAACGGAGAGACTTAATTAAATATTGGGAAGATATAAACTAATACTAAAT
The DNA here is from genome assembly GCF_052324685.1 of Brachyhypopomus gauderio. NCBI lineage: Eukaryota > Metazoa > Chordata > Actinopteri > Gymnotiformes > Hypopomidae > Brachyhypopomus > Brachyhypopomus gauderio. The sequence continues at coordinate 424,434 of NW_027506889.1, forward strand.
AATTCAAAGTAGTACATTTGATTTCTGTTGACACATTGTGGTATATGCGATGTAAATACTTCAAAAGAAAATAGGCTACTAGGCTAATTATACACATAAACGCAAAGGTAGTAATGCCGTGATTAAAACCCGCGCGAGTGAAATTAGCGCCTCTATCATTTTTGAAGTAGAACTGCACGAGAGCTTCGAGTTAAGAAGTACTTAGTGAGTTACGAATGGGTCTGGAGATTCTTAACTTACAAACGACTATAAGAACGACGTAAGTTACGAAGAGTTTCGGGAAACACTCGTAAATTTAAGAATATTCGTAAGTACGAGGTTACGAAGTACATAGAGTTACGAACGTTTCGGGAAACCCTCCCCTGATCTTTATCCAAGTCAAGGGTATCGACAAATATCATGTGCTTCATTGCATATTCCATTGATATCAATCATAAAAATCTCATAGTGCTAGAGGATAAAGTATGTGAACCCTTGAGTTAGTGATCACAAAAATAAGCTTATTGCATTCATGTGTTAGCATACATTTTTGGTAAGAAAATACATTTGGTGGTGTGGACTAGAGGAGGACTCACCAAAAAAATCTTCCAGAGGCTCTATGATCAAAAATTGGATTCTACATAATAATAATGATTCTACGTAACGAGTGGCTGAAACTGTAGAATGTATATTGTGATGGCGCTGGGAATATGGACCTATGAGCTCCGCCACCGACTAGTGGAGGATGCTGGGAAATGTACAGGGTGGGAGATTTATGTTTGTTAATGTTCCTTAACATGGCAATTCTTTGTGCATCTTTGTGTTAGTTCATTTATGGAAATGTGGGAATGCTTTGGGGACGTTTTGTTGGGGAAAGTAAAAATCACCATCAAGGTTAAATGTGTGCAGTGATATGGCATGACTGCCACCAAAGCACCTGAGGGAGAGGAAGTAATAAAGCAGTTATTACTCTTGATGTTCAATAAAGAGTATTTCTTGCAAAGATGAGCTTCTTGAGTGAGTCTCCTTCTTCACCGGCGCCACAAAATGCAGCAACAAGACAATGAGCAAAAAACAGGCACAAGTCAACTTCATGGCTTATGAAAAAACATCCATCTTTTGGAGTGCTCAAGTCAGAGCCCAGGTCTCAACCCTATAGAAAACTGTGGATTGACTTGAAGAAAGCCTTGCAGATGAGGTGTCCAGGGAATGCCAGAGCTAAAGCAGTTCTGCCAGGAAGAATGGGCTAAATGGGCCTCCTGAATGATGTACAGCTCTGATCCACAGCTACAGGAAGCGTCTGGTAGAGGTCATTGCAATTCCATTAATAGTTTGCATACTTTTCCATTATCACTTTAAATGTTGAATGAGTGTGTTCAATAAAGACCTGCAAGATCATATATTTCCTTCGCTGTTATTAATTTAGGCACATTTATATCTGTAATTAACCTTGACTTGGATGAAGCTCAGATCACATTTCATTACAAATTAATGCAAAAAGGGGTTCATGGTTTTTTTTTCTTGCCACTACATATAGGCTAAATCTGTATATTCAGATATGTATTTAGTTGAGACTTTTTATCCAAAGCAATTAAAAACTTTGAGTGAATACAACATGAGCAATTAAGAGTTAAGTGCCTTACTCAGGAGCCCAATAGTGGGAACTTGTCAGTGGTGGGAATTGAAAAGGCAACCTTCCAAGTATTAGTCAAGTACCCTATAACCACTATACTAAAATTGCCCAGAATTCAGATGGAAAGTTCTTGTAGTGTGATCTCATAGGACATGTAATGTGCACAAACCACAGTGACTTCATAATTACAAAACAGCAAATAATGTAGTAACTTTGAGTCACGTGTGTTGTGTAGGGCTGGGTATCAATTCAAATTCCAAGAATCGATCCAATTCCGATTCTGAAGATTAAGAATCGATTTATTTTCGATTTAATCCGATTTAATCGATTCGATCCGATTCGATCCAATTCGGGGTTTAGTGTTATTAAAAATGTATTTGAGCTGTTTCCTGACTATGTACAGAAGCAACATGTTAAAACTAGTATTATATCGATATTAATCAGCAAATAGTTACTGGTAGTTGGTAGTTACTGACGACTGGACAATAAACAGATGACATCTTTGAGGTGTCTATATCTGCAGTGGACAGTGGACTCCTACTGGGACACTAACCAGTGCATTATTATTATGATTGAAATAATTAAGAATTCACACAAAAGCTGTTGCTACCAAATGCATTTTTATTTTAAAAGTGCTCACACTTGTAGGTACCATGCTAAACCAGCAGGTGGCAGTACCACTGGCAACACATGGAACAAGCTTGCTTTGACGGAAGTAAGGGTGTGTCTACAGTTCAGGTGTTTAAATACCCTGAGCAGCCATTCATCTCTCTCTCTCTGGTTTGACCGACACATAGGTTAGACCTATTAAAGAGAGGCTCCGTAATATCTCCTTCTCTCTCTGGTTTGACCGACACATAGGTTAGACCTATTAAAGAGAGGCTCCGTAATATCTCCTTCTCTCTCTGGTTTGACCGACACATAGGTTAGACCTATTAAAGAGAGGCTCCGTCACTCCTCTCTCTCCAGTTTTTCTTTGAGAACACGCGAACTTTGCAACGACTAACAGCAAACAGCTGAAAGTCGTATTACTTAATTAACGAGCCCGAGTTACGGTGTAATCTAACCAGCAACCGATCAACGTTACCGCGACAACAGATTCACCGAACGACTTCAATCAAGCTTGCTAACGCGGCCACACGGACTGAAACAAAGGCGATCAATTCCCTGTAGTTAAACCGTGAACGAGACTCTCATTCCTGGACTTAATATCCAGAAGGACGTTTCCCAGCACACCTGGACGACATCGCTTTATCAACGAGGAGCCTGCGGTGGAAATTCCCTCCTAATTCAGGGAGGACGACGACACTACCCCAAATCCTCAACACGTGAGACTCTTACCGCTGGGCATAGTTTATAGAAGGGCAAAGTTACTTGAACTGCAGAGTTAACCAAGTTTTCTGTTAATACATTCTGAATGTTTAACTTTATTTTCATAAACTTCGTTAAGATTTGTACACACAAGTTCTCCACCTGGCATGCAATCTCCATGTTTTATCTTCTGAATATTTGACAACTTGTAGTTCCCATTCTCAGACACACTACATTAATTTTTAGTTAGTAAGCCAGCACCATTACTCTTTGTTCTGACCACGTTGGAATAAACCAGCAGAGCTCATTAACATAGTCGCGCTGCTCTACTATTTAAAGTCGGCGCCATTTTAGTTGCTTTGTTCTACATAGGAGAACTGAGATTACAACTCCGCCTCCTCACACGCGCACAAGCGCGCACACTTACTCCTCCCCTTTTTTTATACATACACACACACACACACACACACACACACACACACACACACTAGATGCTGAGTCTTCACTGTAAATATACTGATCCATGTTGATGCTCTTTGTGTTTTAGAATAGTTAGTTTTAAATAAATGTATCATTTATTTTCACCAAATTGTCTGTGTTGATGTCATTCAAAAGTGGTTGTTGCCAAAACCTCCAAAGAATTCATTGTTAAATCCTTCAGATACCAAACCATTCATTACCTTTAGTTGATAACTAAACTTGTGGTTCTGGTATAATTAGAATATGAGACTGATTCTAAAATTAATGAGACTGATTAATAATTAAGGTAAAACAAATTATATCTACTTTAAAGGATTAGTAGGTGAAACCCCTACATAATTGGTGCCCCTGCGTGAGGGAGATTTCTGGCTCAACCATATTTGTTTGATATCAACCATATTTTTCACATCACAGGCTTTCAAGCCATTAGAATAGGACCATCTCCAAATTCGCCAGAAGAGGGCGCCAGAGCACTTCCCAAGTCTTCCTATAGAGGAAAGCTAGTACTTGGTAACTACAGTTTGGTGATAGTGTTCTAATTTGATTACCATTTGGTTACTATTCACATTCATTGAGCAATCAACTGAAGATCAGTATATTTATTTTACTCATTTAATTTCTGATTACTTCAATAGTAATTCAGTTGCTTTAATTTGTGTGGCATCCCACTGATTTCCCCTGTACTGCAGAAGTATTAGGATAATTATTTAGCACAGTTATCAGACTTCACTGTCTTTGTATAACTTCACTGTTGCAGTCTTTGGTCCAGTGTGCTAGTGTTAAGTTTCAGAGACCATAATCACCTTTGGCACAATTCTTTTTACCCCAGTTTCAATTTGGCTTGTCCACCTAGGTAATTACCCTTTTTACCTGCCCAGACACAAGGTCCTGGCACAATAGCTAAGCCAGATTGTACTGAAGCTGACTTGATTTTGTCCCTTTTTTTTGAGCTAGTCTATAAGTACATTTAGACTAACCATGGCTTTTCTAAAACAGAATACTTGTCAATCTTTGCTTCAGCTCCTTCAGATGCTTGAACCAGGTAGGAAGGATGTTGACAAACCTCTAAAGGACTACTTTGAGGAGACCCCTACCGTTCCAGATGTAGTTTTTAAAATGTTCCTTCTATGTCAGCAGCAGGCTCGCTTAGAAGTAGAGGCACTACGCAAGGAAAATAGACTCCTCAAACAGGATACTGCTAAGCTCAGTTCTGAGGTTGAGAGCCTTCGCCACAACCTCCAACTGACCACTCATGCGCTGAATGACGTGCTCACCGTAAGTGAACGTCACACGGGCTTAACAGAAACTGCCCGCCTCCAAAGGGAGAGTGAGCTTGCTCGTGCGAGTGCGCAAGATTTCCTTGCAACTAGATCTGGCACCTCTAGACCTTCTTTATTAGTTACAGTAGAAAGCCCATATAGTCAGCACTCCACAGGTGATGCACCTGTTGTACATCCTAAGGCCCCGGCTCCAGTCCCCATGAGTCTTAGGTTAGATGTAACTAGTTCTTCCTCAGAGTATCCATATGATACTACTGACTGTTCAGCTTCTGAAGCTCAACGTGAAGCCTCTGTGGAGAATCACCCTCCTAGAGCAGATGCCCCGTCTGCATCCTCTTGCCACGAGTCAGCAGAGCCCTCTTACTCGTCCCTAGCTTCTGCCCCCTTACTCTTGAGTAACAAAAAGAGTAATACTAGTCCTGCTATGTCTTTTGGCCCACCTTATTCTCTGCATGATGTCCAGACCAGGAACATCCCGTCAGGTACAACAGCTAGGAAGCCTTACTTAAATGCTGAGCATCATTCCACTGATCCACGCACAGGCTGGCGCAGTGATGTACATGTTCCAGCTTCTTCCTCAAGGAGAAATGCAGGTATTTCTCAACTTGAGATGCGCAAAGGCTCACTGTTGCCCCCTATGGACAGAGACCAGGAAGGTAGAAAGCATGCTGGTGACCATTATCCTCTGTGTGATGTCCAGACCAGGGACATTTCATTAGGTACCACAGTTAGGAAGCCTTGTATGAGCGCTGAGCATCATTCCACTGACCCACGCACAGGCTGGCACAGTGATGTACATGCTCCAGCTATTTCCTCAAGAGGAAATGCAGAAATTTCCCAACTTGAGATGCACAAAGGCTCACTGTTGCCCCCTATGCACACAGAGCAGGTTGGCAGGAGGCATGCTGATGTACACCACTGGCAGAACGTACAGACAAGGGATGTCTCACCAGGTAGAGCAGATAACAGTCCTTACCTAAACGCTGAGCATCATTCCACTGACCCACGCACAGGCTGGCACAGTGACGTACATGCTACAGCTTTTTCCTCAAGGAGAAATACAGATATTTCTCAACTTGAGATGCATAAAGGCTCATTACTGCCACCTAGGCACAGAGAGACAGGAGGCAGTAGGCATCATATTGACCAAGAGTTACAACACTTGGACAGGGAAGGTCCACCTTCCTATTCTAATAAACATGTCCTTGAACATTTCCCTCGTTTAAAGCTGTTAGATTCACTAGCCAAGGACATGGAGCCATTTGACCCAGCAAGTTCAAACTACCATGTTGAAGACTACCTCAAAGAAATTGAGCGTAGCCTCTCGGACTTGCCTTATGCAACAGAACGAGAGAAAGTGAAGCTAATTTGGAAAACCACCTCTAGATCAGTTCACACGTTCATAGAGTCACAGCCGTTTTCCATTAGGGACAGTTACACTCAGCTTTGTAAAGCCCTCGCTGAGGAGTATTCCCCTTTCTTTGACGAAGCGTCAGCATTCATGTCGGCCATTAAAATTAAGCACAAGCATTCAGAGCATCCCAGAGATTACTTTAATCGCTTGAAACAAACATTTTTCCAGGGAAGAAATGGACCAGGTCTCACAGAAGACCGAACCTTTAAATCCCTATTTTTGCACAATCTCCACCCTTGTGTGAGAACCCATGTCACACTTTTAGCACGCCAAGGTGACCTGTCGATGCGTGAGATCAGAAAGACCACACAGACAGTTTGGGAGACTGTTGTGCAGCCCAGTATGCCTGGAGGAGACTCCAAAGAGCTCAAAGATCCTCCCTATGCTTTCCCTGTAAATTCAGACACTGTTCTTTCTGCAGGCCCCTCTCACTACTCTCGTCACAGGGACAGAGCCAAGAGGTGGAAAGAGAGGCGGAACCCTTTAAAGGGAGATGTTCCTGGCATCATCTCCGCTCACATGTCTGCATTTTCAATGCAGTAGGTTCTCTACTAAGGGGGGTGTACCCGGCGTTACCTCCTAACTTCTATACTGCAATGTACCCCTCACACAGATCTTATTCTCTCCTCTACCAGTATAGCAAGTGTGAGATACTTTAGGAACACTGTTTGGCAGCCCAGCTTTGTCTTAACAAGACTTGTGAAACCGTTTGCCATATTAATGTTTTCCCAAATGCGTACAGAATATAGGTAAGCACATCTGCTACCACTGTGGTGCAGACTTGGCAAACAAGTCTGGCATAAGTTGCATAACACTATTCCTCAGAACCAGTAGAGATGTTAGTTGTTTTTGCATGATGACAGCTCCTGATGCTCAAGTCTACACTTGGCAATAGCAGCATTAGAAATGTATTTTGGTTGTTTAAATACTTCACTGTCACAAGATAGGATGAGGCATTACACCTCAGTTAAAACCCCATTTACATTTTACAATTACCTTTAGATCCCACAAGGAACCACACTCTAACTAGACATTAACCCAAATGTCCGTCGTGGTCCAACGAGATCCTTCACTTTAAGACATTGTTAGTAGGGATGCACCGAAATGAAAATTCTTAGCCGAAACCGAAAACCGAAAATTAGGAAACCAAGGCCGAAAGCCGAAAACCGAAACACCGAAATACATTATGCCAATTATTAGTAACATTGGATTTATGGCTAACCTCACTAAAATCAAGGCATTGCTATTCAAAGAATAAATCAACTACAAAATTTGATTTGAAAATATTTATTTAGCACTGACATTACAGTAATGCATATTATAAAATAAAATTAGTGGTGGGCCGATAACGACGATAACGCTGACAACGGCCGACCACTAATTAAATTTAACTCGCTTGCAGACCGTTTTTATCTGAGAGGATAAATATTTGTATTTTATACGAGTTAAATTTAATTATAACTGACTGGCCTGAAAGATAAATATAAATTCTCTCATAAAAACGTGACGTGAGTTGCAACAACATTAAACAGCTCAGGTAAACACGCTTCTGAGAAATGTCGTCTGCTCGGCAAAACATAACGGGGCTCAATGTGCTCTATTAGCCTACGAAATCCCTACGACAGAGAACGGCTGATCGTCTAAACGAGTTCCATAATTTTTGGTGTAATGTCCTTTGCCTTGGCGCCATCACTGGAAAACTTTTTTGCTAGCTTTATCCAAATAAGCGCGTGCAGGTGGCGATTTTTGCTTGCGTCATCACAGCACATTGTTTCGGCCGTGTTGTTTCGGTGATGAAAGTATTTCGGCCGAAAACCGAAAATGCAAATTTAAGCCATTTCGGCCGAAAATTTTCGGTGGCCGAATTTTCGGTGCATCCCTAATTGTTAGGTTTGTTCCAGCCAACAGACAAACACCAACTTGTGCGAACACACCTTTCTCCATGCCTGATGTACTTCCTCTCCTCCATCAAAGGCATTTAACCCTGCATGTGACCTTGATTTCTTTGTATAAAGCCAAGTGAAATCTAAGCCATGCATTAGTATCCTTTCATTGTTTTTCTTGATTTGGTTAACCTTAGTTACTGTTCAAGAACTGCCCAGTAGTGAACTTGTTGCCCAGATGTGTCTCTACAGCGTCTCCCAGCATCTCATGGATTATGCTATGAGCGGGATGGACAACTTGACTCATGGAATTGATCACCTTCCAGTGGATGCTACAGGGAACATGGACTGCATGGATAACCTTTTGTGCTCTTCAGGACTGTGACATCGGCCCCAGTCTGAAGACCAAGGGGGGAATGTAGGTACCATGCTAAACCAGCAGGTGGCAGTACCACTGGCAACACATGGAACAAGCTTGCTTTGACGGAAGTAAGGGTGTGTCTACAGTTCAGGTGTTTAAATACCCTGAGCAGCCATTCATCTCTCTCTCTCTGGTTTGACCGACACATAGGTTAGACCTATTAAAGAGAGGCTCCGTAATATCTCCTTCTCTCTCTGGTTTGACCGACACATAGGTTAGACCTATTAAAGAGAGGCTCCGTAATATCTCCTTCTCTCTCTGGTTTGACCGACACATAGGTTAGACCTATTAAAGAGAGGCTCCGTCACTCCTCTCTCTCCAGTTTTTCTTTGAGAACACGCGAACTTTGCAACGACTAACAGCAAACAGCTGAAAGTCGTATTACTTAATTAACGAGCCCGAGTTACGGTGTAATCTAACCAGCAACCGATCAACGTTACCGCGACAACAGATTCACCGAACGACTTCAATCAAGCTTGCTAACGCGGCCACACGGACTGAAACAAAGGCGATCAATTCCCTGTAGTTAAACCGTGAACGAGACTCTCATTCCTGGACTTCATATCCAGAAGGACGTTTCCCAGCACACCTGGACGACATCGCTTTATCAACGAGGAGCCTGCGGTGGAAATTCCCTCCTAATTCAGGGAGGACGACGACACTACCCCAAATCCTCAACACGTGAGACTCTTACCGCTGGGCATAGTTTATAGAAGGGCAAAGTTACTTGAACTGCAGAGTTAACCAAGTTTTCTGTTAATACATTCTGAATGTTTAACTTTATTTTCATAAACTTCGTTAAGATTTGTACACACAAGTTCTCCACCTGGCATGCAATCTCCATGTTTTATCTTCTGAATATTTGACAACTTGTAGTTCCCATTCTCAGACACACTACATTAATTTTTAGTTAGTAAGCCAGCACCATTACTCTTTGTTCTGACCACGTTGGAATAAACCAGCTGAGCTCATTAACATAGTCGCGCTGCTCTACTATTTAAAGTCGGCGCCATTTTAGTTGCTTTGTTCTACATAGGAGAACTGAGATTACAACTCCGCCTCCTCACACGCGCACAAGCGCGCACACTTACTCCTCCCCTTTTTTTATACATACACACACACACACACACACACACACACACTAGATGCTGAGTCTTCACTGTAAATATACTGATCCATGTTGATGCTCTTTGTGTTTTAGAATAGTTAGTTTTAAATAAATGTATCATTTATTTTCACCAAATTGTCTGTGTTGATGTCATTCAAAAGTGGTTGTTGCCAAAACCTCCAAAGAATTCATTGTTAAATCCTTCAGATACCAAACCATTCATTACCTTTAGTTGATAACTAAACTTGTGGTTCTGGTATAATTAGAATATGAGACTGATTCTAAAATTAATGAGACTGATTAATAATTAAGGTAAAACAAATTATATCTACTTTAAAGGATTAGTAGGTGAAACCCCTACACACTTAATAAACTGAAAGTATAAAATGTAAACGTGTATTTTTCTTTAAAGTGCGAATATAATAACAGAACTGTCACATTACGGTCCCCGACCCCTCCCTGTTGGGCGTGTGTTAACGTTGTCTGCGTCTACTCGTCTGCGTCTGTAGATCTCCGTGGGTGCGGGTGCGTCTTGTGATAGTCCGTCTCACCCAGAGACCGTATATACAGTCACTGGTCTCACCTGTGTCTCGTCTCGTCCCGTGGGGTTTGTGTGTTCATGCAGCGTCCTGTGCTCGTCGTTGTTTGAGTCACACATGTTCTATGTAAATGTGTTTTATGTGCGCTGTCTGCGCTTCTGCGCTTGTCTGGTAAATGTAATAAACGTAACGATTTGGAAAGTGCAAAGGATTATGTCTCGTCCATCGCCTTGCGCCCAACGTTACAAGAACATTTTAAACTTTTTAAAACTGTAAAAACACTGGGTAAACTGTCAGTGACACATGGACTAACTAAATAGTCACTGACACTGGATAAACTGTCCTTCTGCTTTTAGATTGCCGATTTGACTATCTTCGTTACCGTCACTGTCCGACGCCATGTTGTTTTACAGTTAGTTAGACCGAGCACGCCTGCGTGAATTCAGTGACGAGGCGGGGGTAAAAGTTCGCTAAAAAATCGATCTTTGGACGTACGAATCGATTATCAGATCATCTTATGCAAATCGATTCTGAATCGAAAAATCGATTTTTTCAACACAGGCCTTGTGTTGTGGCATTAGCAACTAGCACAAACCTAGGTTTCTTCTTAGCTTAGGAAAAACAGATCTTCATAAGCACCAGTCACCATCGATGGAGAGAAAGTGGAGGTAGTGGGTACTTACAAGTTCCTTGGTGTGCACTTGTACAAACTGGACTGGAGTTCTAACAACTCCAAGAGAGGACAGAGCCGTCTGTACTTCATGAGGAAACTGAGGTCCTTTGGGGTGTGCACTAAACTCCTGTGGATGTTCTGCCAGTCTGTTGTTGCTAGTGCCATATTCTATTCTGTTGTTTGCTGGAGCAACAGCATCAACAAAACTGCAATAAACAAACTGAACAAACTGGTCAAGAAGGCTGGGTCTCTTATAGGACTCAAATTGGACACTCTGGAGGCTGTGGCAGAAAAGCGGACTCTCAACAAACTCCTTGCAGTTATGAACAATGCCTCCCACCCCCTGCACTGTGCAGTGGAGAAACAGAGGAGCACGTTCAGCGGGAGGCTAAGACAGCTGCGCTGTGCTAAAGAGCGCCATGTGAGATCCTTTCTCCCCACCGTGGTAAGACTCTACAACGAGTCTCCTCATAGCAGGAACACCAACGATCTCCTGCTTTCTGAACTGTGTTGAGCTCCATTATACTGGTACATGCTCAGTTTTTAAACTCTACTGCACTGCTCTAATCTGGACTGCTATTTTACCCGACCTGCCAATCATCACTTTATATCTAATCCTACCTCACATATCTTGAGTAACCACATTTATTATTGTCAATAATGTGAGAAGTTCCAAATCCATCACTGATGGCGTCTGACACTGATGACGTCTGCTGCCTCAGATTTGAAAATGTGTGGATCTTGTGTCAACATTGGTTACCAATTAGCAAAACTGTTTTTCTAACTCATACGAGAGAGAGTGAACGAACCCGGAAGCTTATTTCCCCAATTATTTTAAATATTACAAAATACTGTCATACTGTCATAAGTAATTACTTATTATTAAAAAAAAAAATTTAACAATGAAAAAAAAACACAATTTCCACCACAGAGGGTGGTGCCTGTCACAAATTATTACCGTAACTTTAGCAGATGTACTGTCTACTGTTTTCTTTTGGCCTTTAAATAACTATGCTGCTCATATGAAAGGAACAATAAACAAAACTCACCTGCCTTTCATAGCGGTAATTATGATTGAATCATACTCAGGTTTTTACTGTGAAGCCCTCTCAATACCAAGGACTTGTACAGCTGTACAGATGTTAAGTACAAGCTAAGGTAAGCTGTACTTTTTATACAAATTTTGGACATTATCTTTTTGAGGAATCAAATAAGTGGAAGGATCAGTAAAAATATTAATGAAATAGGAACACCATATAAACTAATGATGCAGGTCAGGTATATGGAAAAATATAGATCTAATTGTTGAAAATAAGTGGTGACATGTTGGGAGTAGAAACCTTTATTACACCCAAACATGTTCCTCCAGATTAAAACTTGTTTTGCTGTGACTCTATTCAAACTGCCACACACTGTATTGTAACATTTAATAATGTCACTGCTTTACATAACAAAGGTCCATAAAATGAAATTTACTGCCTTATATTGAAATAATGTGTATAGCATAGTTCTACCATAGTTCAATTATGTGAGTTCATCCAACATTGCTTAAAGTACCAGTAAAGTACTCTTTCTCTGACAACCATTATATAGGAATGCTTCCAGTTCTTCAAAGTAGCCATGCCAATAATCTCATAATTTATTACTATTATTGTTTTGTAATCCTATTGCATCTTTGCTTTGACAAAGATCAGCATTATTTTCTTCATAAGACAGATGCAGTAGCAGCAGATGTTATGGCTTCAAAGAGCACTATGAGGAGAGAATGGAATTTGGTTATCCAATAGTAGCCCAAGATTGCATGTCTTGTCAGAGCAATCCAATAGTACTTTTCCACTGGAACGTTACCTAGTGCGGTAACGGTGCTGCACTTATCCAGAAAATCAGAGGTTACTGTCCAGAAAACTTGATGTCATTCTGGTTCCATAATCTTGCTGGTCTGGAACTATGGGGCAGTTATGGCCTGGCGGTTAGGGAACTGGTCTTGTGACCGGAGGGTCGTGGGTTCGATTCCCAGACAGGCCATGACTGAGGTGCCCTTGAGCAAGGCACCTAACCCCAACTGCTCCCCGGGCGCCGGGCTAGGGCTGCCCACCACTCTGGGCACGTGTGATCCACAGCCCCCTAGTAATCACTAGTGTGTGTGTGTGTTCTGTCTGCACAGATGGGTTAAATGCGGAGGACAAATTTCGATTGGGGTGTAAAAAATCACAATTGACAAAATATGGCACATTTCATTCATTTCATTTCATTGAACATTTGACACAATCAGCTGAAGGGCGGAGTCCCAGTGCCACCTCATACAGTTGTAGGTGCCTTACTGCCATTTACAATATCATTGAAAGAGCTTTAAGGACATATGTAATGTGAAAGAATTAAGGCATTTGTACATTAAGAAAATGTTTTCCAGTTGTGAGAAATACACGACAACTGCTAATAGTCATAACTGCTAATAGCAGCATAATAAATTAACACAATCATAACAAATAAAGCAAAGTACTTCCCTTTTTTCTTGCATGTAATCTTTGTCCCTCAATAATCTATGACAATCCCTTTATGCAACACACAGGTGTTGAAAAAGTTGATTCTGGATTGTTAAATATGCCCTCAAAGAGAGATGCTAAATTTGCATAAGAAGAGTGCATTCCACCAAGTAGTTTATACAAAGTCTTACGACTTCTTTTTCCAAATAATGGAATGCCCACACTCATTGGGCTCTCAAACCAATGAAAATGCAAGTCTATTTTTAAAAGGTTCACTAGTTTTGAGAATGATGCATATGCTGCTGCCCTTCAGTACTTTATATATGAAATAATCTCAATCCGCAGTGGTGTACACTCACAATGCAGCAAAGGACTCATGTGATAAACATCCCAATAAATGAAGCTTTACTCTCAGATTAAGAATGTGTTGAGTTAAATTTTTGATACTTGGGGATACCTTGGGTCCCTCCACACACAAATATTAAGACAAAGCTTTCACTCATGCAGTCATTACAGCTTTTCACAGGGGACCTAACACACTCTTAAAAGGTTGCATAGTGTGTGTGACAATTGCTTTTAAGATTTCATCTCGGTGGATTCTTTGGAAGAGTGTGAATGCAAAACAGCATACTGAAATCTTGAGGTAGCAACAGTGGTCCTAGACAATGTGTTGCATATCCACTAATAAAACCAAGTGAAAAAAACACTAACATTTACAACACCCCATAAGAACCAAATATATTCTTAAGGGGACCTCAATCAACAATGACACTTTTAATATGGTTATATTAGTTATGTAACATTTACATGAGAACATCACATGTGAAAAATTGTCAATGCATGTCCAATAAAAACAGGCTTTAGTAAATTAGGTGCTCTGTAAGGGGCCTAGAATGTATGTCTTCCATCTCTGTTGGTTAGTGTATGTGGGGCTGATGGATTTGTGGTTGGTTCCGGGTGGATATATGATGTGACGGTGCTGGGGATTGCCGACAGGTTTGGGGGCTGTGGGGAGAAAACCAGCGAGCCGCTTTCTCCTCACTCAGTAAAATGTGCATGAGGGAAGAGGTTGTGTGGTCTAACTGCCTACGAACATTCCCACATTTAGGTGAGGAAAACTGCCCAAAGGCAAAATGAGTAGTAACTATGACTTGCAGTGTATGCTTACATAAATGGCCGTGAAAATGTCATTCTGAATGCGTACTGCAGAAGTGAGTTATGTTCTAGAATAATGATTTGCTGCTAGTGTTGCCACCTAGGTCTGACAAAAAACAAGGACACGGTCATACGCGAACGTAAATCATTGACGGGGGGGGTGGCGAACGAAAATTGTCTATTTAGAGACAGTCTAAATAGTCTGTAACGTTCCAACAAGGAAGACAGGGATCCAATTGCGGATTTTAGTTTTCTTTTTATTTTTTGAAGTGAACACGGAGCACTCATGTAGACGAGCAACAACGTGGAGTGTGTGCGGTGTATGTGTGTGATAGCCGAGGTCGAGACGGTCCGAGTTCACGCCGGATAGACAGATGGCTGGAGGTACAAGAGGGCTAGGCTGGGAACGATGTCTGGAACGAGAGCAGAGATCAGAACACAGGAGAGCAATCACGAGGAGATAACGCTTAGTCAGTGGCATGCCAACAATACTTCGCAACCCGGTGGTGAGAGGGGAAGGCTTAAGTACACGTGGCTATGGGAGATAACGAGCGGCAGGTGCAAGGACTAAGTAGGTGGTCACGTGCTGTTCCTGACAGTGTCGTTTGAACTAACCTAGTGAAAACCGGGGCATAAAATGATTTTTATTTATTTTTTGCCGGGACCGAATATTAAAAAGAAGGAAAACCGGGACAGCCTGGGAAAACCGGGACAGCGACGTGAAAACCGGGACAGTCCCGGGAAAACCGGGACAGGTGGCAACACTATTTGCTACTGGTAATGAATAATTATTTTTTTGTTTAAACCAGTAAAAATTGAGATGTTTGTATTTGTGAAAGATTGTAAGACTAATTGAAATGTGTGTGAGGGGAGAGGTTGCGTGGTTTAACTGCCTACGAACGTCCCCACATTTAGGGCAATTATACTTTTCATGCTTTGCCATGGTAATATAATGATCCACATAGAAAAGAATTTCTTCATGGCCTCTCAATAACAACAACTGTGTGACTCATTTGAATGCCCCACGTCACTCTATGAAATGGTCATTAGGTGATTCATCTATTTGAGCTGGTGTACGTCTCCCTATAACCTGTAATTATTAATAATGGAAAAATGTAGGTATGACGGTAACCCCCAGTTGAAGCATCCTAAGCACTGATTACTACATTGTGGTCAAAGGTGTGCTTCAGGATGATGTCTTATTACTGGAATCCTGAGGAAGAATCTCAAAGGAGAGCTGGTGGACATACCTTCCATCTCAGAATTGTCGCAAGAGCTGCAGAGGTCCCACACATGCAGGACCTATCCCCAGTCAGAACCTTCATTAAGCCTTGAATTTGTTGCCAACTGGTGCCAAATATGAGGCTATGGATAAGGCAAGAATGGACCACTGCCTTGATTCGTCTAGCATGAATCCATCAAGACTTGATGATACCCGCTGATATATGGTAACTGCAAATACCAAACCAAATTTTATTATGCTGGCACTTGACTATCTAACCTTTCCATCTGATCTACTCCATACACAAAGTGAGAATGCATGTGACAGAATATTGCAAAATGCAGTTAGACACCTTTGATAAAGGTGTGTCCGATACAGGCGGTGTCTCTATCACCAGTACTGAATGCCTCTCTCTTCCCTCACACTGGAATGTCACACACAAACACACACACATACACACATACACATGCGTTATATGCACATGCATGCTTGCACACACACACACACACACACACACACACACACACACGTGCACATAGATGCACATGCATGCTCACACACACACACACACACAAATCATGTAATCTATCTGTCCCTCCATCCTCCCATAGAAACCCTTTGATTTAATGATCTTAATTTAACACTAGAAGCGCCAAGCGCCAGTCATTTGACCACTGTGATGTCTTACTAGAAGCACCTGTTCAACCTGCTTATACCTAGAAGCGCTGAGAGCTGGTCATTTGACCGCAGCAGCACAAAAAAAATTATATATTTGCACTGGATCCAAATTCAGAACCTTCCTTTCCTGACCTTTTAACAAACTAGCATATTGTCACGGTGAGGAGGCCGAGTCGCCACAGGAGGGCGCGCATCCCAGCCAGCAGCCGATCCCAGCACACACCCCCGAGCACGCAACCACTCCCACCATCACAATCACCAGAATACTGATGCACCTGTTTCCTATTACGTTGCTCTTTTTAAGCCCGCAGGTCGTCCGGACCAGTGCTGCACATTGCCGCTACAAGAGCATCTCTGGATCCGGCGAGCATTCCATTAGATATCCTCTCCCTGTGTATATGCTGCGAGCGTTACTTTGGCATTACTCTTTGTGTATGCGCTAAGAGTATTACTTTGGCATTGTTGTGTGAGTCATGGAGAATAAACTCCCTTCTGTTCCACCCACGTCTCCGGCTGCCTCTGTCCCGACGCCTTCGGCGTCACACATATTGCATTGTTAAAAGAAACCCTGTACAGGCTAGTTTAAATTGATTTCACTAGTATCTCTGTAATATTGCCGTCATCGCCTACATTTCATGACTGTGATTCTCTTTTCTGCCAGCGGGTGTTGCAAAGATTCATATGTCATTTAATATTTTGTATAAATAAATAAAGATCAATAGTTTTGAAAACAAAATTAATCACAAAGTTCAAACTGAGTGTGTGTAAAGAAAAAAAAAAAGAATTTGTGTGTTTCACAGTGTTTCACTTTCCAAGTCTTAAAATGTATACTTTATTTATTAATGTTATTTAACGAAGACGGACTGCAGAGCCAGTGCCTCTCTGTCCGTGTACTCCGCTCCCACAGAGTACTATGGCGAAGGTGAGGAGGAGATCAGCCCCCCTCCGTCCGTGTGCTCAGCCCCCACGTATGGTGACAGAGAGGTTGAAGAGGACATCAGCCCTCCCCCTTCGGTGTGCTCGGTACCAACCGAGTACTACAACGAGGGCGAGGAGGAGTGCAGTCCTCCACCGTCCGTGTGCTCAAACCCTGAGTGCTACGGTGAAGAGGGCGAAGACGTCAGCCCTCCTCCATCCATGTGTTCTCCCCCAACCGTGTACGACAGCGGGGGTGAGGAGGAAGTCAGCCCTCTCCAATTGATGTACTCGGAGGTGACTGTGAAGTCAGGAAGGGGGTGTCCATCAGAGGACGTTCCTCTTTTCTCCTCTGAGGGGAGCAGTATGGACTGGTTGCGGTGCCAAGCCTCGGAGGAGGCTGTGTCACACAGCACGGAGGACTCAGAGGTGAACGACTTCATGGATACGGGGGGGTTCTCTCCTTCTACAAGCGGGATGCCTTTTGTCATGGGTGCCTGTGTGTGTGTCTATCCCGGTGTTTATTCCTAATCCCCGGCTGCTCCGGATCCGCCCATCGGTGTGGGTTCGGGGCCTTCCAGCGATGCTGGACGCTCCGGGAGTAGCAGGCCCCTGGTGGGGGGCTCTGTCACAGAACAGCTCTGGACCCCTCCTTTTCGGCGTGTGTTTATGTCGTCTGCGTCTGGTTATGTCCGTGTATGTATTTCCGTGGGTGTGGTTGTGAGCGTTTTCAACGGTCTCACCTGTGGCTCGACTCGTGATCACTTGGGGTTTATGTAGTTTGTCTATTTAATGTGCGTTCTCGCAATGTCCCGTGCTCATCTTTGTTTGAAGCTTAATGCTACGTACATGTACAGTTGTGATCAAATTTATTCAACCCCCACTGAAATAAAGTGTTTTGGCCAGTTTGACATTGATTTTGATCATTTCAGTCATCTTATTTACAATTATATCAAAGAGGCACTTATAAATTAGACAAACATAACATAATATTTATGATGGAATAACCACAAATGTCTTTACTGTGCTCACATCATTATCAGTTTTATTCAACCCCCTAGTGACATTATTTTTTAGTACTTAGTACAACATCCTTTTCCAGTTATGACAGCTTTCAAGCGTGAAGCATAGCTTGACACAAGTGTCTTGCAGCGACCTATGGGTATCTTAGCCCATTCTTCATGGGCAAAAGCCTCCAGTTCAGTCACATTCTTAGGCTTGCGCACTGCAACTGCCTTCTTTAGGTCCCACCAGAGGTTCTCAATTGGATTTAAGTCTGGTGATTGCGA
The DNA here is from genome assembly GCF_052324685.1 of Brachyhypopomus gauderio. NCBI lineage: Eukaryota > Metazoa > Chordata > Actinopteri > Gymnotiformes > Hypopomidae > Brachyhypopomus > Brachyhypopomus gauderio. The sequence continues at coordinate 442,897 of NW_027506889.1, forward strand.
TGGCCACTCTAGAATGTTCCAGCCTTTCATGTTCAACCATGCTCTAGTGGGCTTGGATGTGTGCTTCGGATCATTGTCCTGTTGGAAGGTCCAACGTCTCCCAAGCCGCAGGTTTGTGACTGACTCCATCACATTTTCCTCCAAGATCTCCTGGTACTGAAGGGAATTCATGGTACCCTGCACACGTTGAAGCTTTCCTGTACCATTAGAAGCAAAACAGCCCCAAAGCATAATTGACCCCCCGCCATGCTTCACAGTAGGCAAGGTGTTCTTTTGTTCATAAGCCTGGTTCTTCCTTCTCCAAACATAGCGCTGGTCCATTGTCCCAAACAGTTCTAATTTAGTTTCCAAAACCTGTTCCAAAACCTTTGTGGCTTGTCCACATGACTTTTGGCATACTGCAGTCGACTTTTCTTGTTCTTTGGAGTCTGCAAGGGGGTGCGTCTGGGCGTTCTGGCATGGAGGTCTTCGTTATGCAGTGTGCGCCTTATTGTCTGAGCTGAAACTTCAGTGCCCACATCTGACAGGTCTTTTTTCAGTTCCTTAGCAGTCACGCGGGGATTTTTCTCCACATTACGCTTCAGGTAGCGCACAGCAGTCGCGGTCAGGATCTTCTTTCTGCCACGACCAGGTAACGTTTCCACTGTGCCCTTTAACTTGAACTTGTGAATGATACTTCCGATAGTGTCTCTTGGAATATTTAACAACTTCGCAATCTTTTTATATCCATTGCCATTCTTGTGAAGAGCAATAACCTTTTCTCTTGTCTTCTGGGACCATTCTCTTGCCTTCACCATGCTTGGAAACACACCAGTAGATGTCTAGAAGGAGCTGAGTATCACAGTCCTTTTAAATCTGCCTAATTGGTGCTTATCATGCTTGATTGCTGCTCGTTGACATCCACAGATGTTTTCAATACCTGATGGAAAACACTGGAATGAACCTCTGTTCTTAGGAGTGGTAGTTGTAAAGGGGTTGAATAATTGTGTCAATGAAGAAATCACAAAAAGGCCATTTAATACTTTATGACAAAAAAAAATGATGCTATCTTAGTTGCATTTAGTTCTTTAACAAGTCCTTGTAAGATTTAATTATGAACACAATTACAAATGTGCACTGAATTCCATAAAACCCTTCGCAGCATTGGGGGTTGAATAAATTTGATCACAACTGTATCATTCAGTGTTATGTATTGCAGTGCGATATTTGCGCCAACATTATATGTCAATAAAAGTGTGTATGTTGACATGACGCACCCACCTCATCCTGCCTGCCTCCCCAGAGTTACAGAAACGGGGTCCCCCTGCCATCTGCCTCCGTCCACAGCAGCAGTAGTTTATGTTGTCCTGTTGTGTTGTGTTCGTCCCTCAGGTGGGTGGGGCCTACTATAATCCCCAGGAACCTGAGGGCCATTTGTTCATCTATATAGTATATGTCTTGTCTTTGTACCAGTTGACCACTGGTTATTGTTTCCTTAATTTGGACTACGTCACGAGTTTTGTGTTTCTTCTGTATTAAATTCCTCCTTGTCCCCTGAGACTGGCGTGATCGCTTCGTCTTTATTTTGCACTCTTCACCCATCACATATTTACCATCTATGGTTTTCATTTTTTCATTCTGTATAAACCTATTGACATTTTCTTTTTTGACAACCTATTCTTGAAACCACCAGAAAGCTAGACATCTTCCTAGACAACCAGGTGTCAGTCTATGCCACTATTATATAATTGATCTGGATGTGCAGGTTAACATCTTAACATCAGCCACTCAGTACCTTGTTATCTGAAGACTGAAATAGTGTGACTCACCTAGTGATGCCACTACAGCCTTGTATTCAACCTTCCCAGTTCAAAGATCAGCCCATTCTTTTCACTGTTTTACTGTTGTTGTCTACATCACTTTTAAAAATAGAATTACCCTTCCTTCCTGAAAGCACTTCTCTCATCCCACAAAGAATCTCACACCCTTCATTCCTCCAGTATAGCCAGTTCTGAACCACCAAAAGACAGGGCAGACTCTGTTCTGTACCACCCCACCCAGATGTTGTTATGATAATAATTTACGAGTTATTAGATCCAAATTTTAAAGAAACATTTCATCATCCCATACAAACCCATTGATTTTGAACCACTTCTTATAAACCTGTACAGATTTATCTGCTGTGCCAAAACACCAAACCATAATTTGTAAAAGATCCGGTCATCAAACTCTATCTCAAAAAACATTTGTCCTATAACTAGTGGTGGGCCGTTAACGGCGTTAACGGCGGTCGTTAATTTGATACTCTTATCGGGCGATATAAAAATTATCGCCGTTAATCTATTCTTAAAGTTGGGTTGGGAACTGGGTCAAAATGGGTAAGCAAACTATGATCACTTTCAACTTGATAGACGAGAACGAGTTTTTAAACCTGTGAATTACAAATCGTACGTGTTTTTACATGGATGCAGCCACGAAGTCGCCAGGTTTGCTTCATGGAAAATTCATTTTTAGGAACGTAAAGTGTTACCGGAGCGGAGCTCGGAGCGGTCGTTTTCTGCATGGTCCTAGCGCTAGATTCGTCGCTATATAAATATTTCTTTTTAACCGTTAAAACTACAGAGGACCAAAACTGACTTTTGAAAATTACGTCCGTGAGGTTAAATGTACTAAATGTTGGCTTACATTTCAAATATCATGTTTAGCTGAATAAACATGTTATTTAATGTACAGTATGTAGGCTTACAAATTCATGTTTAACTGAATAAACCGTTGAACACGAGTAGCCTACATTTTATTGAGCATGTTTTTTTTTTCTTCAAGTATCAAAGTAGAACAGCTTCCTCAAGCAGTCATTGATGCATTTTGGAAACAGGAGATAAGCCCCTGGTCTAATGCACCCTCTGTATTAAGAAACCCTATCTCAAAAACTGACTTTTAGTCATTACTTGGGTAGCACGCATATGAGCCATTTTAATATAGATTAATCTAGATTAATTTCAAGATTTCAGTGAGATTAATCTAGATTAAAAAAATTAATCTATGCCCACCCCTACTTATAACCTCAAACTGCAATCGTGGAACAAATTTTTTTCTTGGAACCATTTTTAATCTTGATATCATCCAAACATATTTCATTTTATGTGTTTTCATTGCATTTTTAAAGTATACTCATCAAAAGGTTTAATCTTGTGTTTTCACTGAATTTAATTTTTTTAAATGTGGAATGTTGTTAACTTTTTTGCAGATGCTAACCTGTAATAACAACATACTAAGGTCTTAAGATCCAAGATCTTACACAGCTGTACATCATGAACATCTCTTATACCCATTCATTGGAACAGGTATAACTGGTATTTCAATTAAATGAAATAACAGTTTGTACCTATACAGGTTTTGTGGACTAGGGTGTGTTCACAACACAGAACTGTCTGTCTCTCTCTCTCTCTTTCTCTCTCTCAAATGCTCCCACACATAGACACACACACAAAACAGAAATAAATATTTCACATACAAAGTAAGAGCATGTGACAGAATATAGACACCCTTGATAAGAACATGTTCACTGGAATGTCTCACACACGTATGTACATGCAGACATGTAGGCCCTACATACACACAAACACAAATGAGCAGATTCACTGCAGTTCTTCTATATTAGATCATGCTTTAGTATAAACTACAAAAAGGGTCTAAAATGATGATGAACCAAACTTATTCTGCAACTACAGTGTTGACGTTTATTGAACCAACAGTTGCTCCCAGAAATACTCAGAAATGTGTCTGGAAAAAAAACTTTAATCCATTACTTTGCACAGATTATGTATGTATGCACAGAGACCAGTCATTAATAAGCTGGAATTTCTGCTATATTGCATAATAAGTGAATCTTGAGCATGCAGACATGCATATACACACACACACACACACACACCTTGAAAGGTATGAATCTCCTTCAGTATCCTGTTTGTTAACCTCCACCCACCTGATATTATCATGTTAAATTAATATTAATATTAATAACTATTATTTGGCAAGGAAAAAGTATTTAGATGGCTTTACACGTTATGATTGTGTTCCTCAGTATAATTCTGTAGGTGGGCTGATAATATATCATGGCTTCCACTAGATGTCAACCAGAGGCTTTCAATAGTCAGTATAATAGTCAGTATAATGATGCACTCCAATAACAGAAAAGAGAAACTTGCTCTGACAATGAAAAATAAAAATAAAAGAAGGAGTACTACTGGGAGTACCTGGCTGTGGGTGTTCTTCTCTTCCTAGTCTCCTTTGAAAAAAACACTTTGGTTCAAGCTCTGGCAGCCTTCCTTTTCCAGTTTTCTGTGATGTTTCACCAAAAGTTATGTCACGGGAACCATATGCCAGCTGAAACTTCCCTGCATGCCTAAAGGGGGCAGCATCATTCCCACTGTAGATCATGGACTGATATAACCAGTACAAAGACAAAGTGTACAAAGACATAACAGAAAGTGTCCTGCTGCACATCCAGCTTGCATCAAGCATGGCATAAAGATACAAATTTTCAATCTAAACCTAAAGTTTGGCAAATCAGCTGCTAAAATGGCACCTAAGATAATGTTTCTCAATCTAAGTGATGCCTCCTCTGCCCAAGACAAATTATACTGCTTAGTGGATATTTCTATGCCACATGGCAATGCACATAACACAGGATCACTGACACAGGGTCATCAGTTGTCCTTCTTCCTGAGTCCATCTACCTCAGACACATTTAGCCTTGTGTAGGGTATACCTAGCACTTTTACACACCTCTATGCTACCGTACCTACCCCCCCATTGCCCCTCATTTTAACAGGTAATGGCTACTGAAGTAGCAGCCACGTAACATCAACAGCAGTGGACAAAGATGAGCATGGAACAAGACTAATATATACTTATTGTCACGTTGAGGACCCCGGCCCCTCCTTTTTGGGCATGTGTTTACGTCGTCTACGTCTCCTAGTCTGCGTCTGTGTATCTCCGTGGGTGCGGTTATGTCTTGTGATCATCCGTCTCACCTGTGGCTCGTCTTGTAATCACGTGGGACTTATGTGGTTTGTGGACTACTTAATGTGCGTTCGCGCAGTGTCCTGTGCTCGTCGTTGTCTGAGTCTACACGTTGTGAGTGTGAGTGTTTTACGTGCGCTGTCTGCGCTATCTCCAGGGCCGGCGCCAGAACATATACAGTGAGGGGGCGTCAGAAAATTTCGGGGTGGCGAACGTAAGTTGTTGAGCGGGGGGGGTGGCGAATGTAAGTTGTTGAGCTGGGGGGGCGCGTGTAACGATTGTCGAGCGGCCGAGGGGGCACCATGTAGCGATTGTTGTAAAATAAATGGGTCTTATTTTTTACATTGAGGGGGCGGGACACCTCCCCCAATCGCGGGACACCTCCCCCATTCGCGACGCCCCCATTCGCCCCCCCGTGGCGCCGGCCCTGGCTATCTCTGTTTATTATTAAAGTGATGTTGTTCTGAAACCGCGGACTCGTGTCTCGTCCGTCTCTCTGTGGCCACACTTATTATATATAGTATACACAATATAAACACATAACAAGCACCACATGTAACACATTGGACTAACAAGATGGGTGAACACATACACAGACACCCACACCCACAGGAAGTACATATATAGACACAGACTACATGAAGGGCTGTATCGTGGCAATGTGAATTATGATGGTTTTGGAAATAATCACAGGTGGAGGTTTAGACAATAAAATCAACCAACTCTACAATATCCATCTTGCTATATAGGCTGGATGATATTACATTAGAATCACTTAAATAGCTACATATGACCTATATATCTTTGCGTGTCTGTAAATTTACATAACAACAAAAAATTAAAAGTGGCTGAAGTATATGTTTAACCACAACCTACATTCAACACACAGACTTCATAAACAATGAAACATTTATGCCAAACAGCAGTTTGACAAGCAGTGTGAATGTCAGACTGATAATGGAGGAGGACAAAGAACAATACAAAAAAAGACAGAGAAGCATACAGACTGAAACATGTGAGGCTTAGCATAGGGGTGGAGGCCATCATATTCATGAGATAACACATGTAATTACAAAGCATCAATGAAGCTCAAACAATGAGGGTCTCTTTTTAGTGTTACCTTAAAATGTATCTGAAAAGGACTTCAGTTTACATAAAAACCTGCTTTTGTTAATGGTTCTAGGGTTTTCACACAGTCCACACACAATTCATGTAAAATGTTTACTATTTTTCAAATTATTATTTAGTAATATGACTATTATAAATGTCAATCAGCATTCTAGAGGCAGATTCATGTACAGCTGTAACTCCCACAGTTCACTTCTTTCAACCCTCTTGTTACAGAGGCTGAATAAGGCCTTTGCATGAAGTTGCCTAGATATTCAGGCAAATGTTTGAAAAGAAAGGCTAGTAGCCATGGTTCCCAAACCAATACTCATAGTTTCTATGAGTATTGACAGCATGCACTCGCCAGCCACTTTATTAGATACACCTGTCCGACTGCTCATTAACGCAAATGTCAATCAGCCAATCACATGGCAGCAACTCAGTGCATTTAGGCATGTAGACATGGCCAAGACGATCTGCTGCAGTTCAAACTGAGCATCAGAATGGGGAAGAAAGGTGATTTAAGAGAGTTTGAACATGGCATGGTTGTTGGTGCCAGACAGGCTGATCTGGTCTGAGCTACCTTGTTGATGCTAGAGGTCAAAAGAGAATGGCCAGACTGGTTCGAAGTGATACAGTTGTGATCAAATTTATTCAACCCCCAATGCTGCGAAGGGTTTTATGGAATTCAGTGCACATTTGTAATTGTGTTCATAATGAAATCTTACAAGGACTTGTTAAAGAACTAAATGCAACTAAGATAGCATCAATTTTTTTTGTCATAAAGTATTAAATGGCCTTTTTGTGATTATTCACAATTATTCAACTGTGATTATTCACAATTATTCAACCCCTTTACGACTACCACTCCTAAGAACAGAGGTTCATTCCAGTGTTTTCCATCAGGTATTAAAAACATCTGTGGATGTCAACGAGCAGCAATCAAGCATGATAAGCACCAATTAGGCAGATTTAAAAGGACTGTGATACTCAGCTCCTTCTAGACATCTACTGGTGTGTTTCCAAGCATGGTGAAGGCAAGAGAATGGTCCCAGAAGACAAGAGAAGAGGTTATTGCTCTTCACAAGAATGGCAATGGATATAAAAAGATTGCGAAGTTGTTAAATATTCCAAGAGACACTATCGGAAGTATCATTCGCAAGTTCAAGTTAAAGGGCACAGTGGAAACGTTACCTGGTCGTGGCAGAAAGAAGATCCTGACCGCGACTGCTGTGCGCTACCTGAAGCGTAATGTGGAGAAAAATCCCCGTGTGACTGCTAAGGAACTGAAAAAAGACCTGTCAGATGTGGGCACTGAAGTTTCAGCTCAGACAATAAGGCGCGCACTGCATAACGAAGACCTCCATGCCAGAACGCCCAGACGCACCCCCTTGCAGACTCCAAAGCCACAAAGGTTTTGGAACAGGTTTTGGAAACTAAATTAGAACTGTTTGGGACAATGGACCAGCGCTATGTTTGGAGAAGGAAGAACCAGGCTTATGAACAAAAGAACACCTTGCCTACTGTGAAACATGGCGGGGGGTCAATTATGCTTTGGGGCTGTTTTGCTTCTAATGGTACAGGAAAGCTTCAACGTGTGCAGGGTACCATGAATTCCCTTCAGTACCAGGAGATCTTGGAGGAAAATGTGATGGAGTCAGTCACAAACCTGCGGCTTGGGAGACGTTGGACCTTCCAACAGGACAATGATCCGAAGCACACATCCAAGTCCACTAGAGCATGGTTGAACATGAAAGGCTGGAACATTCTAGAGTGGCCATCGCAATCACCAGACTTAAATCCAATTGAGAACCTCTGGTGGGACCTAAAGAAGGCAGTTGCAGTGCGCAAGCCTAAGAATGTGACTGAACTGGAGGCTTTTGCCCATGAAGAATGGGCTAAGATACCCATAGGTCGCTGCAAGACACTTGTGTCAAGCTATGCTTCACGCTTGAAAGCTGTCATAACTGGAAAAGGATGTTGTACTAAGTACTAAAAAATAATGTCACTAGGGGGTTGAATAAAACTGATAATGATGTGAGCACAGTAAAGACATTTGTGGTTATTCCATCATAAATATTATGTTATGTTTGTCTAATTTATAAGTGCCTCTTTGATATAATTGTAAATAAGATGACTGAAATGATCAAAATCAATGTCAAACTGGCCAAAACACTTTATTTCAGTGGGGGTTGAATAAATTTGATCACAACTGTAGAATAGCAACAGTAACTCAAATAACCAGTCGTTACAACCGAGGCATGCAGAAGAGGGACTAGGGAGTTTTTCCTTGCCACTGTCGCCCTTGGCTTGCTCACTGGGGGCTAGGCACTTGTAAAGCTGCTTTGTGACAACAACTGTTGTAAAAAGCGCTATATAAATAAAAATTGATTGGATTTGATTTGAGGAGCATCTCTGAATGCACAACACGTCAAACCTTGAGGCAGATGGGCTACAGCAGCAGAAGACCATACAGTGTGCCACTCCTGTCAGCTAAGAACAAGAAACTGTAGCTACAATTCACACAGGCTTGCCAACATTTGACAACAGACGATTGGAAAAAAGTTGCCTGGTCTGATGAGTCTCGATTTCAACTGCGATATTGAGATGGTAGGGTCAGAATTTGGTGTCAACAACATGAAAGCATGGATCCATCTATCCAGCCTTGTATCAACGGTTCAGGCTGCTGGTGGTGGTGCAATGGTGTGGGGTATATTTTCCTGGCACACTTTGGGTGCATTAGTACCAACTGAGCATCGTGTCAACAACACAGCGCACTTGAGTATGGTTGCTGACCATGTCCATCCCTTTATGACCACAGTGTACCCATTTTCTGATGGCTACTTCCAGCAGGATAACGTGCCATGTCATCATCTCAGACTGTTTTTTGAACACAACAAGTGGTTCACTGTACTCAAATGGCCTCCACAGTCACAAGATCTCAATCCAATAGAGTACCTTTGTGATATGGTGGAATGGGAGATTCGTGTCATGGATGTGCAGCCGACAAATTCGCTGCAACTGCTATCATGTCAATATGTATCAGACTCTCTGAGGAATGTTACCAGTACCTTGTTGAAAAAGGTGGTCCAACCAGGTACTAGCAAGGTGTACCTAATAAAGTGTGTATGTGCACAGATTTTAGCCACAAGGTGGCAGTAAAACACGCCCCTTGTATCAGTCTCCGCCTCATGTCATTAATTTCACTTGTGTCTAGTGTAGTTCCTTGTTTAGTAATTTATTTATACCCTGTGTTTGGTCTCTCTTGTGGGTTATTGCATTTATGTATGTGAGTTCTCACTTCCTCATCTTGTGTTTCACATTCAGCTCGTTCATGTATTTAGATCTGTTTTTTGTGCTGTTTTCATCTGTGTCTGCTTTCCCCATACTTTGTTTAATGTCTTAGTGTTTTTAGCTGTATTTATTTGTTGTCTATAGTTCATTTTGGTATAACCTTGTTTGATTTTGTCATTGTCTTTGCTCTTCTGTTTGTTTCTTTAATAAAACATACAGTATTTGTTCCCACACTTGCGTCTTGCCCACACAAACTAATCATTACAAGGGCATTATGAACTCCTTACATATAAGCATGCTGTTTGTCTTAACTGGATGCAGAGTAAGGATTCAGACTGTGATTGAAGAGGAAAACACAAAATTATGCACTTTTTGGCCTGATAAGGTTTTTTTTTTTTTTTTACATCTGCTAAATAGAATCTATAATGTCCCAGACTGTCAGGGTTGGACCCAGGCGCGTTCCTCCGGCCGCCACAAGGAGGAGCCTGCGAGCTAGACCTGGGGGCAATCGGACGCAATAGGCATCAGGTGTTTGTTGCCTATTTAAAGCGAGCAGCTTCAGCAGCTCATTGCTGAAGTTGTTTGTTGTTGTTACTCTCACAACCCAAGCCATTTGTTCTCTCTGCGTCTCATTCGCATACTCTCTGGTTCTCTCTCGCTGAGTGTTCTCAGTCCCTCTCTCTTTGTCTGTCTTCTTCTCAGCTATTTCGTTTTTCTTTTGTTTCAATGTTGGTTTGTCTGCCAGTGTTCTGGTTGACAGACCGACAGGTAATCCAGGTAGAAGCTCCAGGTCTTGCACCTGAGCTTCACGTTCCCTCCCTTGCCTCTTATATTACTCCTGACACGTTGAGCTGTTCTCCGTGTATTTTTGGTTTTCCCTGTCTTTCTTTTCAGCGACGCGTTGATTATTATTCCGCGTGTTTTTCGTTTGTTTTTTACTTACCTGGAGGAGAGTCCTCCCCCCTCCGTGTACTCGGAAGATGAGAGCGAGGGTGAGGCTAGCAGCTTCCCCCCGTGTCTGCAGCTTCTCGGACATCAGAAGAGGAGGAGGTCAGCCCCCCGTCATTGTTGTGCTCGGTGCCGATGGTGTATTACGGGGAGGGCGAAGAGGAGGCCAGCCCTACTCCGTCCATCCACTCGACCCCCGCCGAGCACCATGGTGTGGAGGAAGAGGAGATCAGCCCTCCTCCTTCCGTTTACTCGGTCCCTACCGAGTATTACGGGGAGGAGGATGATGTCAGTCCCCCTGCGTCCATTGGCGCAATGCCCTTTGAGCAGAACAGCGAGAACGAAGAGGAGGACAGCGCCTCTGGACACTCGGAGGTGACGGTCCGGTCAGAGAAGGAAGTGGGCGTTCCTCGTGCCCCCTCGGAGGGGAGCAGTATGGACTGTTCCCGCTGCACGACGGAGGAGCCGATGTCTCTAGGCGGCTCCAAGGAGGAGGAGATGGAGACCTCGAGGGGCGAGCCAGCGCTGTGTCAGGAAGCGCGAGTGAGCGTTGGCTCAGCCCACGGCCCGACGTGGGGGTTATGGGTACCCACGGAGGCACCGCAGAAGGTAGCCAGTGAGAGAACAAGCCGTAGAGCAAGCCCCCCGGTAGTGCCTCAAAACGGGACCGCAATCTTTGGGGACACCGAGCAGCGCAGCGCGCGCTGGGAGCTCAGTCCCGAGGACCGGAGAGACTCCTCCGCCTGTCTCGCCTGCGACAGTGATTGTGACTGTGCCCGTGTTTAATGTATTTTCCCCTGTCTTCCCAGGGAGAGTGGTTTAGAGCTGTTTGCGGCGGTTCCCACCATTGGGGGCTCATGAGACCGGCGGCTCCGGACCTGCCCGTTGGTGTAGGTTCGGGGCTTTCCAGCTTCGCGGAACGCTCCGGGAGTAGCGAGCCCCTGATGGGGGGATTCTTTTATGGTGACTGCTCCGGACCCCACCTTGTGGGCGTGTCATTATCTCTACTGCGTGCAGTTATGTCCATGTTTGTAGTTCCGTGGGAGTTGGTTGTTTGTGAGCGTGTTCGTAGTCTCACCTATGCCTCGTCTCGTGATCACTGGGGAATGTGCATTCACGCAATGTCTCATGCTTATATTTGTCTAAAGCTTTGTGCCTGTGTGAGTGTTGCTTTAATATGCTGGCACTACCGCGCTGAAGCTTCGTGTTTTGTGTCATTAAAAGTGTATGTTGCACCAGATTTACGTTCGTCGGGCCTGCCTCCTCCGCACGTCACAGTCTGTTTAGTTCGTCTCTTATTTCCTTCAATAATATACTTTAAAACTTGCGTTTGCGTCACGCCCCTCCTGTTAGAACGTTACAGAAAATAGTTAGAATCTAGTCCTACACAAAGCAAGAACATCAGGCCTAAACCTGAATAGACAGAAATGCCATTTTGGTGTGACAAATATGGTGATAGTTTTACAAACTATCATATGTTTTTGTCAAATCACATGATAAATTAATCATGGCCATTTCGAAAGTGGTCTCTAACAATATTGAGCATTGGTCTTCTTGATAATACCTGCAATTTGAAAGAAAACCAATGATAATCCGTTAAGATCCGGACTTTGACTTGGCCAATCCAGGACTCTCCACTTCTTAGTTTTTAGCCAGTCCTTGGTGGATTTACTAGTATGTTTTGGGTCATTGTCCTGTTGCATGGTCCAGTTCCGCTTCAGCTTTAATTTTTTTTACAGATGGTTTCACATGGTTCTCAAGCACCCTCTGATACACAGCAGAATTCATAGTAGATTCTATGATGGTGAGCTGGCCAGGTCCAGCTGCAGCAAAGCATCCCCAAACCATGACACTTCCACCTCCATGCTTCACAGTTGGTATGAGGTTCTTTTCTTGGAATGCTGTATTTGGTTTACGCCAGACATGTCTTGTTTTTCGGGGTCCAAATAATTCAACTTTACACTCATCTGTCCAAAGAACATTATTCCAGAAGTCCTGGTCTTTGTCTGCATTCTTTCTGGCAAACTTCAGTCTGGCCTTAATGTTTTTCTTAGAGAGCAAAGGTTTCCTCCTTGCACACCTCCCATGAAAATTAAACTTGTGTAGTCTTTTTCTGATAGTCGAGTCATACACTTTCACATTGACAGTAGCTAAAGCCTGCTGTAGGTTCTGTGATGAAATTTTAGGATTTTTCATGACTTCTTTTAGCATCTTACGGTCTGCTCTGGGGGTGAACTTGCTTGGACGGCCAGACCTGGGCATGGTCACAGTTGTTTTGAATGTCCTCCACTTGTAAACAATTTTCCGGATGGTGGAATGACTGATGTTGAAATTTTTGGAAATCTTTTAAAATCCATTTCCAGACCCATAAGCAGTTATGATCTTCTTTCTGAGGGTGTCAGGTAGCTCTTTGGATCTCACCATGGTGCTTACTCTTACTTAAACAGACAGTGACACACCAAACTAAATTTCTGAGGTTTAAATAAGGTAAGCCTCATTCAACATGCTGGGTAATGATGTTCTGATCATGTGCACCTGATATGATACACCTGTGTGTGATATAAACTATTTTAAGTGGCCCAATATATAGGGGTGTCCTAATTTATTCCTCAACAGAAATTGCATTCTATTTGAATTACAATTTATATAAAGTTGTAAAAAGGTGTTTCTTAATTTTTAATTGTTTAGTCATATTACTTGGATATCTCAGTACTGTTAAATTTGATATTAAATATCCACATGTCCAAATATGCTAAAGAATATATGTTTTCATAGGGTGTCCTTATTTTTTCACATGACTGTATATGTAATTATGTATACCATCATTGGTGCCAGACTATTGCTGTGGTAGAAAAAAATTAAATTCAACAATCAAAGTACATTAAGGTCCACCAGTTTGTTTGGTAAGTAAAAAAATGTTAATTTTGCTGCTGCCCAGTGTAATATTTGGGCTAATGACAGAATAAAAACAAAGTCGTATTTAATGGGATTGTTCAGTTAGATTTATTTTAAATCTATTACAAATTATGACAAAACATACGTGTACAGTTAATATTCATCATTTCATATTAATATTAATAAAATACAGTCAAATTATCCACAATTTAAAATACATATTTAAAAAATTACTTCAATATTTGTTACTGACAGAATGAAACAAAATATTATTTAAAATTATTTTTTAATTTAATATTAATTTTTATATTAATACATTTCATTAATATTATTTCAATATAATAATTTAATAGATAATTTAGATTTATTTAAAACCTATTACATGTTAAACAAAACATATATATAATATGTATATGTGTAAATACAGTTCAGTGATCCATAATTTGAGATGTGTATATTTGTTAATTATTAAAATATTAAAATTAACATGCCTAACATTAAAGGTCTGAAAATAGGTTTTGCATAAAACAAAAAGGAAAATAGTTGGCTAATAAAATTAAAATAGATTTAATAAACAATTAAAATTTTTGAGAGCATATTTTAAGTATTTTTGCCCATAGTCATTTTTAAAATAGTCCATTCCGTGATATGTACTGGATGCTGTGGGACCGTCTTCTGCTATATCGCCTCCTTAGATCAGCACACCAACCACACAGTAAACACTGAGACATGCAGACAGAAACACACACACAGAAAAAGAGGAAGGGACAGACAAAGAGGAGAGATGAAACAAAAAATATTTTTGATAGACCACAACAGCTACTGATTCATTACAATTACTCATTAATTAATAATTAGTTTTAATTGATTTCTGATTTTATTGACATCCAAAACTGCAAAATAGATTTATTAACTGCACAAAACTTTACAGATAGATTGACAGATAGATTGATTTAAAAGACCTTTAGTGATACTTACACAGAGTAGAATCAAGCATGGTATAAAAATGATGGCTATAACGCATGGGATAACTATCGCCAGGACCCACCACGTTCCCTCTATGCTGGTGCTATTTCCAGGGTTTATGGTGTTGTGAACTGTGGGGAAATGCATGGCGGTTGTGGCAGGAGTGGTGGTTGATCCCAGACTAAGCACTCGAGCAATAAATCCACTTGGCGATTTGATATCATCCCGTGCATAGATATATTCAGCAGTAGCCACAATTAGAGTATTGTTGTCGCTGGAAAGAATTGGCAAATTAACCTGAGTTATTAAATAATCTAGCTATTTTTAATTCTCTTTAAACTTCGGTTCAAATTATGTTTTATCACATACATGTAGTTAGTTTGTGGGAAGACAAATGGTGCACCCTCTGGTATGTTCAATATTTTATTCATCTGAGAATAAAAATAAATATTAATTATATATCTTAAACATTTAAGCAATATCAACTGCAATATCATCTTTGTTTAGAAAATGAAGTTCAAAACCAAAGCGAGTGCAAATATAACACAGAATAATACTGGCACACACCAGGTCATTGACGGTATGGTCAATTAAGTCATATGTTTCATTCCTCTGTTCATTATTCATAGCCATGGTCACATTACTGATCTTGAATTCAAAGCTGATGGTGAATGAGTTGCTGTCCATTTCTAAAAGAGATATGGGGACATTATGAAACACAAATAAAAGCTAAATCTCTTATATAATTGTTTGAGGCTGGTCAAGTATATTCAGTCAAGTTCATTCATTCATTATCCTTCAGGAATTATTCGACTAGTCGGGGTCACGTGGGACCGGAGCATATCCCAGCGTTATCGGGCAAAGGTGGGGTTATTCATTCAAAATGATTTTATTCATTTACAACACAATGAGAGTAATCAAGGCAGACACTCACCCTGATATGTTATATTCTGAATGGGGATTTGATTTGTTCTGATACTTGAGTCCAGCTGAGCATTGGCGACAGCAAGAACCTGAGCCTCACTAGGTACATATGTAAAATTCTTAAACACCACGCGAATATAAATCAGTACAATCCCAAATCTGAAGGATGAGAGAAAATAAGGATTAATGAAATAAATGGGAAATTAAATCATGTCCTATATATCCCAACAATAATTATCAAGAAATTAGGTCCCTTGTGTAATTATGGTGTATGGAATGAGGAGATCTTGAGCACAATATGCAAGAGCAAGGTTTGCATCGTTACACTTACAGAGTTGAAGTTGTAGTACTCTGCAGGGGTGTGTTGGTTACGGAAAGTGTGGTTGTTCTCATACCTATAAAATACAGACAAAAATAACAACAAAAATACCATACTGAAATTTATAGTAAACGTAAAGGTTTATTACTCTAAAGACAAATGAAAATAAGACAAAATTTTATATTACTCAAGGAAGATTGATAACATTTAACATTAAAAAACAAAACCAGTTGTGATACATGTCATGGTCCTACAACATACTTTTCTGTGTCATGAGCTCAATGAAGTAGCTGACTGGGGTTCTGGTATCTCCATTTTGGAACTGGTACTCCATTTTACCTATAACCTGATTGGCTGAACTTCTAGAAAAAGTCATGAAAACAAGATACTTATATTGCCACTGAATGTACAAGAAGGACTGAATGAAATCTTAGAATTTATCTTGGAATCAATATTCTCTTACATTATATTATATTATATTATATTATATTATATTATATTATATTATAACAGAGTAGAATTAATTTCTCTTATAAACATACGTTAAATTTGAAATGTATGGTTCAATTGGTTCTGCGTTGGGTTCATTTAGAAGTGTGTTTACCTGGACAGAAAAAAAGACAAAATTTCAGTTTTTAAAGAAAACTGAAATGTTTGTAAACTGTTCATTCATTTATTATCAGAAATGTTTAGAACAGACATTTGACACACATGAATTGACAAAACTTTAAATTGTTATAAAAGCTAAATCTGTGATTATTTTTATAAATAAAAGTTTGCAAATTAAAGCTAATCATGTGGACTGATTCCATATGCAACTAATTCATGAAGATGATTTATCACACGATACATAATGAAACTAATAAAAATCACATGATGTTAATGTTCCTCATGCTATAGCATGTGATCAGAGGACTGTGTACATTTAGGCAATTTGTAATGTACACTCACAGCATTGTTGATAGATCTCTGCACATGGCTGTAGGTGGAGTTTCTGAGGTCAGTGCTGTTTGGCATGCTGATGTTACTGAGACTGAACTTGAAGATGATGGCATATGAGGTCAATGACAGTTCTGGGGAACAAAGCCAATATCCTTTTCATATGGCAGATTATTAAAGTCAGTTTCATAGGGATGCAAGCAAGCAACATTAGGATGTAGCTTTATAGTACAATTAGGAAAACATACTCTCATAGGCAGTGTTCAGAACTTTCAGAGGATCGGTGATGTTTGTGAGTCGAGAGTTCAGCAGACTATTGACAGCACTGAGGACCAATCTCTCACTGGGTTCAGGAGATGAGGATTTGAAGATGACCTTGGAGTAGACCACTGCTGATCCAAGTCTAGTCCGGCAAAGCATAATGATGATTATTTTTCTGTGACTTTTGGAAATCAACAATCAATGTCTAATAATCATACACTTGAAAGTGAGCCTACATCATAGATGAAGAAGCAGGCATCACTATCCCTTTGCTTTTTGTTGTTGGAGGAAATGTTGTAGATGAATCTGCAAGATGTCACATTTAGTTATAAAACTTCCCTTACCCTTCACCACACACCATCTTATTTGTGTGAAAAAAAAAAAAGAAAACTCATGCAAGATACTGTTCTTGAACATACCGTTCTGTCTCTGAAGTTCCCTAAAGTAGCTGATTGGAATCCTGGTGTCATCGTTTTGGAACCGGTACTCCATGTTACCTTTAATCCGATTGGCTGAACTTCTACAAGAAAAGCCATGAAAACAAGACATTCATAATGCCACTCAATATGCAAGAAGAAGCACAGACTGTAATTTTTTAACAGGATGCACATCTCTTGCAAACTTACGTTAAATGTGAACTATGGGGTTTGATTGTTTCTGCATTGAGTTCATTTAGAAGTTTGTTTAGCTGGAGTGAAAAAGACAGATTTTTAGGTTTTCAAAAAAAAACTGACGAATTCCTTTTAGACTATGCAAAGATTTGTTTTTAGAAATGATTAGGAAAGATATTTTTGCACAACTGACAAAACTAAATAGTTTAAAACAATTCTGTATTAGTGATTATTTATTATTTATGCATGCAAAAACTTGCAGTTCAAGTCTGATCATCAGAATTGATTTATTACTCAATACATGATGAAACTAGTAAAAATCACTAGTTTGTAATGTACACTCACAGCATTGTTGATGGACCTCTGCACATGGCTGTAGGTGGAGTTTCTGAGGTCAGTGCTGTTTGGCATGCTGATGTTACTGAGACTGAACTTGAAGATGATGGCATATGAGGTGTATGACATTTCTGGTGAACAAAGCAAATATCCTTTTCATATGGCAGATTAAAGTCAATTTCATGGGGATGCAAGCAAGAACATTAGAATGTAGCCTCCTAGTATAATTAGGAAACATACTCTTATAGGTAGTGTTCAGAACTTTCAGAGGATCAGTGATGTTTGTGAGTCGAGAGTTCAGCAGACTATTGACAGCACTGAGGACCAATCTCTCACTGGGTTCAGGAGATGAGGATTTGAAGATGACCTTGGAGTAGACCACTGCTGATCCAAGTCTAGTCCGGCAAAGCATAATGATGATTATTTTTCAGTGACTTTTGGAAATCAACAATCAATGTCTAATAATCATACACTTGAAAGTGAGCCTACATCATAGATGAAGAAGCAGGCATCACCATCCCTTTGTTTTTTGTTGTTGGAGGAAATGTTGTAGATGAAACTGCAAAATATCACATTTAGTTATAAAACTTCACTGACACTTCATCACACACCATCTGATTTGTGTGGAAAAGTCAAAAATGAAAATGTATGCAAGATACTGTACTGGAACATACCCTTCTGTCTCTGGAGTTCCCTAAAATAGCCGATTGGAAACCTGGTGTCATTGTTTTGGAACCAGTACTCCATGTTACCTTTAATCCGATTGCCTGAACTTCTACAAGAAAAGCCATGAAAACAAGACATTCATAATGCCACTCAATATGCAAGAAGAAGCACAGACTGTAATTTTTTAACAGGATGCACATCTCTTGCAAACTTACGTTAAATGTGAACTATGGGGTTTGATTGTTTCTGCATTGAGTTCATTTAGAAGTTTGTTTAGCTGGAGTGAAAAAGACAGATTTTCAGTTTTTGAAAAAAAACTGGCAATTCCTTTTAGACTATGCAAACATTTGTTTATAGAAATGATTAGGAAATATATTTCTGCACAACTGACAAAACTCTAAATAGTTTCAAACAATTCTGTATTAGTGATTATTTGTTATTTATGCATGCAAAAACTTGCAGTTCAAGTCTGATCATCAGAATTAATTTATTACTCAATGTATGATGAAACTAGTAAAAATCACTTGTTTGTAATGTACACTCACAGCATTGTTGATGGACCTCTGCACATGGCTGTAGGTGGAATTTCTGAGGTCAGTGCTGTTTGGCATGCTGATGTTACTGAGACTGAACTTGAAGATGATGGCATATGAGGTGTATGACATTTCTGGTGAACAAAGCAAATATCATTTTCAATGGCAGATTAAAGTCAATTTCATGGGGATGCAAGCAAGAACATTAGACTGTAACCTTATATAGTACAATTAGGAAAACATACTCTTATAGGCAGTGTTCAGAACTTTCAGAGGATCAGTGATGTTTGTGAGTCGAGAGTTCAGCAGACTATTGACAGCACTGAGGACCAATCTCTCACTGGGTTCAGGAGATGAGGATTTGAAGATGACCTTGGAGTAGACCACTGCTGATCCAAGTCTAGTCCGGCAAAGCATAATGATGATTATTTTTCAGTGACTTTTGGAAATCAACAATCAATGTCTAATAATCATACACTTGAAAGTGAGCCTACATCATAGATGAAGAAGCAGGCATCACCATCTCTTTGCTTTTTGTTGTTGGAGGAAATGTCAATGAAGCTGTAAGAAATGGCGTTTATTTGCAGGTGGTTTTCGTCTTATTTACAAAAACAAATATTGGAAACAAAAACTTATACAAGATGTAGTGGAACATACCCATCTCTCTCTGGAGCGCTTCGAAGTAGCTGACTGGTATTCTGGTGTCTCCACAGATGTACACCATGTTACCTTCAATTTGGTTTGCTGAGCTCCTACCAAGAAAAGAAAGCATGAATGTTACAAAACCATTTAATGTTCAAACATAATTAGAAAATGTAATTTCAGAACTGATTGCTCATGTAAACTTACATAAATATAGAACTCTGTGGCTCAATTTGTGCTGCATCAGGTTCATTTACAAGTGTGTTTAGCTGGAGAGAAAAAGTTGTTTAGTCAAAGGACCATGTTTCTGCAAATATCCCAATTTGACACAGATGGTGGTGTTTAGTGTGGTGGTGTAGTTTGAAAATAATTGCAACAAATGCATATTGATAACACTGGTGTTTCTGAATGTTTGCTTGTCAATATTACATTTAACTGAAAGGCAGCTAAACTACCTTTACTAAACCGAAAAGGTTCCAACCGCCCCCTCCTGGCAGTCTTTCTTTCCCTTTGGCGCCACCTTTTCTTTTAGTTAGTTTTTCTTCGGTTTATTGACTCCCCGGTAATTGATTTTAGCTGTCCCTTGTTTATGTGTTTTACTGGGTTTGCTATTTAGTCCCTGTCCTTTTGCTGTTCATGTGTGGGTCAATGTCGCTATACTATGCGCTTTGGGAAAATGTATATTAGTGGTTCTCTTTCTATCCATGTGTGTTGCGATAAGAATTCTTTATTTGGTTAGCTTCCCTGCTTCTATTTCTAGGGCTAGATTGTCTCTTTCATGTATATTCCTGTTTATGGTTGGTATGCGAATTTAGTTTGGCTGCATAAAAGGCCAAGTACAAGTTTTATGGATGGGTAACAAAGGAATTTAATTTCTACTTTTACATATTTAAAAATCTTCCAATAATTTTGGTAAATGTATTGTAGTACCCTACAATTTTTTGTAAAGTTAATATGCATTAATATACAGATTAATATACAAAATATTTTTGAATGTAATGTACACTCACTGCTTTGCTGATTGACCTCTGCACTTTTCTGTAGGTGAAGTTCCTGAAGACAGTGCTCTTTGGCATACTGATATTACTGAGATTGAATGTGAAGATGACTGCATAGGATGTGCCTGAAATTTCTATGGAACAAGACAAATTTACTTTCTGCATGGAAGATCAAATCTAGGTTTCACGAGAGAAAATGCAGACAATGTATAGTGGTAGGTGTATTTAGGAAAACATACTTTCATAGGTAACATTCAACACTTTGACAGAATCAGTGATGTTTGTCAGTCGAGAGCTCAGCAAACGTCTGGCAGCACTGAGGACTGAAATTTCACCAGGAAGAGGAGATGGTGGTTTGAACACAAGCTTGGTGATGACCACAGCTGAACCATTTCTAGGAGGACACAAAGCACTATGGTCATTATTTTCCAAAGATGCGTGTTTAATTAAGAAATTAAATCAGAAACTGAGGGTACCTTGTCAATGGAGAAGCTATTTCTGTCCCCGTCACATTGTGCATAGTTGCAGGAGATACTGTAGGTGAAGCTACAAGGAAATTACATTCAGTGACGGATCCATTAAATCACTCGGTCATTTTGCAAACAAAATTTGTAATGTACTGTTACATTTGCATACCTCTCTGTCTCTGAAGCTCATTGAGGTAGCTAACTGGTGCTCTAATATCTCCATTTTGGAAGAAGTACTCCATGATGCCTTTAATATCATGTCCTGAGCTCCTGAAAAGATATAAAAAAAACAAGAAATTTAGCACCTAATGTATAAATACATAAAATGGGACTAGAATAGAATGGTAATACAAACTTACATGAAGTTACAACTTTGAGGTTCAAGTGGTTCTGCTTCGGGTTGATTTACAAGTGTATTTAACTGGAGAGAAAACCAGATATTCAATTTTTAGCGTAAACTAGTCATTGTCACAGTTAGCTCACCCCTCCTGTAATTTTTGCTTTGTTTTACTTTCCCATGTGTTGACGCCCATCGTGTTACTCTGCCCCTTATCATTGATTTCAGTTGTGTTATTTGGTTCCTTGTTTAGTCTTTTTAAGTCCTGTGTTTGGTCTCTTGTGTCATTGGTTATTGTAATTATTGTTTGTCAGTACTGTTTGGTATTGTGTGTCATTTTCTCCCTTGCGGTTTGCTTGTTGGATGTCTTTATTAATCTCTAGCCTACGTGTTTCCTTGGTTTTATGTTTTAGTGTTTGCTGTTATTGTTATTTTACTTTTATGGTTCGTGTGGTTTGGTTTGTCTTTGGGTTTGTTAGTGAGTTTAATTAACAACAGTGAGTTTAATTGTGTCCAGCCTCCAACTACAAACTGCTACTGTCCCTTGTTTATGAGAACTGTGGAGATAGTCATTCCCATAAAAGACTGAACATTTAGCTATCTAGCTGACAAATCATAAGGTACATTTTTTTCTGAAGTCCTTAACTAAGGAAACTACATTTTTAAAATGTGATTTTTGTTTGTTTGTTTACTGATCTAGTAAGTTAGATAATACATTTTAATGTTTGGCTTACTTATAGCAGCAACAAAGCCACAAGCTAACATTACTGAAAATAGTTTATTTAATCCACCAATAAAACTACTGACCTATCAAATTGTGATTGTTGGCTAGTTTGTGAACAAATGCAATAGAAGTATGCATAGCACCAAACATCCCTATGGTGACTGCTTGCTAGCTAACATTAATTGGGCTGAAATGTGACAAGATAGCTAGGAATGGCAATCACGCCTGTGACCGCCAGAGGGCGCCATCACCGGAATTCTTGTATTCTTGTATTACTCTGATTGTGATGCTGGTTTTTTTAATCATTGAATTGGCCTTTTGATATCCTCCTGTTTGCCTAGTCCTTTTTGTACCTCTGCCTGCCCTTCTTTTCTTGTTTTTTACTATTAGCTGCCTGGTTTTTTGACACTCCCCTTTGCCTCGCCCTCTTGTGCTGCTGCCTGCCTTCCCTACGGGGTTGTCCCCACCCTATAGGGAGTTTTTCCTCGCCACTATCACCTTTGGCTTGCTCATTAGGGATCTGGACCCATATGATTGTAAAGCTGCTTTGTGACAATGTGTGTTGTGAACAGCGCTATATAAATAAATTTGACTTTGACTTTGGTGAGGCTGTTCACCGTTTTTTCCATATTAAAACACAAGTCTTAAGCCTGCTTATGGATCCTTCTTCTCCCTCGGGTTCACCACCATTATACCTTTGCTTAGCATGCATTATTGATCACATCACATTTGGATTCCACCCTTGCATGGGTAAAAAAGTTGGTCCAGTGTTCTTTGACTAGGACAGAGCCAGCAGGGTCCACCATCAGGTTCAGGGATTGCTTCCACGAGAGGTACTGATAGTCAAGGTACCAAAATAGTTCCCGTCAGCAGCATGGGCAATGGAAAACTGCCCACTTCGACTCAATGTCTCTTCCCTTCCTCGGGATGTGGTCAAAGCTCTGCTGGACATGGGAGTTGAATATCTGACGGGTTCCTGTGCCAAATTTTCCCAGCAAATCCTTATGACACATTTGGGTCTGCCAGGTCTGTCCGGCATCCTGAGGTGTCCTGGTGCCATGTGGTCTTATGGACACTTTTGTGCTTGACCATGGTATTCATTAGGGGTGTCACGAGATCTTGCGAGATGTAACTCTGCGATATTTCTCATGGCGTTAAAAATCTGTCTCGCGGGATTTGTGATCCAGCAAGCTACCAGAATGACGTTGGAAAATACAGTTATTAGTATTGAAGATTCCATTCAAATCGTTTGTTTGGCAGCATTTTGGGTAGCCGGCAGAAATGATAAATGGCAAGAGAGTGACTGATGAGACATGGACCATATGCAAACATTGTATTAAAATAATGCCGTACACCACGGCTAATATGAACACGATGCAGAGACATTTATAGCACCACCACAGCTCAGTACTCAAATCAACATATCTCACTTAGAACAGAGGTAGCAGGGACAGAAAGGCATGCTTTGGCAAGTTAAGACAGCAAAGGATATCGGGAGCAGTGTGGGGATGCTAATATGCTAATATGTGGACATGCTAATATTCTTTAAAAAGAACATGGCAGTGTATTTGCAGCAAATTCAGTGACATACTTGGTCAGGCTCTGTTTGCACTATTTGCACTCTGTATTGACAGAGAAGAACTTTGTTTTGCACATAATATTATTTGCACTTGAAAAGAAGAAATATTTAATTTTATTTATTTTAACTTTTATAACATTTTATTTTAATTTCAATTTGTAGAGGAAGAAGTTCATTAAAAGTTCATGCTTACATCATGCATGTTAAAATTACTATAATGTGTCATTTTAGTTTTCTTAAAATCTCGTCTCATCTCGTTCTCGTGAACCCAATATCGTGTCTCGTCTCGTGAGCTGAGTGTATCATCACGCCCCAGTACTCATTATGTACATACTAAGATGAGCACAGAAATCTAATAACAAAACACCACTCAGATTCAGATCAACGCGGCTTTTCCCCCCAGCAGAACTCCCCAGAAGGAGCATTTTCCAGTACCCCTTCCAAGAATCCAAGAAGGCCAGGTACTATGGACTGCCATTTGATGCTTAAGAACAAACGGTCAGGGCCCATTTCCCATCTTGGAAGGTGCAGGGAAGCAACCCTATTGTTTATCGGAGAACTAACTAATGTAAATGTCCATCTTGACAAATTCCAAATGGATTTCCAGTCACACCATATTACTGAGTGTGCTTTCATAAAGGTACTAAATGATGTGCACCTAAATACTGACTCTGATAAAATGCCGGTCCTGGTGGTGTTGGATCTTGTTGCTACATTTAGCACTGTATATCACCTAGTACTTCTAGACAGGTCAGAAAATTGGGTAGGACTATCATGAAATGTCCATAAATGGTTTGGATGTTATTGAAAACCCAGTTTGTAAGGATAGGAAAGCAGTAACTTTAACATGACAAACAACAAACAAAACAGAGCATATTACTCCAGTTCTAAAACCTTTTGTAACACACTACTATTATTCTAGAATCTACTGAAAAGATTACGCTGAGAACGATTGTCAGGGTACAGCCCCGGACTCCTCCCTTCGGGTGTGTCCGTGTGTGTGAATTCTTTTATCTATGTCTATGTATGTTATGCATTTACTTCTGTGTGCGCTTTGTGTGTCTGTCATGTATCATCTGTCCCTCGGCTTGTGTTTGTCCTACACTTGTTGTTTGTTCTCGTGCTACAATGATTTTCAAATATGCTAGGAGTACCGCTAAGGTGTAATATCCATTCACCTTGCCTTACTTTGAAGATATATAAAACAGCATAATCTGATGAGAAAATGTGCTCTTTTGTAACTGTAGTTTTAATTATAATGTACACTCACCGCGTTGTTGATAGAGCTCTGCAGTTTGCTGTAGGTGAAATTCCTGAGTTCAGTGCTGTTTGGCATGCTGATGTTACTGAGACCGAATGTGAAGATGACTGCATAGGATGTGTCTGAAATTTCTGAAACAAAACAAATGTCCTTTCTATATGGAAGAGCAAGCTATACTTAATGTGGGTGCTAGCAGCCAATGTTTATTTATAACTGTATTATGCATTAATTAAACTTACTCTCATAGGTAACATTCAGCATTTTCACTGAATCAGTGAAGTTTGTCTGTTGAGATTTCAGCAGTCTTTTGACAGCACTAAGGACTGAACATTTACTAGGAAGGGGAGAGGAGAACTTAATCTCTAGCCTGGTGTTGATCACAGCTGAACCAAATCTACAGGGACAAAGCACTATTTTAGTAACTAATGATGATACACAATGAAAACATGAGTAGCAAAAAAATGTAAGTGTTAGAAATTAAGCATACGTTTCAGAGGTAGATGCAGCAGAAACCACCAGACTGCTGGAGGATGTTGTTAAATTATCCTGTATAGATGTCAGTGCTTCTGTTGAAGTGTTCAAAAATTGTGTCTGAGGTGTGGACGTAAGCATAGTTGTTGTCTTTTTTAATTGTGGAGTGTATGCTGAAGCTGTGATTGATGTCATTTTTTGTGGTATGGACACTGTCACTGATGTTTGTGGGGTGGATTCAGAAGAATTTCCGATTTGTATAGTCGTCTTTTGTATCGATGCAATGATATTGGGCAAAGTTGTCACTGCTGTTTGTAGAGTGGCTTGAACAAGAGTTGTCATTGATGTATTTCTAGTCTCTGGTGGGGAAGCAGGCAAAGTTGTTGTCAGTCTTGATTGTGGAGTTGATTCAGTAGAAGGTATCAGCAATGTATTTGTTTTCTGTGGCATAGAGGCAGGAGTTATGGCCGAATGCCTTGTTATTGTTGATTGTTGATTAGAAGTAGTTCTAATCGATGAATTTGTTATAATCTGTTGACTAGATTCTGCAGTTGTCAAAATCCTAGACATCTGTTGAGGGGAAGGGGTAGCGGCCACAGTTTTTGTTGCTGTTTCTTCCATGAATTCAGTAGCAGTTTTAATTGGGGTTTTTGTCTGTGGTGTGGAACCAGGAATATTTGTTGTAACAGTGGTCTGTGGATTAGATTCAGTAGAAGATTTCATAGAGGTAGTTGCACTTTGTGGTTTGAACACATTGTTAGTTGTCACTATTGTAAGTGGAGTAGGCCCATTAGAACTTTCCACCTGTGTATGTGTTGGTTTTCCTTTGGGGGCAAGGGTAGTTGCTGACCGTGTCATTTTTGACTGTGTAGTGGATTCTGTAGTTGATGCCATAGTTGATGTGTGGATGGGTCTTGTTGTGGTCTTTTGTGTATGAGCAGAACTATTTGCCAAGGGTGTTGACAAAATTGTCTCTGGTGTAGACCTAGTCTTATTTGTAGTTTTTGTCTTTTGCGATGATTTAGTAGATGTTGTTATTAATGTTGTCAATGTCTGCTGTGTGGATGCAGGCATAGATGTGAGAGTTTTCTGTTGTGTGGATTTCGTAGGAGTTGCTGTTCTTTTCTTATGTTTGCAGGCATGTGAAGTTGTTCTAAGTGTTGTCTTTGGAAGTGATTTGGTAGAAACTTCCATCATTTGAGTTGTTGCCTGCTGTGCTGATGCGATGACATTGGGCAAAATTGTCAAAGTCTGTGAAGAGGATTGACTAGAATCTGTCATAACTGTAGTCTGGAGTGTGGACAAATGCATAGTTGTTGTCTTTTTTAATTGTGGAGTGTATGCTGAAGGTGTGATTGATGTAGTTGTTTTTTGTGGTATGGACACTGTCACTGGAGTTTGTGGGGTTGATTCAGAAGAATTTCTGATTTGTGTAGTTGTCTTTTGTATCGATGCAATGATAGTGGGCAAAGGTGTCACTGTTGTTTGTAGAGTGGCTTGAACAAGAGTTGTCATTGATGTATTTCTAGTCTCTGGTGGGGAAGCAGACAACGCTGTTGTGAGTCTTGATTGTGGAGTTGATTCAGTAGAAGGTATCAGTAATGTATTTGTTTTCTGTGGCATAGAGGCTGGGGTAATGGCCGAATGTCTTGTTATGGTTGATTGTTGATTAGAGGTAGTTCTAATGGATGAATGTGTTATAATCTGTTGACTAGATTCTGTAGTTGTCAAAATTCTAGATGTCTGTTGAGGGTAAGGGGTAGCGGCCACAGTTTTGGTCACTGTTCCTTCAATGAATTCAGTAGCAATTTCAATTGGGGTTTTTGTCTGTGGTGTGGAACCAGGAATATTTGTTGTAACAGTGGTTTGTGGATTAGATTCAATAGAAGTTTTCATAGAGGTAGTTACACTTTGTGGTTTGAAGACAGGGGTAGTTGTCACTATTGTAAGTTGAGTGGGCCCAATAGAACTTGCCACCTGTGTAGGTGTTGGTTTTCCTTTGGGGGCAAGGGTAGTTGCTGACAGTGTCATTTTTGGCTGTGTAGTGGATTCTGTAGTTAATGCCATCGTTGATGTGTGGATGGGTCTAGTTGTGGTCTTTTGTGTATAAGCAGAACTATTTGCCAAGGGTGTTGACAAAATTGTCTCTGGTGTAGACCTAGTCTTATCTGTAGTTTTTGTCTTTTGTGAGGATTTAGTAGATGTTGTTATTAATGTTGTCAATGTCTGCTGTGTGGATGCAGGCATAGATGTGAGAGTTTTCTGTGGTGTGGATTTCATAGGAGTTGCTGTTCTTTTCTTATGTTTGCAGGCATGTGAAGTTGTTCTAAGCGTTGTCTTTGGAAGTGATTTGGTAGAAACTTCCATCATTTGAGTTGTTGCCTGCTGTGCTGATGCGATGACATTGGGCAAAATTGTCAAAGTCTGTGAAGAGGATTGACTAGAATCTGTCATAACTGTAGTCTGGAGTGTGGACAAATGCATAGTTGTTGTCTTTTTTAATTGTGGAGTGTATGCTGAAGGTGTGATTGATGTAGTTGTTTTTTGTGGTATGGACACTGTCACTGAAGTTTGTGGGGTTGATTCAGAAGAATTTCTGATTTGTGTAGTTGTCTTTTGTATCGATGCAATGATAGTGGGCAAAGGTGTCACTGTTGTTTGTAGAGTGGCTTGAACAAGAGTTGTCATTGATGTATTTCTAGTCTCTGGTGGGGAAGCAGACAACGCTGTTGTGAGTCTTGATTGTGGAGTTGATTCAGTAGAAGGTATCAGTAATGTATTTGTTTTCTGTGGCATAGAGGCTGGGGTAATGGCCGAATGTCTTGTTATGGTTGATTGTTGATTAGAGGTAGTTCTAATGGATGAATGTGTTATAATCTGTTGACTAGATTCTGTAGTTGTCAAAATTCTAGATGTCTGTTGAGGGTAAGGGGTAGCGGCCACAGTTTTGGTCACTGTTCCTTCAATGAATTCAGTAGCAATTTCAATTGGGGTTTTTGTCTGTGGTGTGGAACCAGGAATATTTGTTGTAACAGTGGTTTGTGGATTAGATTCAATAGAAGTTTTCATAGAGGTAGTTACACTTTGTGGTTTGAAGACAGGGGTAGTTGTCACTATTGTAAGTTGAGTGGGCCCAATAGAACTTGCCACCTGTGTAGGTGTTGGTTTTCCTTTGGGGGCAAGGGTAGTTGCTGACAGTGTCATTTTTGGCTGTGTAGTGGATTCTGTAGTTAATGCCATCGTTGATGTGTGGATGGGTCTAGTTGTGGTCTTTTGTGTATAAGCAGAACTATTTGCCAAGGGTGTTGACAAAATTGTCTCTGGTGTAGACCTAGTCTTATCTGTAGTTTTTGTCTTTTGTGAGGATTTAGTAGATGTTGTTATTAATGTTGTCAATGTCTGCTGTGTGGATGCAGGCATAGATGTGAGAGTTTTCTGTGGTGTGGATTTCATAGGAGTTGCTGTTCTTTTCTTATGTTTGCAGGCATGTGAAGTTGTTCTAAGCGTTGTCTTTGGAAGTGATTTGGTAGAAACTTCCATCATTTGAGTTGTTGCCTGCTGTGCTGATGCATTGGCATTGGGCAAAATCGTCAAAGTCTGTGAAGAGGATTGACTAGAATCTGTCATAACTGTAGTCTGGAGTGTGGACATATGCATAGTTGTTGTCTTTTTTAATTGTGGAGTGTATGCTGAAGCTGTGATTGATGTAGTCGTTTTTTGTGGTATGGACACTGTTACTGATGTTTGTGGGGTGGATTCAGAAGAATTTCTGATTTGTATAGTCGTCTTTTGTATCGATGCAATGATATTGGGCAAAGTTGTCACTGCTGTTTGTAGAGTGGCTTGAACAAGAGTTGTCATTGATGTATTTCTAGTCTCTGGTGGGGAAGCAGGCAAAGTTGTTGTCAGTCTTGATTGTGGAGTTGATTCAGTAGAAGGTATCAATAATGTATGTGTTTTCTGTGGTATAGAGGTAGAGGTAATGGACGAATGTCTTGTTATTGTTGATTGTTGATTAGAGGTAGCTCTAATTGATGAATTTGTTATAATCTGTTGACTAGATTCTGTAGTTGTCAAAATTCTAAACGTCTGTTGAGGGTAAGGGGTAGCGGCCACAGTTTTGGTCGCTGTTCCTTCAATGAATTCAGTAGCAGTTTCAATTGGGGTTTTTGTCTGTGGTGTGGAACCAGGAATATTTGTTGTAACAGTGGTCTGTGGATTAGATTCAATAGAAGTTTTCATAGAGGTAGTTACACTTTGTGGTTTGAAGACAGGGGTAGTTGTCATTATTGTAAGTTGAGTGGGCCCAATAGAACTTGCCACCTGTGTAGGTGTTGGTTTTCCTTTGGGGGCAAGGGTAGTTGCTGACAGTGTCATTTTTGGCTGTGTAGTGGATTCTGTAGTTAATGCCATCGTTGATGTGTGGATGGGTCCAGTTGTGGTCTTTTGTGTATAAGCAGAACTATTTGCCAAGGGTGTTGACAAAATTGTCTCTGGTGTAGACCTAGTCTTATTTGTAGTTTTTGTCTTTTGCCAGGATTTAGTAGATGTTGTTATTAATGTTGTCAATGTCTGCTGTGTGGATGCAGGCATAGATGTGAGAGTTTTCTGTGGTGTGGATTTCATAGGAGTTGCTGTTCTTTTCTTATGTTTGCAGGCATGTGAAGTTGTTCTAAGCGTTGTCTTTGGAACTGATTTGGTAGAAACTTCCATCATTTGAGTTGTTGCCTGCTGTGCTGATGCATTGGCATTGGGCAAAATCGTCAAAGTCTGTGAAGAGGATTGACTAGAATCTGTCATAACTGTAGTCTGGAGTGTGGACAAATGCATAATTGTTGTCTTTTTTAATTGTGGAGTGTATGCTGAAGGTGTGATTAATGTAGTTGTTTTTTGTGGTATGGACACTGTCACTGATGTTTGTGGGGTTGATTCAGAAAAATTTCTGATTTGTGTAGTTGTCTTTTGTATCGATGCAATGATATTGGGCAAAGGTGTCACTGTTGTTTGTAGAGTGGCTTGAACAAGAGATGTCATTGATGTATTTCTAGTCTCTGGTGGGGAAGCAGACAACGCTGTTGTGAGTCTTGATTGTGGAGTTGATTCAGTAGAAGGTATCAGTAATGTATGTGTTTTCTGTGGTATAGAGGTAGAGGTAATGGACAAATGTCTTGTTATTGTTGATTGTTGATTAGAGGTAGCTCTAATTGATGAATTTGTTATAATCTGTTGACTAGATTCTGTAGTTGTCAAAATTCTAGACGTCTGTTGAGGGTAAGGGGTAGCGGCCACAGTTTTGGTCGCTGTTCCTTCAATGAATTCAGTAGCAGTTTCAATTGGGGTTTTTGTCTGTGGTGTGGAACCAGGAATATTTGTTGTAACAGTGGTCTGTGGATTAGATTCAATAGAAGTTTTCATAGAGGTAGTTACACTTTGTGGTTTGAAGACAGGGGTAGTTGTCATTATTGTAAGTTGAGTGGGCCCAATAGAACTTGCCACCTGTGTAGGTGTTGGTTTTCCTTTGGGGGCAAGGGTAGTTGCTGACAGTGTCATTTTTGGCTGTGTAGTGGATTCTGTAGTTAATGCCATCGTTGATGTGTGGATGGGTCCAGTTGTGGTCTTTTGTGTATAAGCAGAACTATTTGCCAAGGGTGTTGACAAAATTGTCTCTGGTGTAGACCTAGTCTTATCTGTAGTTTTTGTCTTTTGCGAGGATTTAGTAGATGTTGTTATTAATGTTGTCAATGTCTGCTGTGTGGATGCAGGCATAGATGTGAGAGTTTTCTGTGGTGTGGATTTCATAGTAATTGCTGTTCTTTTCTTATGTTTGCAGGCATGTGAAGTTGTTCTAAGCGTTGTCTTTGGAAGTGATTTGGTAGAAACTTCCATCATTTGAGTTGTTGCCTGCTGTGCTGATGCATTGGCATTGGGCAAAATTGTCAAAGTCTGTGAAGAGGATTGACTAGAATCTGTCATAACTGTAGTCTGGAGTGTGGACAAATGCATAATTGTTGTCTTTTTTAATTGTGGAGTGTATGCTGAAGGTGTGATTGATGTAGTTGTTTTTTGTGGTATGGACACTGTCACTGATGTTTGTGGGGTTGATTCAGAAGAATTTCTGATTTGTGTAGTTGTCTTTTGTATCGATGCAATGATAGTGGGCAAAGGTGTCACTGTTGTTTGTAGAGTGGCTTGAACAAGAGATGTCATTGATGTATTTCTAGTCTCTGGTGGGGAAGCAGGCAAAGTTGTTGTCAGTCTTGATTGTGGAGTTGATTCAGTAGAAGGTATCAGTAATGTATGTGTTTTCTGTGGTATAGAGGTAGAGGTAATGGACAAATGTCTTGTTATTGTTGATTGTTGATTAGAGGTAGCTCTAATTGATGAATTTGTTATAATCTGTTGACTAGATTCTGTAGTTGTCAAAATTCTAGACGTCTGTTGAGGGTAAGGGGTAGCGGCCACAGTTTTGGTCGCTGTTCCTTCAATGAATTCAGTAGCAGTTTCAATTGGGGTTTTTGTCTGTGGTGTGGAACCAGGAATATTTGTTGTAACAGTGGTCTGTGGATTAGATTCAATAGAAGTTTTCATAGAGGTAGTTACACTTTGTGGTTTGAAGACAGGGGTAGTTGTCACTATTGTAAGTTGAGAGGGCCCAATAGAACTTGCCACCTGTGTAGGTGTTGGTTTTCCTTTGGGGGCAAGGGTAGTTGCTGACAGTGTCATTTTTGGCTGTGTAGTGGATTCTGTAGTTAATGCCATTGTTGATGTGTGGATGGGTCCAGTTGTGGTCTTTTGTGTATAAGCAGAACTATTTGCCAAGGGTGTTGACAAAATTGTCTCTGGTGTAGACCTAGTCTTATCTGTAATTTTTGTCTTTTGCGAGGATTTAGTAGATGTTGTTATTAATGTTGTCAATGTCTGCTGTGTGGATGCAGGCATAGATGTGAGAGTTTTCTGTGGTGTGGATTTCATAGGAGTTGCTGTTCTTTTCTTATGTTTGCAGGCTTGTGAAGTTGTTCTAAGCGTTGTCTTTGGAACTGATTTGGTAGAAACTTCCATCATTTGAGTTGTTGCCTGCTGTGCTGATGCATTGGCATTGGGCAAAATCGTCAAAATCTGTGAAGAGGATTGACTAGAATCTTTCATAACTGTAGTCTGGAGTGTGGACAAATGCATAATTGTTGTCTTTTTTAATTGTGGAGTGTATGCTGAAGGTGTGATTGATGTAGTTGTTTTTTGTGGTATGGACACTGTTACTGATGTTTGTGGGGTTGATTCAGAAGAATTTCTGATTTGTGTAGTTGTCTTTTGTATTGATGCAATGATAGTGGGCAAAGGTGTCACTGTTGTTTGTAGAGTGGCTTGAACAAGAGATGTCATTGATGTATTTCTAGTCTCTGGTGGGGAAGCAGGCAAAGTTGTTGTCAGTCTTGATTGTGGAGTTGATTCAGTAGAAGGTATCAGTAATGTATGTGTTTTCTGTGGTATAGAGGTAGAGGTAATGGACGAATGTCTTGTTATTGTTGATTGTTGATTAGAGGTAGCTCTAATTGATGAATTTGTTATAATCTGTTGACTAGATTCTGTAGTTGTCAAAATTCTAGATGTCTGTTGAGGGTAAGGGGTAGTAGCCACAGTTTTGGTCACTGTTCCTTCAATGAATTCAGTAGCAGTTTTAATTGGGGTTTTTATCTGTGGTGTCGAACCAGGAATATTTGTTGTTTTCTGTGGTATAGATGCATAGGTAGTTGTCAATTTTGTAAGTGGAGTGAGCTCAAATGAACTTCCCGTCTGTGTAGGTGTAGTATTTCCTGTGGGGGCAAGAGTAGTTGCCAATATTGTTGTCATTTTTGTCTGTGGAATAGATTCCATAGTTGATGCCACCATTGTTATGTGGATGGTTCTATTTGTGGTCTCTGGGGTGTATATACGACTATTTGCCAAAGTTGTTGACAAATTTGTCTCTGAAGTAGAAGTTAATTCAGTAGAATTGTTCATCAGTGTAGTTTGCTTCTGTAGTATGGAAGCAGGCAAATTTGTTAGTGTTGACAGGGGATTAGATTCAGTCATCAATGTATATCTTATTTGTGGTATAGAAGCAGGGCTAGTGGTTGAAGTTGTTGTCACTGTTGTCTTTGAAGAGGACTCAGTGGAACTTACTATTGATGGAGTCAGAATAGTGGACTCAGTAGAAGTTGTAGGCAGTGCTATGGCGGAAGGTGTAGTTGCCAATGTTGTTGTCAGTGTGGTGGACTCAATTGAAGTTGTAGACAATGATGTGGTGGAAGGTATAGTTGGCAAAGTTGTTGTTAGGGTAGTGGACTCAGTAGAAATTGTAGGCAGTGCTGTGGTCGAAGGTGTAGTTGGCAAAGTAGTTGCCACTGTTGTCTGTAGAGTTGACTCAGTTGAAGTTGCAGGCAGCACTGTGGTGGAAGGTGTAGTTTTCAAAGTTGTTGTCAGAGTAGTGGACTCATTAGAAGTTGTAGGCAGCACTGTGGTTGAAGGTGTAGTTGCCAAAGTTATTGTCAGAGTAGTGGACACAGTAGAAGTTGTAGGCAGCGCTATGGCGGAAGGTGTAGTTGCCAATGTTGTTGTCAGTGTAGTGGACTCATTTGAAGTTGTAGGCAGCGCTGTGGTGGAAGGCATAGTTGGCAATGTTGATGTCAGAGTAGTGGGCTTAGTAGAATTTGTAGGCAGTGCTGTGGTGGAAGGTGTAGTTGGCAAAGTTGTTGTCAGGGTAGTGGACTCTGTAGAAGTTGTAGGCAGTGTTGTGGTGGAAGGTGTCGTTGGCAAAGTTGTTGTTGCTGTAGTCTGTGTAGTAGACTCTGTAGAAGTTGTAGGCAGAGTTGTGGTGGAAGGTGTTGTTGGCAAAGTTGTTGTTGCTGTAGTCTGTGTAGTAGACTCTGTAGAAGTTGTTGTCGGCAGAGTTGTAGGCAGCGTTGTGGTGGAAGCTGTAGTTGGCAAAGTTGTTGTTGCTGTTGTCAATGTAGTGGACTCTGTTGAAGTTGTAGGCAGTGTTGTGGTGGAAGCTGTAGTTGGCAAAGTTGTTGCTGTTGTCAATGTAGTGGACTCTGTAGAAGTTGTAGGCAGCGTTGTGGTGGAAGGTGTAGTTGGCAAAGTTGTTGCTGTTGTCTGTGTAGTAGACTCTGTAGAAGTTGTCGTCGACACAGTTGTAGGTACCGTTGTGGTTGTGGTGGAAGGTATAGTTGGCAAAGTTGTTGTTGCTGTTGTCAGTGTAGTGGACTCTGTAGAAGTTGTCGTCGACAGAGTTGTAGGTAGCGTTGTGGTTGTGGTGGAAGGTGTAGTTGGCAAAGTTGTTGTTGCTGTTGTCAATGTAGTGGACTCTGTAGAAGTTGTAGGCAGCATTGTGGTGGAAGGTGTTGTTGGGAAAGTTGTTGCTGTTGTCACTGTAGTGGACTCTGTAGAAGTTGTAGGCAGCGTTGTGGTGGAAGGTGTCGTTGGCAAAGTTGTTGCTGTTGTCTGTGCAGTAGACTCTGTAGAAGTTGTAGGCAGTGTTGTGGTGGAAGGTGTTGTTGGCAAAGTTGTTGTTGCTGTTGTCAGTGTAGTGGACTCTGTAGAAGTTGTCGTCGACAGAGTTGTAGGTAGCGTTGTGGTTGTGGTGGAAGGTGTAGTTGGCAAAGTTGTTGTTGCTGTTGTCAGTGTAGTGGACTCTGTAGAAGTTGTAGGCAGTGTTGTCGTGGAAGGTGTTGTTGGGAAAGTTGTTGTTGCTGTTGTCAATGTAGTGGACTCTGTAGAAGTTGTAGGCAGTGTTGTGGTGGAAGCTGTAGTTGGCAAAGTTGTTGTTGCTGTTGTCAATGTAGTGGACTCTGTAGAAGTTGTAGGCAGAGTTGTGGTGGAAGGTGTCGTTGGCAAAGTTGTTGTTGCTGTAGTCTGTGTAGTAGACTCTGTAGAAGTTGTCGTCGACAGAGTTGTAGGCAGCGTTGTGGTGGAAGCTGTAGTTGGCAAAGTTGTTGTTGCTGTTGTCAATGTAGTGGACTCTGTAGAAGTTGTAGGCAGAGTTGTGGTGGAAGCTGTAGTTGGCAAAGTTGTTGCTGTTGTCAATGTAGTGGACTCTGTAGAAGTTGTAGGCAGCGTTGTGGTGGAAGGTGTAGTTGGCAAAGT
Organism: Brachyhypopomus gauderio; assembly: GCF_052324685.1. Taxonomy (NCBI): domain Eukaryota; kingdom Metazoa; phylum Chordata; class Actinopteri; order Gymnotiformes; family Hypopomidae; genus Brachyhypopomus; species Brachyhypopomus gauderio. The sequence continues at coordinate 478,301 of NW_027506889.1, forward strand.
TGTTGTTGCTGTTGTTTGTGTAGTAGACTCTGTAGAAGTTGTAGGCAGCGTTGTGGTGGAAGGTGTAGTTGGCAAAGTTGTTGTTGCTGTTGTCTGTGTAGTAGACTCTGTAGAAGTTGTCGTCGACAGAGTTGTAGGCAGCGTTGTGGTGGAAGCTGTAGTTGGCAAAGTTGTTGTTGCTGTTGTCAATGTAGTGGACTCTGTTGAAGTTGTAGGCAGTGTTGTGGTGGAAGCTGTAGTTGGCAAAGTTGTTGTTGCTGTTGTCAGTGTAGTGGACTCTGTTGAAGTTGTAGGCAGTGTTGTGGTGGAAGGTGTAGTTGGCAAAGTTGTTGTTGCTGTTGTCAATGTAGTGGACTCTGTTGAAGTTGTAGGCAGTGTTGTGGTGGAAGCTGTAGTTGGCAAAGTTGTTGCTGTTGTCAATGTAGTGGACTCTGTAGAAGTTGTAGGCAGCGTTGTGGTGGAAGGTGTCGTTGGCAAAGTTGTTGCTGTTGTCTGTGCAGTAGACTCTGTAGAAGTTGTAGGCAGTGTTGTGGTGGAAGGTGTAGTTGGCAAAGTTGTTGCTGTTGTCTGTGTAGTAGACTCTGTAGAAGTTGTCGTCGACAGAGTTGTAGGTACCGCTGTGGTTGTGGTGGAAGGTATAGTTGGCAAAGTTGTTGTTGCTGTTGTCTGTGTAGTAGACTCTGTAGAAGTTGTCGTCGACAGAGTTGTAGGCAGTGTTGTGGTTGTGGTGGAAGGTGTAGTTGGCAAAGTTGTTGTTGCTGTTGTCAGTGTAGTGGACTCTGTTGAAGTTGTAGGCAGTGTTGTGGTGGAAGGTGTCGTTGGCAAAGTTGTTGTTGCTGTACTCTGTGTAGTAGACTCTGTAGAAGTTGTCGTTGACAGAGTTGTAGGCAGCGTTGTGGTGGAAGCTGTAGTTGGCAAAGTTGTTGTTGCTGTTGTCAATGTAGTGGACTCTGTTGAAGTTATAGGCAGTGTTGTCGTGGAAGCTGTAGTTGGCAAAGTTGTTGTTGCTGTTGTCTGTGTAGTAGACTCTGTAGAAGTTGTCGTCGACAGAGTTGTAGGCAGTGTTGTGGTTGTGGTGGAAGGTGTAGTTGGCAAAGTTGTTGTTGCTGTTGTCAGTGTAGTGGACTCTGTAGAAGTTGTAGGCAGTGTTGTCGTGGAAGGTGTTGTTGGCAAAGTTGTTGTTGCTGTTGTCAATGTAGTGGACTCTGTTGAAGTTGTAGGCAGCGTTGTGGTGAAAGTTGTAGTTGGCAAAGTTGTTGTTGCTGTTGTCTGTGTAGTGGACTCTGTAGAAGTTGTAGGCAGCGTTGTGGTGGAGGGTGTAGTTGGCACAGTTGTTGTTGCTGTTGTCTGTGTAGTAGACTCTGTAGAAGTTGTAGGCAGCGTTGTGGTGGAAGGTGTAGTTGGCAAAGTTGTTGTTGCTGTTGTCTGTGTAGTAGACTCTGTAGAAGTTGTCGTCGACAGAGTTGTAGGCAGTGTTGTGGTTGTGGTGGAAGGTGTAGTTGGCAAAGTTGTTGTTGCTGTTGTCAGTGTAATGGACTCTGTAGAAGTTGTAGGCAGTGTTGTGGTGGAAGCTGTAGTTGGCAAAGTTGTTGTTGCTGTAGTCTGTGTAGTAGACTCTGTAGAAGTTGTAGGCAGAGTTGTGGTGGAAGCTGTAGTTGGCAAAGTTGTTGTTGCTGTTGTCAATGTAGTGGACTCTGTTGAAGTTGTAGGCAGTGTTGTGGTGGAAGCTGTAGTTGGCAAAGTTGTTGTTGCTGTTGTCAGTGTAGTGGACTCTGTAGAAGTTGTAGGCAGAGTTGTGGTGGAAGGTGTCGTTGGCAAAGTTGTTGTTGCTGTAGTCTGTGTAGTAGACTCTGTAGAAGTTGTCGTCGACAGAGTTGTAGGCAGCGTTGTGGTGGAAGCTGTAGTTGGCAAAGTTGTTGTTGCTGTTGTCAATGTAGTGGACTCTGTAGAAGTTGTAGGCAGAGTTGTGGTGGAAGCTGTAGTTGGCAAAGTTGTTGCTGTTGTCAATGTAGTGGACTCTGTAGAAGTTGTAGGCAGCGTTGTGGTGGAAGGTGTAGTTGGCAAAGTTGTTGTTGCTGTTGTTTGTGTAGTAGACTCTGTAGAAGTTGTAGGCAGCGTTGTGGTGGAAGGTGTAGTTGGCAAAGTTGTTGTTGCTGTTGTCTGTGTAGTAGACTCTGTAGAAGTTGTCGTCGACAGAGTTGTAGGCAGCGTTGTGGTGGAAGCTGTAGTTGGCAAAGTTGTTGTTGCTGTTGTCAATGTAGTGGACTCTGTTGAAGTTGTAGGCAGTGTTGTGGTGGAAGCTGTAGTTGGCAAAGTTGTTGTTGCTGTTGTCAGTGTAGTGGACTCTGTTGAAGTTGTAGGCAGTGTTGTGGTGGAAGGTGTAGTTGGCAAAGTTGTTGTTGCTGTTGTCAATGTAGTGGACTCTGTTGAAGTTGTAGGCAGTGTTGTGGTGGAAGCTGTAGTTGGCAAAGTTGTTGCTGTTGTCAATGTAGTGGACTCTGTAGAAGTTGTAGGCAGCGTTGTGGTGGAAGGTGTCGTTGGCAAAGTTGTTGCTGTTGTCTGTGCAGTAGACTCTGTAGAAGTTGTAGGCAGTGTTGTGGTGGAAGGTGTAGTTGGCAAAGTTGTTGCTGTTGTCTGTGTAGTAGACTCTGTAGAAGTTGTCGTCGACAGAGTTGTAGGTACCGCTGTGGTTGTGGTGGAAGGTATAGTTGGCAAAGTTGTTGTTGCTGTTGTCTGTGTAGTAGACTCTGTAGAAGTTGTCGTCGACAGAGTTGTAGGCAGTGTTGTGGTTGTGGTGGAAGGTGTAGTTGGCAAAGTTGTTGTTGCTGTTGTCAGTGTAGTGGACTCTGTTGAAGTTGTAGGCAGTGTTGTGGTGGAAGGTGTCGTTGGCAAAGTTGTTGTTGCTGTACTCTGTGTAGTAGACTCTGTAGAAGTTGTCGTTGACAGAGTTGTAGGCAGCGTTGTGGTGGAAGCTGTAGTTGGCAAAGTTGTTGTTGCTGTTGTCAATGTAGTGGACTCTGTTGAAGTTATAGGCAGTGTTGTCGTGGAAGCTGTAGTTGGCAAAGTTGTTGTTGCTGTTGTCTGTGTAGTAGACTCTGTAGAAGTTGTCGTCGACAGAGTTGTAGGCAGTGTTGTGGTTGTGGTGGAAGGTATAGTTGGCAAAGTTGTTGTTGCTGTTGTCAGTGTAGTGGACTCTGTAGAAGTTGTAGGCAGTGTTGTCGTGGAAGGTGTTGTTGGCAAAGTTGTTGTTGCTGTTGTCAATGTAGTGGACTCTGTTGAAGTTGTAGGCAGCGTTGTGGTGAAAGTTGTAGTTGGCAAAGTTGTTGTTGCTGTTGTCTGTGTAGTGGACTCTGTAGAAGTTGTAGGCAGCGTTGTGGTGGAGGGTGTAGTTGGCACAGTTGTTGTTGCTGTTGTCTGTGTAGTAGACTCTGTAGAAGTTGTAGGCAGCGTTGTGGTGGAAGGTGTAGTTGGCAAAGTTGTTGTTGCTGTTGTCTGTGTAGTAGACTCTGTAGAAGTTGTCGTCGACAGAGTTGTAGGCAGTGTTGTGGTTGTGGTGGAAGGTGTAGTTGGCAAAGTTGTTGTTGCTGTTGTCAGTGTAATGGACTCTGTAGAAGTTGTAGGCAGTGTTGTGGTGGAAGCTGTAGTTGGCAAAGTTGTTGTTGCTGTAGTCTGTGTAGTAGACTCTGTAGAAGTTGTAGGCAGAGTTGTGGTGGAAGCTGTAGTTGGCAAAGTTGTTGTTGCTGTTGTCAATGTAGTGGACTCTGTTGAAGTTGTAGGCAGTGTTGTGGTGGAAGCTGTAGTTGGCAAAGTTGTTGTTGCTGTTGTCAGTGTAGTGGACTCTGTAGAAGTTGTAGGCAGTGTTGTCGTGGAAGGTGTTGTTGGGAAAGTTGTTGTTGCTGTTGTCAATGTAGTGGACTCTGTTGAAGTTGTAGGCAGTGTTGTGGTGGAAGCTGTAGTTGGCAAAGTTGTTGTTGCTGTTGTCAATGTAGTGGACTCTGTAGAAGTTGTAGGCAGAGTTGTGGTGGAAGGTGTCGTTGGCAAAGTTGTTGTTGCTGTAGTCTGTGTAGTAGACTCTGTAGAAGTTGTCGTCGACAGAGTTGTAGGCAGCGTTGTGGTGGAAGGTGTAGTTGGCAAAGTTGTTGCTGTTGTTTGTGTAGTAGACTCTGTAGAAGTTGTAGGCAGCGTTGTGGTGGAAGGTGTAGTTGGCAAAGTTGTTGCTGTTGTCTGTGTAGTAGACTCTGTAGAAGTTGTCGTCGACAGAGTTGTAGGTACCGTTGTGGTTGTGGTGGAAGGTATAGTTGGCAAAGTTGTTGCTGTTGTCAGTGTAGTAGACTCTGTAGAAGTTGTCGTCGACAGAGTTGTAGGCAGCGTTGTGGTGGAAGCTGTAGTTGGCAAAGTTGTTGTTGCTGTTGTCAATGTAGTGGACTCTGTAGAAGTTGTAGGCAGCGTTGTGGTGGAAGGTGTAGTTGGCAAAGTTGTTGCTGTTGTCAATGTAGTGGACTCTGTAGAAGTTGTAGGCAGCGTTGTGGTGGAAGGTGTAGTTGGCAAAGTTGTTGTTGCTGTTGTTTGTGTAGTAGACTCTGTAGAAGTTGTAGGCAGCGTTGTGGTGGAAGGTGTAGTTGGCAAAGTTGTTGTTGCTGTTGTCTGTGTAGTAGACTCTGTAGAAGTTGTCGACAGAGTTGTAGGCAGCGTTGTGGTGGAAGCTGTAGTTGGCAAAGTTGTTGTTGCTGTTGTCAATGTAGTGGACTCTGTTGAAGTTGTAGGCAGTGTTGTGGTGGAAGGTGTAGTTGGCAAAGTTGTTGTTGCTGTTGTCAATGTAGTGGACTCTGTAGAAGTTGTAGGCAGTGTTGTGGTGGAAGCTGTAGTTGGCAAAGTTGTTGTTGCTGTTGTCAGTGTAGTGGACTCTGTAGAAGTTGTAGGCAGTGTTGTCGTGGAAGGTGTTGTTGGGAAAGTTGTTGTTGCTGTTGTCAATGTAGTGGACTCTGTTGAAGTTGTAGGCTGTGTTGTGGTGGAAGCTGTAGTTGGCAAAGTTGTTGTTGCTGTTGTCAATGTAGTGGACTCTGTAGAAGTTGTAGGCAGAGTTGTGGTGGAAGGTGTCGTTGGCAAAGTTGTTGTTGCTGTAGTCTGTGTAGTAGACTCTGTAGAAGTTGTCGTCGACAGAGTTGTAGGCAGCGTTGTGGTGGAAGGTGTAGTTGGCAAAGTTGTTGCTGTTGTTTGTGTAGTAGACTCTGTAGAAGTTGTAGGCAGCGTTGTGGTGGAAGGTGTAGTTGGCAAAGTTGTTGCTGTTGTCTGTGTAGTAGACTCTGTAGAAGTTGTCGTCGACAGAGTTGTAGGTACCGTTGTGGTTGTGGTGGAAGGTATAGTTGGCAAAGTTGTTGCGGTTGTCAGTGTAGTAGACTCTGTAGAAGTTGTCGTCGACAGAGTTGTAGGCAGCGTTGTGGTGGAAGCTGTAGTTGGCAAAGTTGTTGTTGCTGTTGTCAATGTAGTGGACTCTGTAGAAGTTGTAGGCAGCGTTGTGGTGGAAGGTGTAGTTGGCAAAGTTGTTGCTGTTGTCAATGTAGTGGACTCTGTAGAAGTTGTAGGCAGCGTTGTGGTGGAAGGTGTAGTTGGCAAAGTTGTTGTTGCTGTTGTTTGTGTAGTAGACTCTGTAGAAGTTGTAGGCAGCGTTGTGGTGGAAGGTGTAGTTGGCAAAGTTGTTGTTGCTGTTGTCTGTGTAGTAGACTCTGTAGAAGTTGTCGACAGAGTTGTAGGCAGCGTTGTGGTGGAAGCTGTAGTTGGCAAAGTTGTTGTTGCTGTTGTCAATGTAGTGGACTCTGTAGAAGTTGTAGGCAGTGTTGTGGTGGAAGCTGTAGTTGGCAAAGTTGTTGTTGCTGTTGTCAATGTAGTGGACTCTGTAGAAGTTGTAGGCAGAGTTGTGGTGGAAGGTGTCGTTGGCAAAGTTGTTGTTGCTGTAGTCTGTGTAGTAGACTCTGTAGAAGTTGTTGTCGGCAGAGTTGTAGGCAGCGTTGTGATGGAAGCTGTAGTTGGCAAAGTTGTTGTTGCTGTTGTCAATGTAGTGGACTCTGTAGAAGTTGTAGGCAGCGTTGTGGTGGAAGGTGTTGTTGGGAAAGTTGTTGCTGTTGTCACTGTAGTGGACTCTGTAGAAGTTGTAGGCAGCATTGTGGTGGAAGGTGTTGTTGGCAAAGTTGTTGTTGCTGTTGTCAGTGTAGTGAACTCTGTAGAAGTTGTCGTCGACAGAGTTGTAGGTAGCGTTGTGGTTGTGGTGGAAGGTGTAGTTGGCAAAGTTGTTGTTGCTGTTGTCAGTGTAGTGGACTCTGTAGAAGTTGTAGGCAGTGTTGTCGTGGAAGGTGTTGTTGGGAAAGTTGTTGTTGCTGTTGTCAATGTAGTGGACTCTGTAGAAGTTGTAGGCAGTGTTGTGGTGGAAGCTGTAGTTGGCAAAGTTGTTGTTACTGTTGTCAATGTAGTGGACTCTGTAGAAGTTGTAGGCAGAGTTGTGGTGGAAGGTGTCATTGGCAAAGTTGTTGTTGCTGTAGTCTGTGTAGTAGACTCTGTAGAAGTTGTTGTCGGCAGAGTTGTAGGCAGCGTTGTGGTGGAAGCTGTAGTTGGCAAAGTTGTTGTTGCTGTTGTCAATGTAGTGGACTCTGTTGAAGTTGTAGGCAGTGTTGTGGTGGAAACTGTAGTTGGCAAAGTTGTTGCTGTTGTCAATGTAGTGGACTCTGTAGAAGTTGTAGGCAGCGTTGTGGTGGAAGGTGTAGTTGGCAAAGTTGTTGCTGTTGTCTGTGTAGTAGACTCTGTAGAAGTTGTCGTCGACAGAGTTGTAGGTACCGTTGTGGTTGTGGTGGAAGGTATAGTTGGCAAAGTTGTTGTTGCTGTTGTCAGTGTAGTGGACTCTGTAGAAGTTGTCGTCGACAGAGTTGTAGGTAGCGTTGTGGTTGTGGTGGAAGGTGTAGTTGGCAAAGTTGTTGTTGCTGTTGTCAATGTAGTGGACTCTGTAGAAGTTGTAGGCAGCGTTGTGGTGGAAGGTGTTGTTGGGAAAGTTGTTGCTGTTGTCACTGTAGTGGACTCTGTAGAAGTTGTAGGCAGCGTTGTGGTGGAAGGTGTCGTTGGCAAAGTTGTTGCTGTTGTCTGTGCAGTAGACTCTGTAGAAGTTGTAGGCAGTGTTGTGGTGGAAGGTGTTGTTGGCAAAGTTGTTGTTGCTGTTGTCAGTGTAGTGGACTCTGTAGAAGTTGTCGTCGACAGAGTTGTAGGTAGCGTTGTGGTTGTGGTGGAAGGTGTAGTTGGCAAAGTTGTTGTTGCTGTTGTCAGTGTAGTGGACTCTGTAGAAGTTGTAGGCAGTGTTGTCGTGGAAGGTGTTGTTGGGAAAGTTGTTGTTGCTGTTGTCAAAGTAGTGGACTCTGTAGAAGTTGTAGGCAGTGTTGTGGTGGAAGCTGTAGTTGGCAAAGTTGTTGTTGCTGTTGTCAATGTAGTGGACTCTGTAGAAGTTGTAGGCAGAGTTGTGGTGGAAGGTGTCGTTGGCAAAGTTGTTGTTGCTGTAGTCTGTGTAGTAGACTCTGTAGAAGTTGTTGTCGGCAGAGTTGTAGGCAGTGTTGTGGTGGAAGCTGTAGTTGGCAAAGTTGTTGCTGTTGTCAATGTAGTGGACTCTGTAGAAGTTGTAGGCAGCGTTGTGGTGGAAGGTGTCGTTGGCAAAGTTGTTGCTGTTGTCTGTGCAGTAGACTCTGTAGAAGTTGTAGGCAGTGTTGTGGTGGAAGGTGTAGTTGGCAAAGTTGTTGCTGTTGTCAATGTAGTGGACTCTGTAGAAGTTGTAGGCAGCGTTGTGGTGGAAGGTGTAGTTGGCAAAGTTGTTGCTGTTGTCTGTGTAGTAGACTCTGTAGAAGTTGTCGTCGACAGAGTTGTAGGTACCGTTGTGGTTGTGGTGGAAGGTATAGTTGGCAAAGTTGTTGTTGCTGTTGTCAGTGTAGTGGACTCTGTAGAAGTTGTAGGCAGCGTTGTGGTGGAAGGTGTTGTTGGGAAAGTTGTTGCTGTTGTCACTGTAGTGGACTCTGTAGAAGTTGTAGGCAGCGTTGTGGTGGAAGGTGTCGTTGGCAAAGTTGTTGCTGTTGTCTGTGCAGTAGACTCTGTAGAAGTTGTAGGCAGTGTTGTGGTGGAAGGTGTTGTTGGCAAAGTTGTTGTTGCTGTTGTCAGTGTAGTGGACTCTGTAGAAGTTGTCGTCGACAGAGTTGTAGGTAGCGTTGTGGTTGTGGTGGAAGGTGTAGTTGGCAAAGTTGTTGTTGCTGTTGTCAGTGTAGTGGACTCTGTAGAAGTTGTAGGCAGTGTTGTCGTGGAAGGTGTTGTTGGGAAAGTTGTTGTTGCTGTTGTCAATGTAGTGGACTCTGTTGAAGTTGTAGGCAGAGTTGTGGTGGAAGGTGTCGTTGGCAAAGTTGTTGTTGCTGTAGTCTGTGTAGTAGACTCTGTAGAAGTTGTCGTCGACAGAGTTGTAGGCAGCGTTGTGGTGGAAGCTGTAGTTGGCAAAGTTGTTGTTGCTGTTGTGAATGTAGTGGACTCTGTAGAAGTTGTGGGCAGCGTTGTGGTGGAAGGTGTAGTTGGCAAAGTTGTTGCTGTTGTCAATGTAGTGGACTCTGTAGAAGTTGTAGGCAGCGTTGTGGTGGAAGGTGTAGTTGGCAAAGTTGTTGTTGCTGTTGTTTGTGTAGTAGACTCTGTAGAAGTTGTAGGCAGCGTTGTGGTGGAAGGTGTAGTTGGCAAAGTTGTTGTTGCTGTTGTCTGTGTAGTAGACTCTGTAGAAGTTGTCGTCGACAGAGTTGTAGGCAGCGTTGTGGTGGAAGCTGTAGTTGGCAAAGTTGTTGTTGCTGTTGTCAATGTAGTGGACTCTGTTGAAGTTGTAGGCAGTGTTGTGGTGGAAGCTGTAGTTGGCAAAGTTGTTGTTGCTGTTGTCAATGTAGTGGACTCTGTAGAAGTTGTAGGCAGAGTTGTGGTGGAAGGTGTCGTTGGCAAAGTTGTTGTTGCAGTAGTCTGTGTAGTAGACTCTGTAGAAGTTGTTGTCGGCAGAGTTGTAGGCAGCGTTGTGGTGGAAGCTGTAGTTGGCAAAGTTGTTGTTGCTGTTGTCAATGTAGTGGACTCTGTAGAAGTTGTAGGCAGTGTTGTGGTGGAAGCTGTAGTTGGCAAAGTTGTTGTTGCTGTTGTCAATGTAGTGGACTCTGTAGAAGTTGTAGGCAGAGTTGTGGTGGAAGGTGTCGTTGGCAAAGTTGTTGTTGCTGTAGTCTGTGTAGTAGACTCTGCAGAAGTTGTTGTCGGCAGAGTTGTAGGCAGTGTTGTGGTGGAAGCTGTAGTTGGCAAAGTTGTTGCTGTTGTCAATGTAGTGGACTCTGTAGAAGTTGTAGGCAGCGTTGTGGTGGAAGGTGTCGTTGGCAAAGTTGTTGCTGTTGTCTGTGCAGTAGACTTTCTAGCAGTTGTAGGCAGTGTTGTGGTGGAAGGTGTAGTTGGCAAAGTTGTTGCTGTTGTCAATGTAGTGGACTCTGTAGAAGTTGTAGGCAGTGTTGTGGTGGAAGGTGTTGTTGGCAAAGTTGTTGTTGCTGTTGTCAGTGTAGTGGACTCTGTAGAAGTTGTAGGCAGCGTTGTGGTGGAAGGTGTTGTTGGGAAAGTTGTTGCTGTTGTCACTGTAGTGGACTCTGTAGAAGTTGTAGGCAGCATTGTGGTGGAAGGTGTTGTTGGCAAAGTTGTTGTTGCTGTTGTCAGTGTAGTGAACTCTGTAGAAGTTGTCGTCGACAGAGTTGTAGGTAGCGTTGTGGTTGTGGTGGAAGGTGTAGTTGGCAAAGTTGTTGTTGCTGTTGTCAGTGTAGTGGACTCTGTAGAAGTTGTAGGCAGTGTTGTCGTGGAAGGTGTTGTTGGGAAAGTTGTTGTTGCTGTTGTCAATGTAGTGGACTCTGTAGAAGTTGTAGGCAGTGTTGTGGTGGAAGCTGTAGTTGGCAAAGTTGTTGTTACTGTTGTCAATGTAGTGGACTCTGTAGAAGTTGTAGGCAGAGTTGTGGTGGAAGGTGTCATTGGCAAAGTTGTTGTTGCTGTAGTCTGTGTAGTAGACTCTGTAGAAGTTGTTGTCGGCAGAGTTGTAGGCAGCGTTGTGGTGGAAGCTGTAGTTGGCAAAGTTGTTGTTGCTGTTGTCAATGTAGTGGACTCTGTTGAAGTTGTAGGCAGTGTTGTGGTGGAAACTGTAGTTGGCAAAGTTGTTGCTGTTGTCAATGTAGTGGACTCTGTAGAAGTTGTAGGCAGCGTTGTGGTGGAAGGTGTAGTTGGCAAAGTTGTTGCTGTTGTCTGTGTAGTAGACTCTGTAGAAGTTGTCGTCGACAGAGTTGTAGGTACCGTTGTGGTTGTGGTGGAAGGTATAGTTGGCAAAGTTGTTGTTGCTGTTGTCAGTGTAGTGGACTCTGTAGAAGTTGTCGTCGACAGAGTTGTAGGTAGCGTTGTGGTTGTGGTGGAAGGTGTAGTTGGCAAAGTTGTTGTTGCTGTTGTCAATGTAGTGGACTCTGTAGAAGTTGTAGGCAGCGTTGTGGTGGAAGGTGTTGTTGGGAAAGTTGTTGCTGTTGTCACTGTAGTGGACTCTGTAGAAGTTGTAGGCAGCGTTGTGGTGGAAGGTGTCGTTGGCAAAGTTGTTGCTGTTGTCTGTGCAGTAGACTCTGTAGAAGTTGTAGGCAGTGTTGTGGTGGAAGGTGTTGTTGGCAAAGTTGTTGTTGCTGTTGTCAGTGTAGTGGACTCTGTAGAAGTTGTCGTCGACAGAGTTGTAGGTAGCGTTGTGGTTGTGGTGGAAGGTGTAGTTGGCAAAGTTGTTGTTGCTGTTGTCAGTGTAGTGGACTCTGTAGAAGTTGTAGGCAGTGTTGTCGTGGAAGGTGTTGTTGGGAAAGTTGTTGTTGCTGTTGTCAAAGTAGTGGACTCTGTAGAAGTTGTAGGCAGTGTTGTGGTGGAAGCTGTAGTTGGCAAAGTTGTTGTTGCTGTTGTCAATGTAGTGGACTCTGTAGAAGTTGTAGGCAGAGTTGTGGTGGAAGGTGTCGTTGGCAAAGTTGTTGTTGCTGTAGTCTGTGTAGTAGACTCTGTAGAAGTTGTTGTCGGCAGAGTTGTAGGCAGTGTTGTGGTGGAAGCTGTAGTTGGCAAAGTTGTTGCTGTTGTCAATGTAGTGGACTCTGTAGAAGTTGTAGGCAGCGTTGTGGTGGAAGGTGTCGTTGGCAAAGTTGTTGCTGTTGTCTGTGCAGTAGACTCTGTAGAAGTTGTAGGCAGTGTTGTGGTGGAAGGTGTAGTTGGCAAAGTTGTTGCTGTTGTCAATGTAGTGGACTCTGTAGAAGTTGTAGGCAGCGTTGTGGTGGAAGGTGTAGTTGGCAAAGTTGTTGCTGTTGTCTGTGTAGTAGACTCTGTAGAAGTTGTCGTCGACAGAGTTGTAGGTACCGTTGTGGTTGTGGTGGAAGGTATAGTTGGCAAAGTTGTTGTTGCTGTTGTCAGTGTAGTGGACTCTGTAGAAGTTGTAGGCAGCGTTGTGGTGGAAGGTGTTGTTGGGAAAGTTGTTGCTGTTGTCACTGTAGTGGACTCTGTAGAAGTTGTAGGCAGCGTTGTGGTGGAAGGTGTCGTTGGCAAAGTTGTTGCTGTTGTCTGTGCAGTAGACTCTGTAGAAGTTGTAGGCAGTGTTGTGGTGGAAGGTGTTGTTGGCAAAGTTGTTGTTGCTGTTGTCAGTGTAGTGGACTCTGTAGAAGTTGTCGTCGACAGAGTTGTAGGTAGCGTTGTGGTTGTGGTGGAAGGTGTAGTTGGCAAAGTTGTTGTTGCTGTTGTCAGTGTAGTGGACTCTGTAGAAGTTGTAGGCAGTGTTGTCGTGGAAGGTGTTGTTGGGAAAGTTGTTGTTGCTGTTGTCAATGTAGTGGACTCTGTTGAAGTTGTAGGCAGAGTTGTGGTGGAAGGTGTCGTTGGCAAAGTTGTTGTTGCTGTAGTCTGTGTAGTAGACTCTGTAGAAGTTGTCGTCGACAGAGTTGTAGGCAGCGTTGTGGTGGAAGCTGTAGTTGGCAAAGTTGTTGTTGCTGTTGTGAATGTAGTGGACTCTGTAGAAGTTGTAGGCAGCGTTGTGGTGGAAGGTGTAGTTGGCAAAGTTGTTGCTGTTGTCAATGTAGTGGACTCTGTAGAAGTTGTAGGCAGCGTTGTGGTGGAAGGTGTAGTTGGCAAAGTTGTTGTTGCTGTTGTTTGTGTAGTAGACTCTGTAGAAGTTGTAGGCAGCGTTGTGGTGGAAGGTGTAGTTGGCAAAGTTGTTGTTGCTGTTGTCTGTGTAGTAGACTCTGTAGAAGTTGTCGTCGACAGAGTTGTAGGCAGCGTTGTGGTGGAAGCTGTAGTTGGCAAAGTTGTTGTTGCTGTTGTCAATGTAGTGGACTCTGTTGAAGTTGTAGGCAGTGTTGTGGTGGAAGCTGTAGTTGGCAAAGTTGTTGTTGCTGTTGTCAATGTAGTGGACTCTGTAGAAGTTGTAGGCAGAGTTGTGGTGGAAGGTGTCGTTGGCAAAGTTGTTGTTGCAGTAGTCTGTGTAGTAGACTCTGTAGAAGTTGTTGTCGGCAGAGTTGTAGGCAGCGTTGTGGTGGAAGCTGTAGTTGGCAAAGTTGTTGTTGCTGTTGTCAATGTAGTGGACTCTGTAGAAGTTGTAGGCAGTGTTGTGGTGGAAGCTGTAGTTGGCAAAGTTGTTGTTGCTGTTGTCAATGTAGTGGACTCTGTAGAAGTTGTAGGCAGAGTTGTGGTGGAAGGTGTCGTTGGCAAAGTTGTTGTTGCTGTAGTCTGTGTAGTAGACTCTGCAGAAGTTGTTGTCGGCAGAGTTGTAGGCAGTGTTGTGGTGGAAGCTGTAGTTGGCAAAGTTGTTGCTGTTGTCAATGTAGTGGACTCTGTAGAAGTTGTAGGCAGCGTTGTGGTGGAAGGTGTCGTTGGCAAAGTTGTTGCTGTTGTCTGTGCAGTAGACTTTCTAGCAGTTGTAGGCAGTGTTGTGGTGGAAGGTGTAGTTGGCAAAGTTGTTGCTGTTGTCAATGTAGTGGACTCTGTAGAAGTTGTAGGCAGTGTTGTGGTGGAAGGTGTTGTTGGCAAAGTTGTTGTTGCTGTTGTCAGTGTAGTGGACTCTGTAGAAGTTGTAGGCAGTGTTGTCGTGGAAGGTGTTGTTGGGAAAGTTGTTGTTGCTGTTGTCAATGTAGTGGACTCTGTTGAAGTTGTAGGCAGAGTTGTGGTGGAAGGTGTCGTTGGCAAAGTTGTTGTTGCTGTAGTCTGTGTAGTAGACTCTGTAGAAGTTGTCGTCGACAGAGTTGTAGGCAGCGTTGTGTTGGAAGCTGTAGTTGGCAAAGTTGTTGTTGCTGTTGTCAATGTAGTGGACTCTGTTGAAGTTGTAGGCAGTGTTGTGGTGGAAGCTGTAGTTGGCAAAGTTGTTGTTGCTGTTGTCAATGTAGTGGACTCTGTAGAAGTTGTAGGCAGCGTTGTGGTGGAAGGTGTAGTTGGCAAAGTTGTTGTTGCTGTTGTTTGTGTAGTAGACTCTGTAGAAGTTGTCGTCGACAGAGTTGTAGGTACCGTTGTGGTTGTGGTGGAAGGTATAGTTGGCAAAGTTGTTGTTGCTGTTGTCAGTGTAGTGGACTCTGTTGAAGTTGTAGGCAGCGTTGTGGTGGAAGGTGTAGTTGGCAAAGTTGTTGTTGCTATTGTCTGTGTAGTGGACTCTGTAGAAGTTGTAGGCAGCGTTGTGGTGGAAGGTGTAGTTGGCAAAGTTGTTGTTGCTGTTGTTTGTGTAGTAGACTCTGTAGAAGTTGTAGGCAGCGTTGTAGTGGAAGATGTAGTTGGCAAAGTTGTTGTTGCTGTTGTCTGTGTAGTAGACTCTGTAGAAGTTGTCGTCGACAGAGTTGTAGGCAGCGTTGTGGTGGAAGCTGTAGTTGGCAAAGTTGTTGTTGCTGTTGTCAATGTAGTGGACTCTGTTGAAGTTATAGGCAGTGTTGTGGTGGAAGCTGTAGTTGGAAAAGTTGTTGTTGCTGTTGTCTGTGTAGTAGACTCTGTAGAAGTTGTCGTCGACAGAGTTGTAGGCAGTGTTGTGGTTGTGGTGGAAGGTGTAGTTGGCAAAGTTGTTGTTGCTGTTGTCAATGTAGTGGACTCTGTAGAAGTTGTAGGCAGTGTTGTGGTGGAAGCTGTAGTTGGCAAAGTTGTTGTTGCTGTTGTCAATGTAGTGGACTCTGTAGAAGTTGTAGGCAGCGTTGTGGTGGAAGTTGTAGTTGGCAAAGTTGTTGTTGCTGTTGTCTGTGTAGTAGACTCTGTAGAAGTTGTCGTCGACAGAGTTGTAGGCAGTGTTGTGGTTGTGGTGGAAGGTGTAGTTGGCAAAGTTGTTGTTGCTGTTGTCAGTGTAGTGGACTCTGTAGAAGTTGTAGGCAGAGTTGTGGTGGAAGGTGTCGTTGGCAAAGTTGTTGTTGCTGTAGTCTGTGTAGTAGACTCTGTAGAAGTTGTTGTCGGCAGAGTTGTAGGCAGTGTTGTGGTGGAAGCTGTAGTTGGCAAAGTTGTTGCTGTTGTCAATGTAGTGGACTCTGTAGAAGTTGTAGGCAGCGTTGTGGTGGAAGGTGTCGTTGGCAAAGTTGTTGCTGTTGTCTGTGCAGTAGACTCTGTAGAAGTTGTAGGCAGTGTTGTGGTGGAAGGTGTAGTTGGCAAAGTTGTTGCTGTTGTCAATGTAGTGGACTCTGTAGAAGTTGTAGGCAGCGTTGTGGTGGAAGGTGTAGTTGGCAAAGTTGTTGCTGTTGTCTGTGTAGTAGACTCTGTAGAAGTTGTCGTCGACAGAGTTGTAGGTACCGTTGTGGTTGTGGTGGAAGGTATAGTTGGCAAAGTTGTTGTTGCTGTTGTCAGTGTAGTGGACTCTGTAGAAGTTGTCGTCGACAGAGTTGTAGGTAGCGTTGTGGTTGTGGTGGAAGGTGTAGTTGGCAAAGTTGTTGTTGCTGTTGTCAATGTAGTGGACTCTGTAGAAGTTGTAGGCAGCGTTGTGGTGGAAGGTGTTGTTGGGAAAGTTGTTGCTGTTGTCACTGTAGTGGACTCTGTAGAAGTTGTAGGCAGCGTTGTGGTGGAAGGTGTAGTTGGCAAAGTTGTTGCTGTTGTTTGTGTAGTAGACTCTGTAGAAGTTGTCGTCGACAGAGTTGTAGGTACCGTTGTGGTTGTGGTGGAAGGTATAGTTGGCAAAGTTGTTGTTGCTGTTGTCAGTGTAGTGGACTCTGTTGAAGTTGTAGGCAGCGTTGTGGTGGAAGGTGTAGTTGGCAAAGTTGTTGCTGTTGTCTGTGTAGTAGACTCTGTAGAAGTTGTCGTCGACAGAGTTGTAGGTACCGTTGTGGTTGTGGTGGAAGGTATAGTTGGCAAAGTTGTTGTTGCTGTTGTCAGTGTAGTGGACTCTGTAGAAGTTGTAGGCAGAGTTGTGGTGGAAGGTGTCGTTGGCAAAGTTGTTGTTGCAGTAGTCTGTGTAGTAGACTCTGTAGAAGTTGTTGTCGGCAGAGTTGTAGGCAGCATTGTGGTGGAAGCTGTAGTTGGCAAAGTTGTTGTTGCTGTTGTCAATGTAGTGGACTCTGTAGAAGTTGTAGGCAGTGTTGTGGTGGAAGCTGTAGTTGGCAAAGTTGTTGTTGCTGTTGTCAATGTAGTGGACTCTGTAGAAGTTGTAGGCAGAGTTGTGGTGGAAGGTGTCGTTGGCAAAGTTGTTGTTGCTGTAGTCTGTGTAGTAGACTCTGCAGAAGTTGTTGTCGGCAGAGTTGTAGGCAGTGTTGTGGTGGAAGCTGTAGTTGGCAAAGTTGTTGCTGTTGTCAATGTAGTGGACTCTGTAGAAGTTGTAGGCAGCGTTGTGGTGGAAGGTGTCGTTGGCAAAGTTGTTGCTGTTGTCTGTGCAGTAGACTCTGTAGAAGTTGTAGGCAGTGTTGTGGTGGAAGGTGTAGTTGGCAAAGTTGTTGCTGTTGTCAATGTAGTGGACTCTGTAGAAGTTGTAGGCAGCGTTGTGGTGGAAGGTGTAGTTGGCAAAGTTGTTGCTGTTGTCTGTGTAGTAGACTCTGTAGAAGTTGTCGTCGACAGAGTTGTAGGTACCGTTGTGGTTGTGGTGGAAGGTATAGTTGGCAAAGTTGTTGTTGCTGTTGTCAGTGTAGTGGACTCTGTAGAAGTTGTCGTCGACAGAGTTGTAGGTTGCGTTGTGGTTGTGGTGGAAGGTGTAGTTGGCAAAGTTGTTGTTGCTGTTGTCAATGTAGTGGACTCTGTAGAAGTTGTAGGCAGCGTTGTGGTGGAAGGTGTAGTTGGCAAAGTTGTTGTTGCTGTTGTCTGTGTAGTAGACTCTGTAGAAGTTGTCGTCGACAGAGTTGTAGGAAGCGTTGTGGTGGAAGCTGTAGTTGGCAAAGTTGTTGTTGCTGTTGTCAATGTAGTGGACTCTGTTGAAGTTGTAGGCAGTGTTGTGGTGGAAGCTGTAGTTGGCAAAGTTGTTGTTGCTGTTGTCAATGTAGTGGACTCTGTAGAAGTTGTAGGCAGTGTTGTGGTGGAAGTTGTAGTTGGCAAAGTTGTTGTTGCTGTTGTCTGTGTAGTGGACTCTGTAGAAGTTGTAGGCAGCGTTGTGGTGGAAGGTGTAGTTGGCAAAGTTGTTGCTGTTGTCTGTGTAGTAGACTCTGTAGAAGTTGTCGACGACAGAGTTGTAGGTACCGTTGTGGTTGTGGTGGAAGGTATAGTTGGCAAAGTTGTTGTTGCTGTTGTCAGTGTAGTGGACTCTGTAGAAGTTGTAGGCAGTGTTGTCGTGGAAGGTGTTGTTGGGAAAGTTGTTGTTGCTGTTGTCAATGTAGTGGACTCTGTAGAAGTTGTAGGCAGCGTTGTGGTGGAAGGTGTAGTTGGCAAAGTTGTTGTTGCTGTTGTTTGTGTAGTAGACTCTGTAGAAGTTGTCGTCGACAGAGTTGTAGGTACCGTTGTGGTTGTGGTGGAAGGTATAGTTGGCAAAGTTGTTGTTGCTGTTGTCAGTGTAGTGGACTCTGTTGAAGTTGTAGGCAGCGTTGTGGTGGAAGGTGTAGTTGGCAAAGTTGTTGTTGCTATTGTTTGTGTAGTAGACTCTGTAGAAGTTGTAGGCAGCGTTGTAGTGGAAGGTGTAGTTGGCAAAGTTGTTGTTGCTGTTGTCTGTGTAGTAGACTCTGTAGAAGTTGTCGTCGACAGAGTTGTAGGCAGCGTTGTGGTGGAAGCTGTAGTTGGCAAAGTTGTTGTTGCTGTTGTCAATGTAGTGGACTCTGTTGAAGTTATAGGCAGTGTTGTGGTGGAAGCTGTAGTTGGCAAAGTTGTTGTTGCTGTTGTCTGTGTAGTAGACTCTGTAGAAGTTGTCGTCGACAGAGTTGTAGGCAGTGTTGTGGTTGTGGTGGAAGGTGTAGTTGGCAAAGTTGTTGTTGCTGTTGTCAATGTAGTGGACTCTGTAGAAGTTGTAGGCAGCGTTGTGGTGGAAGTTGTAGTTGGCAAAGTTGTTGTTGCTGTTGTCTGTGTAGTAGACTCTGTAGAAGTTGTCGTCGACAGAGTTGTAGGCAGTGTTGTGGTTGTGGTGGAAGGTATAGTTGGCAAAGTTGTTGTTGCTGTTGTCAGTGTAGTGGACTCTGTAGAAGTTGTCGTCAACAGAGTTGTAGGTAGCGTTGTGGTTGTGGTGGAAGGTGTAGTTGGCAAAGTTGTTGTTGCTGTTGTCAATGTAGTGGACTCTGTAGAAGTTGTAGGCAGCGTTGTGGTGGAAGGTGTTGTTGGGAAAGTTGTTGCTGTTGTCACTGTAGTGGACTCTGTAGAAGTTGTAGGCAGCGTTGTGGTGGAAGGTGTAGTTGGCAAAGTTGTTGCTGTTGTCAATGTAGTGGACTCTGTAGAAGTTGTAGGCAGCGTTGTGGTGGAAGGTGTCGTTGGCAAAGTTGTTGCTGTTGTCTGTGCAGTAGACTCTGTAGAAGTTGTAGGCAGTGTTGTGGTGGAAGGTGTAGTTGGCAAAGTTGTTGCTGTTGTCAATGTAGTGGACTCTGTAGAAGTTGTAGGCAGCGTTGTGGTGGAAGGTGTAGTTGGCAAAGTTGTTGCTGTTGTCTGTGTAGTAGACTCTGTAGAAGTTGTCGTCGACAGAGTTGTAGGTACCGTTGTGGTTGTGGTGGAAGGTATAGTTGGCAAAGTTGTTGTTGCTGTTGTCAGTGTAGTGTACTCTGTAGAAGTTGTCGTCGACAGAGTTGTAGGTTGCGTTGTGGTTGTGGTGGAAGGTGTCGTTGGCAAAGTTGTTGCTGTTGTCTGTGCAGTAGACTTTCTAGCAGTTGTAGGCAGTGTTGTGGTGGAAGGTGTAGTTGGCAAAGTTGTTGCTGTTGTCAATGTAGTGGACTCTGTAGAAGTTGTAGGCAGTGTTGTGGTGGAAGGTGTTGTTGGCAAAGTTGTTGTTGCTGTTGTCAGTGTAGTGGACTCTGTAGAAGTTGTCGTCGACAGAGTTGTAGGTAGCGTTGTGGTTGTGGTGGAAGGTGTAGTTGGCAAAGTTGTTGTTGCTGTTGTCAGTGTAGTGGACTCTGTAGAAGTTGTAGGCAGCGTTGTGTTGGAAGGTGTTGTTGGGAAAGTTGTTGCTGTTGTCACTGTAGTGGACTCTGTAGAAGTTGTAGGCAGCGTTGTGGTGGAAGGTGTCGTTGGCAAAGTTGTTGCTGTTGTCTGTGCAGTAGACTCTGTAGAAGTTGTAGGCAGAGTTGTGGTGGAAGGTGTCGTTGGCAAAGTTGTTGTTGCTGTAGTCTGTGTAGTAGACTCTGTAGAAGTTGTCGTCGACAGAGTTGTAGGCAGCGTTGTGTTGGAAGCTGTAGTTGGCAAAGTTGTTGTTGCTGTTGTCAATGTAGTGGACTCTGTAGAAGTTGTAGGCAGAGTTGTGGTGGAAGGTGTCATTGGCAAAGTTGTTGTTGCTGTTGTCTGTGTAGTAGACTCTGTAGAAGTTGTCGTCGACAGAGTTGTAGGCAGTGTTGTGGTTGTGGTGGAAGGTGTAGTTGGCAAAGTTGTTGTTGCTGTTGTCAATGTAGTGGACTCTGTAGAAGTTTTAGGCAGCGTTGTGGTGGAAGTTGTAGTTGGCAAAGTTGTTGTTGCTGTTGTCTGTGTAGTAGACTCTGTAGAAGTTGTCGTCGACAGAGTTGTAGGCAGTGTTGTGGTTGTGGTGGAAGGTATAGTTGGCAAAGTTGTTGTTGCTGTTGTCAGTGTAGTGGACTCTGTAGAAGTTGTCGTCAACAGAGTTGTAGGTAGCGTTGTGGTTGTGGTGGAAGGTGTAGTTGGCAAAGTTGTTGTTGCTGTTGTCAATGTAGTGGACTCTGTAGAAGTTGTAGGCAGCGTTGTGGTGGAAGGTGTTGTTGGGAAAGTTGTTGCTGTTGTCACTGTAGTGGACTCTGTAGAAGTTGTAGGCAGCGTTGTGGTGGAAGGTGTAGTTGGCAAAGTTGTTGCTGTTGTCAATGTAGTGGACTCTGTAGAAGTTGTAGGCAGCGTTGTGGTGGAAGGTGTCGTTGGCAAAGTTGTTGCTGTTGTCTGTGCAGTAGACTCTGTAGAAGTTGTAGGCAGTGTTGTGGTGGAAGGTGTAGTTGGCAAAGTTGTTGCTGTTGTCAATGTAGTGGACTCTGTAGAAGTTGTAGGCAGCGTTGTGGTGGAAGGTGTAGTTGGCAAAGTTGTTGCTGTTGTCTGTGTAGTAGACTCTGTAGAAGTTGTCGTCGACAGAGTTGTAGGTACCGTTGTGGTTGTGGTGGAAGGTATAGTTGGCAAAGTTGTTGTTGCTGTTGTCAGTGTAGTGTACTCTGTAGAAGTTGTCGTCGACAGAGTTGTAGGTTGCGTTGTGGTTGTGGTGGAAGGTGTCGTTGGCAAAGTTGTTGCTGTTGTCTGTGCAGTAGACTTTCTAGCAGTTGTAGGCAGTGTTGTGGTGGAAGGTGTAGTTGGCAAAGTTGTTGCTGTTGTCAATGTAGTGGACTCTGTAGAAGTTGTAGGCAGTGTTGTGGTGGAAGGTGTTGTTGGCAAAGTTGTTGTTGCTGTTGTCAGTGTAGTGGACTCTGTAGAAGTTGTCGTCGACAGAGTTGTAGGTAGCGTTGTGGTTGTGGTGGAAGGTGTAGTTGGCAAAGTTGTTGTTGCTGTTGTCAGTGTAGTGGACTCTGTAGAAGTTGTAGGCAGCGTTGTGTTGGAAGGTGTTGTTGGGAAAGTTGTTGCTGTTGTCACTGTAGTGGACTCTGTAGAAGTTGTAGGCAGCGTTGTGGTGGAAGGTGTCGTTGGCAAAGTTGTTGCTGTTGTCTGTGCAGTAGACTCTGTAGAAGTTGTAGGCAGAGTTGTGGTGGAAGGTGTCGTTGGCAAAGTTGTTGTTGCTGTAGTCTGTGTAGTAGACTCTGTAGAAGTTGTCGTCGACAGAGTTGTAGGCAGCGTTGTGTTGGAAGCTGTAGTTGGCAAAGTTGTTGTTGCTGTTGTCAATGTAGTGGACTCTGTTGAAGTTGTAGGCAGTGTTGTGGTGGAAGCTGTAGTTGGCAAAGTTGTTGTTGCTGTTGTCAATGTAGTGGACTCTGTAGAAGTTGTAGGCAGCGTTGTGGTGGAAGGTGTAGTTGGCAAAGTTGTTGTTGCTGTTGTTTGTGTAGTAGACTCTGTAGAAGTTGTCGTCGACAGAGTTGTAGGTACCGTTGTGGTTGTGGTGGAAGGTATAGTTGGCAAAGTTGTTGTTGCTGTTGTCAGTGTAGTGGACTCTGTTGAAGTTGTAGGCAGCGTTGTGGTGGAAGGTGTAGTTGGCAAAGTTGTTGCTGTTGTTTGTGTAGTAGACTCTGTAGAAGTTGTCGTCGACAGAGTTGTAGGTACCGTTGTGGTTGTGGTGGAAGGTATAGTTGGCAAAGTTGTTGTTGCTGTTGTCAGTGTAGTGGACTCTGTTGAAGTTGTAGGCAGCGTTGTGGTGGAAGGTGTAGTTGGCAAAGTTGTTGCTGTTGTTTGTGTAGTGGACTCTGTAGAAGTTGTAGGCAGCGTTGTGGTGGAAGGTATAGTTGGCAAAGTTGTTGTTGCTGTTGTCAGTGTAGTGGACTCTGTAGAAGTTGTAGGCAGCGTTGTGGTGGAAGGTGTCGTTGGCAAAGTTGTTGCTGTTGTCTGTGCAGTAGACTCTGTAGAAGTTGTAGGCAGAGTTGTGGTGGAAGGTGTCGTTGGCAAAGTTGTTGTTGCTGTAGTCTGTGTAGTAGACTCTGTAGAAGTTGTCGTCGACAGAGTTGTAGGCAGCGTTGTGTTGGAAGCTGTAGTTGGCAAAGTTGTTGTTGCTGTTGTCAATGTAGTGGACTCTGTAGAAGTTGTAGGCAGAGTTGTGGTGGAAGGTGTCATTGGCAAAGTTGTTGTTGCTGTTGTCTGTGTAGTAGACTCTGTAGAAGTTGTCGTCGACAGAGTTGTAGGCAGTGTTGTGGTTGTGGTGGAAGGTGTAGTTGGCAAAGTTGTTGTTGCTGTTGTCAATGTAGTGGACTCTGTAGAAGTTGTAGGCAGCGTTGTGGTGGAAGTTGTAGTTGGCAAAGTTGTTGTTGCTGTTGTCTGTGTAGTAGACTCTGTAGAAGTTGTCGTCGACAGAGTTGTAGGCAGTGTTGTGGTTGTGGTGGAAGGTATAGTTGGCAAAGTTGTTGTTGCTGTTGTCAGTGTAGTGGACTCTGTAGAAGTTGTCGTCAACAGAGTTGTAGGTAGCGTTGTGGTTGTGGTGGAAGGTGTAGTTGGCAAAGTTGTTGTTGCTGTTGTCAATGTAGTGGACTCTGTAGAAGTTGTAGGCAGCGTTGTGGTGGAAGGTGTAGTTGGCAAAGTTGTTGCTGTTGTCTGTGTAGTAGACTCTGTAGAAGTTGTCGTCGACAGAGTTGTAGGTACCGTTGTGGTTGTGGTGGAAGGTATAGTTGGCAAAGTTGTTGTTGCTGTTGTCAGTGTAGTGGACTCTGTAGAAGTTGTCGTCGACAGAGTTGTAGGTTGCGTTGTGGTTGTGGTGGAAGGTGTCGTTGGCAAAGTTGTTGCTGTTGTCTGTGCAGTAGACTTTCTAGCAGTTGTAGGCAGTGTTGTGGTGGAAGGTGTAGTTGGCAAAGTTGTTGCTGTTGTCAATGTAGTGGACTCTGTAGAAGTTGTAGGCAGTGTTGTGGTGGAAGGTGTTGTTGGCAAAGTTGTTGTTGCTGTTGTCAGTGTAGTGGACTCTGTAGAAGTTGTCGTCGACAGAGTTGTAGGTAGCGTTGTGGTTGTGGTGGAAGGTGTAGTTGGCAAAGTTGTTGTTGCTGTTGTCAGTGTAGTGGACTCTGTAGAAGTTGTAGGCAGCGTTGTGTTGGAAGGTGTTGTTGGGAAAGTTGTTGCTGTTGTCACTGTAGTGGACTCTGTAGAAGTTGTAGGCAGCGTTGTGGTGGAAGGTGTCGTTGGCAAAGTTGTTGCTGTTGTCTGTGCAGTAGACTCTGTAGAAGTTGTAGGCAGAGTTGTGGTGGAAGGTGTCGTTGGCAAAGTTGTTGTTGCTGTAGTCTGTGTAGTAGACTCTGTAGAAGTTGTCGTCGACAGAGTTGTAGGCAGCGTTGTGTTGGAAGCTGTAGTTGGCAAAGTTGTTGTTGCTGTTGTCAATGTAGTGGACTCTGTTGAAGTTGTAGGCAGTGTTGTGGTGGAAGCTGTAGTTGGCAAAGTTGTTGTTGCTGTTGTCAATGTAGTGGACTCTGTAGAAGTTGTAGGCAGCGTTGTGGTGGAAGGTGTAGTTGGCAAAGTTGTTGTTGCTGTTGTTTGTGTAGTAGACTCTGTAGAAGTTGTCGTCGACAGAGTTGTAGGTACCGTTGTGGTTGTGGTGGAAGGTATAGTTGGCAAAGTTGTTGTTGCTGTTGTCAGTGTAGTGGACTCTGTTGAAGTTGTAGGCAGCGTTGTGGTGGAAGGTGTAGTTGGCAAAGTTGTTGCTGTTGTTTGTGTAGTAGACTCTGTAGAAGTTGTCGTCGACAGAGTTGTAGGTACCGTTGTGGTTGTGGTGGAAGGTATAGTTGGCAAAGTTGTTGTTGCTGTTGTCAGTGTAGTGGACTCTGTTGAAGTTGTAGGCAGCGTTGTGGTGGAAGGTGTAGTTGGCAAAGTTGTTGCTGTTGTCTGTGTAGTAGACTCTGTAGAAGTTGTCGTCGACAGAGTTGTAGGTACCGTTGTGGTTGTGGTGGAAGGTATAGTTGGCAAAGTTGTTGTTGCTGTTGTCAGTGTAGTGGACTCTGTAGAAGTTGTAGGCAGAGTTGTGGTGGAAGGTGTCGTTGGCAAAGTTGTTGTTGCAGTAGTCTGTGTAGTAGACTCTGTAGAAGTTGTTGTCGGCAGAGTTGTAGGCAGCGTTGTGGTGGAAGCTGTAGTTGGCAAAGTTGTTGTTGCTGTTGTCAATGTAGTGGACTCTGTAGAAGTTGTAGGCAGTGTTGTGGTGGAAGCTGTAGTTGGCAAAGTTGTTGTTGCTGTTGTCAATGTAGTGGACTCTGTAGAAGTTGTAGGCAGAGTTGTGGTGGAAGGTGTCGTTGGCAAAGTTGTTGTTGCTGTAGTCTGTGTAGTAGACTCTGCAGAAGTTGTTGTCGGCAGAGTTGTAGGCAGTGTTGTGGTGGAAGCTGTAGTTGGCAAAGTTGTTGCTGTTGTCAATGTAGTGGACTCTGTAGAAGTTGTAGGCAGCGTTGTGGTGGAAGGTGTCGTTGGCAAAGTTGTTGCTGTTGTCTGTGCAGTAGACTCTGTAGAAGTTGTAGGCAGTGTTGTTGTGGAAGGTGTAGTTGGCAAAGTTGTTGCTGTTGTCAATGTAGTGGACTCTGTAGAAGTTGTAGGCAGCGTTGTGGTGGAAGGTGTAGTTGGCAAAGTTGTTGCTGTTGTCTGTGTAGTAGACTCTGTAGAAGTTGTCGTCGACAGAGTTGTAGGTACCGTTGTGGTTGTGGTGGAAGGTATAGTTGGCAAAGTTGTTGTTGCTGTTGTCAGTGTAGTGGACTCTGTAGAAGTTGTCGTCGACAGAGTTGTAGGTTGCGTTGTGGTTGTGGTGGAAGGTGTAGTTGGCAAAGTTGTTGTTGCTGTTGTCAATGTAGTGGACTCTGTAGAAGTTGTAGGCAGCGTTGTGGTGGAAGGTGTAGTTGGCAAAGTTGTTGTTGCTGTTGTCTGTGTAGTAGACTCTGTAGAAGTTGTCGTCGACAGAGTTGTAGGAAGCGTTGTGGTGGAAGCTGTAGTTGGCAAAGTTGTTGTTGCTGTTGTCAATGTAGTGGACTCTGTTGAAGTTGTAGGCAGTGTTGTGGTGGAAGCTGTAGTTGGCAAAGTTGTTGTTGCTGTTGTCAATGTAGTGGACTCTGTAGAAGTTGTAGGCAGTGTTGTGGTGGAAGTTGTAGTTGGCAAAGTTGTTGTTGCTGTTGTCTGTGTAGTGGACTCTGTAGAAGTTGTAGGCAGCGTTGTGGTGGAAGGTGTAGTTGGCAAAGTTGTTGCTGTTGTCTGTGTAGTAGACTCTGTAGAAGTTGTCGTCGACAGAGTTGTAGGTACCGTTGTGGTTGTGGTGGAAGGTATAGTTGGCAAAGTTGTTGTTGCTGTTGTCAGTGTAGTGGACTCTGTAGAAGTTGTAGGCAGTGTTGTCGTGGAAGGTGTTGTTGGGAAAGTTGTTGTTGCTGTTGTCAATGTAGTGGACTCTGTAGAAGTTGTAGGCAGCGTTGTGGTGGAAGGTGTAGTTGGCAAAGTTGTTGTTGCTGTTGTTTGTGTAGTAGACTCTGTAGAAGTTGTCGTCGACAGAGTTGTAGGTACCGTTGTGGTTGTGGTGGAAGGTATAGTTGGCAAAGTTGTTGTTGCTGTTGTCAGTGTAGTGGACTCTGTTGAAGTTGTAGGCAGCGTTGTGGTGGAAGGTGTAGTTGGCAAAGTTGTTGTTGCTATTGTTTGTGTAGTAGACTCTGTAGAAGTTGTAGGCAGCGTTGTAGTGGAAGGTGTAGTTGGCAAAGTTGTTGTTGCTGTTGTCTGTGTAGTAGACTCTGTAGAAGTTGTCGTCGACAGAGTTGTAGGCAGCGTTGTGGTGGAAGCTGTAGTTGGCAAAGTTGTTGTTGCTGTTGTCAATGTAGTGGACTCTGTTGAAGTTATAGGCAGTGTTGTGGTGGAAGCTGTAGTTGGCAAAGTTGTTGTTGCTGTTGTCTGTGTAGTAGACTCTGTAGAAGTTGTCGTCGACAGAGTTGTAGGCAGTGTTGTGGTTGTGGTGGAAGGTGTAGTTGGCAAAGTTGTTGTTGCTGTTGTCAATGTAGTGGACTCTGTAGAAGTTGTAGGCAGCGTTGTGGTGGAAGTTGTAGTTGGCAAAGTTGTTGTTGCTGTTGTCTGTGTAGTAGACTCTGTAGAAGTTGTCGTCGACAGAGTTGTAGGTACCGTTGTGGTTGTGGTGGAAGGTATAGTTGGCAAAGTTGTTGTTGCTGTTGTCAGTGTAGTGGACTCTGTAGAAGTTGTCGTCGACAGAGTTGTAGGTAGCGTTGTGGTTGTGGTGGAAGGTGTAGTTGGCAAAGTTGTTGTTGCTGTTGTCAATGTAGTGGACTCTGTAGAAGTTGTAGGCAGCGTTGTGGTGGAAGGTGTTGTTGGGAAAGTTGTTGCTGTTGTCACTGTAGTGGACTCTGTAGAAGTTGTAGGCAGCGTTGTGGTGGAAGGTGTAGTTGGCAAAGTTGTTGCTGTTGTTTGTGTAGTAGACTCTGTAGAAGTTGTCGTCGACAGAGTTGTAGGTACCGTTGTGGTTGTGGTGGAAGGTATAGTTGGCAAAGTTGTTGTTGCTGTTGTCAGTGTAGTGGACTCTGTTGAAGTTGTAGGCAGCGTTGTGGTGGAAGGTGTAGTTGGCAAAGTTGTTGCTGTTGTCTGTGTAGTAGACTCTGTAGAAGTTGTCGTCGACAGAGTTGTAGGTACCGTTGTGGTTGTGGTGGAAGGTATAGTTGGCAAAGTTGTTGTTGCTGTTGTCAGTGTAGTGGACTCTGTAGAAGTTGTAGGCAGAGTTGTGGTGGAAGGTGTCGTTGGCAAAGTTGTTGTTGCAGTAGTCTGTGTAGTAGACTCTGTAGAAGTTGTTGTCGGCAGAGTTGTAGGCAGCGTTGTGGTGGAAGCTGTAGTTGGCAAAGTTGTTGTTGCTGTTGTCAATGTAGTGGACTCTGTAGAAGTTGTAGGCAGTGTTGTGGTGGAAGCTGTAGTTGGCAAAGTTGTTGTTGCTGTTGTCAATGTAGTGGACTCTGTAGAAGTTGTAGGCAGAGTTGTGGTGGAAGGTGTCGTTGGCAAAGTTGTTGTTGCTGTAGTCTGTGTAGTAGACTCTGCAGAAGTTGTTGTCGGCAGAGTTGTAGGCAGTGTTGTGGTGGAAGCTGTAGTTGGCAAAGTTGTTGCTGTTGTCAATGTAGTGGACTCTGTAGAAGTTGTAGGCAGCGTTGTGGTGGAAGGTGTCGTTGGCAAAGTTGTTGCTGTTGTCTGTGCAGTAGACTCTGTAGAAGTTGTAGGCAGTGTTGTGGTGGAAGGTGTAGTTGGCAAAGTTGTTGCTGTTGTCAATGTAGTGGACTCTGTAGAAGTTGTAGGCAGCGTTGTGGTGGAAGGTGTAGTTGGCAAAGTTGTTGCTGTTGTCTGTGTAGTAGACTCTGTAGAAGTTGTCGTCGACAGAGTTGTAGGTACCGTTGTGGTTGTGGTGGAAGGTATAGTTGGCAAAGTTGTTGTTGCTGTTGTCAGTGTAGTGGACTCTGTAGAAGTTGTCGTCGACAGAGTTGTAGGTAGCGTTGTGGTTGTGGTGGAAGGTGTAGTTGGCAAAGTTGTTGTTGCTGTTGTCAATGTAGTGGACTCTGTAGAAGTTGTAGGCAGCGTTGTGGTGGAAGGTGTTGTTGGGAAAGTTGTTGCTGTTGTCACTGTAGTGGACTCTGTAGAAGTTGTAGGCAGCGTTGTGGTGGAAGCTGTAGTTGGCAAAGTTGTTGTTGCTGTAGTCTGTGTAGTAGACTCTGTAGAAGTTGTAGGCAGTGTTGTGGTGGAAGGTGTAGTTGGCAAAGTTGTTGCTGTTGTCAATGTAGTGGACTCTGTAGAAGTTGTAGGCAGCGTTGTGGTGGAAGGTGTCGTTGGCAAAGTTGTTGCTGTTGTCTGTGCAGTAGACTCTGTAGAAGTTGTAGGCAGTGTTGTGGTGGAAGGTGTAGTTGGCAAAGTTGTTGCTGTTGTCAATGTAGTGGACTCTGTAGAAGTTGTAGGCAGCGTTGTGGTGGAAGGTGTAGTTGGCAAAGTTGTTGCTGTTGTCTGTGTAGTAGACTCTGTAGAAGTTGTCGTCGACAGAGTTGTAGGTACCGTTGTGGTTGTGGTGGAAGGTATAGTTGGCAAAGTTGTTGTTGCTGTTGTCAGTGTAGTGGACTCTGTAGAAGTTGTCGTCGACAGAGTTGTAGGTAGCGTTGTGGTTGTGGTGGAAGGTGTAGTTGGCAAAGTTGTTGTTGCTGTTGTCAATGTAGTGGACTCTGTAGAAGTTGTAGGCAGCGTTGTGGTGGAAGGTGTTGTTGGGAAAGTTGTTGCTGTTGTCACTGTAGTGGACTCTGTAGAAGTTGTAGGCAGCGTTGTGGTGGAAGGTGTAGTTGGCAAAGTTGTTGCTGTTGTTTGTGTAGTAGACTCTGTAGAAGTTGTCGTCGACAGAGTTGTAGGTACCGTTGTGGTTGTGGTGGAAGGTATAGTTGGCAAAGTTGTTGTTGCTGTTGTCAGTGTAGTGGACTCTGTTGAAGTTGTAGGCAGCGTTGTGGTGGAAGGTGTAGTTGGCAAAGTTGTTGCTGTTGTCTGTGTAGTAGACTCTGTAGAAGTTGTCGTCGACAGAGTTGTAGGTACCGTTGTGGTTGTGGTGGAAGGTATAGTTGGCAAAGTTGTTGTTGCTGTTGTCAGTGTAGTGGACTCTGTAGAAGTTGTAGGCAGAGTTGTGGTGGAAGGTGTCGTTGGCAAAGTTGTTGTTGCAGTAGTCTGTGTAGTAGACTCTGTAGAAGTTGTTGTCGGCAGAGTTGTAGGCAGCGTTGTGGTGGAAGCTGTAGTTGGCAAAGTTGTTGTTGCTGTTGTCAATGTAGTGGACTCTGTAGAAGTTGTAGGCAGTGTTGTGGTGGAAGCTGTAGTTGGCAAAGTTGTTGTTGCTGTTGTCAATGTAGTGGACTCTGTAGAAGTTGTAGGCAGAGTTGTGGTGGAAGGTGTCGTTGGCAAAGTTGTTGTTGCTGTAGTCTGTGTAGTAGACTCTGCAGAAGTTGTTGTCGGCAGAGTTGTAGGCAGTGTTGTGGTGGAAGCTGTAGTTGGCAAAGTTGTTGCTGTTGTCAATGTAGTGGACTCTGTAGAAGTTGTAGGCAGCGTTGTGGTGGAAGGTGTCGTTGGCAAAGTTGTTGCTGTTGTCTGTGCAGTAGACTCTGTAGAAGTTGTAGGCAGTGTTGTGGTGGAAGGTGTAGTTGGCAAAGTTGTTGCTGTTGTCAATGTAGTGGACTCTGTAGAAGTTGTAGGCAGCGTTGTGGTGGAAGGTGTAGTTGGCAAAGTTGTTGCTGTTGTCTGTGTAGTAGACTCTGTAGAAGTTGTCGTCGACAGAGTTGTAGGTACCGTTGTGGTTGTGGTGGAAGGTATAGTTGGCAAAGTTGTTGTTGCTGTTGTCAGTGTAGTGGACTCTGTAGAAGTTGTCGTCGACAGAGTTGTAGGTAGCGTTGTGGTTGTGGTGGAAGGTGTAGTTGGCAAAGTTGTTGTTGCTGTTGTCAATGTAGTGGACTCTGTAGAAGTTGTAGGCAGCGTTGTGGTGGAAGGTGTTGTTGGGAAAGTTGTTGCTGTTGTCACTGTAGTGGACTCTGTAGAAGTTGTAGGCAGCGTTGTGGTGGAAGCTGTAGTTGGCAAAGTTGTTGTTGCTGTAGTCTGTGTAGTAGACTCTGTAGAAGTTGTAGGCAGTGTTGTGGTGGAAGGTGTAGTTGGCAAAGTTGTTGCTGTTGTCAATGTAGTGGACTCTGTAGAAGTTGTAGGCAGCGTTGTGGTGGAAGGTGTCGTTGGCAAAGTTGTTGCTGTTGTCTGTGCAGTAGACTCTGTAGAAGTTGTAGGCAGTGTTGTGGTGGAAGGTGTAGTTGGCAAAGTTGTTGCTGTTGTCAATGTAGTGGACTCTGTAGAAGTTGTAGGCAGCGTTGTGGTGGAAGGTGTAGTTGGCAAAGTTGTTGCTGTTGTCTGTGTAGTAGACTCTGTAGAAGTTGTCGTCGACAGAGTTGTAGGTACCGTTGTGGTTGTGGTGGAAGGTATAGTTGGCAAAGTTGTTGTTGCTGTTGTCAGTGTAGTGGACTCTGTAGAAGTTGTCGTCGACAGAGTTGTAGGTTGCGTTGTGGTTGTGGTGGAAGGTGTAGTTGGCAAAGTTGTTGTTGCTGTTGTCAATGTAGTGGACTCTGTAGAAGTTGTAGGCAGCGTTGTGTTGGAAGGTGTTGTTGGGAAAGTTGTTGCTGTTGTCACTGTAGTGGACTCTGTAGAAGTTGTAGGCAGCGTTGTGGTGGAAGGTGTCGTTGGCAAAGTTGTTGCTGTTGTCTGTGCAGTAGACTCTGTAGAAGTTGTAGGCAGTGTTGTGGTGGAAGGTGTTGTTGGCAAAGTTGTTGTTGCTGTTGTCAGTGTAGTGGACTCTGTAGAAGTTGTCGTCGACAGAGTTGTAGGTAGCGTTGTGGTTGTGGTGGAAGGTGTAGTTGGCAAAGTTGTTGTTGCTGTTGTCAGTGTAGTGGACTCTGTAGAAGTTGTAGGCAGTGTTGTCGTGGAAGGTGTTGTTGGGAAAGTTGTTGTTGCTGTTGTCAATGTAGTGGACTCTGTTGAAGTTGTAGGCAGAGTTGTGG
Organism: Brachyhypopomus gauderio; assembly: GCF_052324685.1. Classification (NCBI taxonomy): domain Eukaryota; kingdom Metazoa; phylum Chordata; class Actinopteri; order Gymnotiformes; family Hypopomidae; genus Brachyhypopomus; species Brachyhypopomus gauderio. The sequence goes on from NW_027506889.1 coordinate 508,012, forward strand.
TGGAAGGTGTCGTTGGCAAAGTTGTTGTTGCTGTAGTCTGTGTAGTAGACTCTGTAGAAGTTGTCGTCGACAGAGTTGTAGGCAGCGTTGTGTTGGAAGCTGTAGTTGGCAAAGTTGTTGTTGCTCTTGTCAATGTAGTGGACTCTGTTGAAGTTGTAGGCAGTGTTGTGGTGGAAGCTGTAGTTGGCAAAGTTGTTGTTGCTGTAGTCTGTGTAGTAGACTCTGTAGAAGTTGTAGGCAGAGTTGTGGTGGAAGCTGTAGTTGGCAAAGTTGTTGCTGTTGTCAATGTAGTGGACTCTGTAGAAGTTGTAGGCAGCGTTGTGGTGGAAGGTGTAGTTGGCAAAGTTGTTGTTGCTGTTGTTTGTGTAGTAGACTCTGTAGAAGTTGTCGTCGACAGAGTTGTAGGCAGCGTTGTGGTGGAAGCTGTAGTTGGCAAAGTTGTTGTTGCTGTTGTCAATGTAGTGGACTCTGTTGAAGTTGTAGGCAGTGTTGTGGTGGAAGCTGTAGTTGGCAAAGTTGTTGTTGCTGTTGTCAATGTAGTGGACTCTGTAGAAGTTGTAGGCAGTGTTGTGGTGGAAGTTGTAGTTGGCAAAGTTGTTGTTGCTGTTGTCTGTGTAGTGGACTCTGTAGAAGTTGTAGGCAGCGTTGTGGTGGAAGGTGTAGTTGGCACAGTTGTTGTTGCTGTTGTCTGTGTAGTAGACTCTGTAGAAGTTGTAGGCAGCGTTGTGGTGGAAGGTGTAGTTGGCAAAGTTGTTGTTGCTGTTGTCTGTGTAGTAGACTCTGTAGAAGTTGTCGTCGACAGAGTTGTAGGCAGTGTTGTGGTTGTGGTGGAAGGTGTAGTTGGCAAAGTTGTTGTTGCTGTTGTCAGTGTAATGGACTCTGTAGAAGTTGTAGGCAGTGTTGTGGTGGAAGCTGTAGTTGGCAAAGTTGTTGTTGCTGTAGTCTGTGTAGTAGACTCTGTAGAAGTTGTAGGCAGAGTTGTGGTGGAAGCTGTAGTTGGCAAAGTTGTTGTTGCTGTTGTCAATGTAGTGGACTCTGTTGAAGTTGTAGGCAGTGTTGTGGTGGAAGCTGTAGTTGGCAAAGTTGTTGTTGCTGTTGTCAGTGTAGTGGACTCTGTAGAAGTTGTAGGCAGTGTTGTCGTGGAAGGTGTTGTTGGGAAAGTTGTTGTTGCTGTTGTCAATGTAGTGGACTCTGTAGAAGTTGTAGGCAGCGTTGTGGTGGAAGGTGTCGTTGGCAAAGTTGTTGCTGTTGTCTGTGCAGTAGACTCTGTAGAAGTTGTAGGCAGTGTTGTGGTGGAAGGTGTAGTTGGCAAAGTTGTTGCTGTTGTCAATGTAGTGGACTCTGTAGAAGTTGTAGGCAGCGTTGTGGTGGAAGGTGTAGTTGGCAAAGTTGTTGTTGCTGTTGTCTGTGTAGTAGACTCTGTAGAAGTTGTCGTCGACAGAGTTGTAGGCAGTGTTGTGGTTGTGGTGGAAGGTGTAGTTGGCAAAGTTGTTGTTGCTGTTGTCAGTGTAATGGACTCTGTAGAAGTTGTAGGCAGTGTTGTGGTGGAAGCTGTAGTTGGCAAAGTTGTTGTTGCTGTAGTCTGTGTAGTAGACTCTGTAGAAGTTGTAGGCAGAGTTGTGGTGGAAGCTGTAGTTGGCAAAGTTGTTGTTGCTGTTGTCAATGTAGTGGACTCTGTTGAAGTTGTAGGCAGTGTTGTGGTGGAAGCTGTAGTTGGCAAAGTTGTTGTTGCTGTTGTCAGTGTAGTGGACTCTGTAGAAGTTGTAGGCAGTGTTGTCGTGGAAGGTGTTGTTGGGAAAGTTGTTGTTGCTGTTGTCAATGTAGTGGACTCTGTAGAAGTTGTAGGCAGCGTTGTGGTGGAAGGTGTCGTTGGCAAAGTTGTTGCTGTTGTCTGTGCAGTAGACTCTGTAGAAGTTGTAGGCAGTGTTGTGGTGGAAGGTGTAGTTGGCAAAGTTGTTGCTGTTGTCAATGTAGTGGACTCTGTAGAAGTTGTAGGCAGCGTTGTGGTGGAAGGTGTAGTTGGCAAAGTTGTTGTTGCTGTTGTCTGTGTAGTAGACTCTGTAGAAGTTGTCGTCGACAGAGTTGTAGGCAGTGTTGTGGTTGTGGTGGAAGGTGTAGTTGGCAAAGTTGTTGTTGCTGTTGTCAGTGTAATGGACTCTGTAGAAGTTGTAGGCAGTGTTGTGGTGGAAGCTGTAGTTGGCAAAGTTGTTGTTGCTGTAGTCTGTGTAGTAGACTCTGTAGAAGTTGTAGGCAGAGTTGTGGTGGAAGCTGTAGTTGGCAAAGTTGTTGTTGCTGTTGTCAATGTAGTGGACTCTGTTGAAGTTGTAGGCAGTGTTGTGGTGGAAGCTGTAGTTGGCAAAGTTGTTGTTGCTGTTGTCAGTGTAGTGGACTCTGTAGAAGTTGTAGGCAGTGTTGTGGTGGAAGGTGTTGTTGGGAAAGTTGTTGTTGCTGTTGTCACTGTAGTGGACTCTGTAGAAGTTGTCGTCGACAGAGTTGTAGGTAGCGTTGTGGTTGTGGTGGAAGGTGTAGTTGGCAAAGTTGTTGTTGCTGTTGTCAATGTAGTGGACTCTGTAGAAGTTGTAGGCAGCGTTGTGGTGGAAGGTGTTGTTGGGAAAGTTGTTGCTGTTGTCACTGTAGTGGACTCTGTAGAAGTTGTAGGCAGCGTTGTGGTGGAAGGTGTAGTTGGCAAAGTTGTTGCTGTTGTCTGTGTAGTAGACTCTGTAGAAGTTGTCGTCGACAGAGTTGTAGGTACCGTTGTGGTTGTGGTGGAAGGTATAGTTGGCAAAGTTGTTGTTGCTGTTGTCAGTGTAGTGGACTCTGTAGAAGTTGTCGTCGACAGAGTTGTAGGTAGCGTTGTGGTTGTGGTGGAAGGTGTAGTTGGCAAAGTTGTTGTTGCTGTTGTCAATGTAGTGGACTCTGTAGAAGTTGTAGGCAGCGTTGTGTTGGAAGGTGTTGTTGGGAAAGTTGTTGCTGTTGTCACTGTAGTGGACTCTGTAGAAGTTGTAGGCAGCGTTGTGGTGGAAGGTGTCGTTGGCAAAGTTGTTGCTGTTTGTGCAGTAGACTCTGTAGAAGTTGTAGGCAGTGTTGTGGTGGAAGGTGTTGTTGGCAAAGTTGTTGTTGCTGTTGTCAGTGTAGTGGACTCTGTAGAAGTTGTCGCCGACAGAGTTGTAGGTAGCGTTGTGGTTGTGGTGGAAGGTGTAGTTGGCAAAGTTGTTGTTGCTGTTGTCAGTGTAGTGGACTCTGTAGAAGTTGTAGGCAGCGTTGTGGTGGAAGGTGTAGTTGGCAAAGTTGTTGTTGCTGTTGTCAATGTAGTGGACTCTGTAGAAGTTGTAGGCAGCGTTGTGTTGGAAGGTGTTGTTGGGAAAGTTGTTGCTGTTGTCACTGTAGTGGACTCTGTAGAAGTTGTAGGCAGCGTTGTGGTGGAAGGTGTCGTTGGCAAAGTTGTTGCTGTTTGTGCAGTAGACTCTGTAGAAGTTGTAGGCAGTGTTGTGGTGGAAGGTGTTGTTGGCAAAGTTGTTGTTGCTGTTGTCAGTGTAGTGGACTCTGTAGAAGTTGTCGCCGACAGAGTTGTAGGTAGCGTTGTGGTTGTGGTGGAAGGTGTAGTTGGCAAAGTTGTTGTTGCTGTTGTCAGTGTAGTGGACTCTGTAGAAGTTGTAGGCAGCGTTGTGGTGGAAGGTGTAGTTGGCAAAGTTGTTGCTGTTGTCTGTGTAGTAGACTCTGTAGAAGTTGTCGTCGACAGAGTTGTAGGTACCGTTGTGGTTGTGGTGGAAGGTATAGTTGGCAAAGTTGTTGTTGCTGTTGTCAGTGTAGTAGACTCTGTAGAAGTTGTTGTCGGCAGAGTTGTAGGCAGTGTTGTGGTGGAAGCTGTAGTTGGCAAAGTTGTTGTTGCTGTTGTCAATGTAGTGGACTCTGTTGAAGTTGTAGGCAGTGTTGTGGTGGAAGCTGTAGTTGGCAAAGTTGTTGTTGCTGTTGTCAATGTAGTGGACTCTGTAGAAGTTGTAGGCAGCGTTGTGGTGGAAGTTGTAGTTGGCAAAGTTGTTGTTGCTGTTGTCTGTGTAGTGGACTCTGTAGAAGTTGTAGGCAGCGTTGTGGTGGAAGGTGTAGTTGGCACAGTTGTTGTTGCTGTTGTCAATGTAGTGGACTCTGTAGAAGTTGTAGGCAGCGTTGTGGTGGAAGGTGTAGTTGGCACAGTTGTTGTTGCTGTTGTCTGTGTAGTAGACTCTGTAGAAGTTGTCGTCGACAGAGTTGTAGGCAGTGTTGTGGTTGTGGTGGAAGGTGTAGTTGGCAAAGTTGTTGTTGCTGTTGTCAGTGTAATGGACTCTGTAGAAGTTGTAGGCAGTGTTGTGGTGGAAGCTGTAGTTGGCAAAGTTGTTGTTGCTGTAGTCTGTGTAGTAGACTCTGTAGAAGTTGTAGGCAGAGTTGTGGTGGAAGGTGTCGTTGGCAAAGTTGTTGTTGCTGTAGTCTGTGTAGTAGACTCTGTAGAAGTTGTCGTCGACAGAGTTGTAGGCAGCGTTGTGTTGGAAGCTGTAGTTGGCAAAGTTGTTGTTGCTGTTGTCAATGTAGTGGACTCTGTTGAAGTTATAGGCAGTGTTGTGGTGGAAGCTGTAGTTGGCAAAGTTGTTGTTGCTGTTGTCAGTGTAGTGGACTCTGTAGAAGTTGTAGGCAGTGTTGTCGTGGAAGGTGTTGTTGGGAAAGTTGTTGTTGCTGTTGTCAATGTAGTGGACTCTGTAGAAGTTGTAGGCAGTGTTGTCGTGGAAGGTGTTGTTGGGAAAGTTGTTGTTGCTGTTGTCAATGTAGTGGACTCTGTAGAAGTTGTAGGCAGCGTTGTGGTGGAAGGTGTCGTTGGCAAAGTTGTTGCTGTTGTCTGTGCAGTAGACTCTGTAGAAGTTGTAGGCAGTGTTGTGGTGGAAGGTGTAGTTGGCAAAGTTGTTGCTGTTGTCAATGTAGTGGACTCTGTAGAAGTTGTAGGCAGCGTTGTGGTGGAAGGTGTAGTTGGCAAAGTTGTTGCTGTTGTCTGTGTAGTAGACTCTGTAGAAGTTGTCGTCGACAGAGTTGTAGGTACCGTTGTGATTGTGGTGGAAGGTATAGTTGGCAAAGTTGTTGTTGCTGTTGTCAGTGTAGTAGACTCTGTAGAAGTTGTTGTCGGCAGAGTTGTAGGCAGTGTTGTGGTGGAAGCTGTAGTTGGCAAAGTTGTTGTTGCTGTTGTCAATGTAGTGGACTCTGTTGAAGTTGTAGGCAGTGTTGTGGTGGAAGCTGTAGTTGGCAAAGTTGTTGTTGCTGTTGTCAATGTAGTGGACTCTGTAGAAGTTGTAGGCAGCGTTGTGGTGGAAGTTGTAGTTGGCAAAGTTGTTGTTGCTGTTGTCTGTGTAGTGGACTCTGTAGAAGTTGTAGGCAGCGTTGTGGTGGAAGGTGTAGTTGGCACAGTTGTTGTTGCTGTTGTCAATGTAGTGGACTCTGTAGAAGTTGTAGGCAGCGTTGTGGTGGAAGGTGTAGTTGGCACAGTTGTTGTTGCTGTTGTCTGTGTAGTAGACTCTGTAGAAGTTGTCGTCGACAGAGTTGTAGGCAGTGTTGTGGTTGTGGTGGAAGGTGTAGTTGGCAAAGTTGTTGTTGCTGTTGTCAGTGTAATGGACTCTGTAGAAGTTGTAGGCAGTGTTGTGGTGGAAGCTGTAGTTGGCAAAGTTGTTGTTGCTGTAGTCTGTGTAGTAGACTCTGTAGAAGTTGTAGGCAGAGTTGTGGTGGAAGGTGTCGTTGGCAAAGTTGTTGTTGCTGTAGTCTGTGTAGTAGACTCTGTAGAAGTTGTCGTCGACAGAGTTGTAGGCAGCGTTGTGTTGGAAGCTGTAGTTGGCAAAGTTGTTGTTGCTGTTGTCAATGTAGTGGACTCTGTTGAAGTTATAGGCAGTGTTGTGGTGGAAGCTGTAGTTGGCAAAGTTGTTGTTGCTGTTGTCAGTGTAGTGGACTCTGTAGAAGTTGTAGGCAGTGTTGTCGTGGAAGGTGTTGGGAAAGTTGTTGTTGCTGTTGTCAATGTAGTGGACTCTGTTGAAGTTGTAGGCAGCGTTGTGGTGGAAGCTGTAGTTGGCAAAGTTGTTGTTGCTGATGTCAATGTAGTGGACTCTCTAGAAGTTGTAGGCAGCGTTGTGGTGGAAGGTGTAGTTGGCAAAGTTGTTGTTGCTGTAGTCTGTGTAGTAGACTCTGTAGAAGTTGTAGGCAGAGTTGTGGTGGAAGCTGTAGTTGGCAAAGTTGTTGCTGTTGTCAATGTAGTGGACTCTGTAGAAGTTGTAGGCAGCGTTGTGGTGGAAGGTGTAGTTGGCAAAGTTGTTGTTGCTGTTGTCAATGTAGTGGACTCTGTAGAAGTTGTAGGCAGTGTTGTGGTGGAAGCTGTAGTTGGCAAAGTTGTTGTTGCTGTTGTCAATGTAGTGGACTCTGTAGAAGTTGTAGGCAGAGTTGTGGTGGAAGGTGTCGTTGGCAAAGTTGTTGTTGCTGTAGTCTGTGTAGTAGACTCTGTAGAAGTTGTTGTCGGCAGAGTTGTAGGCAGCGTTGTGATGGAAGCTGTAGTTGGCAAAGTTGTTGTTGCTGTTGTCAGTGTAGTGGACTCTGTAGAAGTTGTCGTCGACAGAGTTGTAGGTAGCGTTGTGGTTGTGGTGGAAGGTGTAGTTGGCAAAGTTGTTGTTGCTGTTGTCAATGTAGTGGACTCTGTAGAAGTTGTAGGCAGCGTTGTGTTGGAAGGTGTTGTTGGGAAAGTTGTTGCTGTTGTCACTGTAGTGGACTCTGTAGAAGTTGTAGGCAGCGTTGTGGTGGAAGGTGTCGTTGGCAAAGTTGTTGCTGTTTGTGCAGTAGACTCTGTAGAAGTTGTAGGCAGTGTTGTGGTGGAAGGTGTTGTTGGCAAAGTTGTTGTTGCTGTTGTCAGTGTAGTGGACTCTGTAGAAGTTGTCGCCGACAGAGTTGTAGGTAGCGTTGTGGTTGTGGTGGAAGGTGTAGTTGGCAAAGTTGTTGTTGCTGTTGTCAGTGTAGTGGACTCTGTAGAAGTTGTAGGCAGCGTTGTGGTGGAAGGTGTAGTTGGCAAAGTTGTTGCTGTTGTCTGTGTAGTAGACTCTGTAGAAGTTGTCGTCGACAGAGTTGTAGGTACCGTTGTGGTTGTGGTGGAAGGTATAGTTGGCAAAGTTGTTGTTGCTGTTGTCAGTGTAGTAGACTCTGTAGAAGTTGTTGTCGGCAGAGTTGTAGGCAGTGTTGTGGTGGAAGCTGTAGTTGGCAAAGTTGTTGTTGCTGTTGTCAATGTAGTGGACTCTGTTGAAGTTGTAGGCAGTGTTGTGGTGGAAGCTGTAGTTGGCAAAGTTGTTGTTGCTGTTGTCAATGTAGTGGACTCTGTAGAAGTTGTAGGCAGCGTTGTGGTGGAAGTTGTAGTTGGCAAAGTTGTTGTTGCTGTTGTCTGTGTAGTGGACTCTGTAGAAGTTGTAGGCAGCGTTGTGGTGGAAGGTGTAGTTGGCACAGTTGTTGTTGCTGTTGTCAATGTAGTGGACTCTGTAGAAGTTGTAGGCAGCGTTGTGGTGGAAGGTGTAGTTGGCACAGTTGTTGTTGCTGTTGTCTGTGTAGTAGACTCTGTAGAAGTTGTCGTCGACAGAGTTGTAGGCAGTGTTGTGGTTGTGGTGGAAGGTGTAGTTGGCAAAGTTGTTGTTGCTGTTGTCAATGTAGTGGACTCTGTTGAAGTTGTAGGCAGAGTTGTGGTGGAAGCTGTAGTTGGCAAAGTTGTTGTTGCTGTTGTCAATGTAGTGGACTCTGTAGAAGTTGTAGGCAGAGTTGTGGTGGAAGGTGTCATTGGCAAAGTTGTTGTTGCTGTTGTCTGTGTAGTAGACTCTGTAGAAGTTGTCGTCGACAGAGTTGTAGGCAGCGTTGTGGTGGAAGCTGTAGTTGGCAACGTTGTTGTTGCTGTTGTCAATGTAGTGGACTCTGTTGAAGTTATAGGCAGTGTTGTGGTGGAAGCTGTAGTTGGCAAAGTTGTTGTTGCTATTGTCAATGTAGTGGACTCTGTAGAAGTTGTAGGCAGTGTTGTGGTGGAAGCTGTAGTTGGCAAAGTTGTTGTTGCTGTTGTCAATGTAGTGGACTCTGTTGAAGTTGTAGGCAGTGTTGTGGTGGAAGCTATAGTTGGCAAAGTTGTTGTTGCTATTGTCAATGTAGTGGACTCTGTAGAAGTTGTAGGCAGTGTTGTGGTGGAAGCTGTATTTGGCAAAGTTGTTGTTGCTGTTGTCAATGTAGTGGACTCTGTAGAAGTTGTAGGCAGCGTTGTGGTGGAAGGTGTAGTTGGCAAAGTTGTTGTTGCTGTAGTCTGTATAGTAGACTCTGTAGAAGTTGTAGGCAGAGTTGTGGTGGAAGGTGTATTTGGCAAAGTTGTTGTTGCTGTTGTCTGTGTAGTAGACTCTGTAGAAGTTGTCGTCGACAGAGTTGTAGGCAGTGTTGTGGTTGTGGTGGAAGGTGTAGTTGGCAAAGTTGTTGTTGCTGTTGTCAGTGTAGTGGACTCTGTAGAAGTTGTAGGCAGTGTTGTCGTGGAAGGTGTTGTTGGGAAAGTTGTTGTTGCTGTTGTCAATGTAGTGGACTCTGTTGAAGTTGTAGGCAGTGTTGTGGTGGAAGCTGTAGTTGGCAAAGTTGTTGTTGCTGTTGTCAATGTAGTGGACTCTGTAGAAGTTGTAGGCAGAGTTGTGGTGGAAGGTGTCGTTGGCAAAGTTGTTGTTGCTGTAGTCTGTGTAGTAGACTCTGTAGAAGTTGTCGTCAACAGAGTTGTAGGCAGCGTTGTGGTGGAAGCTGTAGTTGGCAAAGTTGTTGTTGCTGTTGTCAATGTAGTGGACTCTGTAGAAGTTGTAGGCAGAGTTGTGGTGGAAGGTGTAGTTGGCACAGTTGTTGTTGCTGTTGTCTGTGTAGTAGACTCTGTAGAAGTTGTAGGCAGCGTTGTGGTGGAAGGTGTAGTTGGCAAAGTTGTTGTTGCTGTTGTCTGTGTAGTAGACTCTGTAGAAGTTGTCATCGACAGAGTTGTAGGCAGTGTTGTGGTTGTGGTGGAAGGTGTAGTTGGCAAAGTTGTTGTTGCTGTTGTCAGTGTAGTGGACTCTGTAGAAGTTGTAGGCAGTGTTGTGGTGGAAGCTGTAGTTGGCAAAGTTGTTGTTGCTGTAGTCTGTGTAGTAGACTCTGTAGAAGTTGTAGGCAGAGTTGTGGTGGAAGCTGTAGTTGGCAAAGTTGTTGCTGTTGTCAATGTAGTGGACTCTGTAGAAGTTGTAGGCAGCGTTGTGGTGGAAGGTGTAGTTGGCAAAGTTGTTGTTGCTGTTGTCTGTGTAGTAGACTCTGTAGAAGTTGTCGTCGACAGAGTTGTAGGCAGTGTTGTGGTTGTGGTGGAAGGTGTAGTTGGCACAGTTGTTGTTGCTGTTGTCAGTGTAGTGGACTCTGTAGAAGTTGTAGGCAGTGTTGTGGTGGAAGCTGTAGTTGGCAAAGTTGTTGTTGCTGTAGTCTGTGTAGTAGACTCTGTAGAAGTTGTAGGCAGAGTTGTGGTGGAAGCTGTAGTTGGCAAAGTTGTTGCTGTTGTCAATGTAGTGGACTCTGTAGAAGTTGTAGGCAGCGTTGTGGTGGAAGGTGTAGTTGGCAAAGTTGTTGTTGCTGTTGTCTGTGTAGTAGACTCTGTAGAAGTTGTCGTCGACAGAGTTGTAGGCAGTGTTGTGGTTGTGGTGGAAGGTGTAGTTGGCACAGTTGTTGTTGCTGTTGTCTGTGTAGTGGACTCTGTAGAAGTTGTAGGCAGCGTTGTGGTGGAAGGTGTCATTGGCAAAGTTGTTGTTGCTGTAGTCTGTGTAGTAGACTCTGTAGAAGTTGTCATCGACAGAGTTGTAGGCAGCGTTGTGGTGGAAGCTGTAGTTGGCAAAGTTGTTGTTGCTGTTGTCAATGTAGTGGACTCTGTAGAAGTTGTAGGCAGCGTTGTGGTGGAAGGTGTAGTTGGCAAAGTTGTTGTTGCTGTAGTCTGTTTAGTAGACTCTGTAGAAGTTGTTGTCGACAGAGTTGTAGGCAGCGTTGTGGTGGAAGCTGTAGTTGGCAAAGTTGTTGTTGCTGTTGTCAATGTAGTGGACTCTGTTGAAGTTATAGGCAGTGTTGTGGTGGAAGCTGTAGTTGGCAAAGTTGTTGTTGCTATTGTCAATGTAGTGGACTCTGTAGAAGTTGTAGACAGTGTTGTGGTGGAAGCTGTAGTTGGCAAAGTTGTTGTTGCTGTTGTCAATGTAGTGGACTCTGTAGAAGTTGTAGGCAGTGTTGTGGTGGAAGGTGTAGTTGGCAAAGTTGTTGTTGCTGTTGTTTGTGTAGTAGACTCTGTAGAAGTTGTCGTCGACAGAGTTGTAGGCAGCGTTGTGGTGGAAGCTGTAGTTGGCAAAGTTGTTGTTGCTGTTGTCAATGTAGTGGACTCTGTTGAAGTTGTAGGCAGTGTTGTGGTGGAAGCTGTAGTTGGCAAAGTTGTTGTTGCTGTTGTCAATGTAGTGGACTCTGTAGAAGTTGTAGGCAGTGTTGTGGTGGAAGTTGTAGTTGGCAAAGTTGTTGTTGCTGTTGTCTGTGTAGTGGACTCTGTAGAAGTTGTAGGCAGCGTTGTGGTGGAAGGTGTAGTTGGCACAGTTGTTGTTGCTGTTGTCTGTGTAGTAGACTCTGTAGAAGTTGTAGGCAGCGTTGTGGTGGAAGGTGTAGTTGGCAAAGTTGTTGTTGCTGTTGTCTGTGTAGTAGACTCTGTAGAAGTTGTCGTCGACAGAGTTGTAGGCAGTGTTGTGGTTGTGGTGGAAGGTGTAGTTGGCAAAGTTGTTGTTGCTGTTGTCAGTGTAATGGACTCTGTAGAAGTTGTAGGCAGTGTTGTGGTGGAAGCTGTAGTTGGCAAAGTTGTTGTTGCTGTAGTCTGTGTAGTAGACTCTGTAGAAGTTGTAGGCAGAGTTGTGGTGGAAGCTGTAGTTGGCAAAGTTGTTGTTGCTGTTGTCAATGTAGTGGACTCTGTTGAAGTTGTAGGCAGTGTTGTGGTGGAAGCTGTAGTTGGCAAAGTTGTTGTTGCTGTTGTCAGTGTAGTGGACTCTGTAGAAGTTGTAGGCAGTGTTGTCGTGGAAGGTGTTGTTGGGAAAGTTGTTGTTGCTGTTGTCAATATAGTGGACTCTGTAGAAGTTGTAGGCAGCGTTGTGGTGGAAGGTGTCGTTGGCAAAGTTGTTGCTGTTGTCTGTGCAGTAGACTCTGTAGAAGTTGTAGGCAGTGTTGTGGTGGAAGGTGTAGTTGGCAAAGTTGTTGCTGTTGTCAATGTAGTGGACTCTGTAGAAGTTGTAGGCAGCGTTGTGGTGGAAGGTGTAGTTGGCAAAGTTGTTGTTGCTGTTGTCTGTGTAGTAGACTCTGTAGAAGTTGTCGTCGACAGAGTTGTAGGCAGTGTTGTGGTTGTGGTGGAAGGTGTAGTTGGCAAAGTTGTTGTTGCTGTTGTCAGTGTAATGGACTCTGTAGAAGTTGTAGGCAGTGTTGTGGTGGAAGCTGTAGTTGGCAAAGTTGTTGTTGCTGTAGTCTGTGTAGTAGACTCTGTAGAAGTTGTAGGCAGAGTTGTGGTGGAAGCTGTAGTTGGCAAAGTTGTTGTTGCTGTTGTCAATGTAGTGGACTCTGTTGAAGTTGTAGGCAGTGTTGTGGTGGAAGCTGTAGTTGGCAAAGTTGTTGTTGCTGTTGTCAGTGTAGTGGACTCTGTAGAAGTTGTAGGCAGTGTTGTCGTGGAAGGTGTTGTTGGGAAAGTTGTTGTTGCTGTTGTCAATGTAGTGGACTCTGTAGAAGTTGTAGGCAGCGTTGTGGTGGAAGGTGTCGTTGGCAAAGTTGTTGCTGTTGTCTGTGCAGTAGACTCTGTAGAAGTTGTAGGCAGTGTTGTGGTGGAAGGTGTAGTTGGCAAAGTTGTTGCTGTTGTCAATGTAGTGGACTCTGTAGAAGTTGTAGGCAGCGTTGTGGTGGAAGGTGTAGTTGGCAAAGTTGTTGTTGCTGTTGTCTGTGTAGTAGACTCTGTAGAAGTTGTCGTCGACAGAGTTGTAGGCAGTGTTGTGGTTGTGGTGGAAGGTGTAGTTGGCAAAGTTGTTGTTGCTGTTGTCAGTGTAATGGACTCTGTAGAAGTTGTAGGCAGTGTTGTGGTGGAAGCTGTAGTTGGCAAAGTTGTTGTTGCTGTAGTCTGTGTAGTAGACTCTGTAGAAGTTGTAGGCAGAGTTGTGGTGGAAGCTGTAGTTGGCAAAGTTGTTGTTGCTGTTGTCAATGTAGTGGACTCTGTTGAAGTTGTAGGCAGTGTTGTGGTGGAAGCTGTAGTTGGCAAAGTTGTTGTTGCTGTTGTCAGTGTAGTGGACTCTGTAGAAGTTGTAGGCAGTGTTGTGGTGGAAGGTGTTGTTGGGAAAGTTGTTGTTGCTGTTGTCACTGTAGTGGACTCTGTAGAAGTTGTCGTCGACAGAGTTGTAGGTAGCGTTGTGGTTGTGGTGGAAGGTGTAGTTGGCAAAGTTGTTGTTGCTGTTGTCAATGTAGTGGACTCTGTAGAAGTTGTAGGCAGCGTTGTGGTGGAAGGTGTTGTTGGGAAAGTTGTTGCTGTTGTCACTGTAGTGGACTCTGTAGAAGTTGTAGGCAGCGTTGTGGTGGAAGGTGTAGTTGGCAAAGTTGTTGCTGTTGTCTGTGTAGTAGACTCTGTAGAAGTTGTCGTCGACAGAGTTGTAGGTACCGTTGTGGTTGTGGTGGAAGGTATAGTTGGCAAAGTTGTTGTTGCTGTTGTCAGTGTAGTGGACTCTGTAGAAGTTGTCGTCGACAGAGTTGTAGGTAGCGTTGTGGTTGTGGTGGAAGGTGTAGTTGGCAAAGTTGTTGTTGCTGTTGTCAATGTAGTGGACTCTGTAGAAGTTGTAGGCAGCGTTGTGTTGGAAGGTGTTGTTGGGAAAGTTGTTGCTGTTGTCACTGTAGTGGACTCTGTAGAAGTTGTAGGCAGCGTTGTGGTGGAAGGTGTCGTTGGCAAAGTTGTTGCTGTTTGTGCAGTAGACTCTGTAGAAGTTGTAGGCAGTGTTGTGGTGGAAGGTGTTGTTGGCAAAGTTGTTGTTGCTGTTGTCAGTGTAGTGGACTCTGTAGAAGTTGTCGCCGACAGAGTTGTAGGTAGCGTTGTGGTTGTGGTGGAAGGTGTAGTTGGCAAAGTTGTTGTTGCTGTTGTCAGTGTAGTGGACTCTGTAGAAGTTGTAGGCAGCGTTGTGGTGGAAGGTGTAGTTGGCAAAGTTGTTGCTGTTGTCTGTGTAGTAGACTCTGTAGAAGTTGTCGTCGACAGAGTTGTAGGTACCGTTGTGGTTGTGGTGGAAGGTATAGTTGGCAAAGTTGTTGTTGCTGTTGTCAGTGTAGTAGACTCTGTAGAAGTTGTTGTCGGCAGAGTTGTAGGCAGTGTTGTGGTGGAAGCTGTAGTTGGCAAAGTTGTTGTTGCTGTTGTCAATGTAGTGGACTCTGTTGAAGTTGTAGGCAGTGTTGTGGTGGAAGCTGTAGTTGGCAAAGTTGTTGTTGCTGTTGTCAATGTAGTGGACTCTGTAGAAGTTGTAGGCAGCGTTGTGGTGGAAGTTGTAGTTGGCAAAGTTGTTGTTGCTGTTGTCTGTGTAGTGGACTCTGTAGAAGTTGTAGGCAGCGTTGTGGTGGAAGGTGTAGTTGGCACAGTTGTTGTTGCTGTTGTCAATGTAGTGGACTCTGTAGAAGTTGTAGGCAGCGTTGTGGTGGAAGGTGTAGTTGGCACAGTTGTTGTTGCTGTTGTCTGTGTAGTAGACTCTGTAGAAGTTGTCGTCGACAGAGTTGTAGGCAGTGTTGTGGTTGTGGTGGAAGGTGTAGTTGGCAAAGTTGTTGTTGCTGTTGTCAGTGTAATGGACTCTGTAGAAGTTGTAGGCAGTGTTGTGGTGGAAGCTGTAGTTGGCAAAGTTGTTGTTGCTGTAGTCTGTGTAGTAGACTCTGTAGAAGTTGTAGGCAGAGTTGTGGTGGAAGGTGTCGTTGGCAAAGTTGTTGTTGCTGTAGTCTGTGTAGTAGACTCTGTAGAAGTTGTCGTCGACAGAGTTGTAGGCAGCGTTGTGTTGGAAGCTGTAGTTGGCAAAGTTGTTGTTGCTGTTGTCAATGTAGTGGACTCTGTTGAAGTTATAGGCAGTGTTGTGGTGGAAGCTGTAGTTGGCAAAGTTGTTGTTGCTGTTGTCAGTGTAGTGGACTCTGTAGAAGTTGTAGGCAGTGTTGTCGTGGAAGGTGTTGTTGGGAAAGTTGTTGTTGCTGTTGTCAATGTAGTGGACTCTGTAGAAGTTGTAGGCAGTGTTGTCGTGGAAGGTGTTGTTGGGAAAGTTGTTGTTGCTGTTGTCAATGTAGTGGACTCTGTAGAAGTTGTAGGCAGCGTTGTGGTGGAAGGTGTCGTTGGCAAAGTTGTTGCTGTTGTCTGTGCAGTAGACTCTGTAGAAGTTGTAGGCAGTGTTGTGGTGGAAGGTGTAGTTGGCAAAGTTGTTGCTGTTGTCAATGTAGTGGACTCTGTAGAAGTTGTAGGCAGCGTTGTGGTGGAAGGTGTAGTTGGCAAAGTTGTTGCTGTTGTCTGTGTAGTAGACTCTGTAGAAGTTGTCGTCGACAGAGTTGTAGGTACCGTTGTGATTGTGGTGGAAGGTATAGTTGGCAAAGTTGTTGTTGCTGTTGTCAGTGTAGTAGACTCTGTAGAAGTTGTTGTCGGCAGAGTTGTAGGCAGTGTTGTGGTGGAAGCTGTAGTTGGCAAAGTTGTTGTTGCTGTTGTCAATGTAGTGGACTCTGTTGAAGTTGTAGGCAGTGTTGTGGTGGAAGCTGTAGTTGGCAAAGTTGTTGTTGCTGTTGTCAATGTAGTGGACTCTGTAGAAGTTGTAGGCAGCGTTGTGGTGGAAGTTGTAGTTGGCAAAGTTGTTGTTGCTGTTGTCTGTGTAGTGGACTCTGTAGAAGTTGTAGGCAGCGTTGTGGTGGAAGGTGTAGTTGGCACAGTTGTTGTTGCTGTTGTCAATGTAGTGGACTCTGTAGAAGTTGTAGGCAGCGTTGTGGTGGAAGGTGTAGTTGGCACAGTTGTTGTTGCTGTTGTCTGTGTAGTAGACTCTGTAGAAGTTGTCGTCGACAGAGTTGTAGGCAGTGTTGTGGTTGTGGTGGAAGGTGTAGTTGGCAAAGTTGTTGTTGCTGTTGTCAGTGTAATGGACTCTGTAGAAGTTGTAGGCAGTGTTGTGGTGGAAGCTGTAGTTGGCAAAGTTGTTGTTGCTGTAGTCTGTGTAGTAGACTCTGTAGAAGTTGTAGGCAGAGTTGTGGTGGAAGGTGTCGTTGGCAAAGTTGTTGTTGCTGTAGTCTGTGTAGTAGACTCTGTAGAAGTTGTCGTCGACAGAGTTGTAGGCAGCGTTGTGTTGGAAGCTGTAGTTGGCAAAGTTGTTGTTGCTGTTGTCAATGTAGTGGACTCTGTTGAAGTTATAGGCAGTGTTGTGGTGGAAGCTGTAGTTGGCAAAGTTGTTGTTGCTGTTGTCAGTGTAGTGGACTCTGTAGAAGTTGTAGGCAGTGTTGTCGTGGAAGGTGTTGGGAAAGTTGTTGTTGCTGTTGTCAATGTAGTGGACTCTGTTGAAGTTGTAGGCAGCGTTGTGGTGGAAGCTGTAGTTGGCAAAGTTGTTGTTGCTGATGTCAATGTAGTGGACTCTCTAGAAGTTGTAGGCAGCGTTGTGGTGGAAGGTGTAGTTGGCAAAGTTGTTGTTGCTGTAGTCTGTGTAGTAGACTCTGTAGAAGTTGTAGGCAGAGTTGTGGTGGAAGCTGTAGTTGGCAAAGTTGTTGCTGTTGTCAATGTAGTGGACTCTGTAGAAGTTGTAGGCTGCGTTGTGGTGGAAGGTGTAGTTGGCAAAGTTGTTGTTGCTGTTGTCAATGTAGTGGACTCTGTAGAAGTTGTAGGCAGTGTTGTGGTGGAAGCTGTAGTTGGCAAAGTTGTTGTTGCTGTTGTCAATGTAGTGGACTCTGTAGAAGTTGTAGGCAGAGTTGTGGTGGAAGGTGTCGTTGGCAAAGTTGTTGTTGCTGTAGTCTGTGTAGTAGACTCTGTAGAAGTTGTTGTCGGCAGAGTTGTAGGCAGCGTTGTGATGGAAGCTGTAGTTGGCAAAGTTGTTGTTGCTGTTGTCAGTGTAGTGGACTCTGTAGAAGTTGTCGTCGACAGAGTTGTAGGTAGCGTTGTGGTTGTGGTGGAAGGTGTAGTTGGCAAAGTTGTTGTTGCTGTTGTCAATGTAGTGGACTCTGTAGAAGTTGTAGGCAGCGTTGTGTTGGAAGGTGTTGTTGGGAAAGTTGTTGCTGTTGTCACTGTAGTGGACTCTGTAGAAGTTGTAGGCAGCGTTGTGGTGGAAGGTGTCGTTGGCAAAGTTGTTGCTGTTTGTGCAGTAGACTCTGTAGAAGTTGTAGGCAGTGTTGTGGTGGAAGGTGTTGTTGGCAAAGTTGTTGTTGCTGTTGTCAGTGTAGTGGACTCTGTAGAAGTTGTCGCCGACAGAGTTGTAGGTAGCGTTGTGGTTGTGGTGGAAGGTGTAGTTGGCAAAGTTGTTGTTGCTGTTGTCAGTGTAGTGGACTCTGTAGAAGTTGTAGGCAGCGTTGTGGTGGAAGGTGTAGTTGGCAAAGTTGTTGCTGTTGTCTGTGTAGTAGACTCTGTAGAAGTTGTCGTCGACAGAGTTGTAGGTACCGTTGTGGTTGTGGTGGAAGGTATAGTTGGCAAAGTTGTTGTTGCTGTTGTCAGTGTAGTAGACTCTGTAGAAGTTGTTGTCGGCAGAGTTGTAGGCAGTGTTGTGGTGGAAGCTGTAGTTGGCAAAGTTGTTGTTGCTGTTGTCAATGTAGTGGACTCTGTTGAAGTTGTAGGCAGTGTTGTGGTGGAAGCTGTAGTTGGCAAAGTTGTTGTTGCTGTTGTCAATGTAGTGGACTCTGTAGAAGTTGTAGGCAGCGTTGTGGTGGAAGTTGTAGTTGGCAAAGTTGTTGTTGCTGTTGTCTGTGTAGTGGACTCTGTAGAAGTTGTAGGCAGCGTTGTGGTGGAAGGTGTAGTTGGCACAGTTGTTGTTGCTGTTGTCAATGTAGTGGACTCTGTAGAAGTTGTAGGCAGCGTTGTGGTGGAAGGTGTAGTTGGCACAGTTGTTGTTGCTGTTGTCTGTGTAGTAGACTCTGTAGAAGTTGTCGTCGACAGAGTTGTAGGCAGTGTTGTGGTTGTGGTGGAAGGTGTAGTTGGCAAAGTTGTTGTTGCTGTTGTCAATGTAGTGGACTCTGTTGAAGTTGTAGGCAGAGTTGTGGTGGAAGCTGTAGTTGGCAAAGTTGTTGTTGCTGTTGTCAATGTAGTGGACTCTGTAGAAGTTGTAGGCAGAGTTGTGGTGGAAGGTGTCATTGGCAAAGTTGTTGTTGCTGTTGTCTGTGTAGTAGACTCTGTAGAAGTTGTCGTCGACAGAGTTGTAGGCAGCGTTGTGGTGGAAGCTGTAGTTGGCAACGTTGTTGTTGCTGTTGTCAATGTAGTGGACTCTGTTGAAGTTATAGGCAGTGTTGTGGTGGAAGCTGTAGTTGGCAAAGTTGTTGTTGCTATTGTCAATGTAGTGGACTCTGTAGAAGTTGTAGGCAGTGTTGTGGTGGAAGCTGTAGTTGGCAAAGTTGTTGTTGCTGTTGTCAATGTAGTGGACTCTGTTGAAGTTGTAGGCAGTGTTGTGGTGGAAGCTATAGTTGGCAAAGTTGTTGTTGCTATTGTCAATGTAGTGGACTCTGTAGAAGTTGTAGGCAGTGTTGTGGTGGAAGCTGTATTTGGCAAAGTTGTTGTTGCTGTTGTCAATGTAGTGGACTCTGTAGAAGTTGTAGGCAGCGTTGTGGTGGAAGGTGTAGTTGGCAAAGTTGTTGTTGCTGTAGTCTGTATAGTAGACTCTGTAGAAGTTGTAGGCAGAGTTGTGGTGGAAGGTGTATTTGGCAAAGTTGTTGTTGCTGTTGTCTGTGTAGTAGACTCTGTAGAAGTTGTCGTCGACAGAGTTGTAGGCAGTGTTGTGGTTGTGGTGGAAGGTGTAGTTGGCAAAGTTGTTGTTGCTGTTGTCAGTGTAGTGGACTCTGTAGAAGTTGTAGGCAGTGTTGTCGTGGAAGGTGTTGTTGGGAAAGTTGTTGTTGCTGTTGTCAATGTAGTGGACTCTGTTGAAGTTGTAGGCAGTGTTGTGGTGGAAGCTGTAGTTGGCAAAGTTGTTGTTGCTGTTGTCAATGTAGTGGACTCTGTAGAAGTTGTAGGCAGAGTTGTGGTGGAAGGTGTCGTTGGCAAAGTTGTTGTTGCTGTAGTCTGTGTAGTAGACTCTGTAGAAGTTGTCGTCAACAGAGTTGTAGGCAGCGTTGTGGTGGAAGCTGTAGTTGGCAAAGTTGTTGTTGCTGTTGTCAATGTAGTGGACTCTGTAGAAGTTGTAGGCAGAGTTGTGGTGGAAGGTGTAGTTGGCACAGTTGTTGTTGCTGTTGTCTGTGTAGTAGACTCTGTAGAAGTTGTAGGCAGCGTTGTGGTGGAAGGTGTAGTTGGCAAAGTTGTTGTTGCTGTTGTCTGTGTAGTAGACTCTGTAGAAGTTGTCATCGACAGAGTTGTAGGCAGTGTTGTGGTTGTGGTGGAAGGTGTAGTTGGCAAAGTTGTTGTTGCTGTTGTCAGTGTAGTGGACTCTGTAGAAGTTGTAGGCAGTGTTGTGGTGGAAGCTGTAGTTGGCAAAGTTGTTGTTGCTGTAGTCTGTGTAGTAGACTCTGTAGAAGTTGTAGGCAGAGTTGTGGTGGAAGCTGTAGTTGGCAAAGTTGTTGCTGTTGTCAATGTAGTGGACTCTGTAGAAGTTGTAGGCAGCGTTGTGGTGGAAGGTGTAGTTGGCAAAGTTGTTGTTGCTGTTGTCTGTGTAGTAGACTCTGTAGAAGTTGTCGTCGACAGAGTTGTAGGCAGTGTTGTGGTTGTGGTGGAAGGTGTAGTTGGCACAGTTGTTGTTGCTGTTGTCAGTGTAGTGGACTCTGTAGAAGTTGTAGGCAGTGTTGTGGTGGAAGCTGTAGTTGGCAAAGTTGTTGTTGCTGTAGTCTGTGTAGTAGACTCTGTAGAAGTTGTAGGCAGAGTTGTGGTGGAAGCTGTAGTTGGCAAAGTTGTTGCTGTTGTCAATGTAGTGGACTCTGTAGAAGTTGTAGGCAGCGTTGTGGTGGAAGGTGTAGTTGGCAAAGTTGTTGTTGCTGTTGTCTGTGTAGTAGACTCTGTAGAAGTTGTCGTCGACAGAGTTGTAGGCAGTGTTGTGGTTGTGGTGGAAGGTGTAGTTGGCACAGTTGTTGTTGCTGTTGTCTGTGTAGTGGACTCTGTAGAAGTTGTAGGCAGCGTTGTGGTGGAAGGTGTCATTGGCAAAGTTGTTGTTGCTGTAGTCTGTGTAGTAGACTCTGTAGAAGTTGTCATCGACAGAGTTGTAGGCAGCGTTGTGGTGGAAGCTGTAGTTGGCAAAGTTGTTGTTGCTGTTGTCAATGTAGTGGACTCTGTAGAAGTTGTAGGCAGCGTTGTGGTGGAAGGTGTAGTTGGCAAAGTTGTTGTTGCTGTAGTCTGTTTAGTAGACTCTGTAGAAGTTGTTGTCGACAGAGTTGTAGGCAGCGTTGTGGTGGAAGCTGTAGTTGGCAAAGTTGTTGTTGCTGTTGTCAATGTAGTGGACTCTGTTGAAGTTATAGGCAGTGTTGTGGTGGAAGCTGTAGTTGGCAAAGTTGTTGTTGCTATTGTCAATGTAGTGGACTCTGTAGAAGTTGTAGACAGTGTTGTGGTGGAAGCTGTAGTTGGCAAAGTTGTTGGTGCTGTTGTCAATGTAGTGGACTCTGTAGAAGTTGTAGGCAGAGTTGTGGTGGAAGGTGTCATTGGCAAAGTTGTTGTTGCTGTAGTCTGTGTAGTAGACTCTGTAGAAGTTGTCGTCGACAGAGTTGTAGGCAGCGTTGTGGTGGAAGCTGTAGTTGGCAAAGTTGTTGTTGCTGTTGTCAATGTAGTGGACTCTGTTGAAGTTGTAGGCAGAGTTGTGGTGGAAGCTGTAGTTGGCAAAGTTGTTGTTGCTGTTGTCAATGTAGTGGACTCTGTAGAAGTTGTAGGCAGAGTTGTGGTGGAAGGTGTCATTGGCAAAGTTGTTGTTGCTGTTGTCTGTGTAGTAGACTCTGTAGAAGTTGTCGTCGACAGAGTTGTAGGCAGCGTTGTGGTGGAAGCTGTAGTTGGCAACGTTGTTGTTGCTGTTGTCAATGTAGTGGACTCTGTTGAAGTTATAGGCAGTGTTGTGGTGGAAGCTGTAGTTGGCAAAGTTGTTGTTGCTGTTGTCAATGTAGTGGACTCTGTTGAAGTTGTAGGCAGTGTTGTGGTGGAAGCTGTAGTTGGCAAAGTTGTTGTTGCTGTTGTCAATGTAGTGGACTCTGTTGAAGTTGTAGGCAGTGTTGTGGTGGAAGCTATAGTTGGCAAAGTTGTTGTTGCTATTGTCAATGTAGTGGACTCTGTAGAAGTTGTAGGCAGTGTTGTGGTGGAAGCTGTATTTGGCAAAGTTGTTGTTGCTGTTGTCAATGTAGTGGACTCTGTAGAAGTTGTAGGCAGCGTTGTGGTGGAAGGTGTAGTTGGCAAAGTTGTTGCTGTAGTCTGTATAGTAGACTCTGTAGAAGTTGTCGTCGACAGAGTTGTAGGCAGCGTTGTGGTGGAAGCTGTAGTTGGCAAAGTTGTTGTTGCTGTTGTCAATGTAGTGGACTCTGTAGAAGTTGTCGTCGACAGAGTTGTAGGTACCGTTGTGGTTGTGGTGGAAGGTGTAGTTGGCAAAGTTGTTGTTGCTGTTGTCAGTGTAGTGGACTCTGTAGAAGTTGTAGGCAGCGTTGTGGTGGAAGGTGTAGTTGGAAAAGTTGTTGTTGCTGTTGTCTGTGTAGTAGACTCTGTAGAAGTTGTCGTCGACAGAGTTGTAGGCAGTGTTGTGGTTGTGGTGGAAGGTGTAGTTGGCAAAGATGTTGTTGCTGTTGTCAGTGTAGTGGACTCTGTAGAAGTTGTAGGCAGTGTTGTCGTGGAAGGTGTTGTTGGGAAAGTTGTTGTTGCTGTTGTCAATGTAGTCGACTCTGTAGAAGTTGTAGGCAGTGTTGTGGTGGAAGCTGTAGTTGGCAAAGTTGTTGGTGCTGTTGTCAATGTAGTGGACTCTGTTGAAGTTGTAGGCAGTGTTGTGGTGGAAGCTATAGTTGGCAAAGTTGTTGTTGCTATTGTCAATGTAGTGGACTCTGTAGAAGTTGTAGGCAGTGTTGTGGTGGAAGCTGTATTTGGCAAAGTTGTTGTTGCTGTTGTCAATGTAGTGGACTCTGTAGAAGTTGTAGGCAGCGTTGTGGTGGAAGGTGTAGTTGGCAAAGTTGTTGTTGCTGTAGTCTGTATAGTAGACTCTGTAGAAGTTGTCGTCGACAGAGTTGTAGGCAGCGTTGTGGTGGAAGCTGTAGTTGGCAAAGTTGTTGTTGCTGTTGTCAATGTAGTGGACTCTGTAGAAGTTGTCGTCGACAGAGTTGTAGGTACCGTTGTGGTTGTGGTGGAAGGTGTAGTTGGCAAAGTTGTTGTTGCTGTTGTCAGTGTAGTGGACTCTGTAGAAGTTGTAGGCAGCGTTGTGGTGGAAGGTGTAGTTGGAAAAGTTGTTGTTGCTGTTGTCTGTGTAGTAGACTCTGTAGAAGTTGTCGTCGACAGAGTTGTAGGCAGTGTTGTGGTTGTGGTGGAAGGTGTAGTTGGCAAAGATGTTGTTGCTGTTGTCAGTGTAGTGGACTCTGTAGAAGTTGTAGGCAGTGTTGTCGTGGAAGGTGTTGTTGGGAAAGTTGTTGTTGCTGTTGTCAATGTAGTGGACTCTGTAGAAGTTGTAGGCAGTGTTGTGGTGGAAGCTGTAGTTGGCAAAGTTGTTGGTGCTGTTGTCAATGTAGTGGACTCTGTAGAAGTTGTAGGCAGTGTTGTGGTGGAAGCTGTAGTTGGCAAAGTTGTTGGTGCTGTTGTCAATGTAGTGGACTCTGTAGAAGTTGTAGGCAGAGTTGTGGTGGAAGGTGTCATTGGCAAAGTTGTTGTTGCTGTTGTCTGTGTAGTAGACTCTGTAGAAGTTGTCGTCGACAGAGTTGTAGGCAGCGTTGTGGTGGAAGCTGTAGTTGGCAACGTTGTTGTTGCTGTTGTCAATGTAGTGGACTCTGTTGAAGTTATAGGCAGTGTTGTGATGGAAGCTGTAGTTGGCAAAGTTGTTGTTGCTATTGTCAATGTAGTGGACTCTGTAGAAGTTGTAGGCAGTGTTGTGGTGGAAGCTGTAGTTGGCAAAGTTGTTGTTGCTGTTGTCAATGTAGTGGACTCTGTTGAAGTTGTAGGCAGTGTTGTGGTGGAAGCTATAGTTGGCAAAGTTGTTGTTGCTATTGTCAATGTAGTGGACTCTGTAGAAGTTGTAGGCAGTGTTGTGGTGGAAGCTGTAGTTGGCAAAGTTGTTGTTGCTGTTGTCAATGTAGTGGACTCTGTAGAAGTTGTAGGCAGTGTTGTCGTGGAAGGTGTTGTTGGCAAAGTTGTTGCTGTTGTCAATGTAGTGGACTCTGTAGGACTTGTAGGCAGCGTTGGGGTGGAAGGTGTCGTTGGCAAAGTTGTTGTTGCTGTTGTCAATGTAGTGGACTCTGTAGAAGTTGTAGGCAGCGTTGTGGTGGAAGCTGTAGTTGGCAAAGTTGTTGTTGCTGTTGTCAATGTAGTGGACTCTGTTGAAGTTATAGGCAGTGTTGTGGTGGAAGCTGTAGTTGGCAAAGTTGTTGTTGCTATTGTCAATGTAGTGGACTCTGTAGAAGTTGTAGGCAGTGTTGTGGTGGAAGCTGTAGTTGGCAAAGTTGTTGTTGCTGTTGTCAATGTAGTGGACTCTGTTGAAGTTGTAGGCAGTGTTGTGGTGGAAGCTATAGTTGGCAAAGTTGTTGTTGCTATTGTCAATGTAGTGGACTCTGTAGAAGTTGTAGGCAGTGTTGTGGTGGAAGCTGTAGTTGGCAAAGTTGTTGTTGCTGTTGTCAATGTAGTGGACTCTGTAGAAGTTGTAGGCACCGTTGTGGTGGAAGGTGTAGTTGGCAAAGTTGTTGTTGCTGTAGTCTGTATAGTAGACTCTGTAGAAGTTGTCGTCGACAGAGTTGTAGGCAGCGTTGTGGTGGAAGCTGTAGTTGGCAAAGTTGTTGTTGCTGTTGTCTGTGTAGTAGACTCTGTAGAAGTTGTCGTCGACAGAGTTGTAGGTACCGTTGTGGTTGTGGTGGAAGGTGTAGTTGGCAAAGTTGTTGTTGCTGTTGTCAGTGTAGTGGACTCTGTAGAAGTTGTAGGCAGTGATGTCGTGGAAGGTGTTGTTGGCAAAGTTGTTGTTGCTGTTGTCAGTGTAGTGGACTCTGTAGAAGTTGTAGGCAGTGTTGTCGTGGAAGCTGTAGTTGGCAAAGTTGTTGGTGCTGTTGTCAATGTAGTGGACTCTGTAGAAGTTGTAGGCAGAGTTGTGGTGGAAGGTGTCATTGGCAAAGTTGTTGTTGCTGTAGTCTGTGTAGTAGACTCTGTAGAAGTTGTCGTCGACAGAGTTGTAGGCAGCGTTGTTGTGGAAGCTGTAGTTGGCAAAGTTGTTGTTGCTGTTGTCAATGTAGTGGACTCTGTTGAAGTTGTAGGCAGCGTTGTGGTGGAAGCTGTAGTTGGCAAAGTTGTTGTTGCTGTTGTCAATGTAGTGGACTCTGTAGAAGTTGTAGGCAGCGTTGTGGTGGAAGGTGTAGTTGGCAAAGTTGTTGTTGCTGTTGTCTGTGTAGTAGACTCTGTAGAAGTTGTTGGCAGCGTTGTGGTGGAAGGTGTAGTTGGCAAAGTTGTTGTTGCTGTTGTCTGTGTAGTAGACTCTGTAGAAGTTGTAGGCAGCGTTGTGGTGGAAGGTGTAGTTGGAAAAGTTGTTGTTGCTGTTGTCTGTGTAGTAGACTCTGTAGAAGTTGTCGTCGACAGAGTTGTAGGCAGTGTTGTGGTTGTGGTGGAAGGTGTAGTTGGCAAAGATGTTGTTGCTGTTGTCAGTGTAGTGGACTCTGTAGAAGTTGTAGGCAGTGTTGTCGTGGAAGGTGTTGTTGGGAAAGTTGTTGTTGCTGTTGTCAATGTAGTGGACTCTGTAGAAGTTGTAGGCAGTGTTGTGGTGGAAGCTGTAGTTGGCAAAGTTGTTGGTGCTGTTGTCAATGTAGTGGACTCTGTAGAAGTTGTAGGCAGTGTTGTGGTGGAAGCTGTAGTTGGCAAAGTTGTTGGTGCTGTTGTCAATGTAGTGGACTCTGTAGAAGTTGTAGGCAGAGTTGTGGTGGAAGGTGTCATTGGCAAAGTTGTTGTTGCTGTTGTCTGTGTAGTAGACTCTGTAGAAGTTGTCGTCGACAGAGTTGTAGGCAGCGTTGTGGTGGAAGCTGTAGTTGGCAACGTTGTTGTTGCTGTTGTCAATGTAGTGGACTCTGTTGAAGTTATAGGCAGTGTTGTGATGGAAGCTGTAGTTGGCAAAGTTGTTGTTGCTATTGTCAATGTAGTGGACTCTGTAGAAGTTGTAGGCAGTGTTGTGGTGGAAGCTGTAGTTGGCAAAGTTGTTGTTGCTGTTGTCAATGTAGTGGACTCTGTTGAAGTTGTAGGCAGTGTTGTGGTGGAAGCTATAGTTGGCAAAGTTGTTGTTGCTATTGTCAATGTAGTGGACTCTGTAGAAGTTGTAGGCAGTGTTGTGGTGGAAGCTGTAGTTGGCAAAGTTGTTGCTGTTGTCAATGTAGTGGACTCTGTAGGACTTGTAGGCAGCGTTGTGGTGGAAGGTGTCGTTGGCAAAGTTGTTGTTGCTGTTGTCAATGTAGTGGACTCTGTAGAAGTTGTAGGCAGCGTTGTGGTGGAAGCTGTAGTTGGCAAAGTTGTTGTTGCTGTTGTCAATGTAGTGGACTCTGTTGAAGTTATAGGCAGTGTTGTGGTGGAAGCTGTAGTTGGCAAAGTTGTTGTTGCTATTGTCAATGTAGTGGACTCTGTAGAAGTTGTAGGCAGTGTTGTGGTGGAAGCTGTAGTTGGCAAAGTTGTTGTTGCTGTTGTCAATGTTGTGGACTCTGTTGAAGTTGTAGGCAGTGTTGTGGTGGAAGCTATAGTTGGCAAAGTTGTTGTTGCTATTGTCAATGTAGTTGACTCTGTAGAAGTTGTAGGCAGTGTTGTGGTGGAAGCTGTAGTTGGCAAAGTTGTTGTTGCTGTTGTCAATGTAGTGGACTCTGTAGAAGTTGTAGGCACCGTTGTGGTGGAAGGTGTAGTTGGCAAAGTTGTTGTTGCTGTAGTCTGTATAGTAGACTCTGTAGAAGTTGTCGTCGACAGAGTTGTAGGCAGCGTTGTGGTGGAAGCTGTAGTTGGCAAAGTTGTTGTTGCTGTTGTCTGTGTAGTAGACTCTGTAGAAGTTGTCGTCGACAGAGTTGTAGGTACCGTTGTGGTTGTGGTGGAAGGTGTAGTTGGCAAAGTTGTTGTTGCTGTTGTCAGTGTAGTGGACTCTGTAGAAGTTGTAGGCAGTGATGTCGTGGAAGGTGTTGTTGGCAAAGTTGTTGTTGCTGTTGTCAGTGTAGTGGACTCTGTAGAAGTTGTAGGCAGTGTTGTCGTGGAAGCTGTAGTTGGCAAAGTTGTTGGTGCTGTTGTCAATGTAGTGGACTCTGTAGAAGTTGTAGGCAGAGTTGTGGTGGAAGGTGTCATTGGTAAAGTTGTTGTTGCTGTAGTCTGTGTAGTAGACTCTGTAGAAGTTGTCGTCGACAGAGTTGTAGGCAGCGTTGTTGTGGAAGCTGTAGTTGGCAAAGTTGTTGTTGCTGTTGTCAATGTAGTGGACTCTGTTGAAGTTGTAGGCAGCGTTGTGGTGGAAGCTGTAGTTGGCAAAGTTGTTGTTGCTGTTGTCAATGTAGTGGACTCTGTAGAAGTTGTAGGCAGCGTTGTGGTGGAAGGTGTAGTTGGCAAAGTTGTTGTTGCTGTTGTCTGTGTAGTAGACTCTGTAGAAGTTGTTGGCAGCGTTGTGGTGGAAGGTGTAGTTGGCAAAGTTGTTGTTGCTGTTGTCTGTGTAGTAGACTCTGTAGAAGTTGTAGGCAGCGTTGAGGTGGAAGGTGTAGTTGGAAAAGTTGTTGTTGCTGTTGTCTGTGTAGTAGACTCTGTAGAAGTTGTCGTCGACAGAGTTGTAGGCAGTGTTGTGGTTGTGGTGGAAGGTGTAGTTGGCAAAGATGTTGTTGCTGTTGTCAGTGTAGTGGACTCTGTAGAAGTTGTAGGCAGTGTTGTCGTGGAAGGTGTTGTTGGGAAAGTTGTTGCTGTTGTCAATGTAGTGGACTCTGTAGAAGTTGTAGGCAGTGTTGTGGTGGAAGCTGTAGTTGGCAAAGTTGTTGGTGCTGTTGTCAATGTAGTGGACTCTGTAGAAGTTGTAGGCAGAGTTGTGGTGGAAGGTGTCATTGGCAAAGTTGTTGTTGCTGTTGTCTGTGTAGTAGACTCTGTAGAAGTTGTCTTCGACAGAGTTGTAGGTACCGTTGTGGTTGTGGTGGAAGGTGTAGTTGGCAAAGTTGTTGTTGCTGTTGGCAGTGTGGTGGACTCTGTAGAAGTTGTAGGCAGTGTTGTCGTGGATGGTGTTGTTGGGAGAGTTGTTGTTGCTGTTGTCAATGTAGTGGACTTTGTTGAAGTTGTAGGCAGTGTTGTGGTGGAAGGTGTAGTTGGCAAAGTTGTTGTTGCTGTAGTCTGTTTAGTAGACTCTGTAGAAGTTGTCGTCGACAGAGTTGTAGGCAGCGTTGTGGTGGAAGCTGTAGTTGGCAACGTTGTTGTTGCTGTTGTCAATGTAGTGGACTCTGTTGAAGTTATAGGCAGTGTTGTGGTGGAAGCTGTAGTTGGCAAAGTTGTTGTTGCTATTGTCAATGTAGTGGACTCTGTAGAAGTTGTAGGCAGTGTTGTGGTGGAAGCTGTAGTTGGCAAAGTTGTTGTTGCTGTTGTCTGTGTAGTAGACTCTGTAGAAGTTGTTGGCAGCGTTGTGGTGGAAGGTGTAGTTGGCAAAGTTGTTGTTGCTGTTGTCTGTGTAGTAGACTCTGTAGAAGTTGTAGGCAGTGTTGTGGTGGAAACTGTAATTGGCAAAGTTGTTGGTGCTGTTGTCAATGTAGTGGACTCTGTAGAAGTTGTAGGCAGAGTTGTGGTGGAAGGTGTCATTGGCAAAGTTGTTGTTGCTGTTGTCTGTGTAGTAGACTCTGTAGAAGTTGTCTTCGACAGAGTTGTAGGTACCGTTGTGGTTGTGGTGGAAGGTGTAGTTGGCAAAGTTGTTGTTGCTGTTGGCAGTGTAGTGGACTCTGTAGAAGTTGTAGGCAGTGTTGTCGTGGATGGTGTTGTTGGGAGAGTTGTTGTTGCTGTTGTCAATGTAGTGGACTTTGTTGAAGTTGTAGGCAGTGTTGTGGTGGAAGGTGTAGTTGGCAAAGTTGTTGTTGCTGTAGTCTGTTTAGTAGACTCTGTAGAAGTTGTCGTCGACAGAGTTGTAGGCAGCGTTGTGGTGGAAGCTGTAGTTGGCAACGTTGTTGCTGTTGTCAATGTAGTGGACTCTGTTGAAGTTATAGGCAGTGTTGTGGTGGAAGCTGTAGTTGGCAAAGTTGTTGTTGCTATTGTCAATGTAGTGGACTCTGTAGAAGTTGTAGGCAGTGTTGTGGTGGAAGCTGTAGTTGGCAAAGTTGTTGTTGCTGTTGACAATGTAGTGGACTCTGTAGAAGTTGTAGGCAGCATTGTGGTGGAAGGTGTAGTTGGCAAAGTTGTTGTTGCTGTAGTCTGTATAGTAGACTCTGTAGAAGTTGTCGTCGACAGAGTTGTAGGCAGCGTTGTGGTGGAAGCTGTAGTTGGCAAAGTTGTTGTTGCTGTTGTCAATGTAGTGGACTCTGTAGAAGTTGTCGTCGACAGAGTTGTAGGTACCGTTGTGGTTGTGGTGGAAGGTGTAGTTGGCAAAGTTGTTGTTGCTGTTGTCAGTGTAGTGGACTCTGTAGAAGTTGTAGGCAGTGATGTCGTGGAAGGTGTTGTTGGCAAAGTTGTTGTTGCTGTTGTCAGTGTAGTGGACTCTGTAGAAGTTGTAGGCAGTGTTGTCGTGGAAGGTGTTGTTGGCAAAGTTGTTGTTGCTGTTGTCAATGTAGTGGACTCTGTAGAACTTGTAGGCAGCGTTGTGGTGGAAGGTGTCGTTGGCAAAGTTGTTGTTGCTGTTGTCAATGTAGTGGACTCTGTAGAAGTTGTAGGCAGCGTTGTGGTGGAAGCTGTAGTTGGCAAAGTTGTTGTTGCTGTTGTCAATGTAGTGGACTCTGTAGAAGTTGTAGGCAGAGTTGTGGTGGAAGGTGTCATTGGCAAAGTTGTTGTTGATGTTGTCTGTGTAGTAGACTCTGTAGAAGTTGTCTTCGACAGAGTTGTAGGCAGTGTTGTGGTTGTGGTGGAAGGTGTAGTTGGCAAAGATGTTGTTGCTGTTGTCAGTGTAGTGGACTCTGTAGAAGTTGTAGGCAGTGTTGTCGTGGAAGGTGTTGGTGGGAAAGTTGTTGTTGCTGTAGTCAATGTAGTGGACTTTGTTGAAGTTGTAGGCAGTGTTGTGGTGGAAGGTGTAGTTGGCAAAGTTGTTGTTGCTGTAGTCTGTTTAGTAGACTCTGTAGAAGTTGTCGTCGACAGAGTTGTAGGCAGCGTTGTGGTGGAAGCTGTAGTTGGCAACGTTGTTGTTGCTGTTGTCAATGTAGTGGACTCTGTTGAAGTTATAGGCAGTGTTGTGGTGGAAGCTGTAGTTGGCAAAGTTGTTGTTGCTATTGTCAATGTAGTGGACTCTGTAGAAGTTGTAGGCAGTGTTGTGGTGGAAGCTGTAGTTGGCAAAGTTGTTGTTGCTGTTGTCTGTGTAGTAGACTCTGTAGAAGTTGTTGGCAGCGTTGTGGTGGAAGGTGTAGTTGGCAAAGTTGTTGTTGCTGTTGTCTGTGTAATAGACTCTGTAGAAGTTGTAGGCAGTGTTGTGGTGGAAACTGTAATTGGCAAAGTTGTTGGTGCTGTTGTCAATGTAGTGGACTCTGTAGAAGTTGTAGGCAGAGTTGTGGTGGAAGGTGTCATTGGCAAAGTTGTTGTTGCTGTTGTCTGTGTAGTAGACTCTGTAGAAGTTGTCTTCGACAGAGTTGTAGGTACCGTTGTGGTTGTGGTGGAAGGTGTAGTTGGCAAAGTTGTTGTTGCTGTTGGCAGTGTAGTGGACTCTGTAGAAGTTGTAGGCAGTGTTGTCGTGGATGGTGTTGTTGGGAGAGTTGTTGTTGCTGTTGTCAATGTAGTGGACTTTGTTGAAGTTGTAGGCAGTGTTGTGGTGGAAGGTGTAGTTGGCAAAGTTGTTGTTGCTGTAGTCTGTTTAGTAGACTCTGTAGAAGTTGTCGTCGACAGAGTTGTAGGCAGCGTTGTGGTGGAAGCTGTAGTTGGCAACGTTGTTGCTGTTGTCAATGTAGTGGACTCTGTTGAAGTTATAGGCAGTGTTGTGGTGGAAGCTGTAGTTGGCAAAGTTGTTGTTGCTATTGTCAATGTAGTGGACTCTGTAGAAGTTGTAGGCAGTGTTGTGGTGGAAGCTGTAGTTGGCAAAGTTGTTGTTGCTGTTGTCAATGTAGTGGACTCTGTAGAAGTTGTCGTCGACAGAGTTGTAGGTACCGTTGTGGTTGTGGTGGAAGGTGTAGTTGGCAAAGTTGTTGTTGCTGTTGTCAGTGTAGTGGACTCTGTAGAAGTTGTAGGCAGTGATGTCGTGGAAGGTGTTGTTGGCAAAGTTGTTGTTGCTGTTGTCAGTGTAGTGGACTCTGTAGAAGTTGTAGGCAGTGTTGTCGTGGAAGGTGTTGTTGGCAAAGTTGTTGTTGCTGTTGTCAATGTAGTGGACTCTGTAGAACTTGTAGGCAGCGTTGTGGTGGAAGGTGTCGTTGGCAAAGTTGTTGTTGCTGTTGTCAATGTAGTGGACTCTGTAGAAGTTGTAGGCAGCGTTGTGGTGGAAGCTGTAGTTGGCAAAGTTGTTGTTGCTGTTGTCAATGTAGTGGACTCTGTAGAAGTTGTAGGCAGAGTTGTGGTGGAAGGTGTCATTGGCAAAGTTGTTGTTGATGTTGTCTGTGTAGTAGACTCTGTAGAAGTTGTCTTCGACAGAGTTGTAGGCAGTGTTGTGGTTGTGGTGGAAGGTGTAGTTGGCAAAGATGTTGTTGCTGTTGTCAGTGTAGTGGACTCTGTAGAAGTTGTAGGCAGTGTTGTCGTGGAAGGTGTTGGTGGGAAAGTTGTTGTTGCTGTAGTCAATGTAGTGGACTTTGTTGAAGTTGTAGGCAGTGTTGTGGTGGAAGGTGTAGTTGGCAAAGTTGTTGTTGCTGTAGTCTGTTTAGTAGACTCTGTAGAAGTTGTCGTCGACAGAGTTGTAGGCAGCGTTGTGGTGGAAGCTGTAGTTGGCAACGTTGTTGTTGCTGTTGTCAATGTAGTGGACTCTGTTGAAGTTATAGGCAGTGTTGTGGTGGAAGCTGTAGTTGGCAAAGTTGTTGATGCTATTGTCAATGTAGTGGACTCTGTAGAAGTTGTAGGCAGTGTTGTGGTGGAAGCTGTAGTTGGCAAAGTTGTTGTTGCTGTTGTCTGTGTAGTAGACTCTGTAGAAGTTGTTGGCAGCGTTGTGGTGGAAGGTGTAGTTGGCAAAGTTGTTGTTGCTGTTGTCTGTGTAATAGACTCTGTAGAAGTTGTAGGCAGTGTTGTGGTGGAAACTGTAATTGGCAAAGTTGTTGGTGCTGTTGTCAATGTAGTGGACTCTGTAGAAGTTGTAGGCAGAGTTGTGGTGGAAGGTGTCATTGGCAAAGTTGTTGTTGCTGTTGTCTGTGTAGTAGACTCTGTAGAAGTTGTCTTCGACAGAGTTGTAGGTACCGTTGTGGTTGTGGTGGAAGGTGTAGTTGGCAAAGTTGTTGTTGCTGTTGGCAGTGTAGTGGACTCTGTAGAAGTTGTAGGCAGTGTTGTCGTGGATGGTGTTGTTGGGAGAGTTGTTGTTGCTGTTGTCAATGTAGTGGACTTTGTTGAAGTTGTAGGCAGTGTTGTGGTGGAAGGTGTAGTTGGCAAAGTTGTTGTTGCTGTAGTCTGTTTAGTAGACTCTGTAGAAGTTGTCGTCGACAGAGTTGTAGGCAGCGTTGTGGTGGAAGCTGTAGTTGGCAACGTTGTTGCTGTTGTCAATGTAGTGGACTCTGTTGAAGTTATAGGCAGTGTTGTGGTGGAAGCTGTAGTTGGCAAAGTTGTTGTTGCTATTGTCAATGTAGTGGACTCTGTAGAAGTTGTAGGCAGTGTTGTGGTGGAAGCTGTAGTTGGCAAAGTTGTTGTTGCTGTTGTCAATGTAGTGGACTCTGTAGAAGTTGTAGGCAGCATTGTGGTGGAAGGTGTAGTTGGCAAAGTTGTTGTTGCTGTAGTCTGTATAGTAGACTCTGTAGAAGTTGTCGTCGACAGAGTTGTAGGCAGCGTTGTGGTGGAAGCTGTAGTTGGCAAAGTTGTTGTTGCTGTTGTCAATGTAGTGGACTCTGTAGAAGTTGTCGTCGACAGAGTTGTAGGTACCGTTGTGGTTGTGGTGGAAGGTGTAGTTGGCAAAGTTGTTGTTGCTGTTGTCAGTGTAGTGGACTCTGTAGAAGTTGTAGGCAGTGATGTCGTGGAAGGTGTTGTTGGCAAAGTTGTTGTTGCTGTTGTCAGTGTAGTGGACTCTGTAGAAGTTGTAGGCAGTGTTGTCGTGGAAGGTGTTGTTGGCAAAGTTGTTGTTGCTGTTGTCAATGTAGTGGACTCTGTAGAACTTGTAGGCAGCGTTGTGGTGGAAGGTGTCGTTGGCAAAGTTGTTGTTGCTGTTGTCAATGTAGTGGACTCTGTAGAAGTTGTAGGCAGCGTTGTGGTGGAAGCTGTAGTTGGCAAAGTTGTTGTTGCTGTTGTCAATGTAGTGGACTCTGTAGAAGTTGTAGGCAGAGTTGTGGTGGAAGGTGTCATTGGCAAAGTTGTTGTTGATGTTGTCTGTGTAGTAGACTCTGTAGAAGTTGTCTTCGACAGAGTTGTAGGCAGTGTTGTGGTTGTGGTGGAAGGTGTAGTTGGCAAAGATGTTGTTGCTGTTGTCAGTGTAGTGGACTCTGTAGAAGTTGTAGGCAGTGTTGTCGTGGAAGGTGTTGGTGGGAAAGTTGTTGTTGCTGTTGTCAATGTAGTGGACTCTGTAGAAGTTGTAGGCAGTGTTGTGGTGGAAGCTGTAGTTGGCAAAGTTGTTGGTGCTGTTGTCAATGTAGTGGACTCTGTAGAAGTTGTAGGCAGAGTTGTGGTGGAAGGTGTCATTGGCAAAGTTGTTGTTGCTGTTGTCTGTGTAGTAGACTCTGTAGAAGTTGTCTTCGACAGAGTTGTAGGTACCGTTGTGGTTGTGGTGGAAGCTGTAGTTGGCAAAGTTGTTGTTGCTATTGTCAATGTAGTGGACTCTGTAGAAGTTGTAGGCAGTGTTGTGGTGGAAGCTGTAGTTGGCAAAGTTGTTGTTGCTGTTGTCAATGTAGTGGACTCTGTAGAAGTTGTAGGCAGCATTGTGGTGGAAGGTGTAGTTGGCAAAGTTGTTGTTGCTGTAGTCTGTATAGTAGACTCTGTAGAAGTTGTCGTCGACAGAGTTGTAGGCAGCGTTGTGGTGGAAGCTGTAGTTGGCAAAGTTGTTGTTGCTGTTGTCAATGTAGTGGACTCTGTAGAAGTTGTCGTCGACAGAGTTGTAGGTACCGTTGTGGTTGTGGTGGAAGGTGTAGTTGGCAAAGTTGTTGTTGCTGTTGTCAGTGTAGTGGACTCTGTAGAAGTTGTAGGCAGTGATGTCGTGGAAGGTGTTGTTGGCAAAGTTGTTGTTGCTGTTGTCAGTGTAGTGGACTCTGTAGAAGTTGTAGGCAGTGTTGTCGTGGAAGGTGTTGTTGGCAAAGTTGTTGTTGCTGTTGTCAATGTAGTGGACTCTGTAGAACTTGTAGGCAGCGTTGTGGTGGAAGGTGTCGTTGGCAAAGTTGTTGTTGCTGTTGTCAATGTAGTGGACTCTGTAGAAGTTGTAGGCAGCGTTGTGGTGGAAGCTGTAGTTGGCAAAGTTGTTGTTGCTGTTGTCAATGTAGTGGACTCTGTAGAAGTTGTAGGCAGAGTTGTGGTGGAAGGTGTCATTGGCAAAGTTGTTGTTGCTGTTGTCTGTGTAGTAGACTCTGTAGAAGTTGTCTTCGACAGAGTTGTAGGCAGTGTTGTGGTTGTGGTGGAAGGTGTAGTTGGCAAAGATGTTGTTGCTGTTGTCAGTGTAGTGGACTCTGTAGAAGTTGTAGGCAGTGTTGTCGTGGAAGGTGTTGTTGGGAAAGTTGTTGCTGTTGTCAATGTAGTGGACTCTGTAGAAGTTGTAGGCAGTGTTGTGGTGGAAGCTGAAGTTGGCAAAGTTGTTGGTGCTGTTGTCAATGTAGTGGACTCTGTAGAAGTTGTAGGCAGAGTTGTGGTGGAAGGTGTCATTGGCAAAGTTGTTGTTGCTGTTGTCTGTGTAGTAGACTCTGTAGAAGTTGTCTTCGACAGAGTTGTAGGTACCGTTGTGGTTGTGGTGGAAGGTGTAGTTGGCAAAGTTGTTGTTGCTGTTGGCAGTGTAGTGGACTCTGTAGAAGTTGTAGGCAGTGTTGTCGTGGATGGTGTTGTTGGGAGAGTTGTTGTTGCTGTTGTCAATGTAGTGGACTTTGTTGAAGTTGTAGGCAGTGTTGTGGTGGAAGGTGTAGTTGGCAAAGTTGTTGTTGCTGTAGTCTGTTTAGTAGGCTCTGTAGAAGTTGTCGTCGACAGAGTTGTAGGCAGCGTTGTGGTGGAAGCTGTAGTTGGCAACGTTGTTGTTGCTGTTGTCAATGTAGTGGACTCTGTTGAAGTTATAGGCAGTGTTGTGGTGGAAGCTGTAGTTGGCAAAGTTTTTGTTGCTATTGTCAATGTAGTGGACTCTGTAGAAGTTGTAGGCAGTGTTGTGGTGGAAGCTGTAGTTGGCAAAGTTGTTGTTGCTGTTGTCAATGTAGTGGACTCTGTTGAAGTTGTAGGCAGTGTTGTGGTGGAAGCTGTAGTTGGCAAAGTTGTTGATGCTATTGTCAATGTAGTGGACTCTGTAGAAGTTGTAGGCAGTGTTGTGGTGGAAGCTGTAGTTGGCAAAGTTGTTGTTGCTGTTGTCAATGTAGTGGACTCTGTAGAAGTTGTCGTCGACAGAGTTGTAGGTACCGTTGTGGTTGTGGTGGAAGGTGTAGTTGGCAAAGTTGTTGTTGCTGTTGTCAGTGTAGTGGACTCTGTAGAAGTTGTAGGCAGTGATGTCGTGGAAGGTGTTGTTGGCAAAGTTGTTGTTGCTATTGTCAATGTAGTGGACTCTGTAGAAGTTGTAGGCAGTGTTGTGGTGGAAGCTGTAGTTGGCAAAGTTGTTGTTGTCAATGTAGTGGACTCTGTAGAAGTTGTAGGCAGCATTGTGGTGGAAGGTGTAGTTGGCAAAGTTGTTGTTGCTGTAGTCTGTATAGTAGACTCTGTAGAAGTTGTCGTCGACAGAGTTGTAGGCAGCGTTGTGGTGGAAGCTGTAGTTGGCAAAGTTGTTGTTGCTGTTTTCAATGTAGTGGACTCTGTAGAAGTTGTCGTCGACAGAGTTGTAGGTACCGTTGTGGTTGTAGTGGAAGGTGTAGTTGGCAAAGTTGTTGTTGCTGTTGTCAGTGTAGTGGACTCTGTAGAAGTTGTAGGCAGTGATGTCGTGGAAGGTGTTGTTGGCAAAGTTGTTGTTGCTGTTGTCAGTGTAGTGGACTCTGTAGAAGTTGTAGGCAGCATTGTGGTGGAAGGTGTAGTTGGCAAAGTTGTTGTTGCTGTAGTCTGTATAGTAGACTCTGTAGAAGTTGTCGTCGACAGAGTTGTAGGCAGCGTTGTGGTGGAAGCTGTAGTTGGCAAAGTTGTTGTTGCTGTTGTCAATGTAGTGGACTCTGTAGAAGTTGTCGTCGACAGAGTTGTAGGTACCGTTGTGGTTGTGGTGGAAGGTGTAGTTGGCAAAGTTGTTGTTGCTGTTGTCAGTGTAGTGGACTCTGTAGAAGTTGTAGGCAGTGATGTCGTGGAAGGTGTTGTTGGCAAAGTTGTTGTTGCTGTTGTCAGTGTAGTGGACTCTGTAGAAGTTGTAGGCAGTGTTGTCGTGGAAGGTGTTGTTGGCAAAGTTGTTGTTGCTGTTGTCAATGTAGTGGACTCTGTAGAACTTGTAGGCAGCGTTGTGGTGGAAGGTGTCGTTGGCAAAGTTGTTGTTGCTGTTGTCAATGTAGTGGACTCTGTAGAAGTTGTAGGCAGCATTGTGGTGGAAGCTGTAGTTGGCAAAGTTGTTGTTGCTGTTGTCAATGTACTGGACTCTGCAGAAGTTGTAGGCAGCGTAGTGGTGGAAGGTGTAGTTGGCAAAGTTGTTGTTGCTGTAGTCTGTATAGTAGACTCTGTAGAAGTTGTCGTCGACAGAGTTGTAGGCAGCGTTGTGGTGGAAGCTGTAGTTGGCAAAGTTGTTGTTGCTGTTGTCAATGTAGTGGACTCTGTTGAAGTTGTAGGCAGAGTTGTGGTGGAAGCTGTAGTTGGCAAAGTTGTTGTTGCTGTTGTCAATGTAGTGGACTCTGTTGAAGTTGTAGGCAGAGTTGTGGTGGAAGCTGTAGTTGGCAAAGTTGTTGTTGCTTTTGTCAATGTAGTGGACTCTGTAGAAGTTGTAGGCAGCGTTGTGGTGGAAGGTGTAGTTGGCAAAGTTGTTGTTGCTGTTGTCTGTGTAGTAGACTCTGTAGAAGTTGTCGTCGACAGAGTTGTAGGTACCGTTGTGGTTGTGGTGGAAGGTGTAGTTGGCAAAGTTGTTGTTGCTGTTGTCAGTGTAGTGGACTCTGTAGAAGTTGTAGGCAGTGATGTCGTGGAAGGTGTTGTTGGGAAAGTTGTTGTTGCTGTTGTCAATGTAGTGGACTCTGTAGAAGTTGTAGGCAGTGTTGTGGTGGAAGCTGAAGTTGGCAAAGTTGTTGGTGCTGTTGTCAATGTAGTGGACTCTGTAGAAGTTGTAGGCAGCGTTGTGGTGGAAGCTGTAGTTGGCAAAGTTGTTGTTGCTGTTGTCAATGTAGTGGACTCTGTTGAAGTTGTAGGCAGTGTTGTGGTGGAAGCTGTAGTTGGCAAAGTTGTTGTTGCTGTTGTCAGTGTAGTGGACTCTGTAGAAGTTGTAGGCAGCATTGTGGTGGAAGGTGTAGTTGGCAAAGTTGTTGTTGCTGTAGTCTGTATAGTAGACTCTGTAGAAGTTGTCGTCGACAGAGTTGTAGGCAGCGTTGTGGTGGAAGCTGTAGTTGGCAAAGTTGTTGTTGCTGTTGTCAATGTAGTGGACTCTGTAGAAGTTGTCGTCGACAGAGTTGTAGGTACCGTTGTGGTTGTGGTGGAAGGTGTAGTTGGCAAAGTTGTTGTTGCTGTTGT
Source organism: Brachyhypopomus gauderio (assembly GCF_052324685.1). NCBI lineage: Eukaryota > Metazoa > Chordata > Actinopteri > Gymnotiformes > Hypopomidae > Brachyhypopomus > Brachyhypopomus gauderio. Next base: position 544,370 of record NW_027506889.1, read on the forward strand.
CAGTGTAGTGGACTCTGTAGAAGTTGTAGGCAGTGATGTCGTGGAAGGTGTTGTTGGCAAAGTTGTTGTTGCTGTTGTCAGTGTAGTGGACTCTGTAGAAGTTGTAGGCAGTGTTGTCGTGGAAGGTGTTGTTGGCAAAGTTGTTGTTGCTGTTGTCAATGTAGTGGACTCTGTAGAACTTGTAGGCAGCGTTGTGGTGGAAGGTGTCGTTGGCAAAGTTGTTGTTGCTGTTGTCAATGTAGTGGACTCTGTAGAAGTTGTAGGCAGCATTGTGGTGGAAGCTGTAGTTGGCAAAGTTGTTGTTGCTGTTGTCAATGTACTGGACTCTGCAGAAGTTGTAGGCAGCGTAGTGGTGGAAGGTGTAGTTGGCAAAGTTGTTGTTGCTGTAGTCTGTATAGTAGACTCTGTAGAAGTTGTCGTCGACAGAGTTGTAGGCAGCGTTGTGGTGGAAGCTGTAGTTGGCAAAGTTGTTGTTGCTGTTGTCAATGTAGTGGACTCTGTTGAAGTTGTAGGCAGAGTTGTGGTGGAAGCTGTAGTTGGCAAAGTTGTTGTTGCTGTTGTCAATGTAGTGGACTCTGTTGAAGTTGTAGGCAGAGTTGTGGTGGAAGCTGTAGTTGGCAAAGTTGTTGTTGCTTTTGTCAATGTAGTGGACTCTGTAGAAGTTGTAGGCAGCGTTGTGGTGGAAGGTGTAGTTGGCAAAGTTGTTGTTGCTGTTGTCTGTGTAGTAGACTCTGTAGAAGTTGTCGTCGACAGAGTTGTAGGTACCGTTGTGGTTGTGGTGGAAGGTGTAGTTGGCAAAGTTGTTGTTGCTGTTGTCAGTGTAGTGGACTCTGTAGAAGTTGTAGGCAGTGATGTCGTGGAAGGTGTTGTTGGGAAAGTTGTTGTTGCTGTTGTCAATGTAGTGGACTCTGTAGAAGTTGTAGGCAGTGTTGTGGTGGAAGCTGAAGTTGGCAAAGTTGTTGGTGCTGTTGTCAATGTAGTGGACTCTGTAGAAGTTGTAGGCAGCGTTGTGGTGGAAGCTGTAGTTGGCAAAGTTGTTGTTGCTGTTGTCAATGTAGTGGACTCTGTTGAAGTTGTAGGCAGTGTTGTGGTGGAAGCTGTAGTTGGCAAAGTTGTTGTTGCTATTGTCAATGTAGTGGACTCTGTAGAAGTTGTAGGCAGTGTTGTGGTGGAAGCTGTAGTTGGCAAAGTTGTTGTTGCTGTTGTCAATGTAGTGGACTCTGTAGAAGTTGTCGTCAACAGAGTTGTAGGTACCGTTGTGGTTGTGGTGGAAGGTGTAGTTGGCAAAGTTGTTGTTGCTGTTGTCAGTGTAGTGGACTCTGTAGAAGTTGTAGGCAGTGATGTCGTGGAAGGTGTTGTTGGCAAAGTTGTTGTTGCTGTTGTCAGTGTAGTGGACTCTGTAGAAGTTGTAGGCAGTGTTGTGGTGGAAGCTGTAGTTGGCAAAGTTGTTGTTGCTGTTGTCAATGTAGTGGACTCTGTAGAAGTTGTAGGCAGCGTTGTGGTGGAAGGTGTAGTTGGCAAAGTTGTTGTTGCTGTTGTCTGTGTAGTAGACTCTGTAGAAGTTGTTGGCAGCGTTGTGGTGGAAGGTGTAGTTGGCAAAGTTGTTGTTGCTGTTGTCTGTGTAGTAGACTCTGTAGAAGTTGTAGGCAGCGTTGTGGTGGAAGGTGTAGTTGGAAAAGTTGTTGTTGCTGTTGTCTGTGTAGTAGACTCTGTAGAAGTTGTCGTCGACAGAGTTGTAGGCAGTGTTGTGGTTGTGGTGGAAGGTGTAGTTGGCAAAGATGTTGTTGCTGTTGTCAGTGTAGTGGACTCTGTAGAAGTTGTAGGCAGTGTTGTCGTGGAAGGTGTTGTTGGGAAAGTTGTTGTTGCTGTTGTCAATGTAGTGGACTCTGTAGAAGTTGTAGGCAGTGTTGTGGTGGAAGGTGTCATTGGCAAAGTTGTTGTTGCTGTTGTCTGTGTAGTAGACTCTGTAGAAGTTGTCTTCGACAGAGTTGTAGGTACCGTTGTGGTTGTGGTGGAAGGTGTAGTTGGCAAAGTTGTTGTTGCTGTTGGCAGTGTGGTGGACTCTGTAGAAGTTGTAGGCAGTGTTGTCGTGGATGGTGTTGTTGGGAGAGTTGTTGTTGCTGTTGTCAATGTAGTGGACTTTGTTGAAGTTGTAGGCAGTGTTGTGGTGGAAGGTGTAGTTGGCAAAGTTGTTGTTGCTGTAGTCTGTTTAGTAGACTCTGTAGAAGTTGTCGTCGACAGAGTTGTAGGCAGCGTTGTGGTGGAAGCTGTAGTTGGCAACGTTGTTGTTGCTGTTGTCAATGTAGTGGACTCTGTTGAAGTTATAGGCAGTGTTGTGGTGGAAGCTGTAGTTGGCAAAGTTGTTGTTGCTATTGTCAATGTAGTGGACTCTGTAGAAGTTGTAGGCAGTGTTGTGGTGGAAGCTGTAGTTGGCAAAGTTGTTGTTGCTGTTGTCAATGTAGTGGACTCTGTTGAAGTTGTAGGCAGTGTTGTGGTGGAAGCTGTAGTTGGCAAAGTTGTTGTTGCTATTGTCAATGTAGTGGACTCTGTAGAAGTTGTAGGCAGTGTTGTGGTGGAAGCTGTAGTTGGCAAAGTTGTTGTTGCTGTTGTCAATGTAGTGGACTCTGTAGAAGTTGTAGGCAGCATTGTGGTGGAAGGTGTAGTTGGCAAAGTTGTTGTTGCTGTAGTCTGTATAGTAGACTCTGTAGAAGTTGTCGTCAACAGAGTTGTAGGCAGCGTTGTGGTGGAAGCTGTAGTTGGCAAAGTTGTTGTTGCTGTTTTCAATGTAGTGGACTCTGTAGAAGTTGTCGTCGACAGAGTTGTAGGTACCGTTGTGGTTGTGGTGGAAGGTGTAGTTGGCAAAGTTGTTGTTGCTGTTGTCAGTGTAGTGGACTCTGTAGAAGTTGTAGGCAGTGATGTCGTGGAAGGTGTTGTTGGGAAAGTTGTTGTTGCTGTTGTCAATGTAGTGGACTCTGTAGAAGTTGTAGGCAGTGTTGTGGTGGAAGCTGAAGTTGGCAAAGTTGTTGGTGCTGTTGTCAATGTAGTGGACTCTGTAGAAGTTGTAGGCAGCGTTGTGGTGGAAGCTGTAGTTGGCAAAGTTGTTGTTGCTGTTGTCAATGTAGTGGACTCTGTTGAAGTTGTAGGCAGTGTTGTGGTGGAAGCTGTAGTTGGCAAAGTTGTTGTTGCTGTTGTCAGTGTAGTGGACTCTGTAGAAGTTGTAGGCAGCATTGTGGTGGAAGGTGTAGTTGGCAAAGTTGTTGTTGCTGTAGTCTGTATAGTAGACTCTGTAGAAGTTGTCGTCGACAGAGTTGTAGGCAGCGTTGTGGTGGAAGCTGTAGTTGGCAAAGTTGTTGTTGCTGTTGTCAATGTAGTGGACTCTGTAGAAGTTGTCGTCGACAGAGTTGTAGGTACCGTTGTGGTTGTGGTGGAAGGTGTAGTTGGCAAAGTTGTTGTTGCTGTTGTCAGTGTAGTGGACTCTGTAGAAGTTGTAGGCAGTGATGTCGTGGAAGGTGTTGTTGGCAAAGTTGTTGTTGCTGTTGTCAGTGTAGTGGACTCTGTAGAAGTTGTAGGCAGTGTTGTCGTGGAAGGTGTTGTTGGCAAAGTTGTTGTTGCTGTTGTCAATGTAGTGGACTCTGTAGAACTTGTAGGCAGCGTTGTGGTGGAAGGTGTCGTTGGCAAAGTTGTTGTTGCTGTTGTCAATGTAGTGGACTCTGTAGAAGTTGTAGGCAGCATTGTGGTGGAAGCTGTAGTTGGCAAAGTTGTTGTTGCTGTTGTCAATGTACTGGACTCTGCAGAAGTTGTAGGCAGCGTAGTGGTGGAAGGTGTAGTTGGCAAAGTTGTTGTTGCTGTAGTCTGTATAGTAGACTCTGTAGAAGTTGTCGTCGACAGAGTTGTAGGCAGCGTTGTGGTGGAAGCTGTAGTTGGCAAAGTTGTTGTTGCTGTTGTCAATGTAGTGGACTCTGTTGAAGTTGTAGGCAGAGTTGTGGTGGAAGCTGTAGTTGGCAAAGTTGTTGTTGCTTTTGTCAATGTAGTGGACTCTGTAGAAGTTGTAGGCAGCGTTGTGGTGGAAGGTGTAGTTGGCAAAGTTGTTGTTGCTGTTGTCTGTGTAGTAGACTCTGTAGAAGTTGTCGTCGACAGAGTTGTAGGTACCGTTGTGGTTGTGGTGGAAGGTGTAGTTGGCAAAGTTGTTGTTGCTGTTGTCAGTGTAGTGGACTCTGTAGAAGTTGTAGGCAGTGATGTCGTGGAAGGTGTTGTTGGGAAAGTTGTTGTTGCTGTTGTCAATGTAGTGGACTCTGTAGAAGTTGTAGGCAGTGTTGTGGTGGAAGCTGAAGTTGGCAAAGTTGTTGGTGCTGTTGTCAATGTAGTGGACTCTGTAGAAGTTGTAGGCAGCGTTGTGGTGGAAGCTGTAGTTGGCAAAGTTGTTGTTGCTGTTGTCAATGTAGTGGACTCTGTTGAAGTTGTAGGCAGAGTTGTGGTGGAAGCTGTAGTTGGCAAAGTTGTTGTTGCTTTTGTCAATGTAGTGGACTCTGTAGAAGTTGTAGGCAGCGTTGTGGTGGAAGGTGTAGTTGGCAAAGTTGTTGTTGCTGTTGTCTGTGTAGTAGACTCTGTAGAAGTTGTCGTCGACAGAGTTGTAGGTACCGTTGTGGTTGTGGTGGAAGGTGTAGTTGGCAAAGTTGTTGTTGCTGTTGTCAGTGTAGTGGACTCTGTAGAAGTTGTAGGCAGTGATGTCGTGGAAGGTGTTGTTGGGAAAGTTGTTGTTGCTGTTGTCAATGTAGTGGACTCTGTAGAAGTTGTAGGCAGTGTTGTGGTGGAAGCTGAAGTTGGCAAAGTTGTTGGTGCTGTTGTCAATGTAGTGGACTCTGTAGAAGTTGTAGGCAGCGTTGTGGTGGAAGCTGTAGTTGGCAAAGTTGTTGTTGCTGTTGTCAATGTAGTGGACTCTGTTGAAGTTGTAGGCAGTGTTGTGGTGGAAGCTGTAGTTGGCAAAGTTGTTGTTGCTATTGTCAATGTAGTGGACTCTGTAGAAGTTGTAGGCAGTGTTGTGGTGGAAGCTGTAGTTGGAAAAGTTGTTGTTGCTGTTGTCAATGTAGTGGACTCTGTAGAAGTTGTCGTCAACAGAGTTGTAGGTACCGTTGTGGTTGTGGTGGAAGGTGTAGTTGGCAAAGTTGTTGTTGCTGTTGTCAGTGTAGTGGACTCTGTAGAAGTTGTAGGCAGTGATGTCGTGGAAGGTGTTGTTGGCAAAGTTGTTGTTGCTGTTGTCAGTGTAGTGGACTCTGTAGAAGTTGTAGGCAGTGTTGTGGTGGAAGCTGTAGTTGGCAAAGTTGTTGTTGCTGTTGTCAATGTAGTGGACTCTGTAGAAGTTGTAGGCAGCGTTGTGGTGGAAGGTGTAGTTGGCAAAGTTGTTGTTGCTGTTGTCTGTGTAGTAGACTCTGTAGAAGTTGTTGGCAGCGTTGTGGTGGAAGGTGTAGTTGGCAAAGTTGTTGTTGCTGTTGTCTGTGTAGTAGACTCTGTAGAAGTTGTAGGCAGCGTTGTGGTGGAAGGTGTAGTTGGAAAAGTTGTTGTTGCTGTTGTCTGTGTAGTAGACTCTGTAGAAGTTGTCGTCGACAGAGTTGTAGGCAGTGTTGTGGTTGTGGTGGAAGGTGTAGTTGGCAAAGATGTTGTTGCTGTTGTCAGTGTAGTGGACTCTGTAGAAGTTGTAGGCAGTGTTGTCGTGGAAGGTGTTGTTGGGAAAGTTGTTGTTGCTGTTGTCAATGTACTGGACTCTGCAGAAGTTGTAGGCAGCGTAGTGGTGGAAGGTGTAGTTGGCAAAGTTGTTGTTGCTGTAGTCTGTATAGTAGACTCTGTAGAAGTTGTCGTCGACAGAGTTGTAGGCAGCGTTGTGGTGGAAGCTGTAGTTGGCAAAGTTGTTGTTGCTGTTGTCAATGTAGTGGACTCTGTTGAAGTTGTAGGCAGAGTTGTGGTGGAAGCTGTAGTTGGCAAAGTTGTTGTTGCTGTTGTCAATGTAGTGGACTCTGTAGAAGTTGTAGGCAGCGTTGTGGTGGAAGGTGTAGTTGGCAAAGTTGTTGTTGCTGTTGTCTGTGTAGTAGACTCTGTAGAAGTTGTCGTCGACAGAGTTGTAGGTACCGTTGTGGTTGTGGTGGAAGGTGTAGTTGGCAAAGTTGTTGTTGCTGTTGTCAGTGTAGTGGACTCTGTAGAAGTTGTAGGCAGTGATGTCGTGGAAGGTGTTGTTGGGAAAGTTGTTGCTGTTGTCAATGTAGTGGACTCTGTAGAAGTTGTAGGCAGTGTTGTGGTGGAAGCTGAAGTTGGCAAAGTTGTTGGTGCTGTTGTCAATGTAGTGGACTCTGTAGAAGTTGTAGGCAGCGTTGTGGTGGAAGCTGTAGTTGGCAAAGTTGTTGTTGCTGTTGTCAATGTAGTGGACTCTGTTGAAGTTGTAGGCATTGTTGTGGTGGAAGCTGTAGTTGGCAAAGTTGTTGTTGCTGTTGTCAGTGTAGTGGACTCTGTAGAAGTTGTAGGCAGCATTGTGGTGGAAGGTGTAGTTGGCAAAGTTGTTGTTGCTGTAGTCTGTATAGTAGACTCTGTAGAAGTTGTCGTCGACAGAGTTGTAGGCAGCGTTGTGGTGGAAGCTGTAGTTGGCAAAGTTGTTGTTGCTGTTGTCAATGTAGTGGACTCTGTAGAAGTTGTCGTCGACAGAGTTGTAGGTACCGTTGTGGTTGTGGTGGAAGGTGTAGTTGGCAAAGTTGTTGTTGCTGTTGTCAGTGTAGTGGACTCTGTAGAAGTTGTAGGCAGTGATGTCGTGGAAGGTGTTGTTGGCAAAGTTGTTGTTGCTGTTGTCAGTGTAGTGGACTCTGTAGAAGTTGTAGGCAGTGTTGTCGTGGAAGGTGTTGTTGGCAAAGTTGTTGTTGCTGTTGTCAATGTAGTGGACTCTGTAGAACTTGTAGGCAGCGTTGTGGTGGAAGGTGTCGTTGGCAAAGTTGTTGTTGCTGTTGTCAATGTAGTGGACTCTGTAGAAGTTGTAGGCAGCATTGTGGTGGAAGCTGTAGTTGGCAAAGTTGTTGTTGCTGTTGTCAATGTACTGGACTCTGCAGAAGTTGTAGGCAGCGTAGTGGTGGAAGGTGTAGTTGGCAAAGTTGTTGTTGCTGTAGTCTGTATAGTAGACTCTGTAGAAGTTGTCGTCGACAGAGTTGTAGGCAGCGTTGTGGTGGAAGCTGTAGTTGGCAAAGTTGTTGTTGCTGTTGTCAATGTAGTGGACTCTGTTGAAGTTGTAGGCAGAGTTGTGGTGGAAGCTGTAGTTGGCAAAGTTGTTGTTGCTGTTGTCAATGTAGTGGACTCTGTTGAAGTTGTAGGCAGAGTTGTGGTGGAAGCTGTAGTTGGCAAAGTTGTTGTTGCTTTTGTCAATGTAGTGGACTCTGTAGAAGTTGTAGGCAGCGTTGTGGTGGAAGGTGTAGTTGGCAAAGTTGTTGTTGCTGTTGTCTGTGTAGTAGACTCTGTAGAAGTTGTCGTCGACAGAGTTGTAGGTACCGTTGTGGTTGTGGTGGAAGGTGTAGTTGGCAAAGTTGTTGTTGCTGTTGTCAGTGTAGTGGACTCTGTAGAAGTTGTAGGCAGTGATGTCGTGGAAGGTGTTGTTGGGAAAGTTGTTGTTGCTGTTGTCAATGTAGTGGACTCTGTAGAAGTTGTAGGCAGTGTTGTGGTGGAAGCTGAAGTTGGCAAAGTTGTTGGTGCTGTTGTCAATGTAGTGGACTCTGTAGAAGTTGTAGGCAGCGTTGTGGTGGAAGCTGTAGTTGGCAAAGTTGTTGTTGCTGTTGTCAATGTAGTGGACTCTGTTGAAGTTGTAGGCAGTGTTGTGGTGGAAGCTGTAGTTGGCAAAGTTGTTGTTGCTATTGTCAATGTAGTGGACTCTGTAGAAGTTGTAGGCAGTGTTGTGGTGGAAGCTGTAGTTGGCAAAGTTATTGTTGCTGTTGTCAATGTAGTGGACTCTGTAGAAGTTGTCGTCAACAGAGTTGTAGGTACCGTTGTGGTTGTGGTGGAAGGTGTAGTTGGCAAAGTTGTTGTTGCTGTTGTCAGTGTAGTGGACTCTGTAGAAGTTGTAGGCAGTGATGTCGTGGAAGGTGTTGTTGGCAAAGTTGTTGTTGCTGTTGTCAGTGTAGTGGACTCTGTAGAAGTTGTAGGCAGTGTTGTGGTGGAAGCTGTAGTTGGCAAAGTTGTTGTTGCTGTTGTCAATGTAGTGGACTCTGTAGAAGTTGTAGGCAGCGTTGTGGTGGAAGGTGTAGTTGGCAAAGTTGTTGTTGCTGTTGTCTGTGTAGTAGACTCTGTAGAAGTTGTTGGCAGCGTTGTGGTGGAAGGTGTAGTTGGCAAAGTTGTTGTTGCTGTTGTCTGTGTAGTAGACTCTGTAGAAGTTGTAGGCAGCGTTGTGGTGGAAGGTGTAGTTGGAAAAGTTGTTGTTGCTGTTGTCTGTGTAGTAGACTCTGTAGAAGTTGTCGTCGACAGAGTTGTAGGCAGTGTTGTGGTTGTGGTGGAAGGTGTAGTTGGCAAAGATGTTGCTGTTGTCAGTGTAGTGGACTCTGTAGAAGTTGTAGGCAGTGTTGTGGTGGAAGGTGTCATTGGCAAAGTTGTTGTTGCTGTTGTCTGTGTAGTAGACTCTGTAGAAGTTGTCTTCGACAGAGTTGTAGGTACCGTTGTGGTTGTGGTGGAAGGTGTAGTTGGCAAAGTTGTTGTTGCTGTTGGCAGTGTGGTGGACTCTGTAGAAGTTGTAGGCAGTGTTGTCGTGGATGGTGTTGTTGGGAGAGTTGTTGTTGCTGTTGTCAATGTAGTGGACTTTGTTGAAGTTGTAGGCAGTGTTGTGGTGGAAGGTGTAGTTGGCAAAGTTGTTGTTGCTGTAGTCTGTTTAGTAGACTCTGTAGAAGTTGTCGTCGACAGAGTTGTAGGCAGCGTTGTGGTGGAAGCTGTAGTTGGCAACGTTGTTGTTGCTGTTGTCAATGTAGTGGACTCTGTTGAAGTTATAGGCAGTGTTGTGGTGGAAGCTGTAGTTGGCAAAGTTGTTGTTGCTGTTGTCAGTGTAGTGGACTCTGTAGAAGTTGTAGGCAGCATTGTGGTGGAAGGTGTAGTTGGCAAAGTTGTTGTTGCTGTAGTCTGTATAGTAGACTCTGTAGAAGTTGTCGTCGACAGAGTTGTAGGCAGCGTTGTGGTGGAAGCTGTAGTTGGCAAAGTTGTTGTTGCTGTTGTCAATGTAGTGGACTCTGTAGAAGTTGTCGTCGACAGAGTTGTAGGTACCGTTGTGGTTGTGGTGGAAGGTGTAGTTGGCAAAGTTGTTGTTGCTGTTGTCAGTGTAGTGGACTCTGTAGAAGTTGTAGGCAGTGATGTCGTGGAAGGTGTTGTTGGCAAAGTTGTTGTTGCTGTTGTCAGTGTAGTGGACTCTGTAGAAGTTGTAGGCAGTGTTGTCGTGGAAGGTGTTGTTGGCAAAGTTGTTGTTGCTGTTGTCAATGTAGTGGACTCTGTAGAACTTGTAGGCAGCGTTGTGGTGGAAGGTGTCGTTGGCAAAGTTGTTGTTGCTGTTGTCAATGTAGTGGACTCTGTAGAAGTTGTAGGCAGCATTGTGGTGGAAGCTGTAGTTGGCAAAGTTGTTGTTGCTGTTGTCAATGTACTGGACTCTGCAGAAGTTGTAGGCAGCGTAGTGGTGGAAGGTGTAGTTGGCAAAGTTGTTGTTGCTGTAGTCTGTATAGTAGACTCTGTAGAAGTTGTCGTCGACAGAGTTGTAGGCAGCGTTGTGGTGGAAGCTGTAGTTGGCAAAGTTGTTGTTGCTGTTGTCAATGTAGTGGACTCTGTTGAAGTTGTAGGCAGAGTTGTGGTGGAAGCTGTAGTTGGCAAAGTTGTTGTTGCTGTTGTCAATGTAGTGGACTCTGTTGAAGTTGTAGGCAGAGTTGTGGTGGAAGCTGTAGTTGGCAAAGTTGTTGTTGCTTTTGTCAATGTAGTGGACTCTGTAGAAGTTGTAGGCAGCGTTGTGGTGGAAGGTGTAGTTGGCAAAGTTGTTGTTGCTGTTGTCTGTGTAGTAGACTCTGTAGAAGTTGTCGTCGACAGAGTTGTAGGTACCGTTGTGGTTGTGGTGGAAGGTGTAGTTGGCAAAGTTGTTGTTGCTGTTGTCAGTGTAGTGGACTCTGTAGAAGTTGTAGGCAGTGATGTCGTGGAAGGTGTTGTTGGGAAAGTTGTTGTTGCTGTTGTCAATGTAGTGGACTCTGTAGAAGTTGTAGGCAGTGTTGTGGTGGAAGCTGAAGTTGGCAAAGTTGTTGGTGCTGTTGTCAATGTAGTGGACTCTGTAGAAGTTGTAGGCAGCGTTGTGGTGGAAGCTGTAGTTGGCAAAGTTGTTGTTGCTGTTGTCAATGTAGTGGACTCTGTTGAAGTTGTAGGCAGTGTTGTGGTGGAAGCTGTAGTTGGCAAAGTTGTTGTTGCTATTGTCAATGTAGTGGACTCTGTAGAAGTTGTAGGCAGTGTTGTGGTGGAAGCTGTAGTTGGCAAAGTTGTTGTTGCTGTTGTCAATGTAGTGGACTCTGTAGAAGTTGTCGTCAACAGAGTTGTAGGTACCGTTGTGGTTGTGGTGGAAGGTGTAGTTGGCAAAGTTGTTGTTGCTGTTGTCAGTGTAGTGGACTCTGTAGAAGTTGTAGGCAGTGATGTGGTGGAAGCTGTAGTTGGCAAAGTTGTTGTTGCTGTTGTCAATGTAGTGGACTCTGTAGAAGTTGTAGGCAGCATTGTGGTGGAAGGTGTAGTTGGCAAAGTTGTTGTTGCTGTTGTCTGTGTAGTAGACTCTGTAGAAGTTGTTGGCAGCGTTGTGGTGGAAGGTGTAGTTGGCAAAGTTGTTGTTGCTGTTGTCTGTGTAGTAGACTCTGTAGAAGTTGTAGGCAGCGTTGTGGTGGAAGGTGTAGTTGGAAAAGTTGTTGTTGCTGTTGTCTGTGTAGTAGACTCTGTAGAAGTTGTCGTCGACAGAGTTGTAGGCAGTGTTGTGGTTGTGGTGGAAGGTGTAGTTGGCAAAGATGTTGCTGTTGTCAGTGTAGTGGACTCTGTAGAAGTTGTAGGCAGTGTTGTGGTGGAAGGTGTCATTGGCAAAGTTGTTGTTGCTGTTGTCTGTGTAGTAGACTCTGTAGAAGTTGTCTTCGACAGAGTTGTAGGTACCGTTGTGGTTGTGGTGGAAGGTGTAGTTGGCAAAGTTGTTGTTGCTGTTGGCAGTGTGGTGGACTCTGTAGAAGTTGTAGGCAGTGTTGTCGTGGATGGTGTTGTTGGGAGAGTTGTTGTTGCTGTTGTCAATGTAGTGGACTTTGTTGAAGTTGTAGGCAGTGTTGTGGTGGAAGGTGTAGTTGGCAAAGTTGTTGTTGCTGTAGTCTGTTTAGTAGACTCTGTAGAAGTTGTCGTCGACAGAGTTGTAGGCAGCGTTGTGGTGGAAGCTGTAGTTGGCAACGTTGTTGTTGCTGTTGTCAATGTAGTGGACTCTGTTGAAGTTATAGGCAGTGTTGTGGTGGAAGCTGTAGTTGGCAAAGTTGTTGTTGCTATTGTCAATGTAGTGGACTCTGTAGAAGTTGTAGGCAGTGTTGTGGTGGAAGCTGTAGTTGGCAAAGTTGTTGTTGCTGTTGTCAATGTAGTGGACTCTGTTGAAGTTGTAGGCAGTGTTGTGGTGGAAGCTGTAGTTGGCAAAGTTGTTGTTGCTATTGTCAATGTAGTGGACTCTGTAGAAGTTGTAGGCAGTGTTGTGGTGGAAGCTGTAGTTGGCAAAGTTGTTGTTGCTGTTGTCAATGTAGTGGACTCTGTAGAAGTTGTAGGCAGCATTGTGGTGGAAGGTGTAGTTGGCAAAGTTGTTGTTGCTGTAGTCTGTATAGTAGACTCTGTAGAAGTTGTCGTCGACAGAGTTGTAGGCAGCGTTGTGGTGGAAGCTGTAGTTGGCAAAGTTGTTGTTGCTGTTTTCAATGTAGTGGACTCTGTAGAAGTTGTCGTCGACAGAGTTGTAGGTACCGTTGTGGTTGTGGTGGAAGGTGTAGTTGGCAAAGTTGTTGTTGCTGTTGTCAGTGTAGTGGACTCTGTAGAAGTTGTAGGCAGTGATGTCGTGGAAGGTGTTGTTGGGAAAGTTGTTGTTGCTGTTGTCAATGTAGTGGACTCTGTAGAAGTTGTAGGCAGTGTTGTGGTGGAAGCTGAAGTTGGCAAAGTTGTTGGTGCTGTTGTCAATGTAGTGGACTCTGTAGAAGTTGTAGGCAGCGTTGTGGTGGAAGCTGTAGTTGGCAAAGTTGTTGTTGCTGTTGTCAATGTAGTGGACTCTGTTGAAGTTGTAGGCAGTGTTGTGGTGGAAGCTGTAGTTGGCAAAGTTGTTGTTGCTGTTGTCAGTGTAGTGGACTCTGTAGAAGTTGTAGGCAGCATTGTGGTGGAAGGTGTAGTTGGCAAAGTTGTTGTTGCTGTAGTCTGTATAGTAGACTCTGTAGAAGTTGTCGTCGACAGAGTTGTAGGCAGCGTTGTGGTGGAAGCTGTAGTTGGCAAAGTTGTTGTTGCTGTTGTCAATGTAGTGGACTCTGTAGAAGTTGTCGTCGACAGAGTTGTAGGTACCGTTGTGGTTGTGGTGGAAGGTGTAGTTGGCAAAGTTGTTGTTGCTGTTGTCAGTGTAGTGGACTCTGTAGAAGTTGTAGGCAGTGATGTCGTGGAAGGTGTTGTTGGCAAAGTTGTTGTTGCTGTTGTCAGTGTAGTGGACTCTGTAGAAGTTGTAGGCAGTGTTGTCGTGGAAGGTGTTGTTGGCAAAGTTGTTGTTGCTGTTGTCAATGTAGTGGACTCTGTAGAACTTGTAGGCAGCGTTGTGGTGGAAGGTGTCGTTGGCAAAGTTGTTGTTGCTGTTGTCAATGTAGTGGACTCTGTAGAAGTTGTAGGCAGCATTGTGGTGGAAGCTGTAGTTGGCAAAGTTGTTGTTGCTGTTGTCAATGTACTGGACTCTGCAGAAGTTGTAGGCAGCGTAGTGGTGGAAGGTGTAGTTGGCAAAGTTGTTGTTGCTGTAGTCTGTATAGTAGACTCTGTAGAAGTTGTCGTCGACAGAGTTGTAGGCAGCGTTGTGGTGGAAGCTGTAGTTGGCAAAGTTGTTGTTGCTGTTGTCAATGTAGTGGACTCTGTTGAAGTTGTAGGCAGAGTTGTGGTGGAAGCTGTAGTTGGCAAAGTTGTTGTTGCTGTTGTCAATGTAGTGGACTCTGTTGAAGTTGTAGGCAGAGTTGTGGTGGAAGCTGTAGTTGGCAAAGTTGTTGTTGCTTTTGTCAATGTAGTGGACTCTGTAGAAGTTGTAGGCAGCGTTGTGGTGGAAGGTGTAGTTGGCAAAGTTGTTGTTGCTGTTGTCTGTGTAGTAGACTCTGTAGAAGTTGTCGTCGACAGAGTTGTAGGTACCGTTGTGGTTGTGGTGGAAGGTGTAGTTGGCAAAGTTGTTGTTGCTGTTGTCAGTGTAGTGGACTCTGTAGAAGTTGTAGGCAGTGATGTCGTGGAAGGTGTTGTTGGGAAAGTTGTTGTTGCTGTTGTCAATGTAGTGGACTCTGTAGAAGTTGTAGGCAGTGTTGTGGTGGAAGCTGAAGTTGGCAAAGTTGTTGGTGCTGTTGTCAATGTAGTGGACTCTGTAGAAGTTGTAGGCAGCGTTGTGGTGGAAGCTGTAGTTGGCAAAGTTGTTGTTGCTGTTGTCAATGTAGTGGACTCTGTTGAAGTTGTAGGCAGTGTTGTGGTGGAAGCTGTAGTTGGCAAAGTTGTTGTTGCTATTGTCAATGTAGTGGACTCTGTAGAAGTTGTAGGCAGTGTTGTGGTGGAAGCTGTAGTTGGCAAAGTTGTTGTTGCTGTTGTCAATGTAGTGGACTCTGTAGAAGTTGTCGTCAACAGAGTTGTAGGTACCGTTGTGGTTGTGGTGGAAGGTGTAGTTGGCAAAGTTGTTGTTGCTGTTGTCAGTGTAGTGGACTCTGTAGAAGTTGTAGGCAGTGATGTCGTGGAAGGTGTTGTTGGCAAAGTTGTTGTTGCTGTTGTCAGTGTAGTGGACTCTGTAGAAGTTGTAGGCAGTGTTGTGGTGGAAGCTGTAGTTGGCAAAGTTGTTGTTGCTGTTGTCAATGTAGTGGACTCTGTAGAAGTTGTAGGCAGCGTTGTGGTGGAAGGTGTAGTTGGCAAAGTTGTTGTTGCTGTTGTCTGTGTAGTAGACTCTGTAGAAGTTGTTGGCAGCGTTGTGGTGGAAGGTGTAGTTGGCAAAGTTGTTGTTGCTGTTGTCTGTGTAGTAGACTCTGTAGAAGTTGTAGGCAGCGTTGTGGTGGAAGGTGTAGTTGGAAAAGTTGTTGTTGCTGTTGTCTGTGTAGTAGACTCTGTAGAAGTTGTCGTCGACAGAGTTGTAGGCAGTGTTGTGGTTGTGGTGGAAGGTGTAGTTGGCAAAGATGTTGTTGCTGTTGTCAGTGTAGTGGACTCTGTAGAAGTTGTAGGCAGTGTTGTCGTGGAAGGTGTTGTTGGGAAAGTTGTTGTTGCGGTTGTCAATGTAGTGGACTCTGTAGAAGTTGTAGGCAGTGTTGTGGTGGAAGGTGTCATTGGCAAAGTTGTTGTTGCTGTTGTCTGTGTAGTAGACTCTGTAGAAGTTGTCTTCGACAGAGTTGTAGGTACCGTTGTGGTTGTGGTGGAAGGTGTAGTTGGCAAAGTTGTTGTTGCTGTTGGCAGTGTGGTGGACTCTGTAGAAGTTGTAGGCAGTGTTGTCGTGGATGGTGTTGTTGGGAGAGTTGTTGTTGCTGTTGTCAATGTAGTGGACTTTGTTGAAGTTGTAGGCAGTGTTGTGGTGGAAGGTGTAGTTGGCAAAGTTGTTGTTGCTGTAGTCTGTTTAGTAGACTCTGTAGAAGTTGTCGTCGACAGAGTTGTAGGCAGCGTTGTGGTGGAAGCTGTAGTTGGCAACGTTGTTGTTGCTGTTGTCAATGTAGTGGACTCTGTTGAAGTTATAGGCAGTGTTGTGGTGGAAGCTGTAGTTGGCAAAGTTGTTGTTGCTATTGTCAATGTAGTGGACTCTGTAGAAGTTGTAGGCAGTGTTGTGGTGGAAGCTGTAGTTGGCAAAGTTGTTGTTGCTGTTGTCAATGTAGTGGACTCTGTTGAAGTTGTAGGCAGTGTTGTGGTGGAAGCTGTAGTTGGCAAAGTTGTTGTTGCTATTGTCAATGTAGTGGACTCTGTAGAAGTTGTAGGCAGTGTTGTGGTGGAAGCTGTAGTTGGCAAAGTTGTTGTTGCTGTTGTCAATGTAGTGGACTCTGTAGAAGTTGTAGGCAGCATTGTGGTGGAAGGTGTAGTTGGCAAAGTTGTTGTTGCTGTAGTCTGTATAGTAGACTCTGTAGAAGTTGTCGTCGACAGAGTTGTAGGCAGCGTTGTGGTGGAAGCTGTAGTTGGCAAAGTTGTTGTTGCTGTTTTCAATGTAGTGGACTCTGTAGAAGTTGTCGTCGACAGAGTTGTAGGTACCGTTGTGGTTGTGGTGGAAGGTGTAGTTGGCAAAGTTGTTGTTGCTGTTGTCAGTGTAGTGGACTCTGTAGAAGTTGTAGGCAGTGATGTCGTGGAAGGTGTTGTTGGCAAAGTTGTTGTTGCTGTAGTCTGTATAGTAGACTCTGTAGAAGTTGTCGTCGACAGAGTTGTAGGCAGCGTTGTGGTGGAAGCTGTAGTTGGCAAAGTTGTTGTTGCTGTTGTCAATGTAGTGGACTCTGTAGAAGTTGTCGTCGACAGAGTTGTAGGGACCGTTGTGGTTGTGGTGGAAGGTGTAGTTGGCAAAGTTGTTGTTGCTGTTGTCAGTGTAGTGGAGTCTGTAGAAGTTGTAGGCAGTGATGTCGTGGAAGGTGTTGTTGGCAAAGTTGTTGTTGCTGTTGTCAGTGTAGTGGACTCTGTAGAAGTTGTAGGCAGTGTTGTCGTGGAAGGTGTTGTTGGCAAAGTTGTTGTTGCTGTTGTCAATGTAGTGGACTCTGTAGAACTTGTAGGCAGCGTTGTGGTGGAAGGTGTCGTTGGCAAAGTTGTTGTTGCTGTTGTCAATGTAGTGGACTCTGTAGAAGTTGTAGGCAGCATTGTGGTGGAAGCTGTAGTTGGCAAAGTTGTTGTTGCTGTTGTCAATGTACTGGACTCTGCAGAAGTTGTAGGCAGCGTAGTGGTGGAAGGTGTAGTTGGCAAAGATGTTGTTGCTGTAGTCTGTATAGTAGACTCTGTAGAAGTTGTCGTCGACAGAGTTGTAGGCAGCGTTGTGGTGGAAGCTGTAGTTGGCAAAGTTGTTGTTGCTGTTGTCAATGTAGTGGACTCTGTTGAAGTTGTAGGCAGAGTTGTGGTGGAAGCTGTAGTTGGCAAAGTTGTTGTTGCTGTTGTCAATGTAGTGGACTCTGTTGAAGTTGTAGGCAGAGTTGTGGTGGAAGCTGTAGTTGGCAAAGTTGTTGTTGCTTTTGTCAATGTAGTGGACTCTGTAGAAGTTGTAGGCAGCGTTGTGGTGGAAGGTGTAGTTGGCAAAGTTGTTGTTGCTGTTGTCTGTGTAGTAGACTCTGTAGAAGTTGTCGTCGACAGAGTTGTAGGTACCGTTGTGGTTGTGGTGGAAGGTGTAGTTGGCAAAGTTGTTGTTGCTGTTGTCAGTGTAGTGGACTCTGTAGAAGTTGTAGGCAGTGATGTCGTGGAAGGTGTTGTTGGCAAAGTTGTTGTTGCTGTTGTCAGTGTAGTGGACTCTGTAGAAGTTGTAGGCAGTGTTGTCGTGGAAGCTGTAGTTGGCAAAGTTGTTGGTGCTGTTGTCAATGTAGTGGACTCTGTAGAAGTTGTAGGCAGAGTTGTGGTGGAAGGTGTCATTGGCAAAGTTGTTGTTGCTGTAGTCTGTGTAGTAGACTCTGTAGAAGTTGTCGTCGACAGAGTTGTAGGCAGCGTTGTGGTGGAAGCTGTAGTTGGCAAAGTTGTTGTTGCTGTTGTCAATGTAGTGGACTCTGTTGAAGTTGTAGGCAGCGTTGTGGTGGAAGCTGTAGTTGGCAAAGTTGTTGTTGCTGTTGTCAATGTAGTGGACTCTGTAGAAGTTGTAGGCAGCGTTGTGGTGGAAGGTGTAGTTGGCAAAGTTGTTGTTGCTGTTGTCTGTGTAGTAGACTCTGTAGAAGTTGTTGGCAGCGTTGTGGTGGAAGGTGTAGTTGGCAAAGTTGTTGTTGCTGTTGTCTGTGTAGTAGACTCTGTAGAAGTTGTAGGCAGCGTTGTGGTGGAAGGTGTAGTTGGAAAAGTTGTTGTTGCTGTTGTCTGTGTAGTAGACTCTGTAGAAGTTGTCGTCGACAGAGTTGTAGGCAGTGTTGTGGTTGTGGTGGAAGGTGTAGTTGGCAAAGATGTTGTTGCTGTTGTCAGTGTAGTGGACTCTGTAGAAGTTGTAGGCAGTGTTGTCGTGGAAGGTGTTGTTGGGAAAGTTGTTGTTGCTGTTGTCAATGTAGTGGACTCTGTAGAAGTTGTAGGCAGTGTTGTGGTGGAAGCTGTAGTTGGCAAAGTTGTTGGTGCTGTTGTCAATGTAGTGGACTCTGTAGAAGTTGTAGGCAGAGTTGTGGTGGAAGGTGTCATTGGCAAAGTTGTTGTTGCTGTTGTCTGTGTAGTAGACTCTGTAGAAGTTGTCTTCGACAGAGTTGTAGGTACCGTTGTGGTTGTGGTGGAAGGTGTAGTTGGCAAAGTTGTTGTTGCTGTTGGCAGTGTAGTGGACTCTGTAGAAGTTGTAGGCAGTGTTGTCGTGGATGGTGTTGTTGGCAAAGTTGTTGTTGCTGTAGTCTGTTTAGTAGACTCTGTAGAAGTTGTCTTCGACAGAGTTGTAGGTACCGTTGTGGTTGTGGTGGAAGGTGTAGTTGGCAAAGTTGTTGTTGCTGTTGACAGTGTAGTGGACTCTGTAGAAGTTGTAGGCAGTGATGTCGTGGAAGGTGTTGTTGGCAAAGTTGTTGTTGCTGTTGTCAGTGTAGTGGACTCTGTAGAAGTTGTAGGCAGTGTTGTCGTGGAAGGTGTTGTTGGCAAAGTTGTTGTTGCTGTTGTCAATGTAGTGGACTCTGTAGAACTTGTAGGCAGCGTTGTGGTGGAAGGTGTCGTTGGCAAAGTTGTTGTTGCTGTTGTCAATGTAGTGGACTCTGTAGAAGTTGTAGGCAGCGTTGTGGTGGAAGCTGTAGTTGGCAAAGTTGTTGTTGCTGTTGTCAATGTAGTGGACTCTGTAGAAGTTGTAGGCAGAGTTGTGGTGGAAGGTGTCATTGGCAAAGTTGTTGTTGCTGTTGTCTGTGTAGTAGACTCTGTAGAAGTTGTCTTCGACAGAGTTGTAGGCAGTGTTGTGGTTGTGGTGGAAGGTGTAGTTGGCAAAGTTGTTGGTGCTGTTGTCAATGTAGTGGACTCTGTAGAAGTTGTAGGCAGAGTTGTGGTGGAAGGTGTCATTGGCAAAGTTGTTGTTGCTGTTGTCTGTGTAGTAGACTCTGTAGAAGTTGTCTTCGACAGAGTTGTAGGTACCGTTGTGGTTGTGGTGGAAGGTGTAGTTGGCAAAGTTGTTGTTGCTGTTGGCAGTGTAGTGGACTCTGTAGAAGTTGTAGGCAGTGTTGTCGTGGATGGTGTTGTTGGGAGAGTTGTTGTTGCTGTTGTCAATGTAGTGGACTTTGTTGAAGTTGTAGGCAGTGTTGTGGTGGAAGGTGTAGTTGGCAAAGTTGTTGTTGCTGTAGTCTGTTTAGTAGACTCTGTAGAAGTTGTCGTCGACAGAGTTGTAGGCAGCGTTGTGGTGGAAGCTGTAGTTGGCAACGTTGTTGTTGCTGTTGTCAATGTAGTGGACTCTGTTGAAGTTATAGGCAGTGTTGTGGTGGAAGCTGTAGTTGGCAAAGTTGTTGTTGCTATTGTCAATGTAGTGGACTCTGTAGAAGTTGTAGGCAGTGTTGTGGTGGAAGCTGTAGTTGGCAAAGTTGTTGTTGCTGTTGTCAATGTAGTGGACTCTGTTGAAGTTGTAGGCAGTGTTGTGGTGGAAGCTGTAGTTGGCAAAGTTGTTGTTGCTATTGTCAATGTAGTGGACTCTGTAGAAGTTGTAGGCAGTGTTGTGGTGGAAGCTGTAGTTGGCAAAGTTGTTGTTGCTGTTGTCAATGTAGTGGACTCTGTAGAAGTTGTAGGCAGCATTGTGGTGGAAGGTGTAGTTGGCAAAGTTGTTGTTGCTGTAGTCTGTATAGTAGACTCTGTAGAAGTTGTCGTCGACAGAGTTGTAGGCAGCGTTGTGGTGGAAGCTGTAGTTGGCAAAGTTGTTGTTGCTGTTGTCAATGTAGTGGACTCTGTAGAAGTTGTCGTCGACAGAGTTGTAGGTACCGTTGTGGTTGTGGTGGAAGGTGTAGTTGGCAAAGTTGTTGTTGCTGTTGTCAGTGTAGTGGACTCTGTAGAAGTTGTAGGCAGTGATGTCGTGGAAGGTGTTGTTGGCAAAGTTGTTGTTGCTGTTGTCAGTGTAGTGGACTCTGTAGAAGTTGTAGGCAGTGTTGTCGTGGAAGCTGTAGTTGGCAAAGTTGTTGGTGCTGTTGTCAATGTAGTGGACTCTGTAGAAGTTGTAGGCAGAGTTGTGGTGGAAGGTGTCATTGGCAAAGTTGTTGTTGCTGTAGTCTGTGTAGTAGACTCTGTAGAAGTTGTCGTCGACAGAGTTGTAGGCAGCGTTGTGGTGGAAGCTGTAGTTGGCAAAGTTGTTGTTGCTGTTGTCAATGTAGTGGACTCTGTTGAAGTTGTAGGCAGCGTTGTGGTGGAAGCTGTAGTTGGCAAAGTTGTTGTTGCTGTTGTCAATGTAGTGGACTCTGTAGAAGTTGTCGTCGACAGAGTTGTAGGTACCGTTGTGGTTGTGGTGGAAGGTGTAGTTGGCAAAGTTGTTGTTGCTGTTGTCAGTGTAGTGGACTCTGTAGAAGTTGTAGGCAGTGATGTCGTGGAAGGTGTTGTTGGCAAAGTTGTTGTTGCTGTTGTCAGTGTAGTGGACTCTGTAGAAGTTGTAGGCAGTGTTGTCGTGGAAGGTGTTGTTGGCAAAGTTGTTGTTGCTGTAGTCTGTTTAGTAGACTCTGTAGAAGTTGTCGTCGACAGAGTTGTAGGCAGCGTTGTGGTGGAAGCTGTAGTTGGCAACGTTGTTGTTGCTGTTGTCAATGTAGTGGACTCTGTTGAAGTTATAGGCAGTGTTGTGGTGGAAGCTGTAGTTGGCAAAGTTGTTGTTGCTATTGTCAATGTAGTGGACTCTGTAGAAGTTGTAGGCAGTGTTGTGGTGGAAGCTGTAGTTGGCAAAGTTGTTGTTGCTGTTGTCAATGTAGTGGACTCTGTTGAAGTTGTAGGCAGTGTTGTGGTGGAAGCTGTAGTTGGCAAAGTTGTTGTTGCTATTGTCAATGTAGTGGACTCTGTAGAAGTTGTAGGCAGTGTTGTGGTGGAAGCTGTAGTTGGCAAAGTTGTTGTTGCTGTTGTCAATGTAGTGGACTCTGTAGAAGTTGTAGGCAGCATTGTGGTGGAAGGTGTAGTTGGCAAAGTTGTTGTTGCTGTAGTCTGTATAGTAGACTCTGTAGAAGTTGTCGTCGACAGAGTTGTAGGCAGCGTTGTGGTGGAAGCTGTAGTTGGCAAAGTTGTTGTTGCTGTTGTCAATGTAGTGGACTCTGTAGAAGTTGTCGTCGACAGAGTTGTAGGTACCGTTGTGGTTGTGGTGGAAGGTGTAGTTGGCAAAGTTGTTGTTGCTGTTGTCAGTGTAGTGGACTCTGTAGAAGTTGTAGGCAGTGATGTCGTGGAAGGTGTTGTTGGCAAAGTTGTTGTTGCTGTTGTCAGTGTAGTGGACTCTGTAGAAGTTGTAGGCAGTGTTGTCGTGGAAGCTGTAGTTGGCAAAGTTGTTGGTGCTGTTGTCAATGTAGTGGACTCTGTAGAAGTTGTAGGCAGAGTTGTGGTGGAAGGTGTCATTGGCAAAGTTGTTGTTGCTGTAGTCTGTGTAGTAGACTCTGTAGAAGTTGTCGTCGACAGAGTTGTAGGCAGCGTTGTGGTGGAAGCTGTAGTTGGCAAAGTTGTTGTTGCTGTTGTCAATGTAGTGGACTCTGTTGAAGTTGTAGGCAGCGTTGTGGTGGAAGCTGTAGTTGGCAAAGTTGTTGTTGCTGTTGTCAATGTAGTGGACTCTGTAGAAGTTGTCGTCGACAGAGTTGTAGGTACCGTTGTGGTTGTGGTGGAAGGTGTAGTTGGCAAAGTTGTTGTTGCTGTTGTCAGTGTAGTGGACTCTGTAGAAGTTGTAGGCAGTGATGTCGTGGAAGGTGTTGTTGGCAAAGTTGTTGTTGCTGTTGTCAGTGTAGTGGACTCTGTAGAAGTTGTAGGCAGTGTTGTCGTGGAAGGTGTTGTTGGCAAAGTTGTTGTTGCTGTAGTCTGTTTAGTAGACTCTGTAGAAGTTGTCGTCGACAGAGTTGTAGGCAGCGTTGTGGTGGAAGCTGTAGTTGGCAACGTTGTTGTTGCTGTTGTCAATGTAGTGGACTCTGTTGAAGTTATAGGCAGTGTTGTGGTGGAAGCTGTAGTTGGCAAAGTTGTTGTTGCTATTGTCAATGTAGTGGACTCTGTAGAAGTTGTAGGCAGTGTTGTGGTGGAAGCTGTAGTTGGCAAAGTTGTTGTTGCTGTTGTCAATGTAGTGGACTCTGTTGAAGTTGTAGGCAGTGTTGTGGTGGAAGCTGTAGTTGGCAAAGTTGTTGTTGCTATTGTCAATGTAGTGGACTCTGTAGAAGTTGTAGGCAGTGTTGTGGTGGAAGCTGTAGTTGGCAAAGTTGTTGTTGCTGTTGTCAATGTAGTGGACTCTGTAGAAGTTGTAGGCAGCATTGTGGTGGAAGGTGTAGTTGGCAAAGTTGTTGTTGCTGTAGTCTGTATAGTAGACTCTGTAGAAGTTGTCGTCGACAGAGTTGTAGGCAGCGTTGTGGTGGAAGCTGTAGTTGGCAAAGTTGTTGTTGCTGTTGTCAATGTAGTGGACTCTGTAGAAGTTGTCGTCGACAGAGTTGTAGGTACCGTTGTGGTTGTGGTGGAAGGTGTAGTTGGCAAAGTTGTTGTTGCTGTTGTCAGTGTAGTGGACTCTGTAGAAGTTGTAGGCAGTGTTGTCGTGGAAGGTGTTGTTGGCAAAGTTGTTGTTGCTGTTGTCAATGTAGTGGACTCTGTAGAAGTTGTAGGCAGCGTTGTGGTGGAAGGTGTAGTTGGAAAAGTTGTTGTTGCTGTTGTCTGTGTAGTAGACTCTGTAGAAGTTGTCGTCGACAGAGTTGTAGGCAGTGTTGTGGTTGTGGTGGAAGGTGTAGTTGGCAAAGTTGTTGTTGCTGTTGTCAGTGTAGTGGACTCTGTAGAAGTTGTAGGCAGTGTTGTCGTGGAAGGTGTTGTTGGGAAAGTTGTTGTTGCTGTTGTCAATGTAGTGGACTCTGTAGAAGTTGTCTTCGACAGAGTTGTAGGTACCGTTGTGGTTGTGGTGGAAGGTGTAGTTGGCAAAGTTGTTGTTGCTGTTGGCAGTGTAGTGGACTCTGTAGAAGTTGTCGTCGACAGAGTTGTAGGTACCGTTGTGGTTGTGGTGGAAGGTGTAGTTGGCAAAGTTGTTGTTGCTGTTGTCAGTGTAGTGGACTCTGTAGAAGTTGTAGGCAGTGATGTCGTGGAAGGTGTTGTTGGCAAAGTTGTTGTTGCTGTTGTCAGTGTAGTGGACTCTGTAGAAGTTGTAGGCAGTGTTGTCGTGGAAGGTGTTGTTGGCAAAGTTGTTGTTGCTGTTGTCAATGTAGTGGACTCTGTAGAACTTGTAGGCAGCGTTGTGGTGGAAGGTGTCGTTGGCAAAGTTGTTGTTGCTGTTGTCAATGTACTGGACTCTGCAGAAGTTGTAGGCAGCGTAGTGGTGGAAGGTGTAGTTGGCAAAGTTGTTGTTGCTGTAGTCTGTATAGTAGACTCTGTAGAAGTTGTCGTCGACAGAGTTGTAGGCAGCGTTGTGGTGGAAGCTGTAGTTGGCAAAGTTGTTGTTGCTGTTGTCAATGTAGTGGACTCTGTTGAAGTTGTAGGCAGAGTTGTGGTGGAAGCTGTAGTTGGCAAAGTTGTTGTTGCTTTTGTCAATGTAGTGGACTCTGTAGAAGTTGTAGGCAGCGTTGTGGTGGAAGGTGTAGTTGGCAAAGTTGTTGTTGCTGTTGTCTGTGTAGTAGACTCTGTAGAAGTTGTCGTCGACAGAGTTGTAGGTACCGTTGTGGTTGTGGTGGAAGGTGTAGTTGGCAAAGTTGTTGTTGCTGTTGTCAGTGTAGTGGACTCTGTAGAAGTTGTAGGCAGTGATGTCGTAGAAGGTGTTGTTGGCAAAGTTGTTGTTGCTGTTGTCAGTGTAGTGGACTCTGTAGAAGTTGTAGGCAGTGTTGTCGTGGAAGGTGTTGTTGGCAAAGTTGTTGTTGCTGTTGTCAATGTAGTGGACTCTGTAGAACTTGTAGGCAGCGTTGTGGTGGAAGGTGTCATTGGCAAAGTTGTTGTTGCTGTTGTCAATGTAGTGGACTCTGTAGAAGTTGTAGGCAGCGTTGTGGTGGAAGCTGTAGTTGGCAAAGTTGTTGTTGCTGTTGTCAATGTACTGGACTCTGCAGAAGTTGTAGGCAGTGTAGTGGTGGAAGGTGTCGTTGGCAAAGTTGTTGCTGTTGTCTGTGTAGTAGACTCTGTAGAAGTTGTCATCGACAGAGTTGTAGGCAGCGTTGTGGTGGAAGGTGTAGTTGGCAAAGTTGTTGTTACTGTTGTCAATGTAGTGGACTCTGTAGAAGTTGTAGGCAGTGTTGTGGTGGAAGGTGTAGTTGGCAAAGTTGTTGTTGCTGTTGTCTGTGTAGTAGACTCTGTAGAAGTTGTAGTCGACAGAGTTGTAGGCAGCGTTGTGGTTGTGGTGGAAGGTGTAGTTGGCAAAGTTGTTGCTGTTGTCAGTGTAGTGGACTCTGTAGAAGTTGTAGGCAGTGTTGTCTTGGAAGCTGTTGTTGGCAAAGTTGTTGTTGCTGTTGTCAATGTAGTGGACTCTGTAGAAATTGTACGCAGCATTGTGGTGGAAGGTGTCTTTGGCAAAGTTGTTGTTGCTGTTGTCAATGTACTGGACTCTGCAGAAGTTGTAGGTAGCGTAGTGGTGGAAGGTGTCGTTGGCAAAGTTGTTGCTGTTGTCTGTGTAGTAGACTCTGTAGAAGTTGTCGTCGACAGAGTTGTAGGCAGCGTTGTGGTGGAAGCTGTAGTTGGCAAAGTTGTTGTTACTGTTGTCAATGTAGTGGACTCTGTAGAAGTTGTAGGCAGTGTTGTGGTGGAAGGTGTAGTTGGCAAAGTTGTTGTTGCTGTTGTCTGTGTAGTAGACTCTGTAGAAGTTGTAGTCGACAGAGTTGTAGGCAGCGTTGTGGTTGTGGTGGAAGGTGTAGTTGGCAAAGTTGTTGCTGTTGTCTGTGTAGTAGACTCTGTAGAAGTTGTAGTCGACAGAGTTGTAGGCAGTGTTGTGGTTGTGGTGGAAGGTGTAGTTGGCAAAGTTGTTGCTGTTGTCAGTGTAGTGGACTCTGTAGAAGTTATAACACCTGCATTTGTAGTATGTGGGGAAGTTGCATTGTTTGTTTCTCCCAATATACTGAATGCATCTGTCATGTTTGTGTAGATTTGTTGCTGTTGTGTTGTCCTAGAAACAATATATTCTCAATAAAGTATCAATCAAATCTTAATGGATGAAAAAACATTTCTCACTCTCTTTCTGATCACTTTTACATAATCTCTGTTTTATTAAAAAGAAATTCAAGTCCTATTTTTATAACATTGCTCTGCAACACTCTCATTGTGACATAATCCTACTTGTACACTGATCAGCCATATTGTGAAGTGAATAATATCACCCAACACATAAAGTCAAAAATATTAATTAGCTCATGACATAGGCACCTGTCAATGAGTTTGGCTCCTTTAGGAAGCAAGTGAACAGTCAATTCTTGAAGCTTGGTGTATTGATGTTTTAAGTTAATGTGCAAGGAAAAAGATCTGAGTGACTTTGACAAGGTCCAAATTGTGATGGTTAGACGATCTTGTTAGATCTTGTGGGCTTTTTCCAGTATGCAGAAGTGACCAAAAGTTGTCCAATGGAAGACAACGAGTGTACCAGTGACAATTTGCCTAATATTCATTGTTGTCTTCACAGAATATTTACTATCATAAATTGCAGAAAAGGTTATAGATGACTATGATAGGAAGGTGTTGTAACACAATGCATCGCCACCTGCTGCATATGGAACTACGTAGACACAGACTTGTCAGAGTGCTCATACTGATTATTGTCAACTACCAAATGTATGCAGCATGGGCATTTGAGCATCAAAACTAGGCTATGGACCAATGGAAAAAGTGGCTTGGTCCGATGTATTCCCTAATGAAAGTGGTCTGTTTCAGCATGAGGGATCCATTTGCAGATAAGAATAGTTTAACCACAGTTAGGCAAAAGGGAAATCCATAGGAACAGGGTCAAAACCAGGCAAGCAGATATAAACCAAGCAGAGGTGCAAAATGATGAGGGATACAGCCAGGAATCAAACACGAGAGAATACAGAGAGGAATTCTAGGTAATGGCTTTGCATGAAAACTACAAGAGTAGCAATACTTCGCCATGAATGCTCGGTGCAGCAGGTTTAAATAAACCGTCAATTAATGCAATGAGGAGCAGGTGAGGTAGTATCCATGGTGATATCAGTACTCTGGTAAGGAGGACATGTGGTAGCAATAGAGGGAGGTGCTGACAGCTACACTGCATAAACTGTTCAGCAATGGTTTGAGAAACATGTTATTTTAAGGTTGAGTTAACCTTCAAATTCCCTACATATCAATACAATCAATCATCTGTGGTTTGTGGGGGAAAAACAAGTGGGATTCAAGGATGCCATACCTGGCAACTTACAGGACATAAAGGATCTGTTGTTTTATGCTACATTAATAGTCATGACTGAGAACTGAGAATTGTACTTACATTCCAGTCGTAATCACCGTCCTTGTAAATATCCACCATAGATACACTGCAACGGAAGAAAAAATACTGTGAATATTTTAGTAAAGTGATACATGTTCAAGTATATATCTGATTCGTCAGATTTTCGCTTTAGTCGACTAATAGTCGAATCGGGGTTTTTTTTTATCTAAAGCACCTTAAATGGGATCTCGTTCTCATTCACGACTTTTTTCCACTTCAAAGTAAAAACCTAAAACACTCAGATAAATGAATAAACATGGTAGGTTGGCTTTACTCAGCTTTTATTTATTTACTTATTTATTTTTTTATGAAACGTTAGAGAACATTAACAAAAAAAAGTCACTGTCAGTGCGCAGTGCTCATATCGAACTGTCAGACAGGTACTGCGCAAAATGTCGAAAATATTTTAAATAAAATATGCCTGCCTGAATATATAAAAAAAATTGCCACACACCAGCAAAAAATTATAAGTAACGGTTCAAGTAACGGGGTGTAAAAAGCAAACAATAACAAAAAATGTTTATAGGCCTACTTGCCGAGATGCACCGCGACGAGACAACACGGCCGAAAGGACAAACGGCTGAACTGTTTTTTTTTGCCTTACGCGTTTTAAATGGTATGCCATGTTGGTTGTTGTTGTGTGAAATGAAAGACGTTGATGACATAACTTGCACTTTACTTTGTTTGATTAATCTTTATCTTTTTCAAAATACTCCCACAAGTTTTTTTAGTAGCCATTATAATCTCGGCAGATGCATGCTGACTATCCTGTAACAACTAATGCTTAGTGTAATGAATGGAAGAGGCAAAGAGGGATCCTCGTGCAAAAGCGCAGTGCTCTTTATTTGGCAGGTAGATATAACCAGAGAATGCGAGATTTTAATGCATAAACGGAGTTTATCTAGCGCCTTTTGCTGGGAGTGGTCAATCCGGTCCGGGGTCATAACAAGGAGGCAGAGTCCATACGGTACCTGAGGGCAAGGCAGGAGACGAGGTCGAGGGAACAGGCAGAGGTCGAAACACAGGAGAAACAGCAGGGCAGAATAACGCTCGGTACGCAACATAGTAGGTGTAGTGACGGTGGTGTATATGAATGCCTGGAATGTGGGCGTGGTGATGAGGGACAGCTGAGTCCTAATGGCTATCAGGTGACATTCCTGACATTACCCCCCCTCAACAGAGCATCTCCTGATGCTCCACGATGTGAAGGCTGATGGCCACGGCCCCGAGGGGCAGGGAAATGTGGATGGGCAGCGTGAAAGTCGGTGATGAGTGAGGGACAGAGTATGTCCCGTGCGGGCACCCAGGCTCTCTCCTCAGGACCAAAGCCCTCCCAATTGACGAGGTATTGGAGACCACCACGTCAACGTCGGGACTCCAGCAGCTCCCTGACGATATATGCCGGACGACCGTCGATGTCCAGCGGCTCTGGTGGACGGGCAGGAACAGACAAGACGGACATGGGGCTGTAATAGACAGGCTTAAGGAGAGAAACATGAAAGGTGGGATTAATGTGGTAATGAGGGAGCAATTGCAGGTTGTAGGTCACGGCGTTAACTCTTCTCAGTACTATGAACGGTCCGATGTAACGAGGACTGAGTTTACGGCAGGGCTGACGCAGGTTGAGATTCTTAGTGGAGAGCCACACTCGTTGACCAGGGTGATAGATCAGGGCTGGGAGACGACGGCGATCTGCATTCATGCGGCGGGTTTGGAAGGCACGTCTCAACTGAATGTGAGCTCGCTCCCAGGTACGAGCACTACGAGTCAGCCATTCGTCTAGAGTAGGGATATCAGAGGGCGTCTCATCCCACGTAGTGTAAGACGTCCGATGCCGTTTCCATGGCTGTGGGTAACTTGGAGGGAGGAATTAGACGACACATTTTCGAAAACCTGTCCACTACAACAAAGATTATGGTATTGCCTCCTGAGACAGGCAAATCGGTGACAAAGCCGACTGCTATCTGAGACCATGGCCCACGTGGGATAGGCAACGGGAGGAGTTTACCGGTGGGTAAGGTGCGTGGAGTACATGACTGGGCGCATATCTCACAGGCGAGCACGTAGTCGCAGACATCGTCCTCCCACGACAGCCACCAATACTTCCGAGCGAGGAGGTGGCGAGTACGTGTGAAGACCTGTACCTGCCGTGTCATGGGCGAGCTGGAGGATCCGCCCTCGCAAACACACCGGGACGTATTGCTTACCCTCAGGGCAGTCTTCGGGACCGGGGTCAGTGCGAAACGCCGCATCCAAGTCGTCCTGCACATCCCACCTTATGAGATCGAGGAAGCAAGAGTCCTTCAGAATATGCACCGGCGCCTCATCACTCGGTGATCTGTCGTGGATCCGAGACAGAGCATCCGCCTTGGTATTCTTGGAACTGTGCCTGTGACACACTGAGAATTTAAACTGGGAGAAAAACAGAGCCCACCTTGATTCAAACGTCTGGCGGATTTCACGTATTCTAGGTTTTTATGGTCGGTATATACAATAAAAGGATGTTCGGAGCCCTCCAGCCAATGACGTCACTGTTCTAACGCTAGTTTCATAGCTAGGAGTTCTCTAACCTCTGCCGGTTTCAACTGCCTTGAGAAGTAAGCGCAGGGAAACAGTTTAGGGGGGTTTCCTTGTCTTTGGGACAAAACAGCACCCACACCCACTTCCGATGCATCTACCTCAATGAAAAACTGGAGTTTGGGATCCGGGAGGTGCAATATGGGTGCACTGGTGAACGCAGTCTTCAATGTGTTGAACGCTTGATGCTCCTTGGAGGACCACACAAAGCGACTCTTCTTTCCCCCTTTCAGGAAGTCGGTGAGGGGGTCCGCTATCGAACCGAAGCTCTTAATGAATCGACGGCAGAAGTTCGCAAATCCTAGGAATCGTTGCAGTTCTTTCGTCAAACGAGGCACTGGCCAGTTCGTCACCGCATCCACTTTATCGGCATCCATACGCATTCGCCCCGGCGAGAGGGTGCAGCCTAGGAACGAGACAGTGGAAACGTGGAACTCACACTTCTCAGCTTTCACATACAGTTTATTGTCCTGTAGGCGTTGCAGGACAGCGGAGACGTGTTGGACGTGTTCGGAGACCAAGGGGGAATAAATCAGGATGTCGTAAATGTAAACGAAGACAAAACTATCTATCATATCACGGAAGATATCGTCCATAAATGCTTGGAACACTGACAGACTGTTTGACAGCCCATAGGGCATTACTGGGTATTCATAGTGGCCTCAGGCAGTGACAAAGACAGTTTTCCATTCATCCCCCTCTCGTATGCGTATTAGATTGTAAGCGCTCCTCAGATCTAGTTTAGTGAACACGGTTGCCCCCATTAATCGCTCTTGTGAAGCAGAGATAAAAGGAAGGGGGTAAGCGTATTTTGAGGTGACAGCATTAAGCGCACGGTAATCGATGCAGGGACATAACCCACCCCCCTTTTTCTCCACAAAGAAGAACCCCGCCGCTACTGGGGACGTTGATGGGCGGATGTACCCCTTCTGCAGTGCTTCACTGACATATGACTCCATCACGGCATCTTCGGGACGGGAGAGAGGTTATGGCTTGGATCTCCTTGGTAAAGCTGACCCGGGGAGGAAGTCGATGGCACAGTCACTAGGTCTGTGAGGGGGCAGAAGATTGGCCTGTACTTTGTTAAAGACATCCTTGTATTCCAGGTATTGTTCTGGTACGACTCCAGAGAGGGGCGTGTTGGGACTCTCCATCGTAGTGGAACGGAGAGATAGGTGC
Organism: Brachyhypopomus gauderio; assembly: GCF_052324685.1. Taxonomy (NCBI): domain Eukaryota; kingdom Metazoa; phylum Chordata; class Actinopteri; order Gymnotiformes; family Hypopomidae; genus Brachyhypopomus; species Brachyhypopomus gauderio. The sequence goes on from NW_027506889.1 coordinate 574,023, forward strand.
ATACAATTCATTAAACACTGTGGCCGCCGTTTGGTAAGTTCTCCAGTCCTCCATGAAATCTCTGGATCATGTGTCTTTAGCCAAGGAAAACCAAGTATAACAGGATGTCGAGGTGAGGACAGCAGGTAGAACTGTCTCAGTTCGGTGTGGAACATACCAACTCGGAGAACAACATTGTGTTTATTCCTTCTCGTGAGTATGACCTGTCTCTGGAGTGGGCTGGACGAGTTGGGCATCCAACCCTGAAGTGACCTGCTTCACCACAGCACACACACAGGCCTTCGCGGACACGATGGGCCCATTCTTGAGGTTCAGCGACAGGAATACTGGAGGGTAACACGGAGGCGATTATGGGACTAGGAGAACCGAGGTTCTGTGCGGCGGTTGCTTGATGGAGGGTCTCCGAGAGAGCCAAGATGGTAAGATGGTGTGTGCATTCAATTAAATTGTTCATTAGTGCAGGTTTGTATTAATGTCAATGTCTGGAGTTCAGGGCACAGATGGCCTGCGGGAAAAAGCTCCTCCTCATTCTCTCTGTGTTTGTCCTCAGAGCGCGATAGCGTCTTCCTGACGGCAACAGAGAGAAGAGTCCATTGTTGGGGTGACTTGGGTCCATCACAATCTTCCTGGCCTTGGTCCAGCATCGGTTGTTGTAAATGTTCTGCAGGTCAGGCAGCTCCGCTCGGATGATGCGTTCAGCTGAACGTACCACCCTCTGTAGGGTTCGTCTGTCCTGCTGGGTGCTGTTACCAAGCCAGGCTGTGATGTTCCCAGTTAGGATGCTTTCTATGGTGCAGGTGTAGAAGTTTTTCAGTACCTTGGAGGGCAGTCTGAAGTCCCTTAAGCATCTCAGATGGAAGAGACATTGACGAGCCTTCTTTGCCACGACGTTGGCATGACATGTCCATGACAAGTCCTGCGAGATGTGAACTCCAAGGTACTTAAAACTGTCCACTCTTTCCACCATGGTCCCGTTGATGGCCACAGGATGGTAGGTCCTCACCTGCTTCTTCCTGTAGTCCACTATCAGCTCCTTTGTTTTGCTGACGTTGAGGAGGAGGTTATTTCCCTGGCACCAGTCCTCCAGGTGTTTAATTTCCTCCAGGTAGGTTGTTTCATCGTCCCCGGTGATCAAACCCATCACGACGGTGTCGTCAGCAAATTTGATGATGGTGTTGGAGCTGGTAGTGGCTACACAGTCATGTGTGTACAATGAGTACAGCAGGGGGCTCAGAACACAGCCCTGGGGGGCTCCAGTGTTGAGGATGAGTGAGGGTGAGACATGGTTTTCCCACCCGTACTGTTTGTGGTCTGTCTGTGAGGAAGTTGGAGATCCAGTGGCATAGAGATGGGTGAAGTCCTAGATCCTCCAACTTCGCTGTGAGTTTGGAGGGGATAATTGTGTTAAATGCTGAGCTGTAGTCAACAAACAGCATTCTAACATAATTCCCCCTCCCAGTGTCCAGGTGTGAAAGTGATGTGTGCAGCAGGTGAGAGATGGCATCCTCTGCAGAGCGGTTATGATGGTATGCAAACTGCAGAGGATCCATGGAGTCTGGCAGTGACGAGGTGATGAAGTCTCTGATCAGTTTCTCAAAGCACTTCATCACTACGGGTGTCAGAGCTACAGGGCGATAGTCATTGAGGCAGGTTGTCTGGGGTTTTTTTGGCACAGGGACGATAACAGATGTCTTGAAGCACGATGGTACGACGCCTTCAGATAGTGACAGGTTGAAGATTTCGGTGAATACAGGTGCAAGCTGGTTTGCACAAGCTTTCAGGACTCGACCACTGATTCCGTCTGGCCCCGAAGCTTTTCTCGTGTTCACCGACCTGAACACTCTCCTGACGTCATCCTCGGTTATGGTGAACGGGCACTGACCTCCGGGCATGTCGTTGTTGCCGCTGTTAACACTGCGGCTAGCTGAATCGAAGCGAGCAAAGAAGTGATTCAGCTCGTTCGCCAGAGAAGCGTCCGCATTCACCAGTCCAGATGATGGGCTCTTGTAGTCAGTTATCGTTTGTAGTCCGCGCCATAGTGATCTGGAGCCGCCTTGTTGGAATTGTGACTCCAGTTTCGCCCCGTATCGCCGCTTTGCCGCTTTAACCGCGCTGCGAACGCGGTATGACGCTGATCTGTATTCGTCCATGCATCCGCTGATGAGTCCCGTGTTGTAAGCAGCGGTGCGAGCTTTCAGGGCTTCGCGGATGGAGCGGTCCATCCACGGCTTCTGGTTAGGAAACGCTTTGATTGTAGTTTTCCTAAGCGTGTCCTCCACCAGTTTTCCTACAAAGCCCACAACCGCTTCCGTAAGCTCGTTGACGTCATCAGCGCTGTGCCGAAACATGGTCCAATCAGCGTCCTCCAGTGCGTCTTGCAGCGCGTGCACCGATTGGTCCGTCCACTGCGTCACCTCCCTCTGGATCGGCGGTTCCAGTTTGAGCCGTTGTTTGTATTTCGGCAGGAGGAAAATGGCAGCGTGATCGGATTTCCCAAACGGTGGTTGAGACTGTGCCTTGTAACTGTTTTTATATGGAGTGTAACAGTGGTCCAGTGTTCTGTTGCCTCTTGTAGGACAGGTGATGTGTTGATAAAAGTTCGGGACGGCGCGCTTGAGGTTAGCGCTGTTAAAGTTACCAACCACAATTAGTGCAGCATCCCTGTGTTTGATCTGAAACTGTGTGAGGACTTCGTGTAGTTCACACAGCGCAGTGTCCGTGTCGGCATGCGGCGGGATGTAAACAGTGCTGGCGATGACCGAAGAAAATTCACGAGGGATGTAGAAAGGACGAAGCTTCAGGGAGAGTAGTTCCAGATTGGGTGTGCAGGAGCGAGCGAGAGGCACAACACTGGCTTTATCACACCAGTTGTTGTTTACCATCACACAAACCCCGCCGCCTCTTAGCTTCCCCGACTCTGCTGTTCTGTCCATGCGGTGATTCTCGGTAAGTAGTGTGATCTCCTTCAACGCTGTGATGCTGGCTGCCATGCACTCCGGATAGGCTTGAGCTTCTGCAGGATCCATGTGAAAGGCAAAGTATTTTGTAACGAATGGAAGAGGCAGAGAGGGATCCTCGTGCAAAAGCACAGTGCTCTATATTATCAATTCAAAATCAAATATATTTGTATAGCGCTTTTCACAACATATGTTGTCACAAAGCGCTTTACAGGATTTACAAGGTTAACAATACTTTGAGTCCAAATCCCCATTGAGCAAGCCAAAGTGGCAAGGAAAAACTCCCTAGATGGTGGAGAATAGGAAGAAACCTTGGGAGGACGAAGACTCAAAAGGGAACCCATCCTCCATTGGGTGGCCCGTTAACACACAAATTACACAAAAACAAATTATACAGACTAATACACAAGTTACAAATAAATCACACAATCAGGCTAAATATAAGGTAACTAGAATGAAAGTTCTGGGTGTTGATATTGTCAATGTAAATGTCTTATGATGAACGCCAGGTTTTCATTCTGTGTCGGTGCGATGATACTGGAATTGTAGGCTCCAACTGCAGTGTTACTCCCCAAGTGAACCTCGGAGAAGAAAGATATGTGATGTGGTAAATATGTAACAGATTATTCAAAGGCCAAACTAAACAGATAAGTCTTTAGTTGAGTTTTAAACATTGAGACTGTGTGTAACGTCTGAGACTCGCAAAAACCGGAGGGCGAACATAATTGCAAAGAGAGCTTACTTTTATTCAGTACACAAGGGGTTAAACTCTCCGTAACAACGGAGAGAGACGAATAACCCACACGAACACTTGACGAACCCTTCCAGGATCGACGAGGCATGATTAACCCAATATACAATGACAAACAAAACAATCCTAGAAATCACACACACGCAAAACTTACAATCAAAATATACACATGTACAACATCACAGCAATTCTGATACGAACGGACACCGATAGAACATTACACTAGACACAGGCACAAGGAATACTACAGCTACATAACTGAATCAATCTGACCAAGTGCATCAGGCAAGACAACTATCAAAATAACACAACACGATTACTTAAGCAACATAAGGATCACACAGAACACTTATATTTACAACAATTACAAACAGTTACTCTTTAAACAAGAACGACAGGACAAGAGTAAACTGAAGACTTCTCAATTACATAAAACACCGCGACTCAAAACAACTCCAATACACATAAGCAATTCAAACAGAGGACATGAAAGAACAACACTGATTACTTCAAGGAGACAAAACGTGAAAGACCAAATGACAAAACCATCTAATATAACTGGACAAGAGCGTGACTAGGATCAGGTTAATCTTAGCAGATTTTCATCAGTAAGTCTTACGTGAACACAGACGTACATACATGGCCAAGACGTAATAACAGACAACAATGGAGAAACGCGAGAGAACTAAATAGAAGAACGACACGGAATTAAATGCAACACAGGTGAAAGTAATAACAACCCAAATTAAATGAAAGGCATGGAAAACCAAGGAAAAAACAAAAGAGGCAGACCCAGGGAGGGGCTACTCGTTACACTGTGTCTGAGTCCCGAATAGAGGCAGGAAGATTATTCCACAGTTGTGGAGCTTTAGAAGAAAAGGCTCTTCCACCTGCTGTGACCTTTTTGATCCTAGAAACAGTTAATAACCCTGCGTCCTGTGAACGAAGTGAATGTGCTGGATTGTAATGATCAATAAGTTCACTAAGATACTCTGGAGCTAAGCCATGCAGTGTTTTATATGTTAATAAGAGTATTTTATAGTCAATACGGAATCTAACTGGCAGCCAATGTAATGACGATAGTACGGGACTAATGTGATCAAATTTTTTAGTTTTCGTTAATATATATTAATATATATTATATATATATATATATACCATGTAAATAGCTGTACCCTTTTGTTGCTTAGCCCAAAAGGTACCTGTGATGGGCGAGGAGTGCAAAAACATTTAGTTTTAGGAACCATGTAAACAGCTGTATCCTTTTGTTGCTTAACGCAAAAGGTCCCTGTGACGGGCGAGGAGTGCAAAATAAAAATGAAGCGATCACACCAGTCTCAGGAAAAAAGGAGGAAGGCACACAACACAAAACCTGTGATGTACTTCAAATTAAGGAAACAATATCCAGCGGTCAACTGGTACAAAGACAAGACGTACAGTATATAGCCCTCAAACAGGGACAAATACAACGCAACAACAACAGGACAACATGAAATACTGCCGCTGTTGATGAAGGCGACCAGCAGGGGGCCCCGTATCGTGCCAGTCCCAAAACCACAGCAGAATGTTTGTCTAACATGGTCCATGAGATTACAACCCATTTATTATATATTTTTAATGGGGCAGTCATGGCCTGGTGGTAGGGAACTGGTCTTGTGACCGGAGAGTTGTGGGTTTGATTCCCAGACCTGAGGCCATGACTGAGGTGCCCTTGAGCAAGGCACCTAACCCCAACTGCTCCCCGGGCGCCGGGCTAGGGCTGGCCACTGCTCTGGCCACCTGTGCACCACAGCCCCCTAGTAATCACTAGTGTGTGTGTGTGTGTGTGTGTGTGTGTGTGTGTGTTCTAACTGCACAGATGGGTAAAAAGCGGAGGACAATTTTCAATTGCGGTGAAAAATCACAATTGACAAAATATGGCACATTTTACATTTACATTTACATTTGGTGTCATTACTGTTATGGAAATATATACCACTGTGATAAATTACAAACATATATCAAATGATGTGTCCAAATCTTTTCTGTTTAATTAGTTGACCATTTATTAAGTTATGAATTCATGAAATAGGAGTACAAGGTAGATTGCTGAATAATAAATAGTATATAAAAATTATTTCTAGTTCTTTTACAGAGACCTTTGAAAAATAAAATGGGAGCAAGCTGGCCTAAAAGTATGGACTGGGTTACTATGACGCCTGCATATGCTGTTTAAAGCCAATATGCACTCAAAGTAAGCACTCAAAGTTTTAAGAACTGTTTTTAAGTTTTGTTACTCTGAAATATGCAGTCCCTGTTACATATATTTACTATATTAAAGGTTAATTTAGGCTAGCTGTATTGTAAATCTATATGACATGCATGACAAAGCATTCCATATTATCATATCATATATAAAGAATGTTAGTTGGTTTCAGATGTTGTCACAGAAGTCTTTTATAACCCCACCTTTTCCCAACTACTATTGTTTGGATATAGTAAATAACAGGACATTTTAAATAAGATTTTAAAAAGTCCATTGAAAATAGAAACAATTAACATGTGTGCCAACCATGGTTCACAGCCAAGCTAAGACAACTCCATCAGGCAGAGGAGGATGCCTTCAGATGTGAACAAGCAGGCCAAGACCTCACTGATGAAGGAGGTCAGAGTGTGTACAAAAATATATACAATGAAAATCTGAAAAACTGGTTTTCAGCAAATCAACGTATCAATGTGAAGAGGCCTGCAAAACATCACAGGCTAAAAACATCCATAAGTCCTAGAATCATACTGGTCCCCAAGAAACCTTCAATGATTACAGGCCTGTTTGCCCAACATCTGTAGTCATGAACCTTTTGAATGTGTTGAAGAATGTCACAGGACACCTGTTCAACTCCTTATAGCAGGGGTCACCAACCTTTTTCAAACTGGGAGCTACATCTTGGATACCAATTATTGCGGAAGGCTACCAGTTTGATACATACACGGTGTATTACAATTGTTGAGTGGGGGGGTGGCGGAGAGTGTCGATTGTTGAGGGGGTCACCAATCATTGGTGCCTAGCACTATAGTGAGCTATTTTTAGAACAGGCCCGTGGGCGACTCATGACGTCCTTGCGGGCGACCTGGTTCCCGCGGGCATCATGCTGGTGACCCCTGCCCTATAGTCTGTGCAGTCTAAGTGTCAAATGATCTGTCAGTATAAAAACACCTTTTCTGTGTAGGTACCATGCCAAACCAGCAGGTGGCAGCTTTGACGGAAGAAAGGGTGCGTCTAAAGTACATAGAATTCAGGCGTTTAAATACCTTGATCAGCAGACATCTCTCTCTGGTTTGATCTGCCCCGAGGTTAGACCTATTTAAGAGAGGCTCTACCATCTCTCTCTCTCTGGTTTGCCCGTTACCGAGGCTAGACGTTTTTAAGAGAGGCCCCGCCATCTCTCTCTCTGGTTTGATCTGCTCCAAGGCTAGACCTTTTCTAAGAGAGGCTCTGCCATGTCTCTCTCTGGTTTTCTTTATTAAGAGCATGCAAACTTTAGTACGATTAACAGCAAACAGCTGATAGTTGTATAACCTCATTAACAGGCCCGAGTTATGGTGTAATCTAACAACCGACTGATCAACATTACCACCGCAACAGATTCACCAAACTACTTCCATCAAGCAAACATGGCCACAACAACTGAAACAAAGGCGATCAATTCCCTCTCATTAAAGACATGGCCTAGGAGGGCAAGCTGGAGCACCACCAAATCCATTATCAAATAGAAAGAACATGGTACCACAACAAACCTGCCAAGAGAGGCCCACCCACTCTAAAACTGGGCAAGAAGGGCATTAATCAGAGAGGAGTTGCAGAGTTCCTAAACCGACACTGGTGTATCGGTCCATACGACAACAATAAGCAGGTACACTCAGACTTGAAGATTGCTGGAGCTGGAGCAGTTTTGCCCTGAGTAATGGGTAATGAATAGTTATGCACAATTAAGTTGTCTGTTATTTTGCCCTATTTGTTGTTTGCTTCACAATGAAAAGAAAATCACATGTTCAAAACTGTAGGCATGTTGTGTAAATTAAAAGATGCAAACCCTCAAATGATCCATTTTAATTCCAGGTTGTGAGATAACAAAACACAAAAAGGGGAGTGAATACTTTCGCAAGGCACTGTAGCATATGAAAAAAACAAGACTATCAATGATGGGAAGATACCAATGTTATGAACACGTGATACTTTGAAACACAAGATACTAAGAAACTATTTTCAACAAAAATGACAGGAAAATGCAATGTATAAATACACAGGATAATGAGGGAGAAACAATGCCAAGTTCAGGACAATAATAGGTGGGGAAAACTAGACGAGAGAGGGCGGAGACAGAAAAGAAACAAAAAACAAACAAGACTTTATGACTCAGGGGAACCATGATGGCAACTGGGCAATTACAGTGATGTCAAAAGGATAATTAGACCTCTTTGTTTTTAAACCTCTATCATGTTAATCACCAGAAACCTTGAGTCAAAACTGGTTCAAAGTACTGTGATGTTCCTGTCTTCTCTTCATTCAAGCAGACCAGAGTATTAGAACTGGCCCCAATAAATCATATACAGGTCTTCAATATCTTATTGTCCAAATGTAATTCACTGTAATATATCCAATCTGGTGTGCAGGTTTGTTAGATCACATTCTAAGGCTAGACAAAGCTGTTTTAGCATTTGGAAACTGCGTAAAGTTCATTATGCATATTCTCAGGACTTGTGCTGGGCTGTGAGATAGAAATTATAGATTCTGACACATTTGTTGATTTATATTGTTGGTTTGTTGCGGGGACACTGGGCAAGGTTAAGTAAATACAGTAACAAAAAGTCTTCTCGGGAATGGTCCAAAAAACTTCACACACATTTTTGTTGACACTTTCTCCCATTCTTCAGGTCAGAATCATTCAAGGTCAAATAAGTTGAATTCATTGTCAGTGCACAACCGTTTTCAGGCATGTCAGTGCTCGACCACTTTTAGCTTTGGTACTCTGGAAAGAGTTTTCACCAGTTTTATCAAAAATATTATTTGCACCCATAATTCCATCTGTCCTGAATTGTCTTCCTGTCCCTATCACAGAAAAATGCACAGTATGATGCTACCCTGTTTCACCTTTGGGATGGTATTATTGAGCTGATGCTCAGTGACCATAGGATCTTGCTTCTTATGGTCTGAATTGTTCAGATGCCTTTTAGCAAATTGCAAGTGGGCACCAACATACCTTTACCATGGCTGCCATGCTCTTGGGCACTTTCCATGCTGCAAATATTTACTTGAATCCTGTCTTGTAGCCCGACATTCCCCCTCAAAAATTTTGTTTTGCTTTTGCAGAGTGCAGAGATGGACACTCCAGTGAGCAACTTGAGTCGAAGTCACACTTAAGTCACCTAGAAAAAGACTTCAGAATTGACAAAACTGAAACTCGTCCCAAATGACTCGACATGGACTCGTCCAAAATAACTTGTGAACAATAATAGTCAATCTGTTATCCAGGCGCTGTGTGCAAAAGTTATAGAATAAAATACTTTTTTGTGTGTTTAACACATTATTCCTTAGTTTTGTTTTGATGATATGGGACGTAGCCACTTTTCTCGTGACGCATCACAACATCTGCTTATTGCAAGCAAACAATTGGAGAGAAATGTCAAATGTAAACAAACAAGGGTGGCATGGCTTCAGCTGGAGTACCGTACTTGGTAGATTTTGGCTATAGGGAGCTTAAAATCTTTGGACATAACCAAAGGACAGCAATGTATAATGAATGTGGGACACAAATTACAGACACTAAAACTACCACATCAAACTTCAAAAGGCACCTGAAAACATACATGGATAGGTGTGTTTAGTTTAGGCTAGCTACTTAGCCATCAATATAGCTAACTCTCTTGTAGCATTCCACCTAGGTACAGCAAGATGGTGCCAAAAATTTTTGTTTTTCACTAACAACTGTGGATGCTATACTGTGAGATTCCTGAGGGGTTGAAGGATGTGGACGATGCTGTTGCTGTGGTAGTGGCTGACATTTTCTATCAGAAGTAAGACATGGCCTGGGAGGGCAAGCTGATTCAGATTCAGAGGTAGAAGAGCTCAGTGTTTCTTGTATTCATTCATTCATTCATTCATTCATTCATTCAGATAGATAGATAGATAGATAGATAGATAGATAGATAGATAGATAGATAGATAGATAGATAGATAGATAGATAGATCGATCGATCTTTATTGATCCTTTTGGGAGGTTTCCCTCAGGGAAATTAGGATTCCAGCAGAATTATTACAGTTAAGGAATGAATATATACAGATTAAAGAGATTAAATAAGATAATAATAATTCATTATCAACTCACAGAATGCCAACTGATTGAAATGCAGTTTTGATCATGGCCTTGAACTGGGCATGTTTTGGCTGTTCTGTCATCCTTTGATGTAGCAGGGAAAACAGTGTATTAGTTTTCAGCCCATTACAGGAAACAGTTGGGTAGCAGAGTGAAAGAACAATGGTCAAAATGCACTCATGCACCGGTACTGTATGGATGGAATTATGTTTCAAAAGATCTTTGTGTCCCCACAACATATGAAAGTTTTCTAAAAAAAAATATGGTTGGCACAAGCCACAAGGTCTTGCTGAGACATATGTTCAGACGTGAATAATGAGAAAAAATAATGTTCCTCAAACTGGGAGTGGTCCACTAATACAAAAATAAATACTATCACCTATCTATTAAAAGTTAATAAAAGTCCCTTTTTAAAACCTCAGAGAGCTCCCTTTGAATACCATGTTTATCAACATTCAGATGTGTAATCGTCTGATAATCACCTACATCATTACTTTTTATTTCATGTCCAAGACACCTGGAAGGCAGTATGTTAGCATAGCTTTGCTACCAATTTTCATAAATGTTGTAGTGCCTCACTGATGAATTACTAAGCTAGGTACCTTCGAAAAGCGAACATTTGAATGTCTGAAAGTCTCAGGCTTTGAAGGGCTCACAGTGGCTAAATAACTGTTTATACACATTAATGGCCAAAAGGCCTTTGGTGTATTATAAAGAATATTTCCTCACTGAGATTAGTCAATAGTTCAAGAGACAATGGTAGCTAATGGTATTAGCTGACCAAGCTGCCAGGAGATAAAGAAATTAAAGGTAATAAGCAGGCAAGTGATATAGAAAGCAGAGAAAAAGTATAGAGAAAGCAGTAAACAGAAGATCAAAAAACAATTATCTGCATTTCAAATCTAATTCCATATCTTTTATCATATTTAAATATTAAGTGGCGCTTCATAGTTCATGAAGCAGTTTATGTAACAAGAAATAATTGTAACTGGAAAATCACTAAAAGTAAATGCAAACATTACATAGACGTTAATATATGTAGCATGGAGTGAGAAGACAAGTGGAAATTGGGGGAAAATTCATCAGAAGCAATGTTGAAGAACCAGAGCACTCAATACCAGATCTAATGCTAAATCTCGCAGAATACCCACATCACACCAGGTTCAGTAGCCAAAAATCTCGGTGTCATACTGGACTATGATCTATCATTTGACAAATACATAGATAGGACAAATAGGATAGCTTTTCTACATCTCTGTAACATTGCCAAGCTAAGAAATGCATTATCCCAGCATGATGCAGAAAAATTAGTACACAGCTCCTCTTATCAGCCCTGCACTGGCTCCCAGTTAAATTCCATATCGATTTTTAAATCCTTCTATTGACCTATAAAGCATTACTCGGGCTTGCTCCTGATTATCTCCAAGAACTTACTTCCTATTATGAACCCCCACATCTACTAAGATCATAGGATGCTGGCTTTTTATTAGTTCCAATAATTAATAAGGTAACAGCAGGGGGAAGACCGTTTTCTTATAAGACCCCCCAACTATGGAATAACCTTCCAGAATGTGTCCCGGACTCTGACACAATGCCAATCATTAAGTCTAGATTGAAAACTTACTTATTTAGTTTAGCATTTGTTAATTAATATGCCCCCTAAAATAAAGGTACATGGGCAAAGGGTTTTATGGTAAACTGGGGCGCTGGTGCTGTCATCAGCTATAATCATTTTATGGTGCCACACTCCAGAAAAGTTTAAATTTGCTCTGTCCCAAATACACTCATAGGCGACTTTATTCGGTTCACATTGCTAGTACCGGGTTGGATCCCGTTTTGCCTTCAGAACTGTTCGTGAATCCTTCATGGCATAGATACAACAATGTACTGGAAACATTCCTGAGAGAGGCTGATTGATATTGACATGATAGCATCACACAATTGCTGCAGATTTCTCAGCTGCACATCCATGATGTGAATATCCCATTCCACCACATCCCAAAGATGCTCTATTGGATTGAGATTTGGTTACTGTGGAGGCCATTCAAGTATAGTGAACTCATTGTCGTGTTCAAGAAACCAGTCTCAGATGTTTCGCGCTTTATGACATGGCCCGTTATCCTGCTGGAAGTAGCCATCAGAATATGGGTACACTGTGATCATAAAGAGATGGACATGGTCAGCAACAATACTCAGGTAGGCTGTGGTGTTGACACAATGCTCAATTGGTTCTAATGGGGCTAGAGCGTGCCAGGAAAATTTCTCCCACACCATTTGCATTAATGAGCAGTTGGACAGGTGTATCTAATTAAGTGGCCAGTGAGTGTATAGTCCCATACAGAGCTAATTATCTCTCTTTTCCAAATGGCTGCCCCCATACCCGAGAAATACTGAGACGAAGGACGAGCCTTTCCTGCTAACCACCCTGGGCCAACCACCTAACCAGACTGTATGTCCACAGCCCTGGACTACTATTACAGACCATCAAGAAGTATAGGGCTCTTAAGAATAAGGGCGTACTCACACTAGGCACGGTTTGCTCGTTCCGTGCTGGGGCCCGGTTATCCCCCCTCCCCACTCCCCCTCTGACCTGCACTCACACTGGCTTCAGCAACCCGGCCCGAGCACGCTTACGTCATCACAACGGCGCTTTATTTGGAAAAAAAAGCGCACTCGCACAACACTATGGAGTTCACGATTCTCTTTTTATTGTATTTTTGGAGTCGTTTTGGGAGTGCAGAAACACGGTGCAAGCACAGATTTATCGATAATTTAACACAACGATTGTCTGCTAATCGCTTTGCCGCTATGACCGTTTAACGTGAGCATCGCATCACTGACGTCATGTTTGAGTTCCAGCGAAATGAACCAATCACACGAGGCACCAAGCAGGCCCGGGCACGGATAGCGCTCACACTAGAAGCGAACCGTGCCCGAGTCCACATGAATCGTGCCCTGGCCCACCTCTTCAAGCGGGCCCGAGCACAGTTAACTGATCCGGGCCCGGGCACGGTTGGAGCGCTCACACTAACCAAACGAACCGTGCTTCGGTAGGCAACCGTGCCCGGGCCCGGATCACAGAGCCTAGTGTCAGTACGCCCTAAGACTTACATAAAGAACACGTATATAAATACACACAAAGATTAGAATTATTTATCATTCCCATAACTTCTTTGTTTATGTATCTCTCTAATCATGGTGACTGGCATCGGCCAGAGGAGGATGGATTCAGCCCGAGTCTTGGTTCCTCTTAAGGTTTCTTACTCATGCTCTTAGGGAGTTTTCTTAGACTCTGTCACACTTGGCTTGCTCACTGGAGGCTTGGACTCAGACACTTGTAAAGCTGGTTTGTGACAATAACTATTGTAAAAAGTGCTATATAAATAAATTTTTTATTTGATTTAATCTATATAAAACATGGATAAACATGACTGTAGTGCAGAGAAAGCAATAATTTTCTGATTGACCTGATTCTGATTGGAGAGAGTTTAGTAATGACATCAATAAGTTATTTGGTCAATGATTTTCAGTGATTTAGGCAGGCAGTGCCCAGTCATTCATCAGTTGAGACTGGTGCAGTAAAATTTTTCAGTTGCAAGTGTTGCATTTTCATCACGGTATATGCAATTTTACGTTGACAATATAGTATTTGAAAATGTATGCATTTAGTGAGAACTTTAGACCATTAGATCTAGACCTGTTTTAAATTTCTAGGCAAACTTGAGTACTTTAATTAATTGCAATTTTTGTTAGACAGAATCAGTTTGAATCATCAGCAAATATAATTGTGTGAAAAGCTGAAGCAAATCCATTAATGTACCAAAATTATCTACCAGTATACAATTGCACAACCATTTGTATGTAATACATACAAAATACACCACAGAAATGCAATTTGATCAAAAATGTCCTCGTGACTGTATCAAATTCTCAAATGCATACACACACACACACACACACACACACACACACACACTGTTATAGAAAATGCTGAATTTCTACTTTCTCCTGAGAGTATTTTTAAACATAGCGTGCGACCCAATGAAGAAGTTTAAGGTCAAGGGACTAGACAGGGAGAAAACAGGAATGGAGGCATGTTCCAGACAGAAGACATGTTCCAGACAGAAGACCTGTGCCCAGCAAGAGCAAGTTTTCCCTAGGAGAGCAGAATTTATGTTCTTAAGTAGGCTTTACTGGTACTTACATATATCTCATCAATGTCCGTAAATTGAAAAAAAGAGTGATTTTTGTGACATAACCATTCTGCGTGCATGTGTTGCTTTCACTGATTGACGCTCTGCGAGCGCTTGTAACTCTTTTTACAGAGAGACCCTGGTTGTTGTGACGGAGAGTTTCCATGACAACACACACACACACACACACACACACACACACACACACACACACACACATATATACGTACATGCTCTATTTATGCAATGCTGCTTTTGATTAATGATACAAAGTGACATTAATAGGTATTGAGATTATTTTTAATTATGTTAATTCTGTGCTATTAGAAAGAGTGCAATACATCTTGCATTTACATTAATAGTTTTACTTACATAAGGTGATGCTCGTTTTTCTTGATTTGTCATATTTAGAGAGAGAAAACCTGCAAACATACATTCAGAATAAATTTTTAGTTTTAATTTCTTTTCTTTTCTTGATTTATCATATTTAGAGAGAAGACCTCAAATAAAAGTAAAATAACGTTTTAGTGTTATTAGATTATTTTAACAGTTAAAATATTTGTTATCAATAAAACAGCAATTCATGAATTAACTGAAAAAAAATAAAAAATAAAAACAACGCTGGTATATACAATAGGCTACGTGTAGGCAATCCTAGACCATGCTGTGTGAAAATTACACTTGTTCTATCAAAGACATTTCTAGCTACCGTGGTCATTGTTGAGAAATACTTCAGAGATAAGCAATCAGTATATGTTCATTATAAAATAATATTATTTAAAGTAGGCTACGGTGCGCAAAATGATCTGAAAGCAAAATAGTTCAATTAATGGATTAAACAACAAATTAGTGAAATTGTAACACATTTTGTTACCTTATTTTAGTTTTCGAAGCCATATCCAATTAGTGTCATTTGAACAAATATTCTGGTTATTGTAATTCGTTGATATGTCGTCTTTGGAATAACCACGGTGAAGTAAATTATTAGGATGGTAAAGCGTCATTAATAAGAAGTCGTTATAGGTGTAACTTTGGAGACCTAGCCTTGTCGCCTGCGCATTACGGACACCATTTTCACTTTTCACTCACTTAAACAATAAAGGGTGTACATGAAAACAGTGTTAATTATGACATCGTGAAAGCCAAATATGCGTTTGCAATGTGAACAGCAATGTTTTCAAGATATATCGAGTAGACAATATCCAAAAAAACCTGCAATCTTCGCAGTAAGCTATAGGCTATTATGATATAAATACGCCAGTATGCATGAATTTGCCTCGATTTGTTTATGAGAAACGGTACCAGGGTTGCCAACTCTCACGCAATGAGCGTGAGACACACGCATTTGACTGTCTTCACACGCTCACACGCCATACATCCGATTTCTCACGCTGAAAAAAATCTAGTTTATTTATCTCTGATCTACATCTATGATTCAATGAGTTACTAGTTCAACAACTACTGGATCGGTCGATCGCGATATAATACTTAATTTGTGTCCATTTTACACCCCCCCCCCATTTTTCCTCCAAAAGGTTTGTTCTATAACAAGCTTAAGGATTTTGAAAATATTTTTTTTGAGTGATCATGTGATGGTTAAAATGAACAACTGTAATAAAAATGGAACAATGTGTTAAACCCAGAGATGTAAAATATATGTGTAAAGATTTTGATCTAATTGTCAAAATGAGCTTGTTGACTAGTTGGATGAAAAAACCTTTAACATGTTCCTCTAGATTAATTCATGTTTCTTTGAGCGCATTTTGAATGTCATACAGTGTAGTGGGGTGTCTACTAATATAAAGTAACTGCTTTACATGACAAAGCTCACATTGATTTTTTCTGACCTTATTTAAATGTGTATAGTTCAACACTATCATATTTTTTAAAACATTTTAACCTATATTCAGTTACTTCTCTTAGCTTCATTATTTTTCTATTATTCCTCTTCCTCGTGAATTTTTTTATATTTCTCTGAAAGTTTGTAAACTAAACTTTCCAGAGACATTTGTCTGAAAGAACTAAAAGAACCCCATCCTTCTTGTCACGTAGGGCTACGCCCCCCTCTCCTAGCTGTCACTCCAGTTTCCCTGTTCCTCGTGTCTGTGTTGTTCCCTGTTCCTGGATCCCGCCATGCTTATCTGTCTCCATGGTTTCCTCTCGTCTGACACGCCCTTGTCATCAGTGTTATCACCTGTTCCTAGTCTAGTTCTATTGTATTTATAGTCCCTGTGTCTCCCATGTCGGTATCGGTTATTTTGTGCTGTTAGCCCGTTTGTACTCTGAGTTAGTTTGTGCTATCTGTTCTCTTGCTCGTTTGTGCCCATGTGGATTTTGTAACCGTCGTGACTATTGTGCGTTACATTCCTGGTATTCCTGCTTTGTTATTTTCGTGCCTCCTGTTTCGTCATGCCTGTGTACATTTCATGTACTGACTGCCTACCTGTTATGACCCCTGCCCGTTCTTTCGACTCTGCCTTTGAAATTCCATTCAATAAATCTCGCTCTCCTCAGCGTTTGTGTCCGCCTCCATGTTCTGCGTCACGCAGATCGTTACACTGATTTTTTCCTAATAAACTGCCTAATGGGGTCTTTTGTTCAAATTACTTGAATTGCTGGCTTAATATTACTACCATCAAGGAAATTTAAACCAAGCTGTCTATAGCGCCATGTCTGCAGCACCATGGATGTGTCGCTCCTCTCATTGTCGGTTTACAATGCCCTCATCAGGATGAAGGCTATGGATCAGATCTGCCATTCAAAAGCATCCACATTCAAATTGAACTGTTACCTCAGCTCCCCTTTGTATCTGTTTGCACTACCTACAGCATCTACTACTACTCACTTTACATTTATCCCAAAACTTACCTCACTCACTCAAACATCTGACATGATAAGGTATATACCAGCAGTTAACGTGTACATGAATAATACATCTAAGAGGAACACCCCACCCCTCATCCACTATTTTCCACCTAGACGACTCTTAGTGGCTGTTCAATCCACTGAATACGGCCCCTATCACGACACGGGGGGGGCCCCCTGCCGGTCACCCCTGTCCACAGTGGACAGTTGTCCTGTTTTTGTTTCATTGTGTTCGTCCCTCTGGTGGGTGGGGCCTATCATCAGGCCATCACATGAGGGTAATTTGTCCGTCTATATATGTCTTGTCTTTTTACCAGATGACTGCTGGTTATTGTATCCTTAATTTGGATCTTGTCACGGGTCTTTAGTTGGCGCACATTATCATTAAACCCTCCTTTTCCCATTTCCCAATCTTCATAGTGTTAATATTATTTTAATGAGAGTACATTTATGAAATACTTGCTATATTACTTAAAGATTTTTTTATGATGCATTTAGGAAATCTAACCCAGATTTGTATAGTATTATACTATAGTACTATTATACTATTATAGTATTTGTCTGTTTAGTCTATTTATCATATTTGCATTGTCACAGGTCTCATATATGTGTTACAAACTTTGCACATCACTACTGCTGTAGTTTTAAAGTTTGTCAGCCTTTGGGGGCATTTGTTTAAATGCTTTTAGCCAGCTCACCACTGTGCTCTTCTTCCCATTGTGTTCATCGTATCTAGAATAAAGACACTCCTTGCTTGCACTCTCGTCTCGCTCCCACCCTGTCCACGTCACGCTGAGCAAAAAGAATAAAGTTGATTTTGACCGTCCACATATTGCATTCTGACAGCACCATCTGCCCCTCCTATATTCATTTGATCCCATTCACCATAGGAACCAACCGATTTTATACTTTGCGGAATTTTCAAATGACAGTTTTTGAATTTGGTAAAAAACAAAAATAAAACAAAGAAGCAATTAATGCGAATTGTCTGTCTACCCTTTCTATAATTTGTTTTTTCTCTCTATTCTTTCAATCATTTCAACCTGTTAATTCTGATGTCAAATACTCTATAATAAACAAACACTTTGTTAGTACAAAGCCTTAAAATATGTATAATGACTATATGTAAGACTATTACCATCTCAGACAGGCATAATCACACAAAATTTGTGCTCACCACATACGTATATCTTTGCCAAACAAACAAATATCTTATACTCCTTCACTTATGCCCATTCACTGGAACAGGCATTACTGGTATTTCATTAAAATGTCTTAACAGTTTGTACCTATAAAGGTTCCGTGGACTAGGGTGTGTACACAAGATGAAAATATCCAACTCTGTCATACACATATGCACGAAAAGACAGACACAAAACTGTGATAAATCTCACAGTACAAAGTCACAAATGTGCTAAATGTCTCTCACTCTCTGTCTCTCTATCACACAAACACACACAATGCCAAAACATGTGACATAAAATAAAACAAATGCAGTTAAGCAGGGTGTGTCCATTATTGGTGGAATTTCTATCACCACACGCACACTTGCATACACACACTTCCCATAGTTCTTCTATATAAGATCAACCTACAAAATAAACTTTATAGTTTAGTTATAGTTATTAAGAATAAGACTTAGGCTACAACTAAAGCTGTTGTAAAAGATCCTGAAAATGTTTTTGTATTTTACTTTATTTATGCACATAAGCTAATGGTAATTATATTCATTGGAATTCCACTATTCCATATCTTACATAAATAGTGTGTACATGAGAAGTGAAATGTCTCAAACATCCAATATGTTTGATAGCTGAGTATATTTAAGATAAAATACCATAATTTGAGTAAACCTAGTCTTTTTTTCTTGATTGTTGTCAGATAACCATAAAAAATGACCCAAAAGCCATGCAACTTGTATGATTGTAAAATGTATAACTGAACTTTGTGAGCTGGTTTTTAATATACAAACTACTTATTTATAGTCTTGGATAAATTAGGATAATTGTGGAAATAAATAATGGTGAACTCTCAGCAGTTGCCACAATATTTAGCTTGATACATAACAGACTAACAGTGGTATATCACTGCCTCTCCCTGCAGCTTACACCTAACAAAAAAACCCTGCTATTTTTTAGGGTTGTGCTTGGGTGTGTGTGTGTGTGTGTGTGTGTGTGTGTGTGTGAATTACAAATTACATAATGTCTTTATGTAAAATGCAACATTGTTAGCAACACCAAAGACTATTGAAAGAAATATGAGAATGACTTATAGTATACAGATCATTTAAAGTATGGTAGGCTTACGTAGACATATGGAAAGTGTGCCCAATAAAGAAGTTTCAAAGACACTTGGTATGCAAAACATCATTGAGGAAAGACTGGACATTTTGGTCATCTTTAAGTCAAATTCTGACAAAAAACTGGTTTTTACATAAATAATTTTACTCTCTGTTATTTTCTACTCAAACTAACAGATTAGGTGTGTAATAGTATAACAGTGGCACCCTCCAGGGCACCAAATGTCATTTCTTTCATCATGTGTTGCACCCAATTTAGTCCTCCCTCATCCCTATGGGTGAATCACAGCTGCTGAACTGCTCAGAGCTAGACAAATAAAAAGATCTATGTGGTGAGTGTGGGTTCCTTCTTGGCACTTGCACTCTTTATTTCCGGGAACTTCCCATGTCCATAGTAACCCACACTGGTGTTGTGACTTGGGTTCATTTCTGAGACAGTAAGGAAGAGACAACCAAGGAAAGGGGAGGGATATGCAACAAAAAGCAACCAACCACTGTTTCTTACTTCTGCCATGGTTGCGGCTTTCTCCATTTCATTGGCAGTAAGGAGTTCCACAACCTTACTGCTCTTTCTCTGCCGCAATCTCAATAACCCTCAGCCTCAACACCTTCTACTAAAGCCAAGAGTAAACGACACCATCACAATACCTGCAAATCCTTACAAACTATAAGCAAAGCCTGTACTGCCCTTCTCACAGCAGGTCACAGCTGAGACACCACTGCCACATCAACAGGTGGACTATTCATTGAGCTGTTTTGTCAGACCCTGATAGGAGACTTAATAACTAGAGTGATGAGAGGTATGAGAGGGACTAGAAGGACGTGTTCCCAGCATGATAGTCCACAGTGAAACTGTAATGATTATTGTCCATCTCTAATCAATCAGAAATTCTGAAAAGTGATTTTTATTGTTAACCTTCTTGACTTCCCTACTTCAACTGTTAAAAATTTTACTCCACTGAACAAATGAGGACATTGTGCAGTAATGTGCCAGTAAGTGAAGTGCGAGAAACCTTCTCGCTGAGCCTAATATGCCTTACTTCGAGACAAAGTTGTTTCAAAATTCCAGAATATAGGAGAAATTCTGCATCCATGGCTAACCTAAAAACCCGACAAGAATTCTAGAACCTTCACAACCTTCCCCAAACAGGTTTTGACTTTCTTCTTGCCTTGGGAGTTTTGTTTACAACATCCTGTATTTTGTGGTCTGAGTGTCTGGTTTTTCTGGTTGTCATCTGTACACTAGCAGCTGTATGTCTTTATGTGGTATGCTGCTATCTAGGTATCTACATGGCATTCTGACTACAATACCAACTATCAAATGATCACTGATGTGATGGCCCTTATCTCTGTGACAGATCACATATGTGCAAAGCAATATGGGTAGATAAGAATAAAAATTCATAAACCAGAGATATGGCCTACATACAGTTGGGCTAAACATGTTCATTTGAGAGAAATGGGCAAACACATGACAAAAATGGAACTTCAGAAGTTATTTCTATAATAAATATTTAAATGGAACTGTTTAAGTCCCTTCTGGGCACCAGGCTAGGGCTGCCCACCACTCTGGGCATGTGTGCACCACAGCCCCCTAATAATCACTAGTGTGTATGTGTGTGTTAACTGCACATATGGGTAAATGTGGAGGTGAATTTTCATTGAGGTGAAAATCACAATTGACAAAAATATGGCATATATGAATAGAACCTTTCTGGGTTGTAATCTACACACAGCAATGTTCAGTCACTGGCATTATGATTGTAATTGAGCTCAGAATGTGTGCTGATTAGAGGTTTCTAATGCATTGTAACTAGCTAATATTTTCTGAGTGGTTGCATAGCACTAAGACAGATTTTCAGAGTTGTAAATTATATTAATACAGGTTGATACTGAGGAGATGTCGTTATAGATATAGGTAAAACAACAGGTAACCATATCTACAACAGGTAAGGTTATTGTTTGTGCCCACACTTAAATTCCACGAGTCTTAAATAACGATCGCGAGTCAGTAAATACCCGAAGTGCGATTTAGGATCACTAGCTCGAGAAAGATATTTTGACCTGAATCAAAACTTGTAAGCAGTAGATTAGAAGATTATATTTGGCTCTTAGGAGTCCGAGTCTTATACACTCAAGTCATGGGGTTGATGAGTGGATGTCCAAAATCCATTTGATGTAGTAACAACAAGGAATGTGTTTCAGACTACATGTTGGACCATGCTTTTAGGATTGTGTCCTGCAGCTGTGTGTTTCAGATCGAATGTGTATTTTAACTTTCGAACTATGTGTTAGACTGGTAGAGTCAGATTGACTGCAGGTTGAACAGTTTTATGATTGTGAGACACGTTCTGCTGAATTGAAGTCGAAATGCAAGTTGAACTGCACGATGGAGTCTAGTTTCAGACTTCAAGTCATACTGCACGTGTTCATTCATACTGTTTCAGAATGTGTGCATGTTTCAGACTGTATTGGGCTGCTGTTTCAGACTGCGATTACTGCTACATGTCAGACTGCTGATGTCAAAGAGCACCACAGTTATTGGCATCCTTCTTGTTTAATCTTAGACTTTATTCAAAAGCGTTGTGTCTTTTGCATGTTATATTTTGCTAACTTCTTCCTCCTCCTCCTCTTCTTTTTCTTCTTTTTATTATCACTGTACTGGTGTCATTATTATGACTTGTGTATATAAGTCATAATAATGTATATGACACATTTGATTTGAGGTGTGTCCAAGAGAGTTGGAATTCCTTTTGACACCTTTTGACATAGTGAGGCACAAACACAGTTCTTGAAAAAGTTTTGAGCAACATCTTAAATCAACACAGTTAGGTTTCAGAATGATCGAAAACAAATCTTGAAGATCAGGTTTAACATAGTTTCTGCGAACCCGTTATTATATACCACTTTGTAAGCAAAAGGGACTAAAGAAAAAAAAAACAACAATTGAAATTCTGTTGTTACACAGCTTTAGCTAAAGGATTTGTTCATCTTAATCTTGCTCATGTGCTCTCTCTCTCTGTCTCTCTTCCTTTTTCTCTCTTTCTTTCTCAAACACACACCTTTTCACATGATGGATCTCTAGGACCTCCCCCTTTACTTGACCACACGAGTGCACAATCCCCAAATCCCATTGTTTTATGAAAGTAAATGTGAGATGGGTTCTGAGTCATGGATGAACACACCCCTCTCATGTTAAAATGCATTAACCTTGTCTGCTCACCTGTTTGGTTTTGCACTGCCTGTTGTCTGTGTGCTCCTTGCCACTTGCATTGAATTCTGAAATGTCCCTATTAAACATTTCAATTATTCTTTTTTTAAAGAAATTTAGTAATTTAACACTTTTGTAATATGTAATGCAATTTTGAGGATGTTTGTAACGTTTGGCGAAAGGCAATGGACGAGAAAGAATCCTCTTTCTCTTTCCAGACGTTACGTTTATTACACATATAAATAGCGCAGACAGCGCTCATAGAACACTTAACATGTAGCGACATGTAGACTCAAACAATGACGAGCACAGGACCCTGCGTGAACGCACATTAAATAGACAAACCACATAAACCCTAAGTGATGACGATACGAGCCACAGGTGAAACGAATTAACACAAGACATAACCGCACCCACGGAGACCTACAGACGCAGACGAGTAGACGCAGACAACGTAAACACACACCCAAAAGGGAGGGGTCGGGGACCGCAATGTGACAGACGCCCCCACCAAGGGCACTACCCGTCCCGGGGTGCCAATAGGACCAAGTGCCCCGAACCCACGTCGATGGGCGGATCCGAAGCGCTCAGCCCTGTGTCTGGGAGATGACCGCCCTCAGTGGAGAGTCCACCACGAACAGCCTAGAACACCCTCCCTGGGAAGACAGGGGAAAACAAACAGAACGGGACATTCACAAACACACAAACAGGAATGTTCACACACAGAGGCATGAGAGGGAAAAGGGGATTTGGCAGACACACAGGAATACACACGAACACAGGCACAGACAAACATGTAAACGGAGCCCGGCTTTGCGCCAGGAGGAGAGCGGCCAGCGGGTAGAACCCTGGAGCTGCGGGAGCTGCAGGCACTGCGGTGGGTGGTCCTCTCACCGCAAACCCTCCACCGGGTGCGGCGCGGCTGGCGGATGCTCTTGCAGCCTTCCTGGAGGGCACGCTACCGGCTTCTGTGGAAGCCCTCGGGGGGCGTCCCCTAGAGTAGTCCATGGCGCTGCCCTGGGAGCGTTCGAAAGACACACCCTCTTCCGGAGTCCTCCTCCCCTTCACAGTCCCAGTGGAGTACTCCAACTGGAGCAAACTCCCCTCCTCCTCTTCCTCCGTGCACTGCTCGCTGCCCGTGTACTCGGTATAACCCATGCACACGGAAGGGGGACGGTCTTCTTCCTCTTCCTTGGTCCTCCTCCTCTTCGCCTTCACTGTAATACTTGGTGGGGGCAGAGCACACGGAGGGGGGATAGTCCACCTCCTCTTCTCCCTCACCGTAATGTACGGTGGGGGCGGAACACACCGAAGGTGGATGGTCCTCTTCTTCCTCTTCTCCCTTCTCCCTCACTGTAATCCATGGTGGGGGTGGAGGATACAGAGGGTGGATAGTCCTCTTCCTTCTTCCTCCTCGCCCGGAGAGTCCTCCCCCTCAAACTCGCTCTCGGGGGTCTTCTCTGTGGAGTAGAGCTCGAGGGAGCCTACCCGCAGTGGCGAGAGGTCTCGGGAAGGAGAGGGGTGTCGCTCCCTTCATATCCGCTCCCTCGAAATGAAAAGGAAACATACCGTGCGAGCACGGTAAAACTAGAAACAGAATCTCAACATGTAAGCAGAAAAAAAACAATACCGTGAATAACATGGTAAAACAATAAACAGAAAAAAATGCGGAAATCTCAACGCAAAAAATAAATAAAAGAAAAATAATGCAATACAAAGAACGCAGAAGAAACTTAACGTGTGAGAAAATGAAATTTAGGATGCCAGAGGAAGAAAAACAGCTTGGGGAAAAATTTAGAGAAACCAGATAGCAGCGCAGGAGGTAGATACTAGAATAAGTGAAAGAGAAAGGCAGAGAAGAGGGAGAGAACAGGAATGAGAGAAAAAACAGACAAGGTGAAGAGAAACCTTCAACTTGCTAATGCAACCAGAGACAGATAGATCAGAGAAAGGGTTGAGTGTGTAACGGGGAGCCAAAACGATTCAGCAGTGATTCATCTCCACAAGCTTCCTTAAGAAGCAAGAAAACAGCTGAGACAAATCACTGCTGATTATGTCGATTGATTCTAGGATGGACTCGGGTGCCTCCAGTGGTGGCTGGAGGACCGACATCCAGGCCAGTCCTGACAGAGCCCCCCCCACTAGGCCCGAGACCCCGCGGGCCCTGGTTAACTGCCCTGTCGCGATGAAAGTCACGGATGAGCGACCGGCAGTGTTGGGGAGTAATGAATTACATGTAATGACGTTATGTAATTTAATTACAAAAAAAGTGTAACTGTAATTCGTTACAGTTACAATGAGAAAATATGTAATTCAGTTACAGTTACTTCTGGAAAAATGAAGAATTACAATTTTAGTTACATTTTTTAAATATAAACAAAAACCTTTGTGAAATATTTAATGATATTTTTATTGCTTTGCGCCCTATATCGCCGTTTTCCGCTTGTTTCTGTGCTGGAGCAGCAAGCGCACGGTTCAGTTTCAGCTCAAGCAGCAATAATGACGGACGCCTTCAAGCACTGGACATTTAAGGAGCATTTGTTTTGTTTTCGTGTTGTCAATAAATGTGAACCATGTGCCACCATCGGCAACTATTTGTGATTATGCCAAGCCTTTGTGTAAATTTCGGAGTTTGGAGGTTTATTTGCGATCAGAAAGGTTGCCACCTAGGTCTGACAAAAAATAAGAACACTGTCACACGCGAACGTAAAATGGACACAGCGAGAAAAAAAGACGGATTTAAAGTGTGCAGAAACAGTCTAAATAGTCGTTTGAACTAACTTAGTGAAAACTGGGACATTAAATTATTTTTTTTGCCTGGACCGAATATTAAAAAGAAGGAAAACCGAGACAGCGACGTGAAAACCAGGACAGTCCCGGGAAAACCGGGACAGGTGGCAACCCTAGAAGGCAACCACTATTGAGGTTGTAAGCGAGCTAACAGCAAGGTATGCTGACCGTCAAACACTGTGGTTTCCATAGTTAGCTACCTGCTGGGCTAGCTACTACCATTCACTTGAATGCGTTTGTCCTTTAGCATGCTAGCTTGATTTACAGGCTAACCAAATTAGCTGTTTAAAGTCCTAAACAGGTATTCGTTGAAATCATACATTACTATTATTACTATTATACTATTACTATTATGACTATTATAGACAATGACAGACGGTATGAAATGAATATTTATGACTGTTTGGTGTTGGAAAAACGTTTGTCGATGTCTATGACACGACCTAACCTACCCAATTGGTATCATTGGACCTATCTTAGACCTATAGTTCGACAAGCAATACATTTAAATTAAATTTGTATGAAGTAATGAAATGCAGTTTGGTATCTAATCAAGTGCAAC